>NC_137346.1:33668180-34345680 GCF_965287045.1 Carcharhinus amblyrhynchos
ACTGCAAAACTTTATTTGCACTCAACATTTTTTTTCGTGAAAATCACACAGCCTACCCATTAATTTTCTTTAAGAAATTTAAAATGATACCAAATTTGTTTTTTTTTACAATTCTTTCAAATGGGTCTCATTCAGAGCTCTCTTATCTAGTAAAGTTCTCCCAAAAATCAGATTAACATGAAATGAAAAAAAGCCAGTCAGCCTCTACAAATAAAGGTAAAGTCACCATAGTCCCAGATGACCATAGGCTGCTCTCCTTTTGAGGGGGAGACTGACTGGCGATGATTTTAACCTGAGGAGCACCATATCTCAGATGAAGGCAAGGTTGAGAAGGCAGGCCTTCATGAATAACTTCAGCCAATATGGGAACTGAACGCACACTGCTGGTGTTGCTCTGCATCATAGAAAATAAAAGTCTTTTTTATTCTCACAATACCAGGTTAAAGTCCAACAGGTTTATTTGGTATCAAATACCACTAGCTTTTGGGGCTCTGCCCATCGCGCCTTAAATTTATGCCCCCTAGTAAGTGACTCTTCCACCCTGGGAAAAAGCTTCTGACTATCCAGACTGTCCATGACCGTCATAATCTCATAGACTTCTATCAGGTCGCTCCTCAAACTCCATCATTCCAGTGAGAACAAACCAAATTTCTCCAAACTCTTTTCATAGTTAATGTCTTCCATACCAGGCACATCCTGGTAAATCTTTTCTGTACCTTTTACCAAAATCTCCAAATCCTTCTGGTAGTGTGACGACCAGAATTGAACAATATGGGCCCGATTTTATCATTTTCATTCTAAGTGCTGAATTTGGGCACAATTCAGATCCACTGAAATCTGCTTTCAGGTGCTCCCATACGCACTTAGCATTAAAAAAATTGTGGGTCTGAATTGTGCTGTGGGCAGGGCTTATCGCACCTGAAGCAATCGGAGCTCTGAACTGCGCATATACAGAGAGGAAAAGAAGTTTGAAAATCGCACTCCTGTCACGTTGCTCCCAGGTTGTAAAAAAGGAGATAAAGCGGTCCCGGAGCAAAAAATGGGAGCGATGATCCCCACAGATATCACCCCCACCCTTACAACATAACTTTCTCTCTTATCCACCCATCACCCCCTGCTACCTAGACCGATCGCGACCCTCTGCCCCCTTTCCCCCCCCCCAACGATTGCCTGCAAAGTGACAGTGGACCCCTCTGCCCCTGCCACCCAGAGATCCATCTGGTCTCCCTCCCAGTATATTTCACATACTCACAGCCGAGTACTTTAACAGTTTCATTAATTAAGTGTATGTGCAGTATTATAGCCTCCCTCCTCCTCCCCCACAAGACAACACTCTGGCCACCCTCCTCCCTGTCCCCAACCCCTCCCCTCCCCTCCAACGCCAGGCAATGATCTGTTCTCTCTACCCCCCATCCAGAGATACTTCTGACGCTCCTCCCCCCCCCCCACCGAGAATGATCTGGCCTCCCTCCCCCATCTCAGCAGAGAATGATCTGGCCTGCCTCCCTCCCCTCTCACCATCGATCTGAATCAGAGAGCCGTTGGAATCTATGAACTTACCTCTTCAGCAGCTGGAGCTCCCGAAACAGATCTTTGCTGAACAGGTCTGTTTTGTGCTGAAGCAGGACGTGCGAACCCGATGGGAAAGGGGGAAATGTTTGCAAATGCATTTAAATTGCCTTTGTCCATTTTGGGTGCAAATTGGATTGCGGCCATTTTCGGGACTTCGTAAAGTGGGCATCTCTGCAGTCGCGGGCGTTGGTCACGTTAATGGCCTTGCGCCCAGCTTCACCAAGTTTTTGCGCCTGTTTTATGCAATGGTAAAATCGGGCCCTATATTTCAAGTACAGCCTAACTAAGGTTCTACAGAGCTGCAATTTGACTTGCCAGTTTCTAAACTTAATGCCCCAGCCAATGAAGGCAAACATGCCGCATGCCTTCTTGACTACCTTCTCCACTTGCATTGCCACTTCAGTGAGCTGTGTACCTGTACACTCAGATCCCTCTGCCTATCAATGTTCTTAAGGGTTCTGTCATTTGCTATATATTTCCTATCTTTATTAGACCTTCCAAAATGCATTACCTCACATTTGTCCGGATTAAACTCCATCTGCCATCTCTCTGCCCAAGTCACTCATCAATCTGTTTCCTGCTGTGTCCTCCGACAGGCCTCATCACTATCTGCAAATCCACCAACCTTTGTGTCGTCCGCAATATTACTAATCAAACCAGTTACATTTTCCTCTAAATCATTTATATATATTACAAACAGCAAAGTCCCAGCACTGATCCCTGAGGAACGCCACTAGTCATGATGTGGAGATGCTGGCATTGGACTGGGGTAACACAGTAAGAAGTCTCACAACACCAGGTTAAAGTCCAACAAGTTTATTTGATAGTAAACCCAGTTTACGATCAAATTTACTATCAAATAAACTTGTTGGACTTTAACCTGGTGTTGTGAGACTTCTTACTGTGAATGCCACTAGTCACAGCCCTTCATTCCAGAGTTTCAAAAGATTGTCATTTCCTGCCAAACTATGCCTTTTGTAATGACGAGTGAGTAGCTCATTGCCTGCTGAACTGCACCAGAAATCCACAAAACTCAGGCAACGAGTTTCATGCAGGTGCCAAAACTTGGAATAAGCTGGGTAAAGACAAAATGATGAGCAAGGAGCCAAGGACCTCCAAGAGGGGAAAAAACCTACCATTTCCACCAGGTGGCATGGTGATTAGCATTGCTGCCTTACTAGGGACCTGGGTTTGATTCCAACCTTGGGTGACACTCTATGGCATTCACACGTTCTCCATGTACCTTGATGGGTTTCAATCGCAACTGATCGTGCACCAACAATGCTGGGTGTCAATCAGGCTTTGTTGCACTTCGTAGAAGTGATCCTGAATTCTCCTCCTTTGTCAATTGCCACTGTTATCCACCAAGTGCTAGCGAGCAAGGTTATTGACTTATATAGTGACAGTTGTCTAGATTGTCAATTCAATTTGTGCCAGAGCTCTGCAACATCTCTTGTTCGAATCATTATTCAGTGAGCTTGATGCTGTCTATGGTGAACTAATCCTTCATGCAGACGTGAGATGGTTAAGCTGAGGAAAAGTCCTCCAGAGATTTTTAGATTTGCTCCCTGAAATTGTCACCTTTTTTAAAACAAGAAAAAATGAAGTATACAGTGAGCCGTTTTGTGTGGTTGCCAGGCTTGACATTTCTTACAGACATAAATGTAAAATTGAACAAACTGAATTGTGAACTGCAGGGGAGGAACAGAGACTTGTCAGACATGATCAGTGCAGTGAATGCGTTCTAGTTGAAATTGGACCTGTGGGGGTTCTCTCAGTTAAAGAACAAAATTACTGAGCACTTCCCAAATCTGGAGAAAATCTAACAAGTCAAACAAAGATTCCACTCAAACAAATTCTGTGAACACTTGAACAAATTGGAAAAGGAATTAAGGGATGGTTTTAGGAAGTAAACAATTGGAACAAATAATTAGGTTTGTTTCGAATTCTTTTCTTCAAATGGACATTGAAAAACTGACAGCAAACTTTTATCAGATGTTTGTATGAAGCAGTGGACTTCACATGAATACTCATCACACAAAATGACAGAGCTGAAAGCTAGGTCAAGGGACAAAGACTTTGGGGACATGTAAACAGACAGAAGTACCCTCTTCTGACATCCTGCATACTCAAGAAGACCTCCTTTGGTTCCAGACACGTGAGATGACTTTTTCCCAGATGAAAAGCATTAAGTCCAACTCTTGCACTTGTCACACAGATTGTCCAGGTTGGACTGAGAGAGATTGGCCGTCTCAAACTATGACCCAGACTTCACAGCACATACAGGTTGTGTGCAAGCACTGGTGTCACACTAAGAATAGGTGACTGTAGTGCATAGCATAATTTTTTGGGGGAGGGGTTTAGTAAAGTTGAATTTTTAAGAGTAAATCTTGTGCTGCATTTAGATTCTAAAAGTGATGTTGTGCATAAAAGGTCTGGAGGCCACTGATCTATATGAATGATTTGGATGTGGGGACTAAAGGTAATGTTTTCAAATTTCCTCATGACGTAAAACTAGATAGGAATATGAGTTTTGGGGAGGTTGCAGAGGCTCCAAAGGGATTTAGACAGGCTAACTTAAGTGGGCAAGAACATGGCAGGTGCAGTATAATGTGAAAAAATATGGGCAGGGGTTCTTCCAAAAGATTCTAAGTCCCCAATTTGTGTGAAAATGGGAATAACTCTCACTGACTTTTTTAGCGGGATTTTCAGATTGAATCTCCCATACTCTGAGTACTGCAAAGTGCTTTAGTGGGATTCCCACCCAAAAGACCAGCAGCATAGCGCTGACTGGGCCACTGCACATGCGCTGATTTCCCTCCCCGGGTAGCCAGCTCTGATCACTGTCCACCCTCCCTCTGCCTGCCATTCTTTTGCAGAGTGACAACCCCCATCAATCACCTTCCCCAATAGGGCCTGCCCCCTTGGCACTGCCCAGTGGGCCCTTGAGCAGTGCCAGAGGCCAGATTGCCACTGCCAAAGGTGCACCTCCCTTACACCCGACCTCTTGGGGGGACCGCCCTGGCCTCTTTTCCCTCTAGCGGGGGTCGAGCAGTTGTAAACCCTGTTGGAGTGAACCACTCTTGGCAGGGCAGGGGAGATGAAGTTGTCCATTTTGCTGGCTAAAATAGAAATACAGAGAATTTTTTTTAAATAGTGAGAGATTGGAAAGAGTTGACGCTCAAAGGGTGTCCCTAATCATGAGTCACTAAAAGCCAACACACAGCTGCAATTAGAAAGGCAAATGGTATGTTGGCTTTCAGTGCAAGGGAATTTGAGTACAGAATAAAGACATCTTGCTGCATTGTATAGAGCCTTGATGAGACTGTACCCAGAGTATCACAAACAGTTTGCTCCCTTATTCGAGGAAGGATATACTTGCCATAGATGGAGGGCAACAAAGGTTCTGATCCCTGGAATTATCCCTTGAGATGAGATCAAGGACACTGAGCCGTTTTGATGACTAAGAAGCAATATCGTTCAAAAATATAAAATCCTTACAGGGCTTGACAAGGTAGATACAGGATGATTCCCCTGGCTGGGACGATGGTCTGGAACCAGGGCATGTAATCTTAGAATAAGGGAGAGCATTTATGAGTGAAATGAGGAATCAATTTACTCAGAAGGTGGTATGTCTTTGGAATTCTTTACCCCAGATGGTTGTGGGCACTCTGTCATTGAGCCTGCTCCAAACATAGATTGGCAGATTTCTAGAAAATAAAGTCATAGAATCATAGAGGTTTACAGCATGAAAACAGGCCCTTCAGCCCAACTTGTCCATGCTGCCCTTTTTTTAAAAGATAATTTTTTTTCTACAATAGGATGACCAGAATTGAACACAGTATTCCAAGTGTGGTCTTACCAATGTCTTGAACAACTTCAACAAGATATTCCAACTCCTGTATTTAATGCTCTGACCAATGAAACCAAGCATGATGAATGACTTCTTCACCACTTTGTCCACCTGTATCTCCACTTTCAAGGAGCTATGAAAGTATACCTCTAGATTTCTTTGTTTTGTAACTCTCCCCAATGCCCTACAATTAAATGATATCAAGGATTATGGGGATAGTGCAGGAAAATGACATTGAGGTAGCTCAGCCATTATGTAGTTGAATATCAGACCATCCTCGAGGGGCCAAATGGCTTACTCTTGCTTCTCAGATCTGACTAAGGATCATACTGACTTCAAATGTCAGTTCTATTCTCTCTCCACAGATGCTCAGATCTGCTGAGTTTCTCCAGCACTTTTTATTTTTGCCCTACATTCTAATGCTTAGCAGGTTCCCATCTCGCTTTCTTCATTTCCTCTCTTCCACCACATTCAGCCATTTTGTAAGGACTGCTTCTTTCTTGCTCAGTCAGGAGCTTTTCTCTCTGGCACGCACCCCACTCTTTCCATACAAGGGCCTTCTGTCCCACCAGCCCCATTCAGTAAGGGCCTTTTCTCTCTACGACCTCCACAAACCCAGGAGTTTCTTTCCCACTTAGTGGACTACTCCCAGTCCCTTTCTCCAGCTCAATGAAGGGCCTGATTTTCCTGCAAAAGCCTCTGTCACTCGCGTTGCCTTTCAAATGCCGGGGTCAGGCGCGCGGCTCCAACCGCCGCTCGTGCTGCCTTTCAAATGCCGGGGTCAGGCGCGCGGCTCTAACCGCCGCTCGCGCTGCCTTTCAAATGCCGGGGTCAGGCGCGCGGCTCTAACCGCCGTTCGGAGCTACCCCTTGCCCCAGGTCGTCATTACCTATTTGGAGTGCATCAAAGTTCTTCGCGACCATTCCGTGTACTTCCGCATTCTATCGCTGGAGGAGAAACACCGACACTTCATAAATGGCTAATAACCACTACGCAAAGTGAGTGCGAATCTGCTTCAGAAACAAATTGTCATTTAATGCAACCTTAGCCTCAAAGTAACGTGTGCAGCGTAGAGCTTCCGTTCTCTGCCGCTGTCAATTCTAGGATCTCTTTGAACTGCGTCCGATGGTAAAACTTTTCCAGAAATCGCCCTCAATGCAGTGATATATCGAGAACCGAAACTCCAAAATGGGGCTGTTTCATTATCTTTGTATCTCAGCAGCCCTTCTGTTAGGAAAAACCTCGATCTTTTCCTGAACAATGTGCTAGTATACACAGACCACAGGAGAGAAAAGCTGTTGATTCAGAGTGAGAGATAGTTTAAAGGAAAAATCCCGAGAATTAGAGCCAGTGCTGGCATCCAAACCATCGGTTGCAACAGATCCTTTGGAGTCACGGCCTCCTGCACCGTAGGGATTCTATGATTTTGAGGATTACCTGTTTAACAAGACACCAAAAAAAACTGGAAAGTCTCAGCACGTCCGACAGCGTTGTGGGGTAACATTGGCTTTATTCGTTCTCAGACCTGCTGAGATTTTACAGCATTTTCTGGTTTTGTTTCAGATTCCAGCATCCACGGTATTTTGCTTTTACCTGTTTAATGATGATTAAGTAGATTACAGCTAATCGCCATGGATTCATAAGGGGTTGTCAGCCCAACTTCATTGTGGGAAGTGACATGGTGAACGTAGTTCGGAAAGCCACGTGACTTGGCTTGAATTCTCACCGTAAAATTAAGTGGTGTGGATTCAAATGCCACCTTGGAATGGACAAAATTTGGGGAAGTACTGAGTAGCTTTCAATCTCAATTCACTCAGGAGCCTGATCATTATATGCTTGCATGGTCAGGAAAAGGCCCATACATAGACATGGCCATGCATGCCACAGTGTCCATTTTATCTGAAATCTTTTACTTAGTTATGACATTCAAGGGTGTAAATTTTTTTTTTGGCTCAACATCATTTGTTGCTCCTATAAATGGACACTGAATTCTCAATGATCAACAATACATCTTTCTTACCCAGTATTTAAACAACAGCATGATCTTGAGATTATATAAAACTTTCGTGTAATCCTATAATCTCTGAGAATATTAACTAGTTACTGGGTAAAAGGTAGTTAGCTCATTTGATTCTGTATTTTGCTGAGGCGGGAGGTGGGGGGCGGGGGGGGGGGGGGAGTGGAATCAGGGGATAGGAAATCATGGGTCGTTGTACTTCTCTTGTTTCCAGGCTCATTACCCCACTCCTTCTCCACAGCTTCTGTTGAGCATCTTTGTGATGCGCTTTGGGTCCTGTAATATAGAATAGTGCAGCAAATAAGGTGTAATTCAGCCCATCAAGCCTGCCCCAGTTCTTTTGAAGAGAAAGCCAATCTGTTCTGCCACACATTTGCTCCCTCCCTACCACCACTCTTCTTTTGAACTTTTTTTTCCAAGTATTTAACGTATTTTCTATTTATCCACCACAATATCAGGGACAGAATGCATTCCAAATCCTAATCACTCTTTGTGTAAATGTTTTTCCTTGTGTTGCCTCTGGTTCTTTTGCCATTCAAGTTAAGTTATATCTGGGCCATCTGATTATCAATCGTTTAACTGTTGAAAACAGTTTCTATTGATTCTATCTAAACCCTTCAATATTTTACATACCTCCATCAAATTCCCTCAGGCTTCTTGGCAGTGCAGTACCAACTCTAGCTTCTCTATAATCCTCATTCTTGGAGCATTTAAACAAATTTCTTCTAAATCCTCTTCAAAACCTTTACATCTTTTGGGTTCCCATAACTGGGAATCAGTCACACTGGGGTCAAACTGTCTTATATAGATTCAGCAAAACATCTTAGATTTTGTACTCCATGCCTCCATTTGTAAAGTCCATTGAAAGTGCAGGATTCAGCAGGTTTCACTTTATAGCCACAACTTTGTTGGACAATTATACACAACTGGTCATTCATATTATGCAACCCGCTCAGCTTATTTGAATCTGGTCCTATGCAATATCCAGATGGCAACATTTAAAAGACTTCACCCTCGCAAGCTTTACAAACATCAGTCTCATGTACAAATGAGAATATCTTGAACTAGTAGAACTAGGGCAACACAGTAGCATGTGGTTAGCACTGCTGCTTCACAGTGCCAGGGACCTGGGTTTGATTCCCAGCTTGGATCACTGTCTGTGGACTTTGCATGTTCTCCCCTTGTCTGTATGGATTTCCTCTGGGTGCTCTGGTTTTCTCCCACATTCTGAAAGATGTGCTGGTCAGGTGCATTGACCCGAACAGGTGCTGGACTGTGGTGACAAGGGGAATTTCACAACAACTTCATTGCAGTGTTAATGTAAGCCTTACTTGTGACTAATAAATAAACTTTAACTTAGTAGTGGCATATTACATTGACATGTGGCTACTGGCTTTACTTCCAATTTTAAAAATGCCAAAACTTTCCAGGAAGTTAGCACCAATCAATTCACCTGCTATTTCTATCACACTTTGTTAACATACAAAATTACACTTTATATTTAGAGTATTAAATATTTTTTCCTTTAAACTGAAACTAACCGCACTTACAAATGCACAGTATGGGGACGCAATGGCCTAGTGATATTGTTATTAGATTATTAATCCAAAAACTCAGCTAATGTTATAGGGATCTGGGTTCAAATCCCACCATGGTAGCTGGTGGAATTTGAATTCAATAAAAAATCTGAATTAATTCTAAATCTACTAATGATCATGAAACCATTGTTGATTATTTGGAAAACCCATCTAGTTCACTACTGTTCTTTAGGAAAGGAAATCCACCGCCCTTACCTGGTCTGGCCTATATGTGATTCCAGACCCACAGCAATGTGGTTGTCTCTCAACTTCCCTTTGAAATGGCCTAGCAAGCCAGTTGTATCAATTGCTACAAAGTGTCAACAAATAAATGAAATTGGATGGACCACCTGGTATCGCCCTAGGCACTGGAAAAGACAACGGCAAAACAAACAGCTCTGTTGACCCTGCAAAGTCCGCCGTACTAACATCTGGGGGCTAGTGCCAAAATTGGGAGAGCTGTCTCACAGATTAGTCAAGCCATGGCATAGTCATTCTCACAGAATCATACCTTTCAGATAACATCCTGGTCACCACCATTACTATCCCTGTCTCATCGGCAGGACAGACCTAGCAGAAATGGCAGGCGGGGGGGGGGGAGTTGCCCTGGGTGTCTTCAACATTGACTCTAGACAGCATGAAGTCTCATGGCTTCAGGTTAAACATGGGCAAAGAAACCTTAGCACGTAGCACCCTCCTTCAACTGATGAACCAGTACATCTCCATGGAGGAAGCACTGAGGGTGGAAAGGTTGCAAAATGTATTTTGGTTGGTGGATTTCAATGTTCACCACCAAGAGTGGCTTGAGCTGGTCAGGTCCTGAAGGATATAACTGTTAGACAGAGTCTGCAGAAGGCTGTGAAAGAACCAACAGGAGGCAAAAATATAATGGACCAATTCTTACCAATTTGACAGTTACGGATGCGCCTGTTCAGTACAATATCAGTAAGTGTAACCACTGCACAGTCCATATGGAGGCCAAGTCTCGCCTTCACATTGAGAATAACCTCCATTGTGTTGCGTGACACTATCACCATGCTAAATGGGACAGACTTCGAACAGACCTAGCAACTCGAGTCTGGGCATCAATGAGGCGTTATGGGCCACCAACAGCAGTGGAATGTACTCCAGCACAATCTGCGATCTCATGGCCCAATATATTCACCACTCAACCATTACCATAAAGCCAGGGGATCAATACTGGTTTAATGGAGAGTGCAGGAGGAGCAGCACCAGGTACACCTAAAAATGAGGTGTCAACATGGTGAAGCTACGAAACAGGACTACTTGCATGCCAAACAGCATAAACAGCAAGTGATAGACAGAGATAAGCAATCCCAGAACCAACGGATCAGATCTAAGTGCTGCAGTCTTGCCACACCCAGTTGTGAATGGTGGTGGACAATTAACCAACTCACTGGAGGAGGAGGCTCCACAAATATGCCCATCCTCCATGATGGAGGAGCCCAGCACATCAGTGCAAAAGATAAATCTGAAGCATTTACAGTAATCTTCAGCCAGAAGTGCTGAGCAGATGATCTATCTTGGCCTCCAGTGGTTCCCAGAGCTCAGATGCCAGTTACCAGCCAATTCTATTGACTCCATGTGGTATCAAGAAACAGTTGGAGACACTGGATACTGAAAAAAACAATGGGCCCTGATAACATTCTGGCAACAGTACTGAAGATTTGTGCTCCAGAACTTGCCGCTCCTCTAGCCAAACTCTTCCAGTACAGTCACAACACTGGCATCTATCCGACAATGTGGAAAATTGCTCAGGTATGTCCCTATACAGAAAAAGGAGGACAAATCCCCAAAGCCTGTCCATCATCTCCAAGGCACAAGTCAGGAAAGTAATCGAATACTCCCCACTGCAGGGAGAATGAGCCAACAGACCGCAGCACCGTGGTGCAGGGAGCCATTCAACTGGGTGGAGTGAAAAGAAATGTAATTGTAATTGGGAACAGTATATTTAAGGGCAGAAACACTGTTCTGTGTGACCAGGATCGAGATTCCTGAAGGTTGTGCTGTCTGCCTGGCGCTTGGGTTCGGGATATCTCGTCTGGGCTGCAGAGGAACTTAGAGTGGGAGGGTAAAGATCCAATTGTCATGGTTCACATAGGTACCAACAACATAGATAAAACAAGGACAGGAGTTTTGCTCCAGAAGCATGAACAGCTAGGAACTAAATTGAAAAGCAGAACCAAAAAGGTAATAATCTCTGGATTACTACCTGAGCCACAAGCTAATTGGCACAGGGTCAATAAGATTAAGCAGGTAAATGCATAGCTTAGAGATTGATGTGGGAGAAATGGGCTTGAATTCATGGGACATTGGCACCAGTACTGGGGAAGAAGGCACCTGTTCCGATGGGATGGTCTTCATCTGAATCATGCTGGGACGAGAGTCCTAACAAATCACATAATTAGGCCAGTAGATAGGGCTTTAAACTGAATAGGGGAAGGTTCAGTTGTAGGAGAAATTAGAAAGCCCAAATTGAAGGAGGAGATAAGAGTGCAGGTCAGTGACAAGATGGAGGATTACCAGACACTAAAAGAGAGGACAGAACGGGTGAATGTCTTTATGTACCAAGGAATTATAAAAGAGTAGGGAAACTTAGCAGTAGGACAGATTTAAAAGTTTTGTATCTAAATGCACGAACCATAAGGAACAAAATTAGTGAGTTAATGTGCAAATCGAAACATGGGTTTAATTTGGTGGCAATTATGGAGACATGGTTACAAGGAGACCAGGTCTGGGAATTGAATATCCAAGTGTACTCAGCATTTTGGAAACATCGATTGAAAGGAAAAGGAGGTGGTGTAGCTTTGCTAATGAAGGAAGGTATCAGTGTTGTAATGAGAAATGACATAACCACAGGAGATCAAGACGTGGAATCAGTCTGGATAGAAATAAGAAATAGCAAAGGAAAGAAGTACTTGGTAGATGTAGACTATAGATCCCCAAACAGTAATTCCACAGTGAGGCACCAGGAAATACTGGGGGCTTGCAAGAAAGGCACGACAATAATCATGGGTGATTTTAACATGCACATAGATTGGAAGAATCACATTGGCAAGAGTAGCCTGGATGCAGAGTTCATTGACTGTATTAGAGACTGTTTCTTGGAATAGTATGTCATGGAACCAACTAGGGAGCAGGCTACTCTGGATTTGGTACTGTGTAATGAGGAGTGATTAATTGATGACCTCATAGCTAAGGATCCTCTAGGGAGTAGTGGCCATAGTATAATAGAATTCAAAATTCAGTTTGGGGTTGAGAAAGTGGAATCCCATACTAGCATTCTGAAATTAAACAAAGGAAATTACATAGGCAGTAGGCAGGAAGGTTAAATTATAGGGTAGTAGATGTGCATTGGCAGTTTAATACTCAAGTCCTCACAAAGTATACCCCAATGAGGAAGAAAGGTGGTAAGGCGTTAAAAAAAAGGCTAAAAATGGAGGTAAAGGACAATATAAAGACAAAAACTGAGGTATACCTTGCAAAGGCCAGTGGCAGGCTGGAAGATTGGAAACTTTCAAACATAAACAGAGGGATACTAAAAAAGTAATAAAAAAAGCTAAAGTAAATTACGAAAAAACTAGCGTAAAACGTCAAAAAGGATAGCAAAAGCTACTATAGGTATATAAAGAGGAAGAAAGTCGCTAGGGTGAACGTTGGTTTCTTGGAAGATGAAAGCGGAAAGATAATAGTGGGAGAAACTAAAATGGCAGAGATGCTAAATCAATACTTTGCCTTAGTTTTCACGGTGGAGGACACTAGTACCATTCCTGATGGAACAGGCAAATCAGAAATAATAAAAAGGGAACTTAGAACAATTAATATCGATAGGGAAAAGGTACTCAGCAAAGTATTGGGATTGAGGGCAGATAAGTCTCTTGGACTTAAGGACTTACATCCGAGGGTTTTAAAAGAAGTGGCGGTGGAGGTAGTGGATCCATTGGTTATAATATTCCAAAATTTCCTGAACACAGAAAAGGTTCCAATGGATTGGAAAAATGCTAATGTAATGCCTTTATTCAAAAAGGAAGGGAGGCAAAATTTGGGAAATTACAGACCAGTTAGTTTAACATCATTTATTGGGAAAGTATTAGAATCAGTTATCAAGGAAGAAATATCAGGACATTTGGGAAGTCAAAACACTATCCACCAGAGTCAGCATGGTTTTATGAAAGGCAAATCATGTTTGACTAATTTGCTAGAGTTCTTTGAGGATGTAACAAACAAAGTGGATAATGGGGATCCTGTAGATGTAGTATATCTAAAATTTTGGAAGGCGTTTGATAAGGTACCACACAAAAGATTAATTCACAAAGTTAGATCACGTGGAATTAAGGGTAATTTATTAGCTTGGATAGATGACTAGCTGATGCACAGAAGACAGAGAGTCAGGGTAAATTTTTTGTTTTCTGGATAGTAAAAAATAACTAGTGGGGTACCACAGGGTTCGGTCCTTGGGCCCCAGCTATGTACAATCTATATTAATGACTTGGATACAGGGATGGAAGGCTCTATAGCCAAACTTGCGGATGACGCAAAAATTGGTGGGACAGTAAGCTACAATGAGGAAACAAAACCTTACAAATAGATATAGATAGTTTAGGAGAGTGAGTCAAAATGTGGTAGATGGAGTTTAACATGGTGAAGTGTAAGGTATGCATTTTAGTTACAAAACTGGGAAGGTGACTTATTATCTAAATGGGGAAAGACTTTGGGGTGCTCCGATGCGGAGCGACCTGGGTGTCCTCGTTCATGAGTCACAGAAAACTAGCATGCAGGTACAGCAGATGGAATGTTGGCATTTATAGTTAAAAGAATAGAATATAAAGGTAAGGAAGTATTGTTGCAACTATATAAGGCACTGGTGAGGCCACACCTGGAGCATTGTGCTCAGTTTATAGATATCCTACAGTGCATAAAGAAGCCATTTGGCCCATCGGGTCTGCACCAACCACAATCCCACCCAGGCCCTACTCTCATATCCCTACATGGTTTTACCTACTAATCCCTCTAATCTATGCATCTCATGACATCAAGAGGCAATTTCGCATGACAATCAACCTAACCTGCACATCTTTGGAAGGAAACCGGAGCACCTGGAGGAAACCCATGCAGACACGAGGAGAACGTGCAAACTCTGCACAGGCAGTGACCCAAGCTGGGAATTGAACCCAGGTCCCTGGAGCTGTGAAGTAGCAGTGCTAACCACTGTGCTACCATGCCGCCCATATTGCAACCAAGTTTTGGTTCCCACATTTGAGGAAAGATGTAGTAGCATTGAGGACAATTCAGAGGAAGTTCACTAAATTGATTCCAGAGTTGAAGGGTTTCTCATATGAAGATAGATTGAACGATTTAGCCCTATACTCTCTGGAATTTAGAAGAATGAGCAAAGATCAAATTAAGGTATTCAAGGTGATAAAGGGTATGGATAAAGTAGACGTGAAGTGGATGCTTCCACTGGTGGGACATTCTAGGACGAGAAGTCATAGTCTTAGAATAATGGATAGCAAATTTAAAATAGAGTTGAGGAGAAACTACTTCTCCCAAAGGGTGTGAACCTGTGAAATTCACCGTCCCAGAGTGCTGTCGATGCTGGGATAGTGAGTAAATTTAAAGAGGAGTTAGACAGATTTTTAATGGTAACTGGTTGAAAGGTTATGGGGAGAAGACAGGAAAATGGGGATGAGGAGCATATCGGCCATGATCGAAAGGCAGAATGGATGTGATGGGCTGAATGGCCTAATACTGCTCGTATATCTTATGAACTTGCCTGAATGGGTACAGCTCCAACAATGCTCAGGAATCTTGGACAAAGCAGCCCACTTGATTGGCATCACATCCACAAATACCCACTCCCTCCACTACCAACTCTCAGTAGCAGCACTGTATACTGTTCACAAGATGCACTGCAGCAATTCACCAAAGATTTTTAGACAGCGCCTTCCAAACCCATATCTCGAAGTAAAGGGCAGCAGGTACATGGGAACGCCACCATCTGCATGTACCCCTCCAAGCCACTCACCATCCTATCTTGGAAATATATTGCTGTTCCTTTGCAATTGCTGGGTCAATCCAGGAATCCTGGAATTCCCTCCCTAACAGCATTGTGGGTCCCTCCCTAACAGCACATGGACTGCAGCGATTCAAGAAGGCAGCTCACTACCATCTTCTCAAGGGCAATTAAATGCTGGCCAGCCAGAGTTGCCCATGTCCCACGAATGAATAAAAACAATGGAGTATATAATAACTCAGCAAAGTACAGCAGATGCTGGAAATTGGAAACCTAAATAGAAAATGCTGAAAATACTCAGCAGGCCAGGCAGCGTGGAGAGAGAAACAGAGACAATGCTTCAACTCCACAATCTGACTCTTTGCTGCCATCAGACATACTAAGCATTTCCAACACTTCCTGTTTCTATAGGAGCATATTTTACACAGTGGTGCTTTGTATTCTATCACAGGTAACTAATCTACATGGAACCCATCTGTCTTTGCCCAGCAATGTTGAAAGATTTTAAATTGATCTGTTATAGACATCTGATGGGATTTCAAGCTTAATTGTTTCTTTCAGCAGTTTCAAAATTTTGTTCTTCCAACAAATAGGGCTTTTTTTTTGGTTTCCTTGGGTAAGGGAGGTGGGGGGGGTGGGTGCAGGTGGGGGGGTTGACATTTGAGACCTACCTCCTCTTATGCAGATTGAGGTGTCGGCCACACAATTTTCATTTGCTCACTTCATTGTTTCTTTGGGCCAAGACAGTTGCAGTGTTGCATTCTCTTCAGCTGAGTTGTTTGTGGGCTTTGCACATGGTCCAGGAGGGGGCTGAGGGTGGGGAATGGGGGAGGTGGGGAAGGGGAGGGGTGGAGGTGGGGGGGGAGTGCACTGGCACTGCTTTGCCTATCGAGTAGCTCTCCCTGAAGGTGGCCGATTAGGAAGCTGTACAGGAATGCTGTTGAATTAGAAACAGTGCCTCAGTTTCAGAGTCTGGGACATGCGTTCATGATAGCCTGTGGATATGACTGTCTGCTGCATGTACAGAGGGACTATGCTGCTGGTAATGCAAAAGCTGTGAGTTTAACTTGGGGCCCTAGACCCTGGTGTTTTGCACTGTGTGCACCCCTTTCTCCCAAGCTTTGCTGAAAAGAAGATACACTGATGTAATGTCTCTTTCTCTCTGTGTATAATATTCATCTTTCCATATTCAATGTAATAAATTTAATATCGAAAAGGGAATAAAATTTCCCCAAAGTTCTGGTGTAGCTTTACTATTTAGAATCTATTACTATTACTAGAATCTATTAAAGTACTAACTTTTCGAATTTAGAGTGGCTAGGGCCACTCAGCTGCAGATCGGATTACAATCTTGATCCAAACATGGACAAAATAGCTGAACTCAAGAAGTGAGGGTGAGAGTGATTATCTTTGGCACTAAGGCAACATTTGACAGAATATGGCATCACGGAGCCCCACTAAAATGGGAGGTGATGGGAATCAGAGGAAAGCTCTCCATTGCTGGATGCACACCTAGCACCAAGATGATTGTGGTCATTGGAATTATCTCTGTCCCAGGAGATCACTGAGGAGTTCCACATGGTAGTGTCCTTTGCCCAACCATCTTCTCCTGTTTTATCAATTATCTTCCCTCCATCATAAGGTCAGAAGTGATGATTGCATAATGTTCAGCAGCATTCATGACTCAGATACTGAAGCAGCCCATGCCAATAAGCATAACACCTGAACAACATTTAGGCTTTGACTTATAAGTGGGCAAGTAACATTCGCACCATGTAAGTACCAGACAATTGCCATCTCCAACAAGAGAGAGAGAGAAGATCTAACTGTTTCCCCTTGACAATCAATGGTATTACCATCGCTGTAACTCCCACAATCAATATATTGGTTATTACCATTGACTAGACACTGAACTGGACTAGCCATATAAATACTGTGACCTCAACAGCAGATTAGAGGCTACAAATTCTGTGGTGCATAATTCGCCTCCTGACTTCGCAAAGCTTGACCACCAAGGCACATGGCAGAAATATGATGGAATACTTTTCACTTGGCTGAACACTCAAAAAGTTTGATATCATCCAGGATAAAGCAGCCCATTTGATTGGCACCCCATCCATCACTTCCAACAGCCAATCCCTCCACTACCGAAGCATAGTGAAAGTAGTGTGTACCATCTGCAAAATGCACTGCAGCAATCCATCAAGGCTCCTTCAACAGCACCTTCCAAGTTGGTGACCTTTATCACCTAGGAGGACAAGCATAGTAGCACCACCTCAATTTCTCCTTCGAGTCACACACCATCATGACTTGGAACTATAATGTCATTTCTTTACTGTCATTGGATCAATATCCTGGATCTGCCTTCCTAACGGGGTACCTATGTTACATGGAATGCAGCGGTTCTAGAAAGCAGTTCATCAAGACCTTCTGAGGAGCAATTAGGGACAGACAATAAATGGTGGCCTAGCCACTGATGCCAAATCCTCTTTAAAAAATATTTAAAAATGAATTACCCAGTGGTGTATGCTCTGTCTGGAACATAGGCAGGAATTGTCCGGCTTTTCTTTCTGGTGGGATTTTATGGTCCTACAGATGACATGCTGCAGGTTTCCTGGTGGTGCTGGGGGGAGGAGGGAGTAGGTGGAGGGTGCATAGAATGGGAATCTCCATTGATAATGGTGGGACTAGATTCTGCTGGCCAATGATGGGTTGCATCTGCCACCGCAAATCACACCATGGGGGGTGCAGAAAATTACGCCCATGGGAACATGCAACTTAATGGCAGGAGTAAGCCATTCGTCCCTTTACGCCTACTCCATCATTCAATAAGATCATAATAATAAAATCATCATAACCTCAGAGTAACAGGTTGCTCATTTAAGACAGAAGAAGAGCAATATCTTCTCACAGAATGTGGTGGATTTGTAGAATTCTTTACTGCAGAGGACTATAGAGGTTGGGTCATTAATTATGTTAAACGCTGAGATAGATTTTTAATTAGTAAGTGGATCAAGGATTATGGGGATAAGGCAGAAAAGTGGAGTTGAGGATTATCGTATCAGATCAGTCATGATATCATCGAGTGGTGGCGCAGACTTAATGGGCCAAATGGACCACTTCTGCTCCCATGTCTTATGATTGTGATCACATTCCTGTCTGTCCCTGATTACCATTTTTTGCCTTGTCTAACAAACAGTAGTCTAATCAGCCTTGAATAAATTCAATGACCCAGACTCTGTTGCTCAGGGAAAGAGAATTCCACATATTAACAACCCTCTGAGTTAAAAAGTTCTCCTCATCTCAGTTTTAAAGGAGACACCTCCTATTCTGATGTAGCATTAAGCCGCACAATCCTGAAGGTTGCATTGTAACTGGCCTGAACCAGGTTCCGGGAGTGGCAGGTGCAGACAGTGCCAAATACTGGGCCTGAGCTTGTTTGTTGTTTTCCCTAACCTGAGCAGCCTGAGGCAGAGTGACAGATTTGGAAGAATTACTTTGTAAAAAATTGAAATCTTCAGGCTGAGAATTCCACTTTTTTATTAAACCGTTGTATCAGGTCAGTTTCATTAGTTGCCGCACTACTGCTCTGACCTTTGGGCAGTTTCATGATTCTGATTTTTGTTTCGGAAAAGCCCATCAGAAAACCACAAAGCTGCCCAAAGGTCAACAGCTATTGGAGCAATGTGGGGAGGGTAATGGTTGGGAGTGACATAGGGAAGGGGCGTCACTTTTTTGCTGTTGGAGTTTGTTATTTGTTACCTACATTTTCCCATTTCATGCTGTAAGTTCAGAGTGTACAACATAATTTGTATAGCATCTTCTGGGGGAAGAGTACACAATTCAGTTCTTGAGTTGAGGCCACACTGAATTTATGCACTATGTATTGTTCTGTGAAAAATTCAGATCAAAAATCCAACCACATTTTTTCTAAGCTGCTGGTATTTATCTTATTGACAAATCCTGGGGATAATATCCATTAGTGTAAATAGGGCAGATGCCATTCATGGCATAGTGTGGATTGGTGCCAGAGAAATAAGAATTGTAAGGTCATATTAGCTAAAATTGAATCATTTTGTAACTGTCATGCATGCTTTCTGCCACTTTCCTAACATCAGTTGATTGCTCTATGATTAACTATCCTTACATAATCAACAAATGGCCCTCCAATTTCACCATTGCTACAGTCACTCTGCCTAATGCAATGTAATGGGAGAAAGACAAAACTTACATTTATACTGTGCCTTTTACAATGTCTCAAATTGCTTTTCAGCTAATAAAGTACTTTTGAGTCCTAGTCATTAGTATAATGTAGGCAATGTTATGAAATGGCAGAGCAATCTCAAGAGACTGAATAGTTTACACCTGTTCCTAATACCTATGTTCGTATGTCTTTCAGGATGGATGAGCTGAGCTGGGCCAGATGGTCTTTGTCATCCATAATTATCTTGTGAACAGAGAGTGAAATCATGGCTGGAGTTCTGTATATTCTGTTGCTAATGGATGTTTACTGTGTGCAGCTTTGTGGGGTGAAATTCCCAGGAATAGCGTAATTAATGGACTCATAGTGAATCAGTAACTTGTTTTATACAGCTCATGATTCTCAAGAGTCTATCCATTAACTTCAATCTTGTCCTTTTGTTTACTTACTTATTATTACATTGTATCCTGGTGCTTTAATGAGCTTTTTGAAGAATGAAATATCGTGATAAAGTTATATTGCATTATAGATATGGAAAATATATTGTAGCGAGAAACAGCAATCAAGAGTCTTCTTGCTGATTAAGAAAACATAGAATTGTGGACTTTTCAGTCTTTGTTCACTGACCTCCTAAAAGTTGTGTCACAGAGACAAACCTGAGGACTCCAATACTTCTCACTGACAGCACCTATGTTGTTCAATCATTGCACTTTTTTGCTCAGGAGTCATTTGATCTGCTACACTGTGACATTACTGATAAAATAGAACCTAATTACATTCCTTCTACCCACCCAGGCAGAAGAAAGACTTGTAATTGGTCTACAAAATGGAAAGAATCTTTTTACAGTCCAGTTTATCTGGATTGTAAGTATTGAATCTTTACCCCAAATATGAATTTATTGTCACCATGTCCATTTGGTGCAATGTGCAGAATGCGTTAATAAGTACTAAGGCAGTCACCAAAATCAATGTTATTGTTTGTACAGAGCTATAAGTAACTAATAGCATATTTTCCTGTCAAATTATGCTAAGTAAAATTTGTACTCTGATTGCATTTAATAGGGATCACCTACAAGATGCATACAAACTATAGTTTCATTTTGTCATTGTTACTCTTGATATAAATGACACGTGCTGTATGTATATCAGACAATTGGGTACCAACAACGAATGTTATCATTTTATTTGTAGCTTTCTGCTATTAGTGAATTGATTGAGGAGTTTTGAAAGGGGGAAATATAATGCTTAATTAAAGGGAAAGATTAGGTGCCCAGTCAGAGAAGAAACACCAAGGCCCATGATTTCTTTCCCTTGCTCTGACCCACATATCCATAGGATAAAGTGAGAGAAAAAAGATCATTTATTATCATTATTTGATGGTTAACCTAGAAACTGTGCATTAGTAGGTGTCAGGCAAGGACAAGAATGCATTTGACTGTGGCCTAGTAGTCTGGTGATACTGTTTATTTTCACACATTGGCCACTTAGTTGTCGTATCTGAAAGCCAAGGTGTTCTAGAAACTAGCCCTTCAACAGGCAATGCCTTCAGGAAAGATAATGGAAGAAACTTAACTAAGAAGCCTAATTTCTTAATTTATTCATGTCAATTAAAACAAGTACAACAATTGTTTTGCTTCATTGGCTGAAAGAATCATCCATATCCACTGGGTGGCAGGACAGACTCACAAAGCACAACTGATTCAAAGACTAGCTGTTAAAAGAGTAAGGATGACTGTGATAAAATTTCGGCACATCAGATAAAGTTACTCTTCTTGTGTTCATTGTTTTCCTCATCTAGGATGCTCATAGCAGCCTTTTACGGTAACTGGGAAAGCAGTTATAATGATCAATTTGGACTCCTGGCATTCCAAACAGCTGATTTTGGCATGTGGTGAGACCTGCTATTAAACAGCCTGCAGAATGCATGCCCAGCACACAGCTGTGTCTGGTGCACTGGCTGACACAAAACCTGGCTCCTTGTGTACTGTAACCTGGGAACAATTTTCTTTTGTATAAATTGTGCCAAAAATAAAATTGATTGTCACTAAAGAATGTACTGTGTAGAACTGGACTGTTAGTGGGTAAAAGTTTGCAATGTTCAAAAGAAAACTTGTAACCAGGCCAGTTAGGAGAATACACTAACACTGCAATAAACTTGTGGAGTTAGGACAATCTCTGAAAATGTTGAGTATGTTTTAACTGTACAGTGATGTTACTGGTGAGACTGCGTAGTTACCTCAGAAAGAATCAGATTGTATTCACAATTTTGTTTGGGCAGAGTTGTGGTCAGCACCTACGCAATCTTTTATACACCTACAATAATGTGAAGAAGAGAACTTGCATGAGGAGAAGATAGCTTCATTGAAGCTACAGTGACTATAGATCAGGATTTTTTTAACGAAATCTTTTGTTTTACAGTGATCATATTTGTAGTCAGAGCTGTTTCGTGTCATTTTTGAATTGTGGCCATGGCAAAATAAAATTCATAAGGAGACCAGTCTCCTTTGTACCAAAATCACAAACTTTAATGTGTGTTGTATCTAGGTTAAAGTGTCTATTATTTCACAGATCTTGGGCAGGATTTACCTCACAATCCACTGAGGCAGCCCACCATTAACTGGTGGTGGGATCTTCTAGTTTCACTCTTATCAACAGGATTTCCCATTGAATGCACCCCTCACTGCTTTGAAACCTGTGGTGGGTTATGTCATTGGCAGGATTGGATGTTCTCTTTCTGTGACTGACTTCCTAACTCACAGACCACAATCAATATGGATAGGCAACAACACCTCCTCCACGATTATCCTCAACACTGATGCCCCACAAGAGTGTGTTCCCATGCCCCTACTATACTCCTTATACACCTGTGTAGCCAAATCTCCTCCACCTTGATTTTCAAGTTTGCTGACGACACCACCACAGTGGGTTGGACCTCCAACAACGATGAGACAGAATGCAGAAATGAGGTAGAGAATCTGGTGAACTGGTCCGGTGACAATAATCTCTCCCTCAATGTCAACAGATTGTCATCGACTTCAGGAGATGAGTGGAGAACATGCCCCTGTCTACATCAATGGGGATGAAGTAGAAAGGGTCGAGAGCTTCAAGCTTTTAGATGTCCAGATCAGCAACAACCTGTCCTAGTCCTCTCATGCCGACACTGTAGTTAAGAAAGCCCACTGGATCCTCTACTTTCTAACAAAACTAAGGAAATTTGGCATGACTCTCATCAACTCTTACAGCTGCACCACAGAAAGCATTCTTTCTGGTGGTGTCACAGTTTGGCATGGCTCCTGTTCTGCCCAAGACTGCAAGAAACTACAAAAGGTCGTGAAAGTAGCTCAAACCATCACCAAACCAGCCATCCATTGACTCTGTCTACACTTCCTGTTGCCTCAGAGAAACAGCCAGCATAATCAAAGATCCCATGCACCTTGGCCAGTCCCTCTTCCACCTTCTTTCATTGGGAAAAAGATACAAAAGTCTGAAGTCACATACCAACTGACTCAAAACAACTTCTTCCTGCGCCATCAGACTTTTGAATGGACCTACCTAGCATTAAGTTGATCTTTCTCTACAGCCTAGCTATGACTGTAACACAACATTCTGCACTTGTTTGTTTCCTTCTCTATGAAAGGTATGCCTTATAGCTTCTATAGCGGGCAAGAAACAATACTTTTCACTGTATACTAATACATGTGACAATGATAAATCAATCAATCAATAAATCAATGTTCTGGCCCACATTCTGGCTGTAGTGTTTTTACAATCCTAATCAATATGGCTGTTATTAGGATCTGGTGTATCACTAAACAAATTTCTCTCCATTGCCAAAAGGGAGAGCGATATTCCAGTACACGTAATTTGGATTGTCAGAGTTCGGCTACCCCCTCACTGAAAGAAAGAAAGTCAGTCCAGAATGTTATCTTCCTCCCAATAGTCTAAACTCCAATTATTTTTAGCTGGATTGTAAATGCCCATATATTGTAAAGGTCTAGCTGAGAACTCCTCAGAAATTATTCCCGCCAACCACAGGGAATAGGAGTTAGGTTTGTGAGTGTTTAATACAGAAGGTTAGATGGGACAATATAAATTTTAAGTAAACACATAAATTTAATATTATGAAAAAGTGTAATAAGAAGTCTCACAACACCAGGTTAAAGTCCAACAGGGTTATTTGGAATCACGAGCTTTTGGAGTGCTGCTCTTTCATCAGGTGAGTGGAGAGGTAGGTTTCACAAACATGGCACATGTAGACAAAGTCACAATTGCAAGATAATGGTTGGAATGCAAGTCTTTTCAGGTATTCCATATTTTTAAGACACGGGTTGATGGGTTTTTGAGAAGAGAGGGGATTAAGGGTTATGGGGAGAGGGCGGGAAAGTGGAACTGAGCCACGACAGATCAGCCATGATCTTATTGAATGGCGGGGCAGGCTCGAAGGGCTAGATGGCCTACTCCTGCTCCTATTTCTTATGTTCTTATGAGTGGAGAGAGAGATAATCACAGATTAAAGAGGTGTGAATTGTCTCAAGCCAGGACAGTAGGATTTTGCAAGCCCAGGCCAAATGGTGGGGGTTACATGTAGTGTGACATGAACCGAAAATCCTGATTGAGGCCATCCTCATGCGTGCAGAACTTGGCTATCAGCTCCTGCTCGGTGATTCTGCATTGTCGTGTGTCTTGAAGGCTGCCTTGAGAACGCTTACCCGAAGATCAGAGGCTGAATGCTCTTGACTGCTGAAGTCTCCCCTGACTGGGAAGGGAACTCTCCTGTCTGGTGATTGTCGTGCAGTGTCTGTTCATCCATTGTTGTAGCATCTGCATGGTCTCACCGATGTACCATGCCTCGGGACATCCTTTCCCGCAGTGTATGAGGTAGACAACATTGGCCGAATCACATGAGTATGCACTATGTACCTGATGGGTGGTGTTCTCGCGAGTGACGGTGTTACCCATGTCAATGATCTGGCACATCTTGCAGAGGTTGCCATGGCAGTGTTGTGTGGTGTCATGGTCACTGTTCTCCTGAAGGCTGTGTAGTTTGCTGCGAGGAATGGTTTGTTTGAAGTTGCACAGTTGTTTGAAGGCAAGTAGTGGGGGTGTGGGGATGACGATGACGAAATGTTCATCTTCATCGATGACATGTTGAAGGCTCCGAAGAAGATGTAGTAGTTTCTCCTCTCTGAGGAAGTACTGGACGATGAAGGGGACTCTGTCGGTCATGTCCTGTGTTTGTCTTCTGAGGAGGTCGGTGCAGTTTTTCGCTGTGGTGCCTTGATCGATGAGTTGAGCATCATGTTCCGTTCTTACGGGGGCCTCTTTCATCACCAGAAGCAGGAGTAGGCCATTCGGACCTTCGAGCCTGCTCCACCATACATTTTGATCATAGCTGATCATTGAATTTAATATCCCCCTTTACTCCCATATCCATTGATCCTTTTAGCCCAAAGAGCTACATCTAATTTCTTCTAATTGCTATCTAATTTCTTCTTGAAATCAGACAATGTTCTGGTAGTGAATTCCACACAGTCACCACCCTCTGGGTGAAGAAATTTCTTCTCACCTCTGTTCTAAAATATTTACTCCTTATCCCCAAGCTATGACCCCCTAGTTCTGCACTCCCCCAACATTGGGAACATTCTTTCTGAATATACCCTGTTTAGAATTTTATAAATTTCTACAAGATCCCTTCTCACTCTTCTAAAGTCCATTGAATATAGTCCTAACCTACTTTAGTCTCTCCTCATATGACAGACCTGCCATCCCAGGAATCAGCCTGGTAAACCTTTACTGTACTCCCTCTAAAGCAAGGACATACTTCTCTGGATAAGGACACCAAAATTGCACACACTCCAGGTACGATCTCACTAACTCCCTATACAATTGCAGCAAAACATCCCTATCCCTATACTCAAATCTTCTCATTAGGAAGGCTAACGTACCATTTGCCTTCTTTATTGCCTGCTGCACCTGCATGCTTACTTTCAGCGACTGATGCACGAGAATTCCAAGGTCTCATTCTGTATCCACCTCTCTCAATTTACACCAATTTACTCTCAATTTAATAACCTGTCTTCCTCTTATTGCTACCAAAGTGGATAACCTCACAGTTATCCACATTATACTGCATCTGTCATTCAGATGGCCACACACTCAACCTGTCCAAATCACACTGAAGCATGACAGCATTCTCCTCACAGCTCACACTCCTACCCAACTTTGTATCATCTGCAAATTCGGAGATAATACATTTAATTCCCTCTTCCAAATCATCAGTATCTAATGTGAACAGTGACTGACTGCCAATCAGAAAAAGACTCATTTATGCCAAGTCTTTGCTCCTTATCTACTAACCAACTTTCTATCCATCTCAAGACATTACCAGCAATCCCATGTTCTTTAACTTTACATAATAGTCTGTTATGTGAGACCTTGTTGAAAGCCTTCTGAAAGTGTAAATAAACTACATCCACTTGTTGTCCTTAGTCAACGTTATTAGTTATATCCTCAAAGGATTCTAATAGATTTGTCAAGCAGGGTGTTATCCTGGGTCTCTGGATTACTAGTCCAGTGACAATACTGCTGTGCCACTGCCTCTCATATTTAACATCTTTCAGGACCCCAAACATTTTTAAATGCTTTACAGCCAATGTGGTATTTCTGACGTTAGTCACAATTGTAACATGTGTTTATTATCATATAGCAAGGCTCTACAAGTAGGAATGAAATAAATTGCTAGACATTTTTATTAATCTTTCAGGGGATGTGGCATTGCTGGCTAGGGTAGTATTTGTTGTCCATCCCAAATTGCCCTGAGAAAGGTGATGGTGAGCTGCCTTCTTGAATTGCTGCTGTCCATGTGATGTAGGTACACTCACCCTGTTGTAAGGAAGGAAGTTCCAGAATTTTGACCCAGTAACAATGAAGCAGAAGCAATAGAGTTTGAGTCAGGTGGTGATGTTCTCATACATCTGCTGCCCTAGGTGCTAAATATCACAGATTTGGAAAATATTGTCAAAGGAACCTTTGTGAGTTGCTGCAGTGCACTTTGTTTATGGAACACACTGCTGTCACTGTGTCTCAGTGGTGGAAGGAGTGAATGTTTAAGGCAGTGGATGAGGCGCCAATCAAATGGGCTGCTTTGTCCTGGATGGTGTCATTAAGTGTTATTGAGCTGTACCCATCCTGGCAAGTGGAGAGTATTCTATCAAACTCCTGACTTGTGCCTTGGCTTTGGGGAGTCAGGAGACGATTGCTTGCCATAGAATTCCCTGGCTGTGCCCTGCTCTTGTAGCCACAGTGTTTATATTGTTGGTACAGTTAAGTTTTTGGCCAATGGTAACCTCCAAGATGTTGATAGTGGGGGGCTTCAGCCATGGTAATACCATTAAATGTCAAGGGGATATTGTTAGATTCTTTCTTGTTACAGATGGTAATTGTCTGAGGGCACGTGTGTGTGAATATTACTTTTTAAATATTAATTTGTATAACATTTTAATATTAATTTTAATTATTTTTGGTTGAGGGTCATATTAGCCAAGAAATAGAGCCAAGGTATGTTATATTGCCCAGGAGAGCAGCGAGGCCTTGGTTTTGTGCTTGTGTAAGTCAACATGTCCAAAGGTGCTTCACTCCCTGAATTCTGCGCTCAAGTGTCAGCTTAGGTTTTAAATGCAAATCCCTGCTGGGTTTTGAAACCACAGTCATCTGACTCAGAGACAATTGTGTTATAGCTGAACCATTGCCACTTCTAAATGTAAGAAATATGAGAAAGATAGAGAAGTAGCAAAATACAGTCTTTCAAATTTTAATATATCCATTTCAGAATGTATTTCTCAGTTTGCTAAGCTTTGAATAAAATAATCTCTTTTATCTCTGAGTAGAAAAGAGGAAGTGCTGGAAATAATCAATAGGTTGTTAGTACCGAAAGTGCAGACGATATTTCAAGTGTAACCTTTTGTGAGAACTAGAAAATTATTCTATGCTAGGCAAGATCATAGATCATAGAATCCTACAGTGCAGAAGGAAGCCATTCGGATCGTCAAGTCCACATCAACCACAATCCCACCCAGGTCCCATCTCCATACCCCATGCATTTACCCTAGCTAGTCCCCCGACACTAAGGGGCAATTTAGCATGGCCAATCCACCTAACCCGCACATCTTTGGACTGTGGGAGGAAATGCATGCAGAAACAAGGAGAATGTGCAAACTCCACACAGACAGTGATCCAAGCCAGGAATTGAACACAGATCCCTGATGCCATGAGACAGCTGTGCTAATCACTGTGCCACCGTGCCATCCAAGATGTTGAATTGAGGCAAAGATGTGGATTTTACTAAATTAATTTGAGACATTTATAAACAAATTTCTTTGGTGACAGTGAAATTATTCTTGGAAAATAAACTATTTTCTTTACTGATTGTAGATGTTTATTACTTTCACATGCTGCAATTACATAAATAATCCTCTACAATTAACATAGTAAGCATCCCCTCAGCTTCACAGCCTATCTTTTAGCACAATGGTTTTCAAAAGCGCTGGTCAAAAAAGTACATAAAATGTAGCAGTCTAATTTAGTTTTTTTTAGCAAACATCCTTGTAGCTATAGTTTCTGCAAAAATCAACATGTTTAAAGTTAGGAGTTGTGTTCTGAACCTTACCTCAAACACAAATTTTGTTTTGATCTATGCAAAATTTCTGCTTTTTCAATTATTAATTTTTAAGTTATTCCTGAACTCTGTCTAATATAATAAATTAAAAGAAAAACATAATTTAGAATGTTTTGCAAAATATATAAAGATTAAATAATGTGTATTTTCTGAAAAAATCTTTGAATTTATTATCATGCAATGTTATCGTGCTAAGCTGTATAGTAAGTTAAATTCCGTAAGTAACCCTAAAGAACCTCATAACCTTGATTTCACCAACTTAAATTCTCTTGATGTAACAAAGTGGGTGTTGACTAATGGGCAGAGAATAGTTATTAATATTGGGCAAACAGCAATTCTATCTAGTTTGATCTAGTTTAGTTTGAGGATCCTTAAACATGAAAACAGGTTCTGCAGGTACCGGTCACATAACTTAAAAAAACCTGTCTTGTAAATATCATCTTTCTTTTATTTGACATTCAGTATTGGATAAGCAGAAATATCTTCTAATTAAATGTTGGGAAACTAGGCCACTGCCTTTGGCTCCCACTCCAAACTCCATTCTCTTAACAGCCAATTCTATCCTTCACTTTGGCACCCTGAATTTAGCTGGTATGTTCACAACCTCACTGTGATACTTGACCCTGAGATAAGCTGCTGATTCACACCATCAGTAAGATAGTTTATTTTCACCCCTAATGTCTCCCAACTTCACCCTTCTCAACTCATCTGCTGATGTCACTGTTGGCTATTCCAATCCCGGCTGGTCTCCCACATTCTATCTTTGGTGAACTTTTCTTTGCTTCAGATATGCTTTATTTTCTACACAAATACAAATTGAACTGTACAATTAACACTTAGCATGTTGCACCCAAACCGTGTAGAAGAGCTGAGCCACTCTCAGAATCAGTTCCGATTTCCAGCTTTCTGGCTCGTTTTAAATTCCCCGAATAGTCGGGTTTTTCAGGAATCCCTTCCTTCAATTTCTTCTTTGTAAAGGGTGCGATTGCCATTTTTCATTTTCTTGGCAACTGCATTTCAATCTCCATTTTTTCACGGACACTATGTACCTCGTTCAGGAGCAATTTTGCCCTTGTGTCGTCATTTCTGTTAAAAGAGATGTTCTGGGTATTCATACTATCACCAGAGTTGCACTCTCACTTTCTTCATCACTCTCGTCTGGCTCCCAGAACTCCTTCTGATTTGTGCAAAGGGTCCTTACTGTAAGATTGCTGATTCTGTTTCTTCTGTGACAGACATGCTGGGATGAAGGGGAACCCGACAGCAGCAAAGGTTTTCAGTGCTGTTTGGCAACGTTTCCTATTCACATGGCAAAGAACATGCTGACAAATCTTGTTAATGTGGCAGATTGTCAATTTACAGAACAGTTGCTATGGATTTTTTTGGGCTGGGGATGACATGTGGCTCATAGTGAGTGAAATCGAATGGTTCATTCATTGCCAGACGCTGGTAACTCTTGCCCTTGGTGTAGGCTTGCCGATCTGCCAGTCGGCATGGCAACTCATGCCGGTTAGAGAACATTGCACCCGGTTCATGTGGCCGGGCTGCAGCACCAGGTGTTGCTGGAAGATGACGGCCAGTTGCAGGGGAGGGCAGAGCCCACGGTGCCTCCGTGGAGCCAGTCTGGAAACTATGTAGGTTGACTCGCACTGATCATTGTGTGCTCATTGACCTCCTTTGGGGCTATTGGTCAAGCAATTACTTGATTTTAAAAATGTTCATCCTTCTTTTCAAATCTTTCCATGGCATCATCACTCCCCATCTCTCTAATCTCCTCAGTCCAGCAACCCTTTAGATATGTGTACTTTAATTCCAGCCTCTTTCAGTATTCCTGATTTTAATCGCTCCACTACTGATGACCATGCCCTCAGCTGCCTCGAATCTAAACTGTAGAATACACGCCACAGTTTTCTGCTTCTGTAGCCCTCTTTCCTCCTTTGAGATGCTCATTAGAACAACCTCTTTGATCAAGCTTTTGGTCATGTGATATAATACACCTTACATTGCTGAAAAAATTGAAATCTTTTGTCTTGTACTCGTTAGGACAGATTTGCAAAAATACCCATTCTAAAGGGAACAACAATTTATACTGCATGAGAAGAGAGTGCTGATTAGTTGACAAGTAGCTTCTGAATGGTAGAGGTGTACTACTGTCTTCATATTGTTCCTAAAGTGTGGTGTCCTGCACTAAGCATAACACTCCTGTTGAAGCTGAATCAGCACTTAATACAGTTTTATCATAATTTTCTTACTTTTGTACTCTATGCTGTTATGATTTTAAAACATATATGCTGATACTTTGTGTTTTAAATGTATTATTTATTTTAGCCAAGCAGTGTTACTGAAAGCATGGTGTAAATATTGTCAGTTCAAATCCAGAGATCTGGGAACCGGCTAGTCAACAGTAGTGATATTGGGAATTCCTGTGGGGGAATGTATTTTGTAATATTAATGAACAGATACATTCACTGTCCAGACACAAGGATAGATATGCCCTTGGATGCAGGAACACGTCTATTCAACTTGGCAGTGAGCTGGTGGGAATGTTCGCTTTGACCTTATGGTAGCGTCTGCTGTTACCAGGCAACAGGGACATAGTTAGAGCCAAGAAGAGTGACCATGTCTAGATTTGAAGATGAATAAAATATTACCACGCTATGAAGTATCATATGGTTGGCTGAAATAGTTGACAGAGATTTGTACTGATGTATGACTATTAAATAGATTTGATTTTAAGCTAATGAAAGGTGAAATTACTGATTAGGAAGAGTATAATTGATCTGCATTTGACTATGTACGTCAGATCTTTTGGAGAGTTCTATAGCTCTATTCCCAGAGTTGTTTAATCCTTTGGAAGTCTCTGGTCGGCTGTATGTTTGTTTTGTTCGTTCTATGTAAAATAATGATGTGGAGTTGCTGGTGTTGGACTGGAGTAGGCACAGTAAGTAGTCTCGCAACACCAGGTTAAAGTCCAACAGGTTTATTTGGTAGCATGAGTTTTCGGAGCACTGCCCCCTCATCAGATGAGTGACTACTATATTGTGTGACTCACCTGATGAAGGAGCAGCGCTCTGAAAGGTCGTGCTACCAAATAAACCTGTTGGACTTTAACCTGATATTGTGAGACTACTTACTATGTAAAATAAATTTGTTATGTCTTTGTACAGAAATATTTGCCTTGCGAGTTTTGAATTGTTTAAGTTGAGACACAATTGACCACCTTTAAATTTCTCCACATCTTTGGCAATCCCATTAATTCTGTTTCTTCAATCAGTCTAAAACATACTTCACCATTGCTCCATGTTCAGTCAATTTTGTGTCCATGCTGCCACTGTCCTTTTTATTGATGGGCTTAACCTTGCTGATAAACCTGTTAAGTGGCACTTTATCCAATGTGTTTTGGAAGCCCATTTACACCATATTGATCACAATGCATCCAAGCTTCTGTTCTTTCATCAAAAAATTCAAGCTAGTTAGACATGATTTTTCCTTAACAAACTTCTGCTGGCTTTCTTTAATTAATCTATATTTGTCAAAATTATTGTTAACTTTGTCCCAAACTATTGAGTAGAATTTTATTTTCCTTGGTCAGTAGCTTGGAGGTGGGGGATGGCTGAAAAATTTATTGGATGGTCTTCCCACTGGACTATCCCCTACCCTGACCTCTCTTCATACCTACAGTAGAATGGATGAAGTATAGGCCAGCCAATTGCTGTTGCCCCAATTAATGATCATTTAAGGACCATTTCCCACCCAGCCTCAAATTTCTGGCTGGCGGAAGGAGTTCAGGGACAGGGGAAATTTGAGAAGTTACCCTATGTAGGCCTGGGATCGGAAGGGGGCACACCTCCAAGAACAGCGTCCTTTTAATAAGTACGGACAGCTTAATTGAATCAGTCTTCCCATATTATGTGGAAATCAAGATTCTTTCAATTACTTCGGAAGCTGCGTAAGTTGGATACCAGAGAATTATAGTCGTAAATACTGAACTTATTCCAAAATATTGAATGTAGTAAGGAGGTTCACAAGCTTGTCAACATCAATATTTCAAGGACAGCTTTTGTCAGAGATTACACAGGAGCTGGAGACAGTCTGATGCCACCAGGCCCCCTAAAATCGAGCAGGAAGTTAAGCAAAAGGCAGTGTCTCTTGCAACACTGTAAAGAAAATTAATAGCACTATAGAACTATTTTCATCAGAATCTGGGAAATCATAGAATCCCTACAGTGCAGAAAGAGGCCATTCGGCCTGTTGAGTCTTCACTGAAAAAGCACCCCACACAGGCCCTCCCCTCCACTCAATCTCAATAACCCTGTGTATTTACTGTGGCTAATCCATGTAACCTGCACATCTTTGGACAGTAAAGGGCAATTTAGCATGTTCAATCTACCAATCTTTGGAGTACCTGGAGGAACCCTACGTAGTCACAGGAAAACGTGCAAGCCGCACAAAGACAATTATCCAAGGCTGGAATCAAACCCAGGTCCCTGGTGCGAGACAGCAAAGCCAACCACTGTGTCATCCCAGGCCGAGCCCAGTCTTAAGGAATAATGCAAGATTTCCCTCCAAAGATTACCATGTATGGGAAAGTACTTATACAAGTGATGGCACTTCAGGAATGTGTGTCTGAACATCCTTCTTCAACTCAAAGATGCAAAAACAATTTGCATTTATACAGTGCCTTCTGTAAAGAATGTCCCGAGCAGCATCATTTCAGATACTGAAAAGTTAGAATAAATAACTGAAAACTTGGTTGAATCAGTGGAAGCTTATAAAAGTTGGAGGGAAGTAAAATTAGAACTCTAGCAGGGGAATTCCAGACAATGGGATTAAGATGGTGAAGGCTCTGATATTGATGGTGGAGTGGAAGAAGCAGATATTGATGGGAGACTAGGATCAAAGAATTAAAAACCAAGGTCTAAGGGATAAAGCTTGAGTTGATTTCAGGCATAAAGGAAGGGATTTTAATGAGGCCAGGATATCTAATTTGATGTACATTGGGCACAGGGACCCAATAGAAATCCATGTAAACAGGAATGATGGATGAACAGAGGTCGGTCAGGAGGGCAAACATTTGAATGTTAGGGTTTCTGAAGGGGGAGCTTACGAAGCCAGTGAGGAAGGCATTGGAAAGAACAAGTTTTGGGCTGAAATTTGTCTGGGTCACTTAAAACATGTTCAGAGGCAGGTATGGGAAGTCGGAGGGTAGTAAAGTGCAAATAGAACCTGCTTGGCCAGGAGTCCAAATTCTTTACTTTGCTTCCAGGTTTTATCAATTGTGGCATTGCACTTTGTATAATACAGTGGGACAGCAATTGAGGCATTTAAAAGGAAAATAAATTGGAATTTTGGTGCATTTCTGATTTTACTGAGGGCACAAGGAGACCATGGGCTTCGCCTGGTTAAAAGAAGTGGCAAGAAAGTAGGTGAGCAATGGTGGGTCTCAACCAAACATCAAGAGAGCCAGCATGCTGTAATAGGGTGAGTTGTGCACAGACGGCATTGGTAGATGGTGGCAGAGGGGCATGCTACCATGGTGACATGGGGCAATGACACTTACCATAAAGGAATGATTCGGCTGGAGCAGGGGGATATCCAGATAAGAGCCAAGAACTTGGAGAGATACCACCTGCCCAGATACTCAAACATGCAGGCTTCACGTCTCCGTTGAGGGTAAGAAGTAACTCGGAGGGAGAGAGAGAAAGAAAGACCTAGTTACTGATGGCACATAAACCTTGAGACAAGCAAGAGGACCAGCCTGGGGTTGGGAATGGCGGACCACACCTGTCATGTGCAAGGATCTGCATGTAAAATAATGAAAAGAACTAAAGGGAAGGAGAGCTCAGGAGAGGTTATTAAAGTCTCCAGAACAAATAATAAGACAATGTGTTGGAAAGGGTTAGAAATCTAACTTCAGGCACAGCAAATGACTATGAGAAGGGGGGTAGTCAATGCAATACTGATGTTGTTGTATTTGAATGCACACAGTATGTGAAATAAGGAAAAAGAACTTGTAGTGCAGATTGAAATTGGCAGGTATGATGTTGTGGGCACCACAGAGATGTAGTTGCAAAGGGATTAGGGCTGAGAACTAAGTAGCAAAGGATACACGTCCTATTGAAAAGACAGGCAGGTGGGCTGAAGGGCCGAGGTCGCCTGGTTGGTAAGAAATTAAATGAAATTCATAGCAAATAATGACATAGGCCAGAACTGCCCACCCCGCCCGCCATGGGAATCAGAGCAGGCAAGGGGTGGTACATGGAGAAGTCTGTTGATCTCAGATGGAATTTTATGATTTCGGGACGAGCGAGGCTGTAAAATTTCACCCATTGAGTCAGAAGATATAGAATCTGTGTGGGTATAGCTGAGGAACCGCACAGGTAAATAGACCATGATGGGAGTTACAAGCAGACTTCCGAGCAATAGTCAGGATGTGGGGCACAAAATATACCAGGAGGTGCAAAAGGCAAGGTCACAGTGATCATGAGGAACCTCATTATGCAGGTGGACTGGGAAGATCAGGTTAGTAGTGGATCCCAAGAAAAGGAATTCATGAAATGCCTACTAGATTTCTTTTTGAAGCAGCTTGTGGTTGAGCCCACTAGGAAGCAGGCAGTTCTAGGTTTGGTGATGTGTAATGAGGCAGACTTGAAAAGAGAGCTTAAGCCGAAGGAATCCTTAGGAGGCAGTGACCATAATATGATTTAATTCACCCTGCAGTTTGAGAGGGAGAATCAGAAGTAACAGTATGACAGTTGATTATGGTAACTAGAGAGGCCTGATCAAGGAGCTGACCAGAGTTGCTTGGAAGAGGAGCTTAGCAGGAAAGATGGTTGAGGAGCAATGCAGGCATTTCTGGGAGTAATTCGGGAGACATAGAATTTTATCCCAAGAAAGAAGAAGCATACTAAGGGAAGGACAAGGCAACCATGGTTGACAAGGGAAGTCAGGGACAGCATAAAAGCAAAAGAAAAAGCTTATAATGTGGCAAAGATTAGTGGGAAGCCAGGGGGTTGGGAATCCTTTTGAAAACTAACAGAGAACAACCAAAGCGTAATAATGGGGGAGAAGATGAAATATGTAATGTACAAGAAGATCGCAAGAGTTTTTTTTAGATATATCAAGGGTAAGGGGGAGGCAAGAGTTGACATTGGACTGCCGGAGAAGTAGTAATGGGATCAAAGAAATGGCGGAAGAAATGAATAAGTACTTTGCGTCAGTCTTCGTGGTTGAAGACACCAGTAACATACCAAAAAGTCCAAGAGGGTCATGGGGCACAGGTGAGTATGGTGGCCATTGATAAGGAGAAGGTGATAGGGGAGCTGAAAGTTCTGGATAAATCACCTGAACTAGATGGAGTACACTCCAGAGTCCTGAAGGAGATAGTTAAAGAGATTGTGGAGGCGTTAGTGGTGATCTTTCAGGAGTCCCTGGAGCTAGGGAGGGTCCCAAAAGATTGGAAAATCGCTAATGTAACATCCTTGTTTAAGAAGGGAGGGAGGCAAAAGATGGGAAACTACAGGCCAGTTAGCCTCACCTCAGTCATTGGTAAGATTTCAGAGTCCATTATGAAGGATGAGATTTTGGAGTACTTGGAAGTGCATGGTAAAATAGGGCAAAGTCAGCATGGCTTGGTCAAGGGGAGGTCATGCCTGACAAATGTTGGAATTCTGTGAGGAAATGATGAGCAGGTTAAACAAAGGGGAGCCAGTGGACGTTACCTACTTGGATTTCCAGAAGGCCTTCAACAAGGTGCCACACAGGAGGCTGCTGAATTAGGTAAGAGTCCATGGTGTTAGAGACAAGATACTAACATGGATAGAAGATTGGCTGATTGGCAGAAGACAGAATGTGGAGATAAAGGTGGCCTTTTCAGGATGGCAACCATTGACTAATGGAGTTGTACAGGGGTCGGTGTTGGGACTTCAACTTTTTATACATCAATGATCTAGATGAAGGAACTGAGAACATTGTGGCTAAGTTTGAAGACGATACAAAGATAGGTGGAGGAAAAGGCAATATTGAGGAGATGTGGAGGCTGCAGAAGGATTTGGACAGCTTAGGAAAGTGGGCAAAGAAATAGCAAATGGAATACAACATGGGAAAATATTAGATTATGCACTTTGATAGAAAGAATAAAGGTCTAGACTATTTTCTAAATGGGCAGAGAATTCATAAATCAGAAGTGTAAAGGGATTTGAGAGTCCTATTTCAGGATTCTCTTAAGGTTAACTTACAGGTTGAGTTGGTAGTTAGGAAGGCAAATGCAATATTAGCATTCATTTCGAAAGAACTAGAATACAAAAGCAGGGATGTACTACTGAGGCTTTATAAGGCTCTGGTCAGACCATGTTTGGCATATTTGGACAATTTTGGGCACCATACCTCAGGAAGAATGTGATAGCCTTGGAGAGGGTCCAGAGGAGGTTCACGAGAATTATCCCAGAATGAAAGGCTTGACATTTGGGACTCGGTTTCTGTACTCGATGGAGTTTAGAAGGATATGGGGGGATCTCATTGACAATTAGAAAATACAAAAAGGCTGGGATTGAGTGGACGTGGAGAAGATGGGGGCAATTCTCCCATGCAAATCTGCTAATTTTTTGGCGGGTTGGGCTGGGAGATTCATGTGTGTGCTGATTTGCGGGATTTCATCTCCTAGCAATGGAAATCTGGTGCAATTGGAACCACGCAGGAAACCCGTGGGAACAGCAGGTACTTTTAACCTTGTTTTAATGTGATTTAAATGTAATTATTGGGTCCAGGACAGAATTCTGTGGGCCCAATAACACCTCCCACTCTGCAAGTACAATTTCACTCTGGGGTTTAGAGTAGCTTCCCACTTTTGGGGAATTAGTGGAAGACCCCACTGGAGTGAAGAGAGGCAATCGGGGCTCCCCAGGAGATTGGACGGTGAGGGGCTGGTGTTGCCTGGGTATGGGCACCCTTGTTGTGGAGGTGCCGGTGTTGGCCTGGGGTAAACACAGTAAGAAGTCTCACAACACCAGGTTAAAGTCCAACAGGTTTATTTGGTAGCAAGCGCCACTAGCTTTCGGGGCTTTGCCCCTTAGTCAGGTGAGTGGGGAGTTCTGATCACAGACAGGGCATATAAAGGCACACACTCAGTTTACAGAAGACTTAGTAGAATGCAAGTCTTTACAGCTGATCAAGTCTTAAAGGTACAGACAATGTGAGTGGAGTGAGGGTTATGCACAGGTTAAAGGAATGTGTATTGCCTCCAGACAGGACAGTAAGTGAGATGTTGCAAGCCTAGGCAAGTCATGTGGGTTACAATAGTGTGATGTGAACCCAAGATCCCAGTTGAGGCCATCCTCATGCATGCAGAACTTGGCTATCAGTCTCTGCTCAGCAACTCTTGCACTGTCGTGTGTCGTGAAGGCCGCCTTGGAAAACACTTACCCGAAGATCAGAGGCTGAATGCCTGTGATCACTGAAGTGTTTGCCAACAGGAAGAGAACAGTCTTGCCTGGTGATTGTCGAGCGGTGTTCATTCATCCGTTGTCTTAGCGACTGCATGGTCTCCCTCCCAATGTACCATGACTCAGGATATCCTCTCCTGCAGCGAATCAGGTAGTTAACATTGGCCGAGTTGCAAGAATATGTACCATGTATTTGGTGGATGGTGTTCTCACGTGAGATGATGGCATCCTTGTCGATGATCCAGCATGTCTTGCAGAGGTTGCTGTGACAGGGTAGTTTGATGCTGTGGCCACTGTTCTCCTGAGGCTGGATAGTTTGCTGCGGACAATGATCTGTTTGAGGTTGTGCCGTTGTTTGAAGGCAAGAAGTGGAGGTGTGGGGATGGCCTTGGTGAGATGTTCGTCTTCATCAATGACATGTTGAAGACTCTGGAGAAGATGCCGTGGCTTCTCCACTCTAGGGAAGTACTGGACGACGAAGGGTACCCTGTCCACCGTGTCCCAGGCCTGGCAGTGCAGTCTGTGCTCCCTGCCTAGGGGACACCTTAGCACTGCCCACTGGGCATGGGCCTGTGCCAAGGGGGTGGGGTGTAGGGGGCAGTGCCAAGGGCATGGGGCCTAAGGGACAGGGCCAGCTGGGGCCAGTGCCTAGGGGGTGATTGGTGGGGGTGGGGAGGGGTCTAGCTGCTGCTCTGTAGACAGGATCGGTTGGGACTGGAGGGAGGCCAGCAATCAGGATGGGCTGGGGGATCTCTGCCTCCTGTGGTGGGGTGGGTCTGCTGGAGTGGGGGTCTGCCTTCAAGTGGGGGGGGGGGGTGTGTGGGAAGAGGGGGGATTGTCACTGCCAGGGAGGGATGTGCTGGAGGTCGGGGGATGGGATTTGGGTCGTGGTTGGCCTGAGAATGGTCATGGAGACCGTGAGCTGGTTGCGGGGAAGGGGTGGGGTTCCAGGTTGGCTAGCAATTGACCTAGCCAGCAAATGGGAGGTTGACAGTTTGGGGCCAATGTGCATGCACAGAGGCCTGGATCTGTCAAACTCTGGTGTGAATAGGCTCTGTCCCCTGAGCTTTTAATGAAAATCACGATTGTGCATTTCAGAGGTCACAATGTGGGAGATTCGAGTCTGAACTCCCACTGATAAAACAATCATGATTCACACCATTTTTTCTGTGAATTCAGCACTTAGAACTTCTTTGGAAGAATCATCCCTGATGTTTCTATTAGTAGGAGAGACCACGATCTGAGGGCATAGCCTCAGAGTAAAGGGACAACCCTTTAGAATTGAGATGAGGAGGAATTTCTTCAGCCAGAGGGTGGTAAATCTGTGGAATTCATTGCCACAGAAGGCTGTGGAGGCCAGTTCTTTGACTGCATTTAAGACAGCGATAGATAGGTTCTTGATTGGTAGGAGGATCAAAAGTTACGGAGAATAGGTTTGAGGATCATATCTACATGATTGAGTAACAGCAGACTCGATAGGCAATTGGCCTAACTCTGCTCCTATATTTAATGGTCTTATAATATCACAATATTCCCAAAAAATATTTGAAAGAAAACATCCAACCTCATAGTTTGGCTCAGAAATCCCTAGCTTCGGCACCTCTCCAAGGAGTTATGTGCTCTCTTCTGTAAAAAAAAGAGAATGAGGAGTATTATTACATAATTCTTTTCTTGGATTTTAGCACAATTTTTCGTGGGATGCACTGGCGGATGTGGAACAAAACCAGCTATCTGAAGAAGAGTGTCATTACTATCTATGGAGATAAGTTAAGATGCTGTCTGGCAAACATTGATAGATGTGTTTTTTTTTCTTTATTCTTTCATGTCACATGGCTGTCATTTGCAAGGCCAGCATTTGTTGTCCATCTTGAATTGCCCTTGAATGAGTGGTTTGCTGGGCCATTTTAGAGGGCAGTAATGAATCAATCACATTGCTGTGGATCTGGATTTACGTTTAGGCCAGACCATGTAGGAATGACAGATTTTTTTCCTTAAAGGATATTAGTGCACCAGACAGGTTTTTATTACAATCAGTGTTAGCTCTCATGGTCATTTTTACTGATTTCAGTGAATTGTAAAGGAAGAACTAAAGGACATTTGTGCTGGAAAAGGCTATTGAGATGAAAAAAGTGATGGTTGTCATATGGCACATGCATGCTCTTCACCTTGGTGGACCACCAGACATCATTGAAGCAATTTCCTGTACTGGAACCTTCTCCAACTGCTCACTTCCTCCAAGAACTCCAACCAAGCCCATTTCATGAAGTTTGCTGCCTCTTCTTCCCGTGCTTTGGAAGGAAAGTGTGCCTCAGTGTCACTTCAATTGTTGCATCTGTAATTGTGGGCTGCACTTCTTCTTTTGCATTATCTGGCTCTTGGTTTTTCTTTTGCAGCATTATTATCCAAAATGTACAGTTTTCCCACTGTTCTTGCTATCTGTGTGCCTTTCAATACCACCCTCAGTTGGGCCATTGAGTGCTCCTGCATGTTTTTCCAAATTGGATATCAAACCTAAAGGGACCCTCTTTGCTAACTGGGCCCTAGAAAATTCCCTGGGGTGAGGTTGCCTACATGGATATGGTCTCAAAATGCCATTATATTCCATCCATGTATTGTTGGTAATAAATGAAGAGAAATATCAAACATATTATCATCGTAGATCTTACAAGTCTATTTAAAGGACCAGGAAATAATTATCAATGTCTTTCCTGTGTCTCTTCCACTCCCAAAACCTGCGCCCCTCCCAGAGTCTCTTCCCTCCCTGGTAACTCCTGTGATTCTGGCATCTGCTCCTGCCCCCAGATTCTACTCCTCACCCAGTACTGAGTGCCCCCACCTGTCATCCATCCTCCAATCCTCTTCTGACATTAGAACCTCTTGAGCAGATGTGCACCTCTTCCCAGTTTCACCAACTTTCCTTATAGTTGATGCCAGGCTGCAGCCAGACATCCCTCTGAATCTGGTTGCCACAGCCAGGAAACAACTAATTAAAAATGTAATGTCTAACCCTCTTTCACTGCCTTTCCTTCTGCTGGCATCTACTCCCCTCTCCAAACCTCTCAATTTGGCTGACTGTATGCAGGAAACAGGAAAACAAATCATCTCTCAGTGTGTGCTTCTCTACTGGTTTCTGCTCTCCCCCCAATGCCCAAACCCCTTCCCTTCACCCAACTTGATCGTCAACTTTCTCTTCAACCTATCCTTTCAGTTGTTTGACTGACCGGTTATGCCCCCCCCACCAATCCCCACCCTTCCTCCTATCTGTATCTGCTTCACTTCAGCCCCCAATCATGTTTATTTCTTTTAGCCCTTGGTCCCTTCTTGCTGTGTCCACTTTTCTCTCCCAGTGCTCACTTCTACCTGTTTGCTGATTTGTCAGTGTTGACTGCCTGCTGGTGGCAGATTGTGGCCTGGTGCTGCAGGCCTACAGCCAGCCAGCTTCCCAATATGACTGACATGCAATTAAATTAGAAGGGTCACCAGAAAACTTAGGCAACTAGTTCCCTGTCCACATGATCTACTATTTTCTTCCCACCTCTAAGTTATTATTGGAGGCTGATATCTTACTGTAGAGGGTAATCATTAAATGTTGCGTTGAAGACCGCATACTTTTGTGTTTGTGTAGAGGTGATTTTTATACTTGTATATGCTTTTATAACTTCATGTGAGTGTGAGAGATTTTTGTTACTGCTGTCAAATAGGAGACAGAGAGTGGGGGTCAATGGGTGCTATTCGGATTAGCGGTTGGTGACTAGTGGAGTGCCCTAGGGTTCGGTGCTAGGGCCTCAACTATTTACCATTTATATAGATGATCTGGAGGAGGGAACCGCGTGTATGGTGTCGAAATTTGCTGATGACACCAAGATTGGTGGAACGGCAAATTGTGCGGAGGGTGTGGAAAGTCTGCAGAGGGATCTAGATAGGCTGGGCGAATGGGCCAGGAACTGGCAAATGGAATTTAATGTTGGCAAGTGTGAAGTTGTCCACTTTGGTAGGAATAATGGTAGGAAGGACTATTACTTACATGGCGAAAAACTGCAGCATGCTACGGTGCAGAGGGACCTCGGGGTCCTTGTGCATGAGTCGCAAAATCCCAGCCTGCAGGTGCAGCAGGTGGTCAGGAAGGTGAATGGGATGCTGGCCTTCATAGCGAGGGGGGTTGAATATAAAAGTAGGGAGGTCTTGCTGCGGCTATATAGGGCATTGGTGAGGCCGCAGCTGGAATACTGTGTGCAGTTTTGGTCGCCGCACTTACGCAAGGATATTTTGGCCTTGGAGGGAGTGCAGAGGAGGTTTACTAGGCTGATACTAGAGTTGAAGGGGTTGAACTATGAGGAGAGGCTGAATAAACTGGGCTTGTACGCGTTAGAGTTTAGAAGAATGAGGGGAGATCTCATTGAGATGTATAAGATGATGAATGGGATGGATAGGATAGAGGTGGAGAGGCTCTTCCCGCTCAGAAAGGACAGTAGGACTAGAGGGCACAGCCTCAAGATAAGGAGGGGGGGCAGTTTAGAACGGAGTTGCGGAGGAACTTCTTCACTCAAAGGGTGGTGAATCTCCGGAATTCTCTGCCCGTTGAAGTGGTGGAGGCTGCCTCGCTAAATATATTTAAGACGCGGGTAGATAGGTTTTTGATAGGCAAGGGGATTAAGGGTTATGGGGAGAAGGCAGGAAAGTGGAACTGAGCCACAACAGATCAGCCATGATCTTATTGAATGGCGGGGCAGGCTCGAAGGGCTAGATGGCCTACTCCTGCTCCTATTTCTTATGTTCTTATGTTCTTCTTTGAACAATGCATAATATGGAGTTAAATTGAGTAACCCCTGAATATGGCTTTGCAGATTGTTGTGCAAGATTTTTCCATACCTGTTCTTTGCAATGTTGGCAAGAGACTAATCTTACGCTGCCATGATTTCTGCTTGCAGTCAGTACTCCATGCACTGTTCACTGGCTGCATGCAATGAGTGCAACATCTTGAGCATCTAATACTGCTTAAAACTAGCCTGAAGCTCTAAGAATTAAAGGGCCTTATGGTTACTGGCAGTGTTAAGATTATTTTGAATATAGTGAAAATGAAGGAAACAATGATCAATAATGGGAAGGAATGCTCAACTGGAGGTATTAGTGGAAGAGGTGGAACGAAAGAGAGATGTCCTATATCCGAGTCGTGCTGTAGACCCAAAGAACATTGCTGCAGTGCAGGAAGAAGCTTAATGATCTTATATGAATTGTCAAGCTTAATGAATGCACCTTCAAGTTATATTTTCTATTACTTTCACCATTAGACTTACCATTTTGGAGCATGCAGCTAGTACTAATTACACTGTTGAGTGCTGTGCACTTGCATATGAAAGGCTAGTATTAGTTAAAGATAGCTTGAACTACTTACTGCTATCTTTTACCTTTTTAAGGGGTGGTGTATTTTGACTGGAGAAGTTGTTGGAAGTCATTTGAAAACTGACTTTGACATGGGAAGTATTCAATCATGGCAGAGAGTGGATTCCAAGTTTTTCACAAATTGCACTGGAGGCCTTGGTGCAGGAGGTAGAAATAGGAGAGATGTAATCTATCCACAGAGATCCAGGAAGCCCACCAGGCAAACTTTAAAGGTAGAAGGATCATCAGATAACTGTGGCAGTCAGTGTCAGGAGTCTAGCCGCAAGGACTTTGATACAGTACATTGACCCAATAAGTGATCAAGGTGAGACTAATATATGCTCAATTGTCATAGCCCACTAGCTGTTGCACCACTAACTTCACACACCTTCAATGCACTAGACAAGGGGTCTCCAAACTACGCCCCACGGGCCACATCCGGCCTGCAGTGGGCCACATCCTGATTGGAGTTTGGAGACTGCTGCACTAGACCCTATCTATAAATAATCTATATCAATCAGAACTCATACTTAACCTTCATATTTTTCAGCTTGCTATTATATAGCTACCACTGATATCAGTATTGGAACTTCATGCAAAAACTTGTACACACTGACAGCTTTTCAACCATTAGGGCCACGTACAAATGCATTACATGACCCTAACTGACACAATATGGTCTTGCAGAAGTTGATGCACAACAGAAGGTAGCAAAAGTTAGTGGGAGGGAGAGAGGATCACTTACATATTTCAGTCCTACCATGAAAGAGACAATGTTACAATTTGGGCCATTGCTGAGGCGGTGGTCAGTGGTGAGGCCAGGGTCACCGAAAAAAAGATACCCGAATACTTAATCCAACTCTCAGGTCACTTCTCCCTCATCCGATTCTAACTTGCAAATTGCAGATGTTATAACCATGAGCTTCTTACCTTCTCCTGTACCCTCAGAATAGCCCAATCCATGCACCTTTTCCATTTTAGATTAAAAAAAAATTGGAACATGCCCAGGAAGCAGAGGAATAGCGAAGAAATCAAAAATGAAAGACACTGTCATATGATCACAGTCACAGCCACCAGCTCAGATACTGACATTGAGCATAATTTAGAGAATAGGATAGAGGTGGGATTTCCATGTAGTGAGACACCAAGCACATTGGAGCCTGGACTGGGAGAAAGGAAAGTACCGGTATCAGCTGACTGGACTGCAATGAAGTTATTTTGAAAATCCCCTAGTTGTCACACTCTGGTGCCTGTTCATGTACACAACAAAGGAATCTTTCTTGAGGAATCTTTGTTGTATGCCTGACTCATGTCCAGTTTTGAAAATGTCTTACCTCCCACAAAAGTTGATAACAAGTCTTCCCCCCACCTAAGATAATGGATAAGCATCTAACTGTAAACCCAGTTAATGGTGAGCTTGTAGTCACCACATATCCTTAGAAATGATGGTATGGTACGCACAAGAATGATTGGAGCTGACCAATAAGAAAACTAAATAGGCTCAATGATTCCAAACCTTTGCAACAATTCCAACTCCTCCTCCAGTTTCCTTCTCATGGCATAGGATATTGTCAGGCCTGTGTGCATGACCAACTTAGAGCTAAAAACAAAAATCCCATGCACCTGCACAAAAGGCAAAAACTCAAAAAGGACACAAAACTCTGGGAGAAGTGGGAGACACAGGGCGAGGTAGAAAAAAACAGGGGAAAGGACAGGGAGAAGTTATAAAGAGAAAATTCGAGGTATGCTACGAGATATAAAAGGTTGGGAAATACTGGTCCATGGATATGGAGAAGACTACTCCTGTTTTGCTAACTGTATCTTTTGGGGTGCCAAACAAGTAGGATTGAGGTTAATCAACATTTCCTGATCATAACACCCCCTGTCTCACAAGATCTTTAATCTAGAACTTGTTGTCTTTCAGAGTTGTGGCAAGTGTCTGGTTTGGTGCCTTTTGTTGTAGGCAGAAGCTTGTTTCTTCCTATAGCACTGCTTTTGCTTGGATGTCCAGGCAATCCTTGGTTACCAGTGCTGAAACTCTTGTATAAGTTTACCAACTTCTTTTTGGACTCTTTCTTCCATATTCACAGATTGCTCCTTAGACACTTTCAATTCATTTGTTAGATCTTCAATCTATTCGTAGAAGTCACCTTTTCTACTTTTGAAGTCTGGATTTGCTCTTCCATATAGCACATCTTAGAGTGAATTTTCCCATTCTGCTCGCCATGGGAATCATAGCAAATGAGGGGTGGACCATGGAAAGGTCCTTTGACTTTGGGTGGGATTTTTTTGGTTCAGGGCAAGCATGGCTGGAAAATCCCGCCCCTCATTCTTCATGTTGTTCAGATTGGTCTGAAGTTCAACAAATTAATCAGTTTTGGTTGTTGATTCTGCTTTCAAGCAACTGTTCTGATTCATCAGCAATCCCTTCTCCTGGTACCAGCATTTTAGATGATGCTTAATAGAGACGTCTGATGCTTGAAATTCATTGGGTTTTAATTGAAGATCATTTTTGTTGAATTCATCTTTAAAAGTTCATAATTTAAGAGTTTCTAGTCCTCCTTCAAGTGTTCTACTTTCTGTGAGTGATATTCCAATATCAGCTTTGATGTAGAGCTATCCAAAATTGAAACCTAGCTCTGTTGTCTCATCACAGATGCTGTCAGATCTGCTGAGATTTTTCAGGATTTTCTTTTTTTGTTCTCATGTTGGCATTCATTCTTGTTTTTCTGATCAAATGCATCTTTTGTATGTAAAAGTTGAATCCCTACAATGATGAGTTTTTTCTTGATGTGGATGTGCCGGCGTTGGACTGGGGTAAACACAGTAAAAAGTCTGACAACACCAGACATTGTCAGCCACTTTAGGACTTGAACAGCAGGTTAGGTGTAAAGATTTGCATTCTAATCAGTATTCTGTAAACTGTCTGTGCTTTATATGCTCTGTCCGAGGCCAGAACTCTCCACTCACCTGACGAAGAGGGAATCCCCTCGAAAGCTTGTGAGTTTACTATCAAATAAATCGGTTGGACTAAAACCTGGTGTTGTCAGACTTTTTACTGAGTTTTTTCCTGTCAGAGTATAGCTCCTCTGTGCTGTAGTTCAACTCACATTCTGTAATTATGCTTTTGCTGATTGTTTTTGAAACTTGTTACGAAACGGGGAGAGAGAAACAAAACTTATTTATCCTCTCCTTGCATACACAGACACATGTGTGTACACACACACACACACACACACACACACACACACACACACACACACACACACACACACACACACACACACACACAGTAAGGGGTAAGAAAGAACCACAGATATGAATATTACTTCACGTGATTTCCAAAGTCCGAGAAGTCAAAGTCCAGACAGTGCTTCCTTTATAATGGTCAGTTGAGATGTATTCCTTGTTGCGAACAGCAACATAAAAAAAATCTTTGAAATGAAGGACCCTGCAGCATGGTGGATTTTCTGTATTTAGACCACGTGGCAGGCACTGGTCAGAGATTTTAAAAATCAAACAGGCTTTGAGGGATGGAGACTTCAGTCCCGGGCCTGCTAATGATATTAAAATGAGGATTATAATATTGAAATCAGCTATGCGCCGATATCCGGCACTGTAAATCTTGGCCCCAGAGACACGTAGAGGCCATGGCGCCCAGCGGGAAGCCTGCAAAACGGCTTCCTCTGATGTCTCCCAGCCCATTGTGCTGCTAGATCAGTGCAGCGGGCTTGGAGAATCACCCCCAATACTCTTTTCAATTTAAACAGAAATAAATGATCCCACATTTCTCAGCTGCGAGTCCCGTAATCCCTTCACCAAACATACATAAGCCAGAAAAACAGAAATTGGGTTTTTAATTTCATCATAGTAACGTGAGATGCCCCTTCTGTAACATATTTTGTAATTTCTTAGAGCAGGCACTTCTTTTTGTAAAACAGTCTGCTGGCTGATGACTTGTGTGAACCCATTGTATTTTAGAGATTTGCCTTCTCCCTAATATTTATTTTATGCCGGCTAGGTTTATTCTTTTCTCAGTTTCATTCTTTGTTGAATGAACATTGTCCGAGAGAGACCAGTTGTTAACATAACATTCTCTGAGTAAACTTTTCCCACATTTCCCTTATATAAAATCTCTGACAATATGTTGGATAAGTAAACCCCCATATCCAGTGTTACTACCCAATGTCAGTGTTTCAGTAGCTAATATGCTTTTTATGGCTCTTTTTATTTTCTGGGCATCCTAAGCCAATGGACAGCACTTCTCATTTTTTTCCCACCAAAAAAGTGATAAACCCTGGATAAAAGCAAATTACTGCAGATGCTGGAATCTGAAACCAAAAGAGAAAAGGCTGGAAAATCTCAGCAGGTCTGGCAGCATCTGTAAGGAGAGAAGAGAGCTGACGTTTCGAGTCCAGATGACCCTTTGCCAAAGCTGATATGATAAACCCTGCTGTGGTAGAATGCCTATTTTGAGATTAATATGTGAAACGTCACTAAATAAGCTAGCTTTGCTTTATCATACCAGTAAATCGTTGTGGGGTCTGCCTTTAACTGAATGCAACTAGTTTTCAACAGGACAGACCTCAGAGAAAAATACCATACTCTTGACCCATCATTCAATCCATCAACAGACTGTTCAATTTCTGTAGCTTTCCTTCTGCATCACAAATTTCTCTGGGTGGTTTCAAAAAAATTCTCCCCTTGTAAAAACATAGCCTTTGTGTCAATTGATTTGCATTCCAAGGAATATGACGCCAAAATAGCCAAAAAAATCTTCAAACTTACTTTACCTGCAGTAGGTAAGTCTACCCTGATATCTAAATTTCCTAATCTCTCTTCAAAGCCACAGGCTACACATCTCACTTTGGCCTTATCTGAGATTACCTTTTCTGTACAAATCCACCGGTGAGATAAAGCTGGCTGTCTCTTGTCAGATACTTCAGTATATAATCCAAATTCCTTCCAATTTTCTAACTCTTTCTGTTTGGCTTCCTTTATTATTTTATTTTCCAGTTTATGAGCAGCTACTAAGATTTCTCAGTCATAAGGATTTATACTTCTATTGAGATTGCTAGGTCTCATTTTACTGCCGCTACTTTCATTCCTGTCACTTTCTGGAATGCTACTATATGATTTTTCTCCCATATGAGCAGAACCTCTCCCACAAGTTTATGATTTTTTTCTGTGGTCACGGCCACTTTCTAGTTCAGTTTCAGACTGATGCTCCACTTTTTGAGTTTCCTTGTCCTTACACGTCTTTGCCAATCCAAAGATCTTGTCTCTTGTCCTTCCTCTTGTACATTCAGCAATTTTAACATATTTACCAGAGGCTTTTCCTGCTGTCCCTACTATGGTGGCATTCCTTCACACACACAGGTCTCTCCTGATTTGTATGTTACCTTTGTGCCCACTTTGGGTAGTTGTTCTTTTGAACAAATGGTGTCATTCTGTGCCTCAATATTACTTTGTTCATTGTCCCTCAACTTTATATCTCCCATCATCTGTTCCTCATAACTATCCAATGTGTGTGTATGTGAAATGCACAGTTCGTGCTCACTTTCTATGTGCTTGCCGTTCAGGACCTGTGAAGATGTGGAGATGCCGGCATTGGACTGGGGTAAACACAGTAAGAGGTCTCACAGCACCAGGTTAAAGTCCAACAGGTTTATTTGGTAGCAAATGCCACTAGCTTTCGGAGCACTGCTCCGTCGTCAGGTGAATGGGGAGTTCTGATCACAGACAGGGCATATAAAGACACACACTCAGCTTACAGAATACTGATTAGAATTCAAGTCTTTACAGCTAATCAAGTCTTAAAGATGCAGACAATGTGAGTGGAGATAGCATTAAGCGTAGGTTAAAGAGATGTGTATTGTCTCCAGACAGTACATTAAGTGAGATTTTGCAAGCCCTGTCAAGTCATGGGGGTTATAGATTAGTGTGATATGAACCCAAGATTTTGGCTGAGGCCGTTCTCATGTATGCAGAACTTGGCTATCAGTCTCTGCTCAGCGACTCTGCGCTGTCGTGTGTCGTGAAGGCTGCTTTGGAGAATGCTTCCCCGAAGGTCAGAGGCCAAATGTCCGTGATCGCTGAAGCGTTCGCCAACAGGAAGAGAACAGTCTTGCCTGGTGATTGTCAAGTGGGTTTCACTCACCTGTTGTTGTAGCATCTGCATGGTCTCCCCAGTGTACCATGCCTCGGGACATCCTTTCCTGCAGCGTATCAGGTAGACAACATTGGCCGAGTTGCAAAATTATGTACCATGTATCTGGTGGATGGTGTTCTCACATGAGATGATGGCATCCTTGTCGATGACTCGGCATGTCTTGCAGAGGTTGCTGTGGCAGGGTTGTGTGGTGTCGTGGTCACTGTTCTCCTGAAGGCTGAGTAGTTTGCTATGAACAATGTTTTGTTTGAAGTTGTGCAGTTGTTTAAAGGCAAGAAGTGGGAGTTTGGGGATGGCCTTGGTGAGATGTTCTTCTTCATTAATGACATGTTGAAGACTCCAGAGAAGATGTCATAGCTTCTCCGCTCCAGGGAAGTACTGGACGACGAAGGGTACTCTGTCCACCGTGTCCCGTGATTGTCTTCTACGGAGGTCGGTGTGGTTTTTCACTGTGGTGTGTTGGAACTGTCGATCGATGAGTTGAACACCATATCCTGTTCTTATGAGGGCATCTTTCAGCATCTGGAGGTGTCTGTTGCAATCCTCCTCACTTGAGCAGATCTGTACAGAATACTAATCAATATTCTGTAAATTCTTTAATCATAGGTTAAACATATTAATCATATAATGTAATCTCCACTCACACTGTCTGCACCTTTAAGACTTGATTAACTGTAAAGACTCACATTCTAATCAGTATTCTGTAAACTGAGTGTGTGTCTTTATATGCCCTGTCTGTGATCAGAACTCCCCACTCACCTGATGAAGGAGCAGTGCTCTGAAAGCTAGTGGCGTTTGCTACCAAATAAACCTGTTGGACTTTAACCTGGTGTTGTAAGACTTCTTACAGGACCTGTGAATGCATAGTCAGTACCAATCAATTTCTGTTTTTATTTCAGATTTCCAGCATTCACTGTATTTTGCTTTTGTTAAACTAAAAATAACATTGGGCTCTATTTTACCATTTTCATTCTAGGTGCTCAGCAGACATGAAATTGAGAGCATTTCAGATCCAACTTTTAGACCCGTTCTCAAATGCCCCCATACGCACTGCCTGAAAAAAATATCAGCAATTCAGAATTGTGCTGCAGAAGCTCATGGGCTGGGCTTAACGTGCCCAAAATCCTGCAGCTCCGATCAGTGCGTCCAACTGCGCATGTGCAGAAAAGAAAAGGATAGAATGCTGTTCCCTTGCCACAGCGCTCCCAGGCTAGATAATGTCTCCCTCTGGCCCCCATGGACATTGCCCCACCTCCACAACATTACTGACCCTCTTATTCCTTTTACCTCCCCACTCTCTGGGCTTCCCCCACCTTCCGCTCCTCCCCCTCTCCCCCACCAATCTCAAGCAAAGTGGAAGCAGACCCCCCCATTATCCCTCACTGATTACAGGCAGAGTGGCTGTGGACTCTCCTTTCCCCTCACTAATCACAGGCAGAGTGGCAGTGGATCTCCCTCCCTGCACCCCCCATGATCTCAAACAGAGAGCCATTGGATCCACCTTCCCCCACCCTCATCAATCTCAAGCAGAGAGCTGTCGGACGCTTGGCACTTCTCAGCACTTGAGCGCCCAAATTGGACTTTTGTATAACATGTCTGTTTTGAGCTGATACTGGACGAGCGAATGTGGTGTAAAGGGAGAAATGCAAATGTATTTAAACGTCTGTCGTGCCTTTTGGGCGTGGTCCCGATCGCAGCCATTTTCAGGCCTTGGTAAAGGGGGAAACAGCACAGAGGTGGACACAGATCACACTACTCACCTCACGCTCAAATTTACCAAGTTTTCGCGCCCGTAAACAGGCGCAACATGATGGTGAAATCGGGCCTGATCGACTAAACATTATTTAGGAGGCAATGCGTACTCTAAATTACACAAAAGATAACCTTTATTAATGGTCTATTGTGACTGGTTATACACATCGATTGAAGCAGTTTCTCACAGTCTTCATTCAAAATAGTCCACGGTCATTCTCTGCTTCCATTGGGCTCACTTCTTCCTGTTTCACTGAGTCATAACATCCCAAGACCATCAAAAGGCTCTTCCCTCAAATTTTGAAGCATTCCTGAAGTGACTACCAACAGTTTTGTCTACTCCAGTGATCTGTCCTCCTGACGTTGTCAGGACAAATTACTGTTATAATTCCTTTATCTCTTGGTTAAAAGTTAAAGTTACAGTCCAGCAATAAGTTTCTAATAGAGCAATAATTTTTTCTTTGTTTTCCTTTAACTGGACAATTTCTATATTTATTTAAAAGAGCATAAAGTTTCCAAGTTTTCTCAGATTGCCATTTAGCAGATGGGTGCACGTCCCATAAAACCCTTCTGGCCACAAGCTCTGATATTTTGTCTGTTTTTGTTTCCTTTTTCATGTAATGTCTCAAATCTCCCATATTAATGTCTTCTTGCTTAATGAGTCTGTCTACTTAATAAGTTTCTATACTCCCTCAATGCTTGGAATGATTAAATGTACATTTTTGAGTTCCCAATTGTTTCAGTTCTTTTTGGGATAATTGGCACTGTTGAGGATCTTTGTCACTAATGCTTGAACAGATGTTGCCAAAGTCCATATGTGTAATTACCCAAAGATAATACTTGCTACGTGCTGGAATGTTATGAATGTTCAGGCTGATGAACAATGACCCTGTTAATATTTTGCTGTTCTTCAACTGAAGCCGATTTGAGGATTGTATTTGGTATCTGAATCATTTATTTTTCACTTTTGAAATAAAATACAGTCATTCAAGATAGTAGCTGTTAAAAGGACTTTGGCATATTTGATAATACATTTATGTTTGCTAATGACTTGGGTGGGTTTGATAATACATTTATGTTTGCTAATGAGTTCTTTTAAGACTGGTTATAGTTAAATTTAGATGAGCATAAAATAATTTTAAAATTATTTTCTTAGCATTAAAGAATAACTAAAAGACTGATTTTACCGGCATGGCCACCCGAAGCTTGTAAGCTCGCCCCTGAGGCCAATGGAGAATGCCATTCTGCGAGCCTCATCCGTCGCGATTTCAGAGCAGTCGTGCTGGTAAAATCAGGGCCGATGTGTTCGCAATGAGTGGCACAAATCTAACCAAAGGAAGATAATGGAGGGTTGGCTATGGGAAACTAGATTAAAAGGTAAAGCAGTAGCAATGCAGTGGCAGACTTTTAAGGAGATATTTAATAACTTTCATTAAAAAAATTATCCCAGTGAGAAATAAAGACTCTTTGAGGATGCATCATCTGTGGTTAAAAAAGGAAGACAAGGATAGTATCAAATGGAAAAAAAACACTACAATTCTGTAAATATTAGTGACAGGTCAAAAGAATTTAAGAACCAACAAAAAAGGAGAGGGAGAGAGAGAAAGCTAGCTAGAAATATAAAAATAGATACTCAATTTCTACAGATATATAAAAAGGAAAAAAAAGTAACTGAAGTGAGTGTTGGCCTTTCAAAGAATAACCCTGGGAATCAATAATGGAAAACAAGGAAATGATGAAAGCATTAAGCAGGTATTTTATGTCTGTCTTCACTGTGGAAGACTTAGAAAACTCCTTGAAGATCCTTGAAAATCAAGAGGCAATAAGGAGAAAGGAACTTAAAACAATCACCATCCCAAGGAAGAGGGACTGGGAAAATTCTGAAAGGCTGATAAGTTCCCAAGACCTGATAGACTCATCCTGGGGTCTTAAATGTTATGGCTGCAGAAATAGTGGAGGCATTGGTCATAATCTTCTAAAATTCCTTAGATTCTCAAAGGGTCCTACTAAATTAGAAAGTAGCAAATGGAAAAACTTTATTCAAGAAAAGAGAGGGACAGAAAACAGAAAATAATAGACCAGTTAGCCTAACATAAGGACTTGTAGATGTAGTGTTTTTGGATTTCCAGAAGGCTTTTGAAAAGATGCAATATCAAAGTTTACAGACAAATGAGAGCCCACAGTTTCGGGACTAACCTACCAGCTTGGATAAAGGATTGTTTCGCTAACAGAAAACAGAGAGTAGGGGATACATTGGCAAGTTTTAACTAATGGAGTGTCACAGGGATCAATGCTGGGTGTCAACTGATTCAGTCGATGACTCGGATGAAAGGGCCAAATGCATGGTAACTAAATTTGCCAATGATACCAAGATAGGTAGGAAAGTAACAGGAAGTAAAGAGTCCACAATAGGATTTAGATAGTTTAAGTGAGTGGGCAAAAATTAGGCAGATGGAATATAATGTGAGAAAAGGTGAACATTTCCACTTTGACAGGATATGATTTCAATGGAGAGTGATTGCAGAACTCAATGTTACAAAGGTCTGGGTGTCTTGGTATGTGAATCCAAAATGTTAGTATACTGGCACAGCAGGTGATTAGGAAGGCAAATGGAATGTCGGTGTTTATTGCACAAGGTATGAAATATAAAAGTAGAGAAGTTTTACTGCAGCTATACAAGGCCTCAGTTTGATCACACCAGGGTATTGTATACAATTTTGGTCTCCTTGTTTGAAAAAGGATATAATTGCATCAGAAGCCATTCAGTTCTGTGATAAAGGAAGCATCTTATGAAGAAAGGTTGAACATTACCCCATTGGAGTTTTGAAAAATTGGAGGGAATTTTATTGAAATATATAAGATCCTGAAGGAATCTGATAGCTTGGTCGCAAGAAACTGTTCGTTCTTGTGGGGTTGACTAGAACTAGGGGATACAGTTTAAGAAGATGGAGTATTTTTTCTGTCATTGGGTTATTATGTGTAGAATTTGTTTTCCTCAGCAAATAGTGGAGGCTGTGATATTGAATTTAATCCAGACTGAGTTAAATATGTTCAGGGTTTTGGGGGGGAACAGGAAAGTGGAGTTGAAACCACATTCATATCAGCCATGAGCTTATTGAATAACACAGAAGGATCGAAGGACCGAAAGGCTGCTCCTATGACCTATATTCCTATGTTCTTATAAGGATTTATTGGCACAGACAAATTCTAATTCCAACTTGTTCTTTGACTTGATCAAAGGATGAAATGCTATCCTGCATCTTTGATAATGAGATGAGGATTTTAGGTGACAGGGTGGCACAGTGGATAGCACTGCTGCCTCACAGCACCAGGGATCCGGGTTCAATTCCCAGCTTGGTTGACTGCTTGTGTGGAGTTTGCACATTCTCCTCGTGTCTGCATGGTTTCCTCCAGGTGCTCCGGTTTTCTCCCACGGGCCAAAGGTGTGCAGATGAGGTGGATTGGCTGTGCTAAATTACCCCTTAGCATCAGGGGGAAATAGCAAGGGTAAATGAAATGGGGTTATGAGGAAATAGCCTGGATGGGATTGTGCTCAGTGCGACTCGATGGGCAAAATGGCCTCCTTCTGTAATGTAGGATTTTATGAGAAATTATGCTACTGCAAGAACATGAAGGTGGAGTATCTTCAGGTGGAACATGAGAAGGCAAAACCCTGCATAATAAGTCTGCAGAGCCTGAAGTCCCTTCACCAAAATCCCTTTATTTACAACTCTAAAACCAGTATACAGAGTTCGAGTAGTTAGCAGTCTATCTCAGTGGTGTCAGAGGAACTAACTACCAGTTAAGTACAAGGTAAAGACTTCCTGATTGGCCCATCAATTGGATTCTTAATCAAGGAGTTCATTCACCAACAGGCCAACTTGATGACCTGATTGAAGGTCATTACACTCTGTACCTTGCACTCTGAAGCAGTGTCCTCAGACAAGAGAACAGTGAGATAGATATAGTAGGGGAAGAAATTTGTATTTTGGGATGGGATGCTAATGCTGGGGTTAAATGAGGGTTTCAGCCATATATTGTGTTGGAAGGAAGTACCTAACACCTGAATTGTCCAGTTGGTGGCCAGAGGATGCTCTTCCTGTCCAATTAAAGATGACAGGTGGGAATTTGAGGTGGAAAAGCCTATTGGAAGTTTTGCAGCTTAGAAGAAGCTGCAACCTATCCTTGCAGGTACGGGAGAGGGAGAGGCTGCCTTCTCAGCAATTTTAAAAACATATGAAAAAAAAGGCTGCAATTGTTGTACCACCAGTATGGGAGTGGGAAGCCTTAAAGGCCCCCTAGAGCCCTGGTCCCCAGTCTGTCATCAGGAGACTGCATTCAGGTAGCTACCGAGTCCTGAGACCTGGAAAATTTTAGTCGGCCTCTTATAATTTGCCCTTAAATTATCCAGATAATCAAATTCCAGCTTATCATTGGGGCCGGGGGATTGGTGGAAACCAGTTTCCGGTAAAATGGCTTGGGGCTGGGATGGTGCTGCTAAGCTGGCATAGCAGTTGGAAGGATGAAATTCCATATGTGACCATCTCCATTCTTGCCCCCATATTAGGACCAGGTGCCATGGCTATGTTTGGGGCACCAGAGGCCATTGCAGCCCCCTGGTGACTGGGGGCATGGCTGGATATTGCCCATTGGGAGTACCAGCCTGGCAGTGCTTGGTTGGGCACCACAAGTGTGCCAGGGCAGTGCCAAGTTGATGGAGCCTGGATGGAGGTGGGATGATGACACATGAGTCTATGCACAATGGGGCTTATACAAAGGTAGAGCTCTGCAATGGAGGAGCTCATCCTGGGAAGCTCTGCAAAAGGGGTGGTTGCCAAGGGTGGAGCTCGTCAAGAAGGGAGCTCTGCAAGGGGCTTTGCATGCAAGGGTGGGGAGGTCGTGCAGGGGATGTGCAAGAGGGGTTGAGGAGGGTGTCACGACAGGGGAGGGGCATGTTGGGTCTACTGGGGACCCATTGGGAGGGTCCTGATGCCCTAATGTCGATGACCCATGTTGGTGTGAGGAGTGACAATGCTGCCCATGTTTGGTGGGGGGGGAGATCTGATGTCTAGGCAAGTGGTTGGGAAGAGATGGTAGGAGGTCTCCTGGTTCAGTGGGAGATGGGGTCACTGCAATGGCGCTGAAGCTGGTTTTACTGGCCTACGTAGAATCTGCTCTCCCCACATTGACACATCGGTGCAAGATCACAATGTCAAAAATTGACAAGAGTGCTGGAAGATTGCTGTATAGAATAGCACAGTGTCTCCTGAGTCACTTTCTACCACTAAGTGGTGATAAGAGAATACTGTCCTTGTAAATGTGGTATTGTCCATTGCCAAATTGCACTTTTAATGGAAATTTCTATAAAAGGGAAGGGGTTGGGTTTTGCATTCTTTTTGAATATTGCTTAAAACTAATATTTAACATAACTTCAGTGGTTGGACTTCATGGTCTTAGGGGATTTTTCTAAGCTACCATCTTCTTCTTTGTGCATTGGATACCTTCTGTGCTTAAGAAACATAAGAACATAAGAAATAGGAGCAGGAGTAGGCCATCTAGCCCTTCGAGCCTGCCCTGCCATTCAATAAGATCATGGCTGATCTGAAGTGGCTCAGTTCCACTTTCCAGCTTTTTCCCCATAACCCTTAATTCCCTTGACATTATACATGTCACAAATATATAATTTGTAGGGGAAGCTGATAATGATGGTATTTCCATATCGCTCCTGTTGATTTCCTTGATGACTGAGGTTGCAGTGAAATAAAGTTGAGTTGTTGTAATGTGTCCCATAGATTGTAACCACTGTAGCAGTGATGGTGGAGGAGAGTGCCATCTCAGACTGTGTATGGGGGGTGGGAGAATGTAGGAAGGGGCTGATGATCGGTGGGGGGAGAGGGGAGAACAGGCTAATGATTGGGGAGGGAAAAGGGGCTTTTGGTTGGGAGAGGGTTAGAGAAGTGCCGACTCCAATTGGGAGTGGGGAGGGGGGCCCTGTGACCTCCGTTGTGGGCTGGGGCAGAGTGGAAGTTTCTGTTTGGGACACCTTTTAAAGACAGTGACTGAATCATTGAGCAGTGGGATTTTGTTGGCATGTTGAGGCCCTGTCCCTGTATGATGGTGTGAAACATACCCTGCTGTTTTTTTCTGGCAGAGTGTTGTAAGATCTGGAGATAAAAGCGACTGGTTTCTCTGCCGGAAGTAACTCCGCCAGTTTTTGGTAAAATTTTGTCCATAGTTCCAAGTCAGGATGATGATTAGCTTGGGGGGGAGAAGTTTGAAATTTATTTATTAATGTCAGAAGTAGGCTTACATTAACACTGCAATGAAGTTACTGTGAAAATACCCTAGTCGCCACACTCTGGTGGCTGTTTGGGTACACTGAGGGAGAATTTAGCATGGCCAATGCACCTAACCAGCGTGTCTTTCAAATGATGGGAGGAAACTGCAACACCCAGAGGAAACCCACGCAGACACAGGGAGTGCAGACTCCACACAGAAAGTGACCCAAGCTGGGAGCCGAATCTGGATCTCTGGCACGGTGAGGCATCAGTGCTAACCACTGTGGTACACTTGCCCCGATTTCCAGGTAGTGGTGTTGTCAGGTGTGTATTGCCCTTGTTCTTCCAGACAGTTATGGTCATGGATTTGGAAGGTGCTGTATAAGGTGTATTGGTGAATTCCTGCAGCGCATCTTGTAGATGGTACACACTGCTGTGTCAGTGTTGGAGGGAGTATATGTTTGTGGACAGGGTGCCATACAAGTGGGCTGTTTTGTCCTAGATGGTGTCAAGTTCCTTGAATTGTTGGATCTGCACTCATTTAGACAATTAGGGAGTATCCTATCATACTTCTGACTTGCCCCTCATAGACGGTGGACAGGCTTTAGGGAGTCAGAGTGTGAGTTATTCATCATAGAATTTCTAGCCTTTAACCTGATTTTGTAACCACAGCATTCATATGACTAGTCCAGTTCAGTTTCCGGTCAATGGTTAAACCCCATGATGTTGATATAGGAGACTCAGTGATGGTAATGTCACTGAATGGCAAGGGGCTATGGTTAGATTCTTCTTGTTATTTGCTACTTATTAGACCAAGCATGGATATTATCCAGTGTTGAAGGTAAGTGTCCCACTGTGCTCAACTGGGATTGCAGTTTGATCCACTTACTTGATCCACTAATAAACAAATATTTATTAATAAAGGATGAGAATAAGGTGCGGACTTAAAGGTATTACCCAATGAGGTAGAGCTGATCAGGCACTTGTTATATAGGGTCTTCGCTGAGTCCCAGCTCAGGGTCCATCTTGCACGATGATTCTTCCTGCAGGTTTTTGCTCACATCCCTAATGAGATGTTGCCTTATGTAGCTGATGCTCTCCCCTTCTTGAATGTTCTGAGCCCCCTGTGTCTCTATGCACCCTGGCCTCTGCCCAACATTTTTGGCCTTGTGGTTCCTACTTGGTCATATAAGTCTTTCAGTGTTCAACATCCTCTTTTCAATTGCTTACTGATCACAAAATATGTCTCATCCATTGTTCCTCCTTCCCTCCTTTGTTTAGATACATTTGTAGCAATTCCATGTTAAATAGGTCCTTATCAAAGTTGATTGTTCAGCAGACTAGCTCATTAAGCAATTCCTCTGCAATTCTTGTGCTGGTATAAGATTTTGTTTTTTCCCATCATGCTTTAAGATTTTAGTTGCTAGCCATATGGCTATAGCAGGTATTGTTACAGTTGGACACTTGCTTTAGTATCCGAGACATTGTGAATGGTACTGAACATTGTGCAATCATCAGTGAACATTCTCACTCCTAAAGTAATGAAGGAAGAAGGTCATTGATGAAGCAGCTGAAGATTTTTGGATCTAGTTCACTACCCTGAAGAACTCTAGCAGTGATGCTCTGGAGCTGTGATGACTGACCAACAACCATAACCATGAGATGAGTCCTCCCGTGGAGATCTTTTCCCCTGATTCTCATGGACTCCGACATTGCTGGGACTCCTTGATGCCACATTCAGTCAAATGTTGCCTTAACGTTAAGGGCAGTTACTATCACTTCATACTAGAGTTCAGCTATTTTGTCCATGTTTGAACCAAGACTGCAATGAGGTCAGGAGCTAAGTGGCCTGAGCGGAACCCAAACTGAGTGCCAGTGAGCAGGATATTGCTAAGCAAGTGCCAGTTGATTGAACGTAGACTGATGGGACAGTAATTGGCCAGGTTTGAATTGTCCTGAGTTTTGTGCACAGGATATAAAAAGTTTGTTTATGAGCCACAAGTAGGCTTACATTAACACTGCAATGAAATTACTGTGAAAATTTCCTAGTCGCCACACTCTGGCACCCGTTCAGGTATACTTGGGGAGAATTTAGCATAGCCAGTGCACCTTACCAGCATGTCTTTCAGACAATTTTCCACATTGCCAGGTAGTTGCCAGTGTTGTAGTTGTACAGGCACATTTTGGCTAGGGGAGTGGCAAATTCTGGAGCACAGATCTTCAGAATGTTGTCAGGGCCCACAGCCTTTGCAGTATCCGGTGCATTCAATGGTTTCTTAATATTATGCAGAGTGAATCTAATTGACTGAGGACTGGAATCTGAGATGCTGGGGACCTCCAGTGCAGAGATTTCGAACAAGTGTGCCGCGGAACACTGGCATGCCATTGAAAGCCCTTCAAGTGTACTGCAAAATAAAATTCAAAATTAAGGTGAAAGGGGAGAGATACGAAAGGATCTAGAGAGACAACTTTTTCACACAGAAGATGATGAGAGTCTGGGACAAGCTGCCAGAGGTAGTAGTAGAGGCAGGTGCAATTTTGTATTTTAAAAAGCATTTAGCTATATGGTAAGATGGCTATAGAGGGATATGGGCCAAATGTGGGCAATTGGAATGAGCTTAGGGGACTTTTAAAAAAAGGGGCGGCGTGGACAGGTTGGACCTGTTTCCATGCTGTAAACCTCTGACTCTGACTGTATGATGAAACATTAATGTAAATAAACTAAATCTAATCTTCATTTTCAGCTCCGTACCTTGTTTCTCCAAGTCCTGGTGAACAACCAGCTTTCCGTGCACGCGCTGGCTAGGAATGGGCCATATTGGTGAGTGTTGGATTTACTTTAAAACGCTTTTTGACTGCACTTCTGGTTTGCGGGGTTTCTGTCTGTGCATTTTACTTCCGTACCGGAAGTTAGGCGAGGGATTTCGAATTTCGGATGATTGGAAAACGGCTAATGTTACACCGTTGTTTAAGAAGGGTGCCAGGCAAAAGGCGGGAATTATAGGCCGGTTAGTTTAACGTCTGTGGTAGGTAAAATGTTAGAATCTGTCATTAAGGAGGAAATTGCGAGGCATCTTGAAGGGAATTGCTTGATAGAGCAGACGTAGCACGGGTTCATTAAAGGGAAGTCGTGTCTGACAAATTTACTGGAGTTCTATGAGGATGTGTCTAGGGCGGTGGATAGAGGAGAGCCGGTGGATGTGGTCTTTCTGGATTTTCAGAAGGCGTTTGATAAAGTGCCTCACAAGCGGTTATTGCAGAAGGTCGAGGGACATGGAGTTGGGGGTAGGGTGTTAGCGTGGATAGAGGATTGGTTGTCAAATAGGAGGCAGAGAGTGGGGGTCAACAGGTGCTATTCGGATTGGCGGATGGTGACTAGTGGAGTGCCCCAGGGGTCGGTGCTGGGGCCTCAGCTTTTTACCATTTATATAGATGATCTGGAGGAGGGAACCGAGTGTAGAGTGTCGAAATTTGCTGATGACACCAAGATTGGGGGAACGGCAAATTGTGCGGAGGGTGTGGAGAGTCTACAGAAGGATCTAGATAGGCTGGGCGAATGGGCCAGGAAATGGCAAATGGAATTTAATGTTGGCAAGTGTGAGGTGGTCCACTTTGGTAGGAAGAATGGTAGGAAGGACTATTACTTACGGGGCGAAAAACTGCAGCAGGCGACGGTGCAGAGGGACCTCGGTGTCCTTGTGCATGAGTCGCAAAAACCCAGCTTGCAGGTGCAGCAGGTGGTCAGGAAGGCGAATGGGATGCTGGCCTTCATAGCGAAGGGGATTGAATATAAAAGTAGGGAGGTCTTGCTGCAGCTGTATAGGGCATTGGTGAGGCCGCAGCTGGAGTACTGTGTGCAGTTTTGGGCGCCGCACCTGCGCAAAGATATTTTGGCCTTGGAGGGAGTGCAGAGGAGGTTTACTAGGCTGATACCGGAGTTGAGGGGGTTGAGCTATGAGGAGAGGCTGAATAAACTGGGCTTGTACTCGTTAGAGTTTAGAAGAATGAGGGGAGATCTCATTGAGACGTATAAGATGATGAATGGGATGGATATGATAGAGGTGGAAAGACTCTTCTCGCTCAAAAAAGACAGTAGGACTAGGGGGCACAGCCTCAAGGTAAAGGGGGGGCGGTTTAGAACGGAGTTGAGGAGGAACTTCTTCACTCAAAGGGTGGTGAATCTCTGGAATTCTCTGCCCGTTGAAGTGGTGGAGGCTGCCTCGCTAAATATTTTTAAGACGCGTGTTGATGGGTTTTTGATAAGAGAGGGGATTAAGGGTTATGGGGAGAGGGCGGGAAAGTGGAACTGAGCAGCGACAGATCAGCCATGATCTTATTGAATGGCGGGGCAGGCTCGAAGGGCTGGATGGCCTACTCCTGCTCCTATTTCTTATGTTCTTATGAGGGGCTAGTCAGGAAGGGAGAGCGGGGGGGGGTATAAAAAGAAGGTAGTGATAGACAGCGGGCAGTGTTGGGAGCGGGCAGCAGAGTGAATGGGAGCTGAGTGAGATTTATAAGGGCTTTGGCTCGCTGGGCTTAGGCGAGAGCAGGCTTAGAGAAGGTGAATTGCAGTTTCTACTTTTCCCGTGTTGCATTTCGGTACGTACAAACCCAAAGTGAGGTTGGGACATGGCAGGGGCTATGGGGAGGAGCGTTAGCTGTGTTAGGTGCCACATGTGGGAGTTCTTGGAGGCATCACGTCTCCCAAAGGCTCACATCTGCGTCAAGTGTTTAGAGCTGCAGCGCTTGAGGGCCCGGGTCAGGCAACTAGTGGTGCGTTTAGAGGATGCATTTCTGGTCAGGGAGAATGAGGAGTTAATGGCTAGGAACCATGAGCAAGTGGAGGTCCCAGGGGCTGAGGAGCAGGATGGGTGGACAACTGTTAAGAGGAAGAAGAGGAAGAAGAAGAATAGCCCTGCTCCACAGACCACCCCAGTGGCTCCCCAAAATTTATTGACGGGGTACAAAAGGATAGACAGGAGGGCCAGAATGACTCAGAGGGACAGAAGGGGGCTGGCAATGTGATAGTGGTAGGGGATGGGAGGGCCAAAGGAATTGACAGGAGGTTCTGTGGGCAGAAGCGTGACTCCAGGATGGTGGTCTGCCTCCCTGGAGCAGGGGTAAAGGACATATCGGAAAGGATAGAGGGAATTTTGAAAGGGGAGGGGACCCAGGCAGAGGTAATAATACACGCAGGGGAGAGGGATGTAGGAAGGCAGAATAGGGCAGATGTACGCAGGCAATTTAGGGAGTTGGAGTCCAAACTGAAGAGCAGGACCTCCAGGGTAGCATTCTCTGGGCTGCTGCCTAGTACCAGCAGGGCTAGGAATAACGAGATCATGCAGCTAAATGCATGGTTGAGGGATTGGTGCAAGGTAGAGGGCTTTACTTTTGTAGACCACTGGGAAGTATTTATGAGAGAAGGGCAACTGTACAGGAGGGATGGGGAAAATTTGAATGGGAGAGGGACAAATGTCTTAGCAGGGACCTTAGCTGAAGTGTTTAGGCAGGGTTTAAACTAATAGGGAGGGGGGGTGGGGATGAGACTGATAGCTCATTAGACACTGGGGTCGGGAGTGAGTTGGGTGATAGGGTAGGTTTGGGTGAAAGGAAAATTATCAGGGAGAAGGAGGTTCTGAGTGGCCCTAGTGGGTTGGACTGCGTCTGTTTCAATGCGAGGAGTGTGACAGGTAAAATGGATGAGCTTGGGGCCTTGATGTTTGTGAGGAGGTCAGATGTGGTGGCAGTAACGGAGACGTGGTTAAAGGAAGGGCAGGACTGGCAGCTGAATGTTCCTGGGTATAAGTGTTTTAGGTGTGACAGAGGAGGGTTGAAGAGAGGTGGTGGGGTGGCGCTGTTAGTAAAGGAGCACATCACAGCAGTGCAGAGGGAGGATAATATGGAGGAGTTAGGGATTGAGTCACTGTGGGTGGAGTTGAGCAATAAAAAGGGAGAGATTACGATGCTAGGGGTATACTATAGGCCGCCCAACAGCCCGAGGTCAGTGGAGGAAGGTATTTGCAGAGGCATTTTAGATAGGTGCAGGAAGAATAAGGTGGTTGTAGTGGGTGACTTTAATCTTCCTGGAGTGGATTGGAAGGTGCTTAGAGCTGGGGGTACGGATGGGGAGGAGTTTGTGAAATGTGTGTTGGAAGGGTCCCTGGAGCAGTACGTAACTAGCCCGACTAGGGAGGGGGCTATACTGGATTTAGTGTTGGGTAATGAGCCGGGGCAGGTGGTTGAGGTTGAGGTAGGCAAACATGTGGCTAACAGTGACCACAAGTCTGTCTACTTTAGGATAAAAATGGAAAGGGATGAGTGCTGTCCGAAGGGGAGGGTGCTGAACTGGGAGAAGGCGAGCTATAGCTGGATTAGGAGGGAGCTGAAGGACACTGATTGAGAGGGGTTGTTAGCTGGCAAGTCCACGGTTGGTAAGTGGGAGGCTTTCAAGGGCAAACTGATAATGTTGCAGGAAAGGCATGTGCCGGCAAAGAGGAAGGATGGGAAAGGCAGGATTAGAGAGCCGTGGATTACAGGGGGTATCGAAGACTAGGTCAGGAAGAAGAGGGAGGCATATGTTAGGTCGAAACAACTGGGAATGGAGAGTGCGTTGGAGGAATATAGAGAGAGTAGGAGGGAGCTAAAAAGGGGAGTTAGAAGGACGAAAAGAGGGCATGAAATGGCTTTGGCTGACAGGATTAAGGAAAATCCAAAGGCATTTTACTCTTATATTAGGAGCAAGAGAGTGGTTAGAGGGAAAATTGGTCCTCTTAGGGACAAAGGAGGGGAGCTATGTATCGAGTCTGAGGGAATGGGGGAGATCCTGAATGAATACTTTGCGTCGGTATTCACGAAGGAGAGGGGTTTGGTGTCATGTAATGTCTTGGAGGGAGCTGTAGATCAGTGGAAGGAAATATCCATTATGAGGGAGGAAGTGCTAAGGTTTTTATGTAGTATAAAAATGGATAAAGCTCCGGGGCCTGATGGTATTTATCCCAGGCTGCTTAGGGAGGTGAAAGATGAAATTGCTGGGCCTCTGACTCAAATCTTTGTCTCTTCCTTGGACACAGGTGAGGTCCCAGAGGACTGGAGGGTAACTAATGTGGTACCGCTGTTTAAAAAGGGTAGTAGGGATAACCCTGGTAATTATAGACCAGTGAGTTTGACATCGGTGGTAGGAAAATTATTGGAAAAAATTCTTAGGGATAGGATGTATGAGCATTTGGAGCGTTGCGATCTGATTAGGGATACGCAACATTGCTTTGTTCGGGGGAGGTCTTGCCTTACGAATCTGGTAGAATTCTTTGAGGAGGTGACAAAAATGGTTGACGATGGGCGAGCCGTTGATGTCATCTATATGGATTTCAGTAAGGTGTTTGACAAAGTCCCTCACAGTAGGCTGGTAGAAAAGGTTAAGGCACATGGGATACAAGGACAGGTAGCTAGGTGGATTAAAAACTGGCTGGGCAATAGGAGACAGAGAGTAGTAGAGGAAGGGTCCTTTTCTGGCTGGAGGTCAGTCAGTGAAAAGTCTGACAACACCAGGTTTTAGTCCAACCTATTTATTTGATAATATACTCACAAGCTTTCGGGGTTAGCCCCTTCGTCAGGTGAATGGAGAGTTCTGGCCTCAGACAGAACATATAAAGCACAGACAGTTTAGAGATTACTGATTAGAATGCGAATCCTTACACCTAACCTGCTGTTCAAGACCTGAAGTGGCTGATAATGTGAGTGGAAGGAGCACTGATCACAGTTTAAAGAGATGTGTATTGTCTCCAGACAGTACAATAAGTGAGGTTTTGCAAACCCAGGCAAGTCACGGGGGTTACAGATAGTGCGACATGAACCCAAGATCCCTGTTGAGACCGTCCTCATGTGTGCGGAACTTGGCTATCAGTCTCTGTTCAGCGACTCTGCGCTGTCGTGTGTCGTGAAGGCCGCCTTGGAGAATGCTTACCCGAAGGTCAGAGGCTGAATGCCCGTCACCACTGAAGTGTTCGCCAACAGGAAGGGAACAGTCTTGCCTGGTGACTGTCGAGCGATGTTCATTCATCCGTTGTCGTAGCGTCTGCATGGTCTCCCCAATGTACCATGCTTCGGGACATCCTTTCTTGCAACGTATCAGGTAGACAATGTTGGCCGAGTTGCAAGAGTATTTACCATGTACCTGGTGGATGGTATTCTCACGTGTGATGATGGTATCCATGTCGATGATCCGGCATGTCTTGCAGAGGTTGCTGTGGCAGGGTTGTGTGGTATTGTGGTCACTGTTCTCCTGAAGGCTGGGTAGTTTGCTGCGAACAATGGCCTGTTTGAGGTTGTGTTAAAACCTGGTGTTGTCAGACTTTTCACAGTGTTTACGCCAGTCCAACGCCGGCATACCCACATCATGGAGGTCAGTCACCAGTGGTGTGCCGCAGGGCTCAGTACTGGGACCTCTCCTCTTTGTAGTATATATAAACGACTTGGAAGAGGGCGTACGTGGTGTGATCAGCAAGTTTGCGGATGACACCAAGATGGCAGGATTGGCAGATACTGAGGAGGACTGTCAGGTGACACAGCAGGATATGGATAGGTTGGTATATTGGGCAGATAGATGGCAGATGGAATTTAATCCTGACAAATGCGAGGTGATGCATTTTGGAAGGAATAATGCAGGGAGGAGTTACGTGATAAAAGGTAGACCGACTAAGAGTATAGAAATACAGAGGGACCTGGGAATGCAGGTGCACAAGTCTCTGAAGGTGTCAACACAGGTAGAGAAGGTTGTGAAGAAAGCTTACGGAATGCTAGCCTTTATAGGAAGGGGTATAGAGTTTAAAAGCTGCCATCTAATGCTTCAGTTGTACAGAATGTTGGTTAGGCCGCATTTGGAGTACCGCGTCCAATTCTGGTCACTTTACTACTGGAAGGACGCGGAGACCCTGAGAGGGTGCAGAGGAGGTTTACCAGGATGTTGCCTGGCATGGAAGGACTGAGTTACGAGGAAAGGTTGGAGAAACTGGGGCTCTTCTCCTTAGAAAGACGGAGATTAAGGGGGGATCTGATAGAGGTGTATAAAATACTGACGGGAATAGATAGAGTCAACAGTGGTAGGCTTTTCCCTAGATTGGGGACAATTACGAGAGGTCACGATCTAAGGGTGAGGGGGGAGAAGTATAATTTGGATATGAGAGGAAGGTTTTTCATGCGGAGGGTCGTGGGGGTATGGAACGCGCTACCAAGTAGGGTAGTGGAGGCAGGCACGTTGGACTTGTTTAAGGTTTACTTAGATAGACACATGAGTGAAACAGGGATGGAGGGTTATAGTAGATGGTATTAAATAGGGTCAGAGCCTCGGGACGACACCGGAAATGTAGTATTACATGTTAATGTTTTGTCTTTTTAATCCACAGGTGTCGGCCCACCTTGTTGTCAAACGGGGAGCATGCACATGGTGGGTCGTGCGTGGGCTGCTCTTGGAGGTTCCGAGAGTGGCCTAGTACTTCGTGTCGTTGTGTATGCTTAATCCTGGACCAGCAGACAGGCGCCACAACAGCTCAGTGACTGTCACTGCTAGCTGTGCAGATACATGGATTTGGGCCTGTGTCTGTGGGAGCTTGCGCATTCTCCCTGTGGTTGCGTGGGTTTCCTCCGGGTGCTCCGGTTTCCTCCCACACCCCAAAGATGTGCTCTTAGGCTGATTGGTGTACAAACTGACACTATTCTGGCTACATTAGGGGTTTCATTCACATACACACAGGGCAGGGTAGGTGTAGGAAAATACTTTGTTGAAGGGGCGAAGGGCCTGTTTCCCATGCTGGGTTGTTCTTTGTTCTTTGTACGTGCATGGTTTGGATTTTTTAACCTTGGTCAGGTGCATGCATGTGAGCCTAACTGATGTAAAAAAAAAACAGAACTATACAAATGTAGCCCTTTCCTGTCTGATGCATGCACGGTTTGAATTATCAACAAAAAAACATTCTGAACTGTTCATCTGCAGCCATTTCCTGGCTGACACATGCACAGGAACTTCCAGGTTCTTTGGGAATTGGCGATGTCAACCACAGAGTTAAAGAAAAAAGCCTTGTGGAAAAGCAAAGACACGAAAAAGGCCCAAAAACTTTGGTCAAGTGAGGGAGGTAGGGAGAGGCTAAAAAAAAAATTTCCCAGTAAAAGAAGATAGAGGTAAGAAACAGGAACTAATAAAGATAAGAAGGGGAGAAACAGGCTCCATATTGTGTTTGACATGTAAATTGTGATAAGGCATTCATAATAAACTAATGAAAATTGTATTCATGGTGGCTTGACATGTTTTTCGCAGGGTTTGCAGATAAAAAGTTTTTTGTGAGTAGGCAGTTCAGTTAGAGAAAGTAGGAGGTGTGCCCCAAAATCTTTTAGCAAATGAAAATGCGCCATAATACAAAGAACAAAAACAGCCCGGGAAACAAGCCCTTCAGCCCAACGAGCCCGTGCCGCGCCACCCCGCTAATGTTAAAGAGGTTGGGAACCACTGCTCCAGAAGAAGCTGAGATAGATCATCCGCTCGGCACTTTTGCCTGAAGATTGTTGCAAAGGCTTCAGCTTTATCTTTTGCACTGGTGTGCCCTCTCCTCACTCCACAGATGCCGTCAGACTTACTGTGATTTCCCAGTATTTTCTGTTTCAGATTCCAGCATCTGCAGTATTTTGCTTTCATCTTAAGCCCTTAATCCATCTCCTTGCTTGCTTCAAAAACCAATCTGGATTTAAATTGAATCCATTTCATGGACCCCACAAGAGAGATGTACAAGATCCAAGCTGACAAGAAAGGGCTTGATTTGATGCTTGATCTTAGCCAAAAGGCCAGGTTGTGGAATCAGTTAACAATGTTATGACTTGCTCTCATGTTGCTTGGCAAGAAAAAGCCCTTTGTCATTCTAGAATCATAGAATCAGTTCAGTACAGAAGAAGCCATTTGGCCCATTGAGTCTGCAGTGACTCTGACAGAGTATCTTGCGGATGTTCTCTAGGATAGATGGGAGACTATCTCTGTAAACTCACACATTTGCTTGGGCTTGCAAAATCTCACTAACTGTCTTGACTGGAAACAATACACATCTCTTTAACCTGTGCTTAACACTCTCTCCACTCACATTATCTGTACCTCTAAGTCTTGATTACCTGTAAAGACTCGCATTCCAACCACTATCTTGTAAATTGAATTTGTGTCTTTATATGTCCTGTTTGTGAACACAAGTCCTCACTCACCTGAAGAAGGAGCTTGAGGATCCGAAATCTAGTGCTGCCAAATAAACCTGTTGGACTTTAACCTGGTGTTGTGAGACTTTTTACTGTGCTTAGCCCAGTCCAACACCGGCATCTTCACATCATAACTCTCACGGTTACCATGGCTAATCCATCTAACCTACACATCTTGGGACACTCGGGCAATTTAGCATGGCCAATCCACCCATGCAGACATGGGGACAATATGCAAACTCCACACAGTCATCCAAGGCCGGAATTGAACTCGGGTCTCTGGAGCTGTGAGGCAGCAGTGCCTCTGTGCTGCCCATGCTTCACCAAGGTATGCCTAGTGTTACTTCTGGCATGTCTTCCTGCACTTTTCATTGAACCAGTGTTGATCCCCTGGTTTGGTGGTAATGGTTGAGCATGGATATGCTAGGTCATGAGATTACAGATTGTGGTTGAGTACTGTTCTGCTGCTGTTGGTTGTTCATGGTTGCCCAGTCTTGAATTGCTAGATCTGTTCAAAATCTACCCCATTTAGCATGTTACTTCATACAACAAGATGAAGGGTATCCTCAATGTGAAAATTGAATTTTGTCTCCATAAGTACTGTGTGATTGTCACTCCTACGGATGCAATTGTGACAGGCATATTGGTGAGAATGACGTGAAGTATGTTTTTCCCTCTTATTCGGTCCCTCACCATATTCAGTCTAATAGCTATTTCTCTTTGGATTTGGCTAGCTTTGTTGGTAGTGGCACTATGCCAGAGTATGTTCTATGCCCTTGCCACCTTTAATGCTTCCTTCAAATGTGATTCATCAGCTGAGGTGGTGGATGGTATCAGCAGGACATTTCCTTGCTCACGTTTGACTTGGTGCCAAGAGACTCCATGGGTCTTGAGTCGATGTTGAAGACTCCCAGGCCAACTCTCTCCTGATTATATACCACTGTCTCACCATCTCTGCTGGATCTATCCTGTCAGTGGTACAGGACATGGCCAGGGATGGTGGTGGCATGTCTGGGACATTATCTGTAAATTATGATTTCGTCAGTATGACTATATCAGGCTGTTTCTTGACTAATCTGTGTGATAGCTCTCTCAACCTTGGCACTAGCTCTCAAATGTTAGTAAGGAGAAATTTGCAAGGTCAACAGGATTGAGTTTGCTGTTTTTGTTTCTGGTGCTTAGCTTGATTAGGTTTCGTCCTATTTAGACTTCGCTATAACTGGCTTGCTAGGCTGTTTCCAAGAGCATTTAAAAGTCAGCCACTAGAGAGCATGACTGAACTAGATGGGATGACAATCAACGATGACAGTCCTTAAACTTTTAATTTTAGATTTTCATTGAATTCAAATTTTACCATTGCCATGGTGGGATTCATCACCAGAGCATTACTGTAGGTTTCTGGATTATTAGCCCAGTAACCTGTTGGTCCGCCTTGTTGGCCAACAAGAGCATACACGCAGTGGGTCATGCGAGGGCTGCTCTTGGATATTATTGCTTCGAGAGTTGCCTAGTGCTTCACGTCATTAGTGTACGCTTAAACTGGATCAACTGCCGGGCAACATGACAGCGCAGTGACTATCACTGTTTGCTGTGCAGATACAGGGACCTGGCTCAGATCTCCGACTTGGGTAAGTGTCAGTGGGAGTTTGCACATTCTCCCCATGCTTGCGTGGGTTTTCTCCAGGTGCTCTGGTTTCCTCCCACACCCCAAAAACGTGCTTTTAGGCTGATTGGTGTTAACAAATTGTCCCTGAATTAGACCTCCCTTAATCTGGCACACTTAAAATTCTCTAAATTTGTACCCCTTTATTGTGGACTCCAAGAGGCGTAGATAAAAGGCGTAGGTAAAAGAAGGATTGGAATGAGGCACTCACTGAGTGTTAAAATGGGCGGCACAGGCTTGTGGGGCCGTAGGGCCTGTTTCCTGTGCTGTTTTGTTCTTTGTAACAATATCACAATGCCACTGCCTCCCTACACTAATAACTAAGCACACCTTAGGCATGTTGAAGCATTAATTGCCTTGGTGCCTTGATGAATGAGGAAACTCTTTCAATAAACAAGTAAAAGCTTCGGAAATAGCCAGGGGTGCTATATCTGCACAACTTTCCAATTGAATATGGAGCAGGACCCACTCAAGAATAGGTTGAAGATGCCACTAAGAAGGATGGAACAACACAAGTATATTTGGCAGCTGCAAGAGCAACTTGATATACCTTGATACAGGACCCATTTCATAACCCCTTCCCACTTCTAGTTTACTTTGCATCTTTTTTACAACCTCAAGATGTTTCCATTTGTAGATGAATCTAGATGTAGGGGACACTGTTTTAAAATTAGGAGTTGCCCTTTTATGACAGGGGTGAGAAGAAATTTTCTTCTGTGGGCTGTATAACTTTGGAACTCATGTCTCAGAATGTGTTGGAGGTGGAGGTCATTGAAAATTTTTAAGGCAGAGGTAGATAGATTCTTGTTAGGCAAGGGAATCAAATGTTATTGGGGGTAGATGGAAATGAAGAACTTGAAACACAAACAGATAAACCATGATCTTATTGAATGATGGAGCAGGCTTGAGGGGTCAAATGACCTACCTCTGCTCCTATTTTATATGTCATAGACTTATCAATACAAAGCTATAACTCTACCTGTCTGCCAGACAGGCTGCTCCTTTATGCTATAGATGTCTTTTCTGCAATCGTTCAGATATGTATCTGCACACTGTGGCAATTTATTAACAAATTGTGACGTGTCTGGTGCTAAAGTCTCTGTGTGCTGTGTTGCCGAAAATTCTGTATCTGTAAGCGATTCTTAAGCTTGAGTTGGGTCCCTACTACTGGTCATATGATCCTGAGATGGTTCTATTGCAGGACATGGCACTTGCAAAACCTGAAATCATTGAAAAGATAATCAGAATAATGTTAATCTTTGGCATTTCTGACATATCCCTGCTTCTGATGGCACTGTGCTTCAAATCGATGGATGAGATTATCCCATGTCAGAGACATTGCTAAGACTTGTCTTTATTTGGCTAACCTGATCACATAACCAACCCTTAGGTGGTTGGCATTGGATGACCTATAAAGCAGCAATTTGGGCATTAACAAAAGAATTACAGCTTCGACTGTTAAGGCCTACACTACCGATATCCCTGAAAGTATTAGATATATGAGGGTGAAAGGAAGATTTTTAGTGCTGTTCATAAGAACCTTACTTGCATTTTGTGAAATTGCTATACCAAATAATCCCACATAATTACTCTCCCCACAAATATTGTTAAACCCTTGTCATGCAGTTTAAAAGGCAAAGTCTCCCATCTATTCTAGAATTTTTGAGGTCTGATGTTGTGATTTTAAAAAATACTTTTATAGTAGCATCAAGCTTTAGTACATCAGAGTACTTTGCATTACTATTCAAGTGTTGGATGACAGTGACCCAACAGAGGGCTCTCTTTCTGTGTTGCTCTGTAAAAAAAAAATTATAAAAGAAAATCTTTTTCATCTAGGTTTTATTCTACAAACCAAAGCTTGACACCACAGCCAAACAACAGGAAATCAATCTGAAGTTGCTGCTAGCTGACAACCATAATTTACAGAAATATTTCCTTCATATATGATAATGTTACATGTCTGTGTTTCAATCTGTTTTTAGTTTTGAAGCACTTACAGGGAATTTGTTACCAGGCATACTTAAGGGGTCTAATACATTTATGCCAGCTGGCAACACTGTGTGGATGTTGGCATACTTAGCTGCTGATGAAGTGACTGTTTTTCAGTCTGTATCCCAGCCTCTGCTCTCAATCAGCTTTCACTACTGAGATACCAAAACATGTTAGCACTGCTTGCCAAGAGATAGAGCGAGTGCCAGGATCTGGGGTCCCAGTAGATCCCTCCAAAATATTTATCTATTAAATTGTTTTACTCTACCAATCTGGTAATAGGTATTAAAACAGCAAATAAACATCATGGCTCACTGACCAGATTTGGGAAGTGGCTGCTTTTTTGATATTATCAGAATTTGATGTTTTTGGAAACTATTTAGAATAAAATTATTCTTGCCCCATATATTCTAAATAGCTCTTTAGCACACAACACAAAATGGAAAGATGCCTTTCCAAAATGCTTACTTAACACACTAGTGTTCTTGTGCAACTCTTAACAACATGCTGATGTTCATGTTTTTCTCTCTAACACATTAGGGTCTTGTGCTTATCTCAACACCACTGATATTGTAGTTAAGAGGGTGGAGAAATTTCCTTATTTGGAATATTTGTGCATGATTAATTGTGTCTTAATGGGACACTTAGCTTTATAAGTGGTGTCATCTCTAGGTGTACACAGCTTTTTGGAAGTTATCTGACACAACTCAGGAATTTAGACCATCCATATTCATTTCCTGCTTTCTCTGTATTTATGAAGTATGATTTTCCCCAAATCATGATTGCTGGCTGGAAACCTAGAAATATGTGAAGAACTCATGAATTCTCTCAGCTCAGAGAACATTTCAGTAAGGATCTCATACAGAAATATGACAAAATTGAGATATGATGTGTGCATCTCACGATTTATCATTATCTCTCCAATAGCTACTTTCACCTGACTACTTTGTAACTGAATCTTTAAAGATTCACAGCCAATAACGCCCATTCATCTGCTCAGCAGCCATAAGTTTGGAACCTTGCATGGTGTTCACATTGTTACCACTTTTTCTATGCATATACACACGACAGCTATCTATTTAAATAATGTCCGCAGGATATGGACCCAGCACCCTATTGTGTTAAGGCCCTAATGTACTCGCGTATCTTTCACTATCCTGCAAATCTGTGACAGATCCCCAGATGATTCCATCCAGATCATTGATAAGATACTGATCCCAGCTTTCTCCCATTACTTCCCAAGCAGTCTAACACACAGGGGGAACCAGGGAGAATTCTTCAAAAGCAAACTGCATACCCCTCAGGATTCAACTGCGTCTCCTCAATATTAATATTGTTGCCAGAGCGACCATCAGGCAAGGCTTGGAGAAGTTCAGCATGCCAGTTTAATATCTAAAGGTAGATCTAGTTGCACAGTCTGGGAACAAAGGTCCATTTGGAACACCAAGCCCCAAAAGAACAAAAACAGCCCGGGAAACAGGCCCTTCGGCCCAATGAGCCCACGCCGCCATCTTAACACCACCAGTACCCCCCTCCACCCATGACCCTTGTCTAATGTTTTATGGCCATCCACATTGAGGGAAACTAATTTAGGGACAATTTATTACTGCCAATCAGCCTAACAGCACATCTTTGGGGTGTGGGAGGAAACCGGAGCACCCAGAGAAAACCCACGCAAGCATGGGGAGAATGCGCAAACTCCCACAGACACTGGCCCAAATCCATGTGTCTGCACAGCAATCAGTGATAGTCACTGAGCTGTCGTCTTGCCCAGTATCTGGTCCAGTTTAGGCACACACTAACGGCATGAAGCACTAGGCCAATCTCGAACAACCAAGAGCAGCCCAAGTACGATCCATCGCGTGTATGCCCCTCGTTGGACACAAGGCGGACCGACTTAAAACCTGTGAATGAAAAGAGAAAAAAAAACGTTATTGTTGTACCATATCCATTTGCCTTACCAGGGACACCCCACTGCTAATGACCCTTATTTAAAACAATCTCCTATATCCACCCATCTCCAACCCAGTCATGTGCCTGTCTAAGTTACTCTTAACTGACACTAGCATGTTTGCCTCCACCACCTTACTTGGCAGAGCATTCCATACCTCCACTACCCTCTGTGTGAAAAACCTCCCTCTAATATCTGTATTATACCTCTCCCCCCTCACCTTAAGCCCACGGCCCCTTGTCCTATGTGTCTCTATCACAGGAAATAGCTTACCTCTGTTCACTCTATCTATACCCTTCATAATCTTATATACCTCTATTAGATCCCCCCTCAGTCGCCATCTTTCAAGGGAAAAGAGCCCCAATTTATTCAATCTTTCCTCATACCCCAGTCCTTCCATACCAGGCAACATCCTGGTAAACCTCCTCTGCACTCTCTCCAGAGTCTCCACATCCTTCCGGTAGTAAGGCGACCAGAACTGGACGCAGTACTCTAAATGCGGCCTAACCAAAGTTCTGTACAACTGCAACATTAGACTCCAGCTCTTATATTCTATACCCCTTCCTATAAAGGCTAACGTACCATAGGCTTTCTTCACCATACTCTCCACTTGCACTGCCACCTTCAAAGACTCGTGCACTTGCACCCCCAGGTCTCGCTGCGTTTCTATACTCCTTATGGGCTTACCCTTTATCATATAACTCCCCTCTACATTATTCCGGCCAAAATGCATCACCTCACATTTATCCGGATTAAATTCCATTTGCCATGTATCTGCCCAATACACCAGCCTATCAATATCCCATTGTATTGCCAGACACTGCTCCTCACTGCCCGCCAATCCAGCCATCTTGGTGTCATCAGCAAATTTGCTGATCACACCACCTACTCCCTCTTCCAAATCGTTTATATACACTACAAAGAGAAGAGGTCCCAGAACTGAGCCCTGCGGCACACCACTAGTGACAGACCTCCAGCTAGAAAAGGACCCCTCCACTACTACTCTCTGACTCCTCTTTGCAAGCCGGTTCTCTACCCATCCAGATACCTGGCCACATATCCCATGACCTTTAATCTTCTCTACCAACCTACCATGAGGGACTTTGTCAAACGCCTTACTGAAATCCATATAGACGACGTCAACGGCTCGTCCTTCGTCGACCATTTTTGTCACCTCCTCAAAGAATTCTACTAGATTCGTAAGGCAAGACTTCCCCTTTACAAAGCCATGCTGCGTATCCTTAATCAGATCGCAGCGCTCTAAGTGCTCATACATCCTATCCCTAAGAATCCTCTCCATCAACTTGCCTACCACTGACGTTAAACTCACCGGCCTATAGTTACCCGGGTTATCCTTCCTACCCTTTTTAAACAACAGTACCATGTTCGCTATGTAGTATGCATCTTTCAATTCAGCCCCCACTGTGGAAAACCCTTGGCAAGATAGGATAGTGATAGCTAACACCACTCTTAATCTTTCAGTGCGTGAGTCATTGAGCCTGTTGAATTGGCTTTTCTACTGATTGGGACTGACCAGTAGCAGAGACAATGATGTGCTTCTGCACATGGCCAGGACCAGCGGCCTGCAATTCCTTCGAGAGCAGGATCACACATGGAAGAGCAACGCCAGAGATAGTGGCAGCCAAGAATCTGGTGGCATCAATGTTCCTCTCTTCGGTTTTCAAAACTGAATACTATGTCTTTCTCAGGGACATTGACCACCTCCACCACATACTGTATGTGTTGGGCACCCCATGGAACTGGAGGACATCCAATGCCTGTGGCACTTAAAGTTATAGCTCCTCTGAACTTATGCTAGTGCTTCATCCCAGGGCAGCACATGGGATATCTGTGGCATCTCCCAAATTTTAGGGAGGTGACAGATGCCCTTTAAGCTATGCCTGAAATATTTATCAATTTATCAACTTTCACCAGGGCCAGGTAAGCCAATGCTACAAGGTCTGACAGACTGCACCAGTGTGGCTCTTTGGTCTCCATGGCAGTATACGGCACCATTTAGGATCTACAAGGGATTCCACTTCCTTGATGTACAACTATCTGCGACCACACAATGCGCTTCATGCAAGTGTATGCCCATTTCTCAAAGGAACTCATGTTAGTTACATCTCGGGCTGCTCACAAATCCCAGCTGTCTTTGAGTGTGAGTGGCAACTGGAGGGATGTCTCCTCAGGGACAAGGGGTACTTACTTAGAAGGTGGCCATTGATGCTAGCGTGGAGGCCACAAACATCAGCAGAGATTTGATACAATGAGGCTCGCGCTTTAACGTGCCTGTTGATGGAGCAGGTGATTGAACTGTTGAAGATGCAGTTCTGGTGCCTGGACTGTTTGGAAGATGCCCTATAATACAGTGCCCAGAGAGTCTTCTGCATTATTATGGTCTGCTGCACTATCCACAATGTAGCACTTGAGGGGAAATAACCTAGATCTGGAAGAGATGAGCAAGTGCCAGATCTCCTGGGATGAGGAGAATGTTATGGAGGGTGGTGGGCCTGACAGTGGCGAGGGAGAGGAAGAATGCTGGGTAGTGGACAGGGCTAGAATTGGCAGTTGAGCAAGGGATGCTCTGCCTCTTGTTTCGAGGATGAGTGAGGTGGCAGGTGGTGAGATGTCCCACAATAGGTGTAAGGTCAAGCCAATGATTTAGTGCCAGCATGATCTAACCGGTTAGTTGCATGTTTTCAATGGCATGGGACTGCAGCCATTGTCCTGACCAGCGGAAGGGGCAACACAAAATACTGTGGCTTATCTGCAGAGCTTCAACACTTTTCAGAGCTTCTAGAAAACACTTTAATCTGCGAGTTTGGGGGTAGACCACAGAACCAACTTTTTATGGGCACCCTTGCACTTGGGTGGCCAACAAATGCAGCATCCTGAAGAACAAGGAGCAGGTTTTATTAGAATGGTTCCACTAACCATTGCTTTTAAAACAGGAAAGTTTTGGAAATCTTGGGGTAGCATTAATGGGGGTTTTGAAAATCTTATTATTTAATTTTTTTTGCATTTAGTTTAAAATGTAAATTTAAGAAAGGATTACATTTTTTAATGAGCTAGAGTTCTGTGTGTTTTTAAAAATCTTTCATACATTATCCTTCATTTGGTTTGACATCTGAGAGTATCAGCAAGCCAAGCAAAGGGGAAAGGACCCAAACTGCTAGATTTAAATCCCATTAATATGGCCTCAGGATTTCCAGAGCTTTCCTTTGGTGGCTGGCTCAGCTATGGTTATAAAAGCATAGGCAGAAGGATCCATTCTAATGAAACCTGATAGACTCCTCCATTGTTCAGAATGGAGATACTTATGGAGTTACCTCCTCCTGTTGGTTAATTGTTCACTACCACTCGCAACTGGATGTGACAGTACTAGAGAGCTTTGATTTGATCTGGGATCACATAGCTCTGTTTATTGCATACTGTTTTCACTGTTTTGTGTGCACGTTGCCATGAGTTCCATCTTCACCAATTTGATACTTCATTTTTAAGAATGCCTGGTGCAGTTCCAGGCAAGCCCTCTTACACTATTCATTGATCCAGGATTTATCCCTTCGCTTGATGGTAATGGTTGAATGAAGGATTTGCTGGAGTATTAGGCTACAGATTGTGGTTAAATACAATTCTGCTTCTGATGGTCCATAGTGCCTCATGGATACCTAATTTTGAGTGCTAGATCTGTTATGGATCTATTCTATTTAGCATGGTGATTGTGCCACAGAATGGAGGATATCATAGTGGGAAGATGGACCTTCATTAGGTCTGTGCCCTGATTACTCCTACCCATACCGTCATGGACATATGCATTTGCAACAGGTAGATTGAGGAGGATGAGGATGAGATTGAGCAATTTCCCCCCTACGTAATTTACCACATGTCCAATCTGGTAAATATGTCCTTCAGGATTCTGCCAACTCCATTTGTAGTAGAATTACAGAGCCAGTCTTGGCAATGGATATTGAAGTCCCCTACTCAGAGTACATTCCAAGTCCTTGCTGCACTCAGTGCTTCTCCCAGATGGTGCTCAACATGGTAGAGTACAGATTCATCATCGACAGAATGCGATAAATGGTAATCAGCAAAAGGTTGCCATGCCTATATTTGGCCATATGACATTTGACTTCAGGAACAATGTTGAATCTCCCAGATCAACTCCCTCCTGAACGTATACCATTGTCTCACCATCTCTGGTGGGTTGTACTATCAGATTAACAGGACATAACCAGGGATAATGATGGTGGTATCTAGGATGTTATCTGTAAGCTATGATCCGGTGAGAATCACTTTGTCAGGCTGGAGCTTGACTAATCTATGAAACAGATCTCCCAACTTTGGCACAAACCCCCAACTGTTTGTAATGAGAGGACTTTGTAGGATCAAGTCGGTGTTATTTTGTTTCCATTACTTAGGTTGATGCTGGATGGTTTGTCTGGTTTATTCAACTTTTTTGTAATGCTTTGGTACAACTGGGTGGCTTGCTTGACCATTTCAGAGGGCACTTAAGAGTCATCCGCAGTGTGTGAGCCTGGAATCGCTTGTAGGTCAGATTGAAGAAGGGTGACAGTTTGAGGTTGAGTATATTCCATACTCTCCCTTCTGTTGATGTGAGTGTTGTACTCCTTGGTGACTGTGGAGCTTGTAGTATGTCTTTCTTCTTCATTAGAATCTGAGTAGTAAGCCAAAATTTCTTAGGGCTTTCTCCTCCGAAGGATAATAAAATGCTGCAATTTCTCCTTACGATACCCTGGTCTTAATCCTGTATAATCTTGCATGTGGAGATTTTCCAGTGGTTGTGCCTTCCTTCTCTTGGTTTCAGACCCATATTCTCTCCCTGAGATTCAACACCGGTAACACACATGATCTGTGCCTGTAATTCAAGCTCTGAACCTATTGTTTCTCTGTTCTTCCTCACACTGCTTTATACTCCTATGGTTGTTCATGGTGACATTGGGGTTGTGTTTTAAACTTGGCTGCTTATGACACAGATAAGGCAGTTATAAATCATTTGTTCTACAGAGCAAGTAAAGCCTGGCTACTAGAACATTTGTTGTGCTTGCACACGACATTTTGCTATTTCTAGATGACCTTGGTGAAGGTTTTGAAGAATATCAAGCTGAAATGCTCTCAATATGGCTATTCTCTTGTTGGAGACTAAGAAGTCATCACTAATTGTGAGGTGATTGCATATTGAAACTACAGCCATGTTATCAGATTAGAGGGGAAAGATTCTGTTCATCAATCCATGCAATCAATATTCTTGAATTTGGAAGGCATTCTTCATCTCATTTTTGAGCTTGTTTTATTTCCTATAACTTCTTAATAGCTAGTAAGTTTTGAATGATTAAAGATATATATGCCACAATCTCCTTGATGATGTATAAATCCTCTTTTTTGGTTCCTTTTGATGCTATTCAAAATATGTGTCTGCCATTGTTTGAAACTTCCTTTGCACATTCTCTATGATGGAGTCATATCTCATCACTCTTAATCTGAACCACTACAGTTTGGGTGGCGTCTTCACAATTATTTTTTACATTTTAAAAGTGGCTTATGGTCTGTTTTGATCTTGAAATGTAATGCCATAACATAATCTGAAATTTTTTTTACATGCCTACATTGCTACAAATGTTTCTTCTTCTGCAGCGGTTCTGTTTTTAGCGATTTGGAGGCATAGTGGACTGAATTGTGCTTGCTGTCTTTCTCTACTTGAAATATTGCATTCAGGTATGTAGATGATGTGGTTGCTGCTACTATGGCCAACAATAGAAACATAGTAAATCAGAGCAAGAATAGGTCATCCGGCCCTTCGAGCCTGCTCCGCTTCTCAAAGAGGATCAGCCAGCATCAGTGTCATTACCTCTGTGCTCTCCTCATACCTCATGATGCCTTTAAAGTCTAAAAATCAATCTATTTTCTTTTTAAATATATTTAGTGACTTGGCCTCCACAGAAATCTGTGGTAGAGAGTTTCATAAGTTCACCACCCTCTGAGTGAAGAAATTTTTTTTCATCTCAGTCCTAAACGGCATCACCCACATCCTGAGTTTATGATTGCTTGTTCTAATCCTCTGGCTGGAGGAAACATCATTCCTGCATTCAGTCTGTACAGCCCTGTCAGAATTCTGGATGTTTCAGTGTGATCCTCTCCCATTCGTCTAAACACTATGAATTCTGGGTCATAATGGGCCAAGAATTCAGAACAGATTGGAAGTTCCTAATCCTTTTGAAAGCATTTTGCTAGTCCAGCTTCCAGCAACACTGTTGACCCTGACTCAACAGCTATCTCAAAGACTTGTTGACCTTTGCTAAACTTAATAGAAATTTGTCTACTTTGTTCACTATCCTGAGCAATCTTTGAAGCTCAGTTATGTTCCTGGTTGTGCAGATTCTGTGATTACTTCTGTTTTTTGCAGTTCCAGTGGCCTAGAAAACTGATCATGGTTTAGCGAACTATACTTTTCATTCAATGTTAGGTTTGCGGTCTGTAAGAATCTTAAAACCACTCAAACTCTGTGGTCAAGTTCTTCTGTAGTGAAGCTGTGTAAACATATGTCTCCCATATAGCATATTACTCCTTCCATGCCTCCTGGAGTATGAGACATCACTCTCTGGAAACTTTGTGAAGCAGAAACTATTCCAAGAGGAAGTCTACTGAAACAATAATGACTAAATGGCATTATAAACATGATCAACAATCTGGATTCTTTGTCCAAAGGCAACTGCCAAAATACACTGGTAAATAAACTACTTTTGGCTAGTTTGGCAAGGCTCTCATCTACTGAAGCCTCTGGTGGATCTCACTTTCCACTGATGTATTTAATTGAGTTTAATTCATGCAGATTCTTGTTGAGTTGTTTGGGTTTGGGACTGTAATCATTCCTGAACTTCGTTTTGCTGGCATGGTGACTGGTGAGATAATCCCTTGCTGTTGCATCTTTTCAACTTCTCCCTTGTCTTTGTCAAAAAATGGTAAAGGACTTTCCTTACAGTTAAAAATACAAATTGTCTTAGCATTCACTCATAGTGTGACATGGTTCTTGGTCTTTAACTTACCTCAGCCTGTAAACAATTTGAAAATTCATTTTGAAAAATAATGCTGTTGTTCTCATCTGCAAGTTAATCTACTTTATAGATTAATTTCAGTTTTAGGTATGCCTTTCTGCTGAATAGATAGCTGTCTGAATTTTGAACAACACAGGAATGTTTAAGGGTTTCTCAGTCTTTATATTTCAGCTTTGTCAGGAGAAGGCCTTTGACTTTTAAATTTGTCCCACAAGGATCCTGTAATTTGATCGATAAGTATTGCAATGTAATCTGTTTGAGCCATTTAACTTCATCTGTTCCTGTGTTTAGTTTAAACTCTGAGGGATATCCATGCACTTCTAATTTTATACTCCAATACTTGTTTTCAGTATAATTTGCTGCCCCAGTAAGGTTATTTCCTTTGCTTTGGTTCTTCTACTTCTTAAACGTGGCTTTGTTTTTAAAATGTTCTCCCTCTTTTACATGTTGTCAGCATTATCAAGCTACAACAGTTTTGAAATGGTCTATTGTTTTCACAGTTCTGGCACTCTGCCCTACCATGGTAGACAATCTTCTTTCTTGTGTATTTGTTGCTGCCACACCAAAGGCAATTAAAAATGGCAATTGTCATGTTTTTCTCGATTTTTACAGGCTTAGACTTTTGTGCGCTTTCTCTGTTATGGCCTACAAATAGAATGGTCTCATTTAATCTTGACCACAGGACTTCTCCTTCTTCACAAAAAAAAGCCCCGATTTGTTTCCTGTGGTCTGTTTGCCTTGCAATCTCTACTGCTTTCGCTAGTGCTAAATCCTTCCTTGTCAGTAAGAGATTTAATAATACTTTTTCTGGGATCCGACTATGATCCTGTCTCAAATCAACTCCTCCTTTAAGCTTCTATAATCACAGTTTCCTGTCAGACTATGTACAGGGTAGAATTTTCTGGCCACACTCTCCCCGAAACCAGAAAATCCTGCCTAAGGTCAATGGATGCTACGGTTCCCGTGGTGGTGGAACAGAAATATTCACCTCATAGAGATGGTTGATGAACAAATCCATACTTTTCCTGGAGATGAGGGGGTTGGACTCCGGAGATGAGGGGGTTGGACTATGAAGAGAGGCTGAATAGACTGGGTCTGTGCTCATTGGAGTTTAGAAGGATGAAGGGGGATGTTATAAAAATGTATAAGATAATGAAGGGGATGGATAGGGTAGAGGTAGAGAGATTCTTCCCGCTCAGAAAAGACAGCAGGACTAGAGGGCACAGCCTCAAGATAAGGGGGGTGCAGTTTAGAATGGAGTTGAGGAGGAACTTCTTCACTCAAAGGGTGGTGAATCTCTGGAATTCTCTACCCATTGAAGTGGTGAAGGCTACCTCCCTAAATATATTTAAGACCCGGGTAGATAGGTTTTTGGTAGGCAAGGGAATTAAGGGTTATGGGGAGAAAGCGGGAAAGTGGAACTAAGCCACTTCAGATCAGCCATGATCTTATTGAATGGCGGGGCAGGCTCGAAGGGCTAGATGGCCTACTCCTGCTCCTATTTCTTATGTTCTTATGTTCTTACTTTTGCCCGATCTTTGTTTTCTCTAATTAAATTTAGCCCTCTTTTATTATCAAATTCTGATGGATCTGAAATAAGAGTCGAAAGCTTGCAAAACTTCTTAATAAGAAGTTGAAGTCTCATTTAACCCCTTGCTTTCCTATCACATCAACAGTGATAGATTCTATTGTACTGATTGGTGTTTTGATCTTCTTTGTGTAATCCCGAAGCAGTTCTGATTCTTGTGTTTTAGTTCTGGGCTTGGTGCAAACTTTCTGCATTCTGAAATGAATCTGTGTGTGATAGAGTGGATTCCATGCCTCTGTTGAACCCTGAATTTGTTCCTGCTTCTGAGCTGCTGTTTTCTGTTTTGGATCTCTGCTCACTGCTGTCTGGCCTCCAGGTCTGTGTCTCAGCTTGTACCTGAAGATCCTATGCTATTCCAATGTCTTGATGAGTCTTAATTATTTTACTTTCATCCTTCCTTTGACGAGCTTGGTCAGAATTCTCCAGTGTTACACACCCCTCTACTGCTGCTAGCAAGAACAGAGAATTTGGTGCTCAGCCAAATCTCCATTCACAGCAGCGGGACCGAATAATCTGGCCATGTGCAAGGTCAGAGAATTCTCATTCTCTCTCTTTTCTTGCCAGCTCTGTTTCTTATTTTTACGTCTGGGTCTTTCAATTGTTGTTGTTATGTTTATGGTTGGAGTTTAAACAAAGATTTTAGGGAATTATCTATTCTCCCAAAGTATGCTGCTCAAGTCTGTAGTTTGCTAAAATTTTTGTTAACAGCAAGTATTTACATATTTGGACCTCTCCATGGGATTGGCACTTCTCCTTGCAGATCCCTCCTACTTATCTGTCTTGTGATCCCTTGGGAAGAGTGATCATTGTATGGTGGAGTTTCTGATGCAGATGGAGGAGGAGAAAGTAGGATCCCAGACCTGTGTCCTTTGTTTGAACAGAGGGGAGTACAATAGGATGAGAGAGGAATTGGCGAATGTAGATTGGGGGCGCAGATTGGTCGGTAGGTCTGCTGAGGAACAGTGGAGGATCTTTAAGGAGATCTTTCTTGGTGCTTAGCAGAAATTTATTCCGATGGTAAAGAAGGATCGTAGGAGAAGAGATAATCAGCCATGGATAATGAAGGAGATAAAGGAGGGTATTAAATTAAAAGCTGATGCATTTAGAGTGGCTAAAAGTAGTGGGCGAGAAGAGGATTGGGAGAGGTTTAAATATCAACAAAGAATGACGAAGAAGTTGATAAAGAAAGGAAGGATAGACTATGAGTCTAGGCTAGCGCTAAATATAAAAAAGGACATAAAAGTTTTTATAAATATATAAAAAGGAGGCAGCTGGCTAGGGTGAATGTTGGACCCTTAGAGGATGAGAGGGAGGATTTAGTGGTGGGGGATGAGGAAATGGCTGAGGCCTTGAATAACTTTTTTGCTTCGGTCCTCACGGAGGAGGACGCGAATAGTTTGCCGGGTGTTAACAATGGAAAGATGGTAGGAGTGGAGGGCCTGAATGAGATCATTGTTGCTAGAGAGGCAGTGCTTGACAGACTAGAGGGACTGATGGTGGACAAGTCCCCAGGACCAGATGGAATGCATCCAAGGGTTCTGAAGGAAATGGCGGAGGTGATAGTGGATGCCTTGGTGATTATTTTCCAAACCTCGCTGGATTCCGGGGAAGTGCCGGAAGATTGGAAAATGGCTAATGTTACGCCACTGTTTAAAAAGGGTAGCAGGCAAAAGGCAGGGAATTATAGGCCGGTTAGTTTAACATCTGTTGTAGGAAAAATGCTTGAATCCGTAATCAAAGAGAAAATAGCGAGGCATCTTGAGAAGAATTGTTTGATAGAGCAGACGCAGCATGGTTTCATTAAGGGGAAGTCGTGTCTGACAAATTTATTGGAATTCTATGAGGATGTGTCTAGTGCGGTGGATAAAGGGGAACCGGTGGATGTGGTGTTTCTCGATTTTCAGAAGGTGTTTGATAAGGTGCTGCACAAAAGGTTGTTACAGAAGGTTAGGGGGCATGGAGTTGGGGGTAAGGTGTTAGCGTGGATAGGGGATTGGCTGTCAAATAGGAGGCAGAGAGTGGGTGTCAATGGGTGCTATTCGGATTGTCAGTTGGTGACTAGTGGAGTGCCCCAGGGATCGATGCTGGGGCCTCAGCTATTTACCATTTATATAGATGATCTGGAGGAGGGAGCCGGGTGTAAGGTGTCGAAATTTGCCAATGACACAAAGATAAGTGGAACAGCAAATTGTGCGGAGGGTGTGGAAAGTCTGCAGAGGGATCTAGATAGGCTGAGTGAGTGGGCGAGGACCTGGCAGATGGAATACAATGTTGGCAAGTGTGAGGTTATCCACTTTGGTGGGAATAATAGTAGGAAGGACTACTACTTACAGGGCGAAAAGCTGCAGCATGCTATGGTGCAGAGGGACCTGGGGGTCCTTGTGCATGAGTCGCAAAAACCCAGCCAACAGGTGCAGCAGGTGGTCAGGAAGGCAAATGGGATGCTGGCCTTCATAGCGAGGGGGATTGAATATAAAAGTAGGGAGGTCTTGCTGCAACTGTACAGGGCACTGGTGAGGCCGCAGCTGGAGTACTGTGTGCAGTTTTGGTCGCTGCACTTACGCAAGGATATTTTGGCCTTGGAGGGAGTGCAGAGGAGGTTTACTAGGCTGATACCAGAGTTGAGGGGGTTGAGCTATGAAGAGAGGCTGAATAGACTGGGCTTGTACTCGTTAGAGTTTAGAAGGATGAGGGGGGATCTCATTGAGACATATAAGATGATGAAAGGGATGGATAAGGTAAAGGTGGAGAAGTTCTTCCCGCTCAGTAAGGACAGCAGGCCTAGAGGGCACAGCCTCAAGATAAAGGGGGGGGTAGTTTAGAACAGAATTGAGGAGGAATTTCTTCACTCAAAGGGTGGTGAATCTCTGGAATTCTCTGCCCATTGAAGCGGTGGAGGCTACCTTGCTAAATATATTTAAGACGCGGGTAGATAGGTTTTTGGTAGGCAAAGGGATTAAGGGTTATGGGGAGAAAGCGGGAAAGTGGAACTGAGCCACTTCAGATCAACCATGATCTTATTGAATGGTGGGGCAGGCTCGAAGGGCTAGATGGTCTACTCCTGCTCCTATTTCTTATGTTCTTATGTTCAGATATAATTACTACATCAACATCATGTATGCCTCTGACGGTAACCCTTTATTCAACACTTTGAGTGGAATTCACCCAACTCACCCATGGTACTTAGGAATGGAGAACCTAGTGGGAACCAAAAAATGAGATACCTGCCAATGTAAAACCACATTGCAATTTTCCCTATGGCAGGTTGCTCTTCCTGCATGATAGGTGGTGCAAACATCGTTTGCATCTCATGAATGCTTATTAAAACACTGTCCACCAGAATCCTGTCAGGCCTTTCAATCTGTGTCACATTAGTAGGAGACATGTTGGCATTAAACCCTATTGCTAATAATGGTGTGCACAAGGCAGTTCTCAGTTCACCAGAGACTTTGGGGTGAGTGCAACAACTTTCTGCCACAGTGTTATGCTGCACCTAGTGCACTGTACATCACTCTCCCAGGGCAGACTGGTTTCTGCCTCCACTTCCATGTTGAGTTGGTCATCATGGATAGCACTATGCTGCTGGACCCATGGACCTTCCTGTGCACTGACATGGAGGAGTACTGCACTTAGGCTTGTGGAGTACAGAGATTTCCTTCCCCCGATACCACACACAAGTCTCAATATAGACAGGACTGGGATTCAGGCACCCACTGCAACAAAGGTCAAAGGTTTGACCAGGGGTAGGGTTTGAGATGAGGCCAAGGAATGGAGGGGTGTGGCTGAATGAAGACAAGGGGGTAATGTGGAAGGAGGGCTGTGCAGGAGGGGGGTGGGGGGCTGGGCAATGGTTTGTGATGGCACACAGAGGGGCAAGGAAGTGGGTGAGGATGATGAACAATGGAAGGCAGAGGGAAGACCAAGAGGAGGGAAGCTGGACACCAACAAGGCTGCATGTAAAGCTGACAAACAAGGGAATGGAAAGGTCACTAACATTGTTTACTGGAAGTGGATCCATGAAGACACCAAATGTGTTGGGTAGAGATTCAGATGGAGCGTGGGTGCCTCACAGGTGATGGGCTTGGTGGGAGGGTGGTTGAATCAAGGAACAGGCTTCTCCTTGAGACTGCTAACTTTTTGAGTCTGAATTGTTGACATCTATGCAGTCTGGTGAAGACAGGGTCTAGACAGAATGATATGAGTGTACTGGACTTATATGGCGCCAGCTGATGTCAAATCAGTTGCTGGTCCACCAGATGACTCAGAGGGAAATGGGTTTCTGCATAATTAATAAGGTTTCAAGTGCAGAATCTGGCACAGGGCCCCTGTTATTCTGGTTGGTGGGATAGGCACTGTGGAACTGCTTGCCACTGCACCCAGATGGGAGAATTCAATCCTTTGTCAGGTTCAAGGTACATCTCAGCAATTGTGGGTGGAATTTTACCACAATTTGTTAGTGTCGGCCTCAGGATAAAAATCGGTGTGTATCTTTCCAGATGGCACTTTCCAGATACACAAATAATCTGGCAAGGTGGAGCTTTATAGAACTGGCAATGCTGGCTCGACAATGATCAGGCACCATCTGTAAAGGGCACTCCAATCAGCTCTGGAAATAAACTGCACCCACCTGGCCCCTCCCACAGACATGGAGGATACTGCCACCACAAGCATTGGCATGTTTCCCATTCTTCTCCTCTTCACAGACTTGTTTGTTATTGGTTTATTTCTTCTGGCTGTTGGTGCAATTGTATTCATTTTTTCCCCTATACTTATTTAAATCTTGATAACTCACCAGGGAATAGTCTGGTTGGCCCTGCAATATGTTTTTGTTGTATAAAATATTGTACTGAAAGAAGTTGCATCCAGACATGGAAAGCTTGGTAAGGCTTCCTAGTTTCTAGCACAGTAATTGGTGCAACAGCAGGCAGCATGAATTTTAATTTACTGCATTCAACGCAATGAATAAGTGCGGGTTAATTGTTTACTGCAATCCGCATACCTGTTTTTGGGGATAGTCCAATTTAATCCCTGAAATTTGTCACCAATTTCTATGCTACTTTCTCTTATCTACTTTATCAATCTCCCTTATCATCTTGTACATCTTAATTAGATCTCCTCTCATTTTCTAAATTCCAGGGAGTATAGGCCTTAATTGCCCAATCTCTCTTTGTAAGACAAATCCCTCATCTTCAGAATCAATCTAGCGAACATCCTTTAAACTGCCTCCAATGCAACTACACGTTCCTCCTCAAGTTAGGAAGCCAAAACTACACAATATTCTAAGTGCGGTCTCACCAATGCATTGAGCAGTAGCAATAACACTTCACTACTTTTATAATCTATTCCTTTAACAATAAATGCCAAAATTTCATTTTCCTTTCTTATTACCTGCTGTTCATGAATACTAATTTTTTTGTGATTCATGTACAAGGACATCCAGATCCCTCTGCACCGAAGCACTCAAGTTTCTGTCCATTTAGATAATAATTTGCCTTTGCATTTTTCCTTCCAAAATGGATAACCTCACAGTTATCTACATTAAATTCCATCTGCCAAATTTAATTAATCTATTTAATTTAATCTACCCCTATCCATTTGTAAATTTCTTATTTCATTACCGCAGTTTACAACCCCAGTTATTTCAGTGTCATCTGCAAATTTGGTTATGATACCTACTATCCCTGCATCCAAGTCATTTATATAAATTGTAAATAGATGGGGCCTGAGGACCGAACCCTACAGCACCCCATAAGTTACATCTTGCCAACCTGAAAAGACCAGTTTATCCTGACTGTCTGCTTTCTGTTTGTTAGCCAATCCTCTATCCAAAATAATAAATTACCTCTAATCCCATGTGAACTAACTATAAGGATCATGAAGTACTGACTTGTTTGTTATTGGTTTATTTCTTCTGGCTGTTGGTGCAATTGTATTCATTTTTTCCTCTATACTTGTTTAAAGCTTGATAACTCACCAGGGAATAGTCTGGTTGGCCCTGCAGTATGTTTTTGTTGTATAAGATATTGTGCTGAAAGAAGTTGCATCCAGACATGGGTGGCTTGGTGAGGCTTCCTAGTTTCTAGCACAGTAATTGGTGCAACAGCAGGCAGCATGAATTTTAATTTACTGCATTCAACACAATGAATAAGTGTGGGTTAATTGTTTACTGCAATCCGCGTACCTGCTTTTGGGGACAATCCAATTTAATCTCTAAAATTTGTCACCAATTTCCATGCTACTTTCTCTTATCTGCCTTTCATTTCATCTTAGTGTTACTTTTGTTTATCTATTCTCCAGGACATAGACTCGAAACCTTGAGGTTTTTTAAAAAAATGTTTTATGGGATGTAGACGTCACTGGCTCAGCCACCATTTGTTAGGCCATCCTAGTTGTCCTTGAGAAGGTGGGTTGTCTTCTTGAACTGCTGAAGTCTCTGAGGTGTAGGTACACCTGCAGTGCTGTTAGGGTGGGAATTCCAAGATTTTAACCGAGCAACAGTGAGGAAACGGCAATATATTTCCAATTCAGGGTGATGAGTGATGGCAGTGAAGGAACGTGTTCCAAGTCAGGATCGTGAGTGATAGCAATTAACATTAACTGATCCCTAACTTTTATCTCTTGTGCAGCTCTGTAATTTCTGCTATTTTCTAGTTATGGTAAAAGTGTAACACCACTTATGGTAAAAGTGTGACACCGACAAAAACTTACCTTTTATCTTTTCAGGTACTAAAACCACTATGTATTTGCAACATTTTCTGTTTAAATAATGTTCTTGTCATTTTATTTGGGAAGTGGGTGGGAGGAACAATTCTGGTAAGATAGATGCTGATTACATGGGAACATAGGAATGTACAAGTTGGAAAAAAAATTGCTGTCCATCTGGCTGATTTCAGTGATTGAATTATGCATTTGTTCTGTTAGACTGCCCTGTAGTTGAACAGCACAATGTGTTTCACGAATATTCAGAGACATGGAAAAGAATGTAACCTAAAAATTTTAATTACACCAGGAACATTGTAGCCAATAAGCTCATGGGCATATCAATTCAAAAAGTACAAGGTGTTCATTTTCACAGTTTCATTGCTTCTCTCACATATTTACTCAACCGATCAGCCTCCGAAAATTCAGTTTTGTCTTTCATGACAAACATTTGTATTTCTCTTAAAGGCTTTTAATTCTTCATTAATTCAAATCTGCCCAATATTTGAATGCTGCCATGTCTGGGAAGCTATTCTAACTCATTCCTACACTCCTGAAATGGATACAAGAAAATACTTCCTGTCTAATAGGTAACCTGTCTCTCACTTTGAGTTTCTAATATTTCTTTGTTACAAAAAAACTTTATTTTATCAGAGTTACTGGTTACCAGTGTTTGTACATCCATTCCTCTTTCTAAGCTCTAAGTACAACCTAACATGTTCTTTCTCTTCCCTACATCCTTACAGTTTTGTTTGAAAAGTCATCACATTATCCGCAACTCAAAGACGTTCTTATAAGATTTCAAAATCATGCCAGTGCTTACTTCAATTTACCTGAACAATATAAAAGCTTATGAAGCCTAAAATAGCATCACCTAATTGCAACTTTCTGATTCAATTTCACGTTCACTTTTACTTTTCTCAATATTGAAAATGTCCAACACCATGAATCTTGACTTTGACTTTGATTTCTAAAAATAAAAAAAACTCTTTTACTTAGTAAATTTGATTACTATTGTGCAGTGAGGGACGTTGACTGAAATTTGACGAATATGATAATCGCACTCTCTCTAGGTTCCAAATTAAATACAATGAGTAGATACTTTAGAATGCTGAAAGACTGTCCACTTCTCACTCTGTGGGAAATCCTGGCATAGGCAGTAACATAAACAAGAGTGTGCTTGCCAAATTGTTTCCATCACACTTCTCAGCAATGTTGGCACAGAGCCTGTCTCAGTGTCTCAGTGCTTTCAACACATTCATTGTCTCCATTGGTGCATTTATCATCTTTGTTCTTGACCTTCCTGTTTGTGTAAATGTTCCACAGATGTTCAGACAGTCTCTATAACTCCATTTAAGGTTTCTAGTTCACATGAGTCTGAACAGATTCTAGATAACCTTGTGGGCTAAAATAGATTAACACCCAGCAACTTACCTGCACTAGGGACCGTAAACCAGCTTTAGTTTTTGCTCTTTTCCATTAAGTTGTGATCCCTGCTTGAAAATATGAATCAAATTTGAACACTTGTGAGAGGAATCAGCAGGTCATCTATGCTATATTCCCCTCAATAATCAGTGCCTGAAGGAGCGGACAGAAGAAGGAGAGAAAATGAACAAAAAACCCATGTGGATCTGAGCATCTCAATAATAACTACCTCATGGGTCAGAATGGCCTCCATTAATAAACAATTCCTGCATCTGCTGACTAGATGCCAAAGTTATTACATGTGTGAACCATTTATTGAAGCAGTGAATCTTGGAATCTCTGAATCTACAAGGAAGTTAGTGGCTTCCATGGTCTAAATAAAGGGCAAACCCACAGATTGGTGAGTTCATTACTACACGTGGGAGGAAAGACCATTATGTATTACTAACATGCAAGATATAAATTTCTATCATTAAAAAAACTAACATCTTCTAAATTTACTGGAAAGAATACAAATGGAGAGTCCATATTCAAAGTGGTGATGTCATAACATCCAGGGTTTGAATGACCAAAGGGCTAAAATATCCAGAAATCACACTTAAGCTTCATATAATGTGATCTAATAAACATAAACTAAATGTGTCAGACAGAGACCAAAGCCACAGAGGCAATACTGAGCCAAATATATACTAAATTCACTGTGAAAATACAAAGCCAGTAGAGACCAAAATGGCAGATCAAACATTAAGCTTTAATGGAAACCAAAACCATAGCCAAAACATTCAATCAGATGGAGACCAAACCCACAGACCAAACATTAAGTCATGTATAAACCAAATCTACAAGCTGTACATTAAGTGGAAACCAAAACCACAAATCAAACACTGAATCAAGTACAGTTCAACAGCATAGGTCTAATGAAGAACAGAATAGAGACCAAAATCCCAGACTGAACACTTGCCTGAGCAGAAATCAGAACGAGACTGAGCATTAGTCCAGTACAAACCAAAATTCCAACCAAATCCTAGACTAAGCAGAGATCAGTTCCACAGTCATAATACTACACCAGCTTAAGCACTTAATAATGTGAGAGTGGAATTCTCCCAAAAAAATTTTAAGTGCCTAATTTGCATGAAAACTGGAGTAAATTCCACTACTTTTCTCAGCACATTGTCCCACATTCTGTTCATCACAGAGTACACTAGGGTGAATCACAATGAAAAGCTGGGGATGGGGCCTTTTCCTGCTGGAGGGGCCGACAACATAATGCTGAACAGACCACTGCACATGTGCCTATCTGTCAGCGGCGAGATCGGCAAATGTGCAGTAGCCCTGCTCTGCTGGTCTGCCCTGCGACCCCGCATCACTGGCCATGTGCCCCCCCCACCGCCCCCCAATCCCCTGATTGCTGTCTCTCAGAATGTCCAGGCCAGCCTTAACCACACCCCCCATCCAGCCTACCTCAATTTCCCCCTTCCCCCCTCCGGCCCTTCCAGTAGTCCTGATCCCGGCAGCCCCACCCCCACCCTGATGGCCAGCCCCGATTGATGTCCACCCTCCCTCTGTCACTGCAAAGTGAAAGCAGATCCCCATCCCCCACTGATCGCCCCAAAGGCCCCTCTCGGCACTGCTCAATACCTGGTGAGCAGTGCCAAGGTGCCCCTGGGCATTGTGCAAGGGAAAAAGTGGCAATGCCAAGGGACCAAGATGGCACTGCCAGGCTGGCAATGCTCAGGGGGCACCCCTTTACACCGACCTCCTTGGAGGCCTCCATGGCCCCCCTTCACTTCAGCGGCATTGGGCCGTCAGCTGTCCATTAGTGGGAGCCGTTATCAACCCTGCTTCTGGCAGGGTTGGGGGGGGATGGGGAGAGGCTCATGGGCCTGGAGACTTCAGTCTACTACTAAGATACAGATGTAATTTAAATAATTTATTGAGCTCCGTGCCAATTTCTGGCGCAGAGCTGATGATGCTGGAAATTCGGCGGCTGGCAACATGCAGAGGCTGTGGCACCCAGCGGGAAGCCTGCTACCTGACCTCTGCTTATGTCTCCCGGTAAGAAGTCTCACAACGCCAGGTAAAATCCAAAACATTTATTTGGTAGTACAAGCTTTCAGAGTGTCTCCCCTTCTTCAGGTGAGTGAGGAGTTGTGTTCACAAACAGGGCATATACAGACACAAACTCAATTTACAAGATAATTGTTGGAATGCGAGTCTTTTCAGGTAATCAAGTCCTGAAGGTACCAACAATGTGAGTGGAGAGAGGGTTAAGCAAAGGTTAAAGAGATGTGTATTGTCTCAAGCCAGGATAGTTAGTGAGATTTTGCAAGCCCAAGCAAGTTGTGGGGGTTACAGATTTTGTGACATGAACCCAAGATCTGGTTGAGGTCGTGCTCATGTGTGCAGAACTTGGCAATCAGTTTCTGCTCAGCGATTCTGCACTGTCATGTATCGTGAAGGCCGCCTTGGGGAATGCTTATCCAAAGATCAGAGGCTGAATGCCTGTGACTGCTGAAGTGTTCCCCGACAGGAAGAGAACACTCCTCCCTGGTAACTGTTGAGCAGTGTTCATTCATCCGTTGTCATAGCGTCTGCATGGTGTGGCCAATGTACCATGCCTTGGGACATCCTTTCCTGCAGCGTATCAGGTAGACAATGTTGGCCGAGTTGCAAGTGTACATGGTGGATGGTGTTCTCATGTGAGATGATGGCATCTGTGTCGATGATCTGGCACATCTTGCAGGTTTGCTGTGGCAGGGGTGTGTGGTCTGTGGTCACTGTTCTCCTGAAGTCTGGGTAGTTTGCTGCGGACAATGGTCTGTTTGAGGTTGTGTGGTTGTTTGAAGGCAAGAAGTGAGGATGGCCTTGGCAAGATGTTCGTCTTCAGTAATGACATGTTGAAGGCTCTGGAGAAGATGCCGTAACCTCTCTACTCTGGGGAAGTACTAGATGACGAAGGATACTCTGTCCGCAATGTCCCGTATTTGTCTTCTGACGAGGTTGGTGCGTTTTTCATTGTGGTCCATTGGAACATTCGATTGATTAGTTGAGCGCCATATCCTGTTCTTACGAGGGCGTCTTTCAGTGTCTGTAGGTGTCTGTTGCAATCCTCCTCATCTGAGCAGATCCTGTGTATATGGAGAGCTTGTCCGTAGCAGATGGCTTCTTTAACATGTTTAGGGTGGAAGCTGGAGAAGAGAACCATCATGAGGTTATCTGTGAGCTTGCAGTAGAGTGAAGTGCTGAGGTGACCGTCCTTGACAGAGATGCGTGTGTCCTAGAATGCAACCGATTCTGGAGAGTAGTCCATGGTGAGTCTGATGGTGAAATGGAACTTGTTGATTGTTGTCATGTAGTTGTTTCAGTGATTGTTCGCCATGAGGCCAAAGGAAGAAAGTGTCATTGATATATCTAGTGTATTGCATCAGTTGAAGGATCTGGGCAGTAAAGAGGCCTTGTTCGAACCTGTGCATGAAGATGTTGGCAGCTTGAGGTGTGAATTTGGTCCCCATGGCTGTCCCGTATATCTGGATGAAGAACTGGTTGTTGAAGGTGAACACGTTGTGGTCCAGGATGAAGCAGATGAGTTGTAGAATTGCATCTTTAGATTGGCAGTTGTTGGTGTTGAGTACTGAGGCAGTTGCAGCAACGCTGTCGTTGGACGGCTTCAACGAGGATCTTGCAATGTCACACTATCTAACCCCCTTGACTTGTCTCGGCTTGCAAAATCTCACTAACTATCCTGGCTGGAGACAATACACACCTCTTTAACCTGTGCTTAACCTTCTCTTCACTCACGTTGTTTGTACCTTTAGGACTTGATTACCTGTAAAGACTCATATTCCTATCATTATCTTGTAAATTGAGTTTGTGCCTATATATGCCCTGTTTGTGAACACAACTCCTCACTCACCTGAAAAAGGAACAATACTCCGAAAGCTTGTGTTGCCAAATAAACCTGTTGGACTTTAACTTGGTGTTGTGAGACTACTTACTATGCTTACCCCAGTCTAACTCCGGCATCTCCACATCATGTCTCCCAAAGCAATGCAGTGGGCTGGGAGATTCGCTCCCTGGAGGTCAAACCAAGTGGGCACCAAAACTAGGCAGCCCAACAAAATGCACAACAATAGAATAAAGATAGTGTACAGAATTGATTGTGCAAAATAATTTTGAGATGGATACAGAACTGAGCATGAGAATTAAATGAATGGTATAGGGAGCGAATTACTCACTAATGGCCAAGGTGAGTACACACAATTGATGTGGTTTGTGGATCCATGGTACGAGCAATGTGGGGATCCCGCAAGTTGTGCACAGGCACCACCACACTGGGCATGACACTGAGGCAATCTTGTGAAGGAATACTGCCTAACTTCATGCTAACCTTAATTATACATTCATCAGATTTAGAGAATCTCCAATAAAACATCCTGGGAAGTTCCTGTGAAATTGCCCTAATCCCCACAGTCCGGGGCTTGCTCAGGTCAATGCACCTGTCTTTCAGAATGTGGGAAGAAACCAGAACACCTGGAGGAAATCCACACAGACATGGGGAGAACGTGCAATCTCCACGCAATCAGTGACTCAAGCTGGGAATTGAACCCAGGTCCCCGGTGCTGTGAGACAGCAGTGCTAACCACTGTGCCACCGTGACACCCAATAATATGGTTTAGGATAATATTTAAGAACATTAAGCTTAGCAAAGATCAGGATAATAAATAGATTGGAGAAAAGCAGATTTTAAGTGCTGAAAGTAGAACATAGAAAAATAAAATGGACAAGTCATTGGCAAATAATGACATAGAACAGCAATGAAAAATATTGAACACATTTTTTTCAACAGAGGATTCAATAGAACTCAGGAAAAATACAAACCACAAAAAGTATGAACAAACTAAACATGAATGAGAAACAATAAATAAATGAAGATATAAGGGAAAAAAATAAGATTAAGAAAAGAGCAAAGATAAGTAATGGACTTGAGGAGGGTCCAAGACAAGGAAAATTTCAAAGAGGCTAGGAGTGAAGTCAAAAAGCAATCAGGAAGGCAAAAAGGAATGATCAAGAAACTAAATGATCAAGGAATGTAAAACGAAATAATAAAATATTCTTCAGACACATAAATCAAAAAGGGAAAGTTGGAATTGGAATAGGGCCACTAAAGGATTGTGAGGATAAAATCACAGACTGCATTGAACATAAGAACATAAGAAATAGGAGCAGGAGTAGGCCATCTAGCCCTTCGAGCCTGCCCCGCCATTTAATAAGATCATGGCTGATCTGTCGTGGCTCAGTTCCACTTTCCCGCCCTCTCCCCATAACCCTTAATCCCCTCTCTTATCAAAAACCCATCAACCCGCGTCTTAAAAATATTTAGCGAGGCAGCCTCCACCACTTCAACGGGCAGAGAATTCCAGAGATTCACCACCCTTTGAGTGAAGAAGTTCCTCCTCAACTCCGTTCTAAACCGCCCCCCCTTTATCCTGAGGCTGTGCCCCCTAGTCCTACTGTCTTTTTTGAGCGGGAAGAGTCTCTCCACCTCTATCCTATCCATCCCATTCATCATCTTATACGTCTCAATGAGATCTCCCCTCATTCTTCTAAACTCTAACGAGTACAAGCCTAGTTTATTCAGCCTCTCCTCATAGCTCAACCCCCTCAACTCCGGTATCAGCCTAGTAAACCTCCTCTGCACTCCCTCCAAGGCCAAAATATCATTGCGCAGGTGCGGCGCCCAAAACTGCACACAGTACTCCAGCTGCGGCCTCACCAATGCCCTATACAGCTGCAGCAAGACCTCCCTACTTTTATATTCAATCCCCCTCGCTATGAAGGCCAGCATCCCATTCGCCTTCCTGACCACCTGCTGCACCTGCAAGCTGGGTTTTTGCGACTCATGCACAAGGATCCCGAGGTCCCTCTGCACCGTCGCCTGCTGCAGTTTTTCGCCCCGTAAGTAATAGTCCTTCCTACCATTCTTCCTACCAAAGTGGACCACCTCGCACTTGCCAACATTAAATTCCATTTGCCATTTCCTGGCCCATTCGCCCAGCCTATCTAGATCCTTCTGCAGACTTTCCACACCCTCCGCACAATTTGCCGTTCCCCCAATCTTGGTGTCATCAGCAAATTTAGACACCCTACACTCGGTTCCCTCCTCCAGATCATCTATATAAATGGTAAAAAGCTGAGGCCCCAGCACCGACCCCTGGGGCACTCCACTAGTCACCATCCGCCAATCCGAATAGCACCCGTTGACCCCCACTCTCTGCCTCCTATTTGACAACCAATCCTCTATCCACGCTAACACCCTACCCCCAACTCCATGTCCCTCGACCTTCTGCAATAACCTCTTGTGAGGTACTTTGTCAAACGCCTTCTGAAAATCTAGAAAGACCACATCCACCGGCTCTCCTCTATCCACTGCCCTAGACACATCCTCATAGAACTCCAGTAAATTTGTCAGACGCGACTTCCCTTTAATGAAACCGTGCTGCGTCTGCTCTATCAAGCAATTCCCTTCAAGATGCCTTGCAATTTCCTCCTTAATGACAGATTCTAACATTTTACCTACCACAGACGTTAAACTAACCGGCCTATAATTCCCCGCCTTTTGCCTGGCACCCTTCTTAAACAAAATAGCAAAAATATTAAATAATTATTTTGTACAATGTCGTATGTAATTATGAAATTATAGATGGTGGCGCAGTGGTTAGCACTGTTGTTTCACAGCGCCAGGGATCCAGGTTTGATTCCCGGCTTGGATCACTGTCTGTGTGGAGTTTGCACATTCTCCCTGTATCTAGGTGGGTTTCTTCCAGGTATCTGGTTTCCTCCTACAGTCCAAAGATGTGTGGGATAGGTGGATTGGCATGCTAAATTACCCCTTAGTGTCAGTGGGACAAGCTAGGGTAAAAACATGGAATTATGGGGATAGGACCTGACGACAGGTTGTGGGCCAGTGCAGACTCTGTGCCAAATGGCCTCCTTCTGTACTGTCAAATTCTATGATTTTGTAAAGATAACTGTGTTGATGATGCATTTTCTTTTCAAACAAAATTTACGAGAATTTTTTCTGTGTCCAGTTACTGTAAAAATGGGAGAATTCTTATCTGTTTTTTGGACGAGTTTTCACTCCTAATTTTCAGTACCTAGATATTGAAAAAATGGACTAGACCGTATTTAGCCACAAGTGGCAGTGGGTGGGAACTATTTCACCAGACAGCCTGCAGCTCAGATCTGAATCATAAACTGCTCAAGCGCAGAAGGTAAAAAACAGCCGCTCTGCTGAAGAACACCCCAGGGCCAGAAATAGAAAAAAACATTTATTGGTGCCAAAATATGTGCTGATATAAAAAGCTGTGAAAGTGAGATTTTAAAGTCCCTAAATATTGTATCTAACTGGTGTTCTCCTTCAGTCATGCCATTTTAGTGCCACTACAACTTCTTAACTTTACTTGGCTTACCATGTTATCTCTGTGTCTCCCCAGATGTAGATCAGAGGTGGAGGTGGCCAACTGCCTACTGCGTCCTGTGGCCTGTGATGCCCTTGGCAATTGTCCTCTGTAAGACCTAGACCTTGAGGGCCTTGGTTAGCTTCCAGGTGTCATGAACATCTCCATATCATCCTTTTATCCCGCTGCTTTGAGATGACCCAGTAGTAGGAAGAAGGGAGTCAGAAGATATAGCCACTGCCGCAGTCTCTTGGGTGGAAGGCCCCAGCATGTGCACGAGTCCTTCCCCCTCCTTCAGAGTTTCTGTGGGCCCTGGGTCACTCCATGGGACGGCGGTGCTTCAGCAAGGGGCTCCAGAAGCTCTGGAATCACCTGGCCTGCCAGTTCTGGAGGACCACCTGTGTTCTTGCCATGGTGGGTGAGCCCTTGATGATGGCGTTCTGAGTCAGGGGCCATGTGCCAACAACAGGAGCAAGTACCCTCTGAGCCTGCAGTCCCTCGGCCATGACTTCTGTGAGTTGGCCACATTCTCAAAGGCTGCTGCCAGAGCCTGGTGTGTCTCAGCACTGTCCTGTTGGGTCTCTTGCAAGATCTGCAGTCCCTCAAGCCATGGCCCTCTGTGACTGAGCCACGTTCTGAAGCGCTGTAGCCATATCTTGCTGTGTCTCAGCACAGTCCGGTTGAGTCAGTTTCAAGCTCTCGAGCTCCTCAGCCATGGGCTGCAGAATCTCGAGAAACTTGTTGAGTCCCTCTGGAACTCAGCCATCACTTGGACCCTGACACCCATGTTGATGATTTCCTGCCCCAGGTTTTCACCACAGATGCCACCCCATAATGTTGGCTTGGGAAGTATGCAAGACAGGCAATTCTGGTCCGCCTGACAGCTTTGGGACTCTCCGAACAGCCTTATAGTTGGTCCTGTGTGGCTGTCAGACCTTCCTGATTCCCTGGCTCTGTTGCTGCATCTCCAGCAACTGAGGAAGAGGTGGTCGCTGAGGCTCAGCATACAGCCTGGGGCCAGCTGAGTCTTTGCCTATGGCAAGCCCCCTCATGCCAGAGGCCTTGGATGGTCTCTCCTCCACCTGATGTACGTATGCTGAGTGCATCAGAAAGTGACCCCGAGGCCTCGCCACTAACGTGATACCGGTGAGAGTCTGGGATGGTGAATTGTGAGGTGGAAGCTCCCATAAAACTGATGCCAGCCTTAGAGGTCCCACCATTGCCTTCCTCCAAGGACTCTTCTGAGCTGTCATGGGCAGGATGGGTATGAGCAGCAAGTGGTGCCATGATGCCTGATGGGCCTGGAGCGTCTTGGTCCCTTTCTGCAACACAGAACTCAAGGTTAAGTGCCCCAAGGGAAAGGATGGCAGAAGGACTGCCATTAAGTGCCCCAAGGGAAAGGATTTCCAGGAGGACTGGAAAGCAGTGCCAGAAGAAACTGAACGACCTAATTTGGGCAGAAATGGTGAGTGCTTTAATTGGATCTAGCACCCTCTCCCTAAATGACCCTCAGATCCTCCCAAACCCAGCACCCTGCATGCTTCCAGCCCCTCACCCCCTAGCAGCTCCCTCCACCCCCACCCCCCACGAAGATCACGACCCTTGCCCTCTGAGGGCAATTTGGTCTAGCGTCCGCCCCCTAAATGACCCCCAGATCTCCCCACCCCAACACCCTACACACTCCCAGGAACCTGGGCAGAATGCATTTCACTTCAAATATATCCAACGAGTGGGATTGGCAGGTGCTTACTTCTATAGTCCAGTCCAACCATGCTGTCACTAATGATCCGCATCCCTTCCTCTCCTGCAATCTCCTGTACCCATTCCTCAAACAGGGGTGAGGACCCACACCAGCCCCTGTCATCGCTCTCTCCTGGCGATTATAGACATTCCTCTCCTTTTGAGGCCAGAAGGAGCCATGTAAAATCTGATGGCATAAGTCCTAGAGGATATCAGGAGGCAGCCTTCAGAGGGCAAGGGTTGTGATACTCTTGGAAGGTGTGCTGAAGGGAGATGCTAGGGGGTGAGGGACTGGAAGCATGCAGAGTGCTGGGTATGGGGGATCCTGGGGTCATTTAGGGGGAAGATGCTAGATCAAATTAAGCACTCACACTTTCTGCCCGAATTAGGTTATTCAGTTTTTTCCAGCATTGCTTTCCAGTCCTCCTGGCCAGTGCCCTGGTACTAACATATGCTGCCATCATCTCCTAGGTTGCATTGCCAGCCTTTCTCTTGGGACAGCGTCCTGTTGGGGGGCTGAGGGTCTCCTGCCTTGCCTCCTCCACCTCCAGCGACCTGGCAAGATCAGGATTCAAAAATCAGGGGGAGTTGGGGGATATCTTCCTCAAGGCCATTTCTTCCTGCACTGGGGGCAGGGAGAGAGAGGGTCATGTCACACAGCAATTGGGGCAAGGGGGGGTAAGAGAGTCAGGAATGTTGGGGGTGTCTCCGAAGTCCGTGGTGGGTAGAGGAAGACTGTATGTGGCTCAGTGATTCTGTCAGGAGAGCTGCTGTTTTTGAGCTTCTTTTGCACATGTGCAGTGTGTGGCTCTGATCTGAGCTGCATGCTGTCTGGTGAATTAAGTCCAGCCCATTGCCTCTAGTTGCTAGAAATGGCCTAGCCCATTTTTTCAATGACTAAGTGCATAAAATTAGGAGTGAAAATTCACCCAAAAATGGATCAGGAACTCTTCCATTTTCACGCTAGCTGGACAGTTAGAAAAAGATCTTGTAAAATTCCTCCCTATACCGATATTTATGATGGAAAGAAATTAAAACATGTCCAGGAAATTACAGTGTAACATAAGTAGTATAAAGAATAATGAGTCCTTGCTAAAGGACAAAATGGCAAAAAAATCTGGAAATCAAAAATATATTAATGAATAGTCAGCATGGAATTTATAAAAGTTATATTACTTGATCAATTTCATTGATGTTTTTGAACAAGTAGAAGGCACTGAGTGTAGTGCAGGAATGGGATATATCTAGACTTGCAAAAGACTTTCAACAAGGAACCACATAATAAAATAATGAATAAGCTTAGAGCAAACAGAGTCATATGGCAAGTGGCAGAATAGATAGGAAATAGAGAGTAGTTGCCAGAGCTTTGAATATTTGGGAAGACTCTGTGGACTTCAGAAATGGTAGGCGGCACCTGGATATAGAATTTCTAAATTTCTGGATAATATCAAACCGGGAGGGCCAGCTAACACTGAAGAGGAAAACACCAATTACAAGAGGACATTAATAAACTCAGAATAAGCATATAATTGGCAAATGAGTGTCAACATAGGTAAGTTTGAGATATTACACTTCGGTAAGAAAAATAGGGAGGTCACATATTACTTAAAAATAAGAATTTAAATGAAACAAATAAGCATGTGGATCAAAGAACAAAGAACAACACAGCACAGGAAACAGGCTCTTTGGCCCAATGAGCCCACACTGCCATTTTAACATTCAGTGAGTGCATCATCTACCTTCTTCTACCTATGACTTTTGTCTACGCCAGATTAAGGGAGGTCTAATTTAGGGACAATTTGTTAACACCAATCAGCCTAAAAGCACGTTTTTGGGGTGTGGGAGGAAACCGGAGCACCCGGAGAAAACCCACGCAAGCACGGGGAGAATGTGCAAACTCCCACAGACACTGATCCAAGTCGGAGATCCGACTTGGGTCCATGTATCTGCACAACAAACAGTGATAGTCACTGAGCTGTCGTGTTGCCTGTCAGTTGGTCCAGTTTAAGCGTACACTAACGACGTGAAGCTCTAGGCAACTCTCGAAGCAACATCCAAGAGCAGCCCTCGCATGACCCACCACGTGTATGCCCCTTGTTGGCCAACAAGGCAGACTGAATCACCTGTGGATGTTAAAAAAAGACTTCAATAAACATACACAGCTTATACAGACATTCACGGAAGATCCCCAGAAGCTCAAATGTAAGACAGGTGAGCCATAAAATATGTCGGACGGCCCATAGGAATCTATTGATTCCCAGGAACGTCCTGAGGCTCTTGATCCTTATTTAGAACAGTCTTTTGTATCCCTCCACCTCTAGTCTGCTCATGTGCCTATCTAGGTAAGCCTTAAACAACTCTAGCATGCTTGCCTCCACCACCCTACTTGGCAGTGTGTTCCAGGCTCCCACAATCCTCTGTGTGAAAAACCTTCCTCTAACATCTGAATTATACCTCGCCCCTCTCACCCTAAGCTCGTGGCCCATCGTGATTTTAGTATCCAACCTGGGAAAAAGCATCCCACTGTTCACTCTATCTATACCCTTCATAATCTTATACACCTCTCTATAAGATGTCCCCACATTCTCTGTCTTTCCAGGGAGAACAGCCCCAATTTGCCCAATCTCTCTTCATAGCTAAGACCTTCCATACCAGGCAGCATCCTGGTAAACCTCCTCTGCACTCTCTCCAGGGTCTCCACGTCCTTCCAGTAGTACAGCAACCAGAACTGGATGCAGTACTCCAGATGTGGTCTAACCAACGTTCTATACAACTGCAACATTAGACGCCAGCTTTTATACTCTATACCCCTTCCTATAAAGGCAAGCATACCATAAGCCTTCTTCGCCACTTCTCCACCTGTACTGCCACCTTCAAGGACTTGTGTACTTGCACACCTAGGTCCCTCTGTGTTTCTATACTCTTAATAGTCCTACCATTTATTGTATAACTCCCCCCTACATTATTTCTTCCAAAATGTATCACCTCGCATTTATCTGCATTAAATTCCATCTGCCACTTCTCTGCCCAATTTACCAGCCTATCTGTATCCTGCTGTATTGCCTGTCACTGCTCATCACTATCAGCAAGTCCAGCCATCTTCGTGTCATCTGAAAACTTGCTGATCACACCAGTTACTCCCTCTTCCAACTCACTTATGTATATTACAAATAGCAAAGGTCTCAGTACTGAGCCCTGCGGCACACCACTAGTCACAGACCTCTAGCTAGAAAAAGATCCCTCCACTACTACCCATCTGACTCCTGTTACCAAGCCAGTTCTCAATCCATCTAGCCACCTATCCTTGTATCCCATGAGCCTTAACCTTTTTCACCAACCTACCATGAGGGATTTTGTCAAACGCCTTACTAAAATCCATATAGACGACATCCACAGCTCGTCCTTCGTCAACCGTTTTTGTCACCTCTTCAAAAAATTCTGCCAGATTTGTAAGGCACGACCTCCTCTTTACAAAGCCATGTTGCCTGTCATTAATCAGATTGCCATGTTCTAAATGTGTATACATCCTATCTCTAAGAATCCTCTCCAACAACTTCCCTACCACTGACAACAAGCTCACCAGCCTATAATTACCCGGGTTATCTCTACTACCCTTTTTAAACAATGTTACCACGTTCGCTATCCTCCAGTCCTCTGGGACCTCACCTGTGTCCAAAGAAGAGACAAAGATTTGCATCAGAGGCCCAGCAATTTCATCTCTCGTCCCCCTAAGCAGCCTAGGATAAATGCCATCAGGCCCTGGAGATTTATCAGTTTTAATATTACCTAAAAACCCTAACGCCTCCTCCCTTGTAATGGATATTTTCTCCAACGGGTCAAGAATTCCCTCCAAGACACTGCCAGACAACAAGTCCCTCTCCTTCGTGAATACTATAGAACATAGAACATAGAACATTACAGCGCAGAACAGGCCCTTCGGCCCACGATGTTACGCCGACCAGTTAAAAAACAATGACCCACTAACCTAAACCAATCCCTTTCCGTCCATAAACCTATCCACGGATCTCTTAAACGCCCCCAAACTAGGCGCATTTACAACTGCAGCAGGCAGGGCATTCCAATCCCTCACCACCCTCTGGGTAAAGAACCTACCCCTGACATCCGTCCTATAACTACCCCCCCTTAATTTAAAGCCATGCCCCCTCGTGCTAGCTTTCTCCATCCGAGGAAAAAGGCTATCACTGTCCACCCTATCTAAACCTCTCATCATCTTATATGTTTCAATAAGATCCCCTCTTAGCCGCCTTCTTTCCAGCGAAAACAACCCCAAATCCCTCAGTCTCTCCTCATAGGACCTCCCCTCCATACCAGGCAACATCCTGGTAAACCTCCTCTGCACCCTCTCCAAAGCCTCCACATCCTTCCTGTAATGTGGGGACCAGAACTGCACACAGTACTCCAAGTGCGGCCGCACCAGAGTTGTGTACAGTTGCAACATGACGATGCGACTCCTAAATTCAATCCCCCTACCAATAAACGCCAAGACACCGTATGCCTTCTTAACAACCCTATCTACTTGATTCCCAACTTTCAGGGATCTATGTACACATACACCTAGATCCCTCTGTTCATCCACACTATTCAAAGTCCTCCCGTTAGCCCTATACTCAACACATCTGTTATTCCTACCAAAGTGAATTACCTCACAGTTCTCCGCATTAAACTCCATCCGCCACCTCTCGGCCCAGCTCTGCAACCTGTCCAAGTCTTCCTGCAAACTATGACACCCTTCCTCACAATCTACCACACCTCCGACTTTGGTGTCATCAGCAAATTTACTAATCCACCCAACTATACCCTCATCCAGATCATTAATAAAAATTACAAACAGCAGTGGCCCCAAAACAGATCCCTGAGGCACACCACTCGTAATCGAACTCCATGACGAATATTTACCATCAACCACCACCCTCTGTCTCCTATCTGCTAGCCAATTCCTGATCCAATTTCCTAGATTACCCTCAATCCCATACATCTGCATTTTCTGCAGAAGCCTACCATGGTGAACCTTATCAAACGCCTTACTAAAATCCATATATACCACGTCAACTGCCTTACCCCCATCCACCTCTTTGGTCACTTTCTCAAAAAACTCAATAAGGTTAGTAAGGCACGACCTACCCGCTACAAAACCATGCTGACTATCTCCAATCAATTCATTACTCTCCAAATAACTATAAATCCTATCCCTAATAATTTTTTCTGAAACCTTGCCCACAACAGAAGTGAGACTCACCGGTCTATAATTCCCGGGGAAGTCTCTGTTCCCCTTCTTAAACAATGGGACAACATTCGCTAACCTCCAATCTTCCGGTACTATACCAGAGGCCAACGACGACCTGAAGATCAGAGCCAGAGGCTCTGCAATCACTTCTCTTGCCTCCCAGAGAATCCTAGGGTAAATCCCATCCGGACCAGGGGACTTATCTATTTTCAAACCCTCAAGAATATCCAGCACATCCTCCTTATCAACTGTAATACTGTCTATTCTACTCCCCTGCAACCCAGTGTCCTCCTCAGCTATATTCATGTCCCCCTGCGTGAACACCGAAGAGAAATATTGGTTCAATGCCTCTCCAATCTCTTCCGGTTCCACACATAACTTCCCTCTGCTGTCTATAACTGGCCCTAATCTTGCCCTAACCAACCTTCTGTTCTTGACATACCTATAGAACGCCTTAGGATTCTCCTTAATCCTATCAGCCAAAGTCTTCTCATGTCCTCTTTTAGCCCTTCTTAACTCACTCTTCAACTCCCTCCTAGCCAATCTAAAGTTTTCTAGTGCAGTACCCGAGCCCTCAAGTCTCATCCGAACATAAGCCTCCTTTTTCTTTTTAACCAACGAATCAACTTTTTTAGTGCACCACGGTTCCCTAGCCCTACCAATTCCTCCTTGCCTGACAGGGACATACCTATCACGGACTCGCAGTAGCTGCTCCTTGAAAAAACTCCACATTTCGGACGTTCCCAGTCCCTGTAATCTCCTAGTCCAACCTATGCTTCCTAATTCTCTCCTAATGGCCTCATAATTACCCTTCCCCCAGCTAAAACTACTGGCCCGAGGTTCATGCCTATCCCTTTCCATCACTAAGGTGAACGTAACCGAATTGTGGTCACTATCACCAAAATGCACACCAACTTCCAAGTCTAGCACCTGGTCTGGCTCATTTCCCAGCACCAAATCCAATATAGCCTCACCTCTAGTTGGCCTATCTACATACTGACTCAAAAAACCCTCCTGCACGCTTTGTACAAAAACTGACCCCTCTAACAAGCTAGAGCTATAGCAATTCCAATCAATATTAGTAAAGTTAAAGTCCCCCATAACAATTACCCTATTACTTTCACTCCTAACCAGGATCGTCTCCGCAATCCTTTCCTCAACCTCTCTAGAACTTTTAGGAGGTCTATAAAAGACTCCCAACAGGGTGACCTCTCCTCTCCTATTTCTAATCTCTGCCCATACTACCTCAACAGACAAGTCCTCATCAAACTTCCTCTCTGACACTGTGATACAGTCCTTGACCAATAATGCTACCCCTCCCCCCCCCACCTCCTTCTCTACTCCGACTAAAGCATTTGAACCCCGGGACCTGCAACAACCATTCCTGACCCTGCTCTATCCATGTCTCTGAAATGGCCACAACATCAAAGTCCCAGGTACTGATCCACGCTGCAAGTTCATCCACTTTATTGCGAATACTCCTCGCATTAAAGTATACGCATTTCAAACCCTGCTCCGCCCCACCCCCACGATGCCGTGCATTGCAGTCCCCATCTATGCCCCCCTCACTTTCACCCCCTCTACTCAGGATCCCACCCCCCCTCCGAATCAGTTTAAACCTCCCTGCAAATTTACCCCCCAGGATATTGGTTCCCCTCTGATTCAGGTGTAGACCATCACTCTTATAGAGGTCCCACCTTCCCCAGAACGAGCCCCAATTGCTCAAGTACCTGGACCCCTCCCTCCTGCACCATCCCCTCAGCCACGAGTTCAAACTTTCCCTCTCTCTATTCCTCTCTAAACTATCCCGTAACTTACTGACGCAAAGTATTCATTCCCTCGGGCTGTAAACATAGTTCCCCTCCCCTGTCCCTAAGAGGATCGATTTTTTTTCTCTAACCACCCTTTTGTTCCTAACATATGAGTAAGATACCTTTGCATTTTCCTTAATCTTGTCTGCCAAGACCATTTCGTGCCCCCTTTTCGCCCTTCTAAGTCCTCATTTGAGTTCCCTCCTACCCTCTCTGTATTCCTCCAAAGCCGTCCCCGTTTCCAGTTGCTTGGACTTAACGTACACCTTCCTGATCAAGTCCTCAATATCCCTAGTTATCCACGGCTCTCTAATCCTACCTTTCCTATCGTTCCTCTTAACAGGCACATGTCTGTCCTGCAACCTTATCAGTTGTTCCTTAAAAGACTCACACGTGCCAGACGTGGACTTACCCTCAAACAACCTCTCCCAATCAGTGGCTAACAGTTCCTGCCTAATCCGGCTGTAGCTAGCCTTCCCCCAGTTTAGCACCCTCTCCTTCGGACAACACTCATCCTTTTCCATCAGTATCCTAAAGTAGACAGAATTGTGGTCACTATTTGCCACATGTTCCCCTACTGAAACCTCGATCACCTGATCAGGCTCATTTCCCAGAAGTAGATCCAGTATAGCCCCCTCTCTAGTCGGGCTAGCTACATACTGCTCCAAAGAGCCTTCCAGTACACATTTTACAAATTCCTCCTCGTCCAGACCCCCAGCCCTAGGCACCTTCCAATCTGCCCCAGGGAGATTAAAGTCTCCTACTACAACAACCCTGTTTTTTCTGCACCTATCCAGAATTTCCTTACATATACTTTCTTCCACTTCTCGCAGGCTGTTGGGTGGCCTATATACCCCCAGCATAGTGATTGCTCCCTTCCTGTTTCTGAACTCCACCCACAGCGACTCATTGCCCGATCCTCTAAATAGTCCTCCCTCTGCACTGCTGTAATTAACAACGCCACTCCTCCACCTCTTTTTGACCGCCCTCTGTCACGCCTGAAACACTTATACCCAGGGAGTAAAAATGCACGAAGTATTGAAAGTTGCGATGCAGGTCAATTTTCAATTTTTAATTGTTCATGGGATGTGGATATCACTGGTTAAGCCGACATTTATTGCCTGTCCTTGAGGACATTTAAGAGTTAACCACATTGCTATGGATTTGGAGTCACATGTACAGCAGACCAGGTAAGGATGGCAGAATTCCTTCCTGAAAGGACATTAATGAACCAGATGGATTTTTATGACAATCGACAGTGGTTTCACGGTCATCATTAGACTTTAACTCAAGATTTGTTTTATTGAATTCAAATTTCAATCTGCTGTAGCGGATTCAAACCTGGGCCCTCAGAGCACCTGGTTTCTGGATTACTAGTCCAGCAACAATACCACTATGCCATTGCCTTCCCAATAAGGTGATAATGAAACATTAGGATTTATTTCTGGAGATGCAGAATTGAAAAGTAGAAAAGTTGTGCTAAACTGTATCCAAGTTTGCTTAGACCACACTTCGTGAAATTTTCACTACCAGGTGAAATTTTATGCTCGGATACGGGGCGGGGGGGGGGGGGGGGGTGCCTGCCTGCCTGCCTGCCTGCCAACATAACAGTCAAGTGCAAACCTGCCTATTCTTGGCCAACTTGTCCCAGAGCCATTTAATGGCTATTGGACATTTAATTGTCTTGAGAGGTTTGTGGGGAGGGTCGTTTGGGGATGTCCACTCCTTGCTAAGAGAAAGTTCTGCCTCACAGAGCTGCTCGTCAATCTAGTGGTTGGCAGTTCTCTCATCCTAACAGCACCATCAGAAACTGTGGCCACTCATTAAACTGCAATAGATTCTGAGGAAGATGATCAGCAATAGAGCCTGAACTGTGCAGTGGGCTTGGGGCTTTTACTGGGGACAGGCTGGTAGACTTCAATGAACGGGTGAGTGGGATAAGCCAGGGGTGCATAGGTCAAGGGAGAAGATTGCAAGGCAGGGAGTGGAGTTCACATCTTGATGGGGAGGGGCTCTCTCATGAATCTGCCTAGTAACAGCAGGAAGGAGCATTTAACGAGGAATGATTAGGCTATGATCTGTCCAGCAACAGAAAAACCTACATAGCGACAACAGTAGCCAACATTCAAAGGGGATGATAGGATACAATCTTTCCTAGAAATGAGGTTACCAGGCATCCAGACAGAATCAGATGTAAACAGCTATCGTCAGGAAACAGTTTACCCTAATAACTAAGTTAGCAGTGGAGATATACAGCTGCCAATTTCAAGAGTCATGGAATGTGAGAGATGCAGACAGCCCAGATACACAGTGGGGAGATTCAAAAAGGGTAAAATTGCCAGCATCTGCAGAAGCAAACAGGCCAGTTTTAATCTAACAGCCGAGATGTTACAATGGCTTCTAAGAGCTGACAGGACAGTTTAACAACTCACAGCTGAGAGGCCACTTCAATATCTAAAAGGTCTTAGAGCCAGGGTAGCGCAGTAACCTTCATAAAGGCAGTTTAAATATCTTCGCTGGACCAGACAAAGACGTTGCCCAGAATTGATCATCTGCCTTTAATTGTGTAGTAACTATAAGTTGGATAAGTCAAATGCCCTGGGCAGCAAAGAATGTACTGGAAAGCACAGGTGTTCTGACACTTCTTTGCTTCACACCACTCCTTATGTCAAAGAGATCAGTATATTCACCACAGTCAGCAACACTGATTTACAGTTCCGTGAAGACAATCAAGATTTTTTGAGACTTTTTCTGAAGTCTTTGTATTGCTATGTCAAATACCTTTGTCAGTTCAATAAAGAGTAGAATTTCATCTGTTGTTTGCAAAATCTGTTGTTTGTATTTGCTGAAAGGTGAAGGTCATGGAGGGATTCTCTGGTCTCCTCTGGTAAGACCCATTGTGAGCGAGAAAAGAAAACTTGACATTCCAGCCAAAACAACATTCACTCACAGCAGCACTGAAAAATTCCAGCCATGAATAAGGATGGAAGATTTTGGTCCATATTGCAGGCGCCACTGCCTTTCCTAAGCTCACTTTGATTTTCTGATGGTACATGCTCTTCTGTGGCTTAACAGTCTGCTGAGTAGAGCGAAAATGGGGAGCTCCTCTAAATCCCGTGGAAGAGGCTAGTGGGCCTAGAGAATTCAGTCCTGGCCTGCTAATAACATTTAAATGATATTCAAATTATCACTTAAATACTAGCCACGCCTCCCCACCGATTTCCAGCGTGGAGCAGACCGGCAAGCAGGCCACGAACAGTTGCAGGAACGCCACGAATCACCCCCCCCCTCCCCCCATGTTTCTTCCAACAATTCTTTCTTGTGCAGCGGGGTGGAATAATCTTCCCTCATGGAATCCCAAATAGATATTTCTTTATTTGAAATCAGAACGGCAAGAGGGAAGAAAAGTAAGAAAAATGAGGCATCGTAGGAGCCCCTCCCCCTCCCTCACCAAAGAATATACAGGAAACATAAGAACATATGAAATAGGAGCAGGAGTAGGCCATCTAGCCCTTCGAGCCTGCCCCGCCATTGAATAAGATCATGGCTGATCTGTCGTGGCTCAGTTCCACATTCCCGCCCTCTCCCCATAACCCTTAATCAAGTCCCTTTGGAGATTGCAATGAGGAGTTCTGTTTTAGAGGAGTGTGCTTCATGGAAGTCTTTCAGCTACTAAATGAACACCTGCGGTCATAATCAAATATGGCTGTGATGTTCGAGATTGAAATAGGGGCAACCTAAATGATGGCGTATCATGAACCCCCGACTTACTTGACTGCTTGACCCCCATGACCCCTCCCACCCAGACCATGTCTCCTCGCCCCCTGTGATTGACAGCCCAATACCTCACAAATGCAGGCCGACACCCCCACCCCCCCACCTCCCGTCCCTTCGTAAGACCACAAAAGATGAGAAATTGGACGTGAACTGGATTTCTCGGTTCTCGTGCAATCTTATCGGCTCACCGTGCTCATCGGCTGGCAGATGCAATGGTAAGATCATCCCATTTGAATCTGTATGACTCTGATGGATTTTATACAGTTGAAGAGAGGGATTGGAACAGGTGGAGCAAAATTGAAGGGCAGGTATATGTAGGGAGTTCAGGAGAGATTTGACAAAAGATGTCATAGACACAAGACACAGGAAGTGGAAGATGAAGGTAGGTGTCAATAGTGGCATGATGCTCAGTTAGCAGAATGTATTAATGGTCAAACAAGGACCAGTGCTCTCTGAAAGAAAATCATGAGAACAAGTTACAGACATGCCCTTGTGCAGTTTTTGTGCCTGTCAATGACAATAGTTGGATGAGAATGAGTGAAGTAATATGTGGAATTGGTGTCCAGGTCACTTATGTATAAAATGCAGCTTATTAGTGTCAGACATATTAAGATATACAATTGATAAGATGAACCTGCAAATAAATAGCGTGCACGTTGTAGTTGTACTGGGTAAGCGGGGGGGAGGTGGCGGCACTATAACCTCCCTAGCTCCATCCTTGGATATTTGCCTCACCAGCCATTCGAGGATCATGCTTGCACAGTATGGAGTAGGTGAATATTTGACAGAGAAAAATCCTTCACAAAGTGTGGAAATATGTGTGCTTTGCGCTTGTTGCTTTGGTGGTTTCATCAACAAATCGTGGGATACTATTAGTGCACAAACAATCATCAGTTCATTTAGAAAATGTTGAACATCCAATTCAATGAATGAAGCGGAAAATTACAAAAATTATTGTTGTGGAAGGAAAATAATATAACAAATCCAGAGTAGGATCCTTACAATGAAACCATATCTTGAATGAGTGATGACCTCTTTGTGTGGATGCCACAGGCAATAAATTTGATAATTTTGACAGTGCTTACATTGTGATTAAAGATATCTTTGTACAATTAATTTAGTCAATAAACTGCACTACATTAATTTAATATGAATTACTGGTTTTATTTTTATTCACATTTCAAAATGGTGACCATCCGCATTGGAGGTTTGTATTTTGAACATAGCCTATAAGTTGGCCCCCATTTTTGGAATGATTTTTGGAGGCTTCAGATATCGAGTTACATGCTGACACCTATGGTAATAGGGTAGATCAAGGGAAACTAGTAGATGTAATATACCTCCATTTCCAAAAGGCATTCAATAAAGGCTCCTCAAAAAAAACTAATAGGCAAGATTAATGGATTTGATTTTGATTTGATTTATTATTGTCTCATGTATTAGTATACAGTGAAAAGCATCGATTCTTGCATGCTATACAGACAAGCATACTGTTCATAGAGAAGGAAAGGAGAGGATGAAGAATATAGTGTTACAGTCATAGCTACGGTATAGAGAAAGATCAACTTAATATAAGATACTTCCATTCAAAAGTCTGAGGGCAGCAGTGAAGAAAATGTTGTTGAGTGGTAAGTGGCCTCAGACTTTTGTATCTTTTTCCAACAGAAGAAGGTGTGCATGGGGTCCTTGATTATGCTGGCTGCTTTTCAGAGGCAGCTGGAAGTGTAGACAGAGTCAATAGATGGGAGGCTGGTTTGCATGATCCACTGCATTCTGTTTGCAACTCTTTGTAGTTTCATACATGGACAGAGCAGATGCCATATCAAGCTGTGATACAACCAGAAAGGATGCTTTCTGTGGTGCATCTGTAAAATTTGGTGAGCGTCATAGTGGATGTGCCAAATTTCCTTAGCCTCCTGAGAAAGTAGAGGCATTGGCGAGCTTTCTTAATTATAGCGTCAGCGTGGAGAGACTAAGACAAGTTGGTGATCTGAATATATGATATGGATATGAAGCTAGGTCTAATTAGCATGGATATGATTTTGGGGCTAATGAGCATAGATAGAGGATTGTTTAATAAACAGGAAGCAATGTGGGTTAAATGGGATTTTTTTTTAGTTGGCAGGCTGAATCAGTGCTGGGGACTGAACTATTATCAATTAATATTAACGATGTGAACGAAAAGACAGAAAAACATATATCAGTTTGCTGACAATGCAAAGCTAAGTAGAAATGTAAGTTGGGAGGAGGACACAGAAACTGTGAAAAGATACAGACAGATTCAATGAGTGGACAACAAAGCAGCAGATGAATATAATGTGGGGAAGTGTGCAGTTATTAACTTTGATTGTAAGAATAGAAAAGCAGAATAGTTTTTAACCCTTTATAAATGTTGAAGTTCAGAGTGACTTGGGTGTGTTTGTATGGGGAACACAGTTAGCATGCAGGCAGAGCAATAAGGAAGGAAAATGTCACGTTGGGATTTATTGCAAAGAGATTGGAGTTTATAAATAAAGAAGTCTTGCTACAGTTGTACAAGGCTTTAGTGAGACCGTATCTGGAATACTGCATGTAGGATTCGTCTCCATATTTAAAAGAAAATATACTTGCATAGGAGGCAATACATCAAAGGTGCACCAAATCAGTCCCTGGGAGGAGAAAGTTGCCCTATAATGAGATTTTGAGTAAATTGGGCCCACATTTTCTGAGGTTTAGAAGAATAAAGCATACAAGATTCTGAAGGGGTTTGATAGAGTAGATACGGAGAAGTTCTTTCCACTGATTAATTTAAAACATAGGGCCACAGTCTCAGGATAAGGGGCTGGTTGTTTAGGTTGTTTAGATAAGGTGAAATTTTTGCATTAGAAGGGTTTGAATCTTTGGAATTTTTGGTCTCTCAGGGAATCAAAAGATATGGGGAACAAGTGGAAAAGTGAATTGAAGCCCAAAGGCAGCTATGGTGATACTGAATGGCAGAGCAGGCTCAATGGGCTACTCTTTCTTCTGTCTCTTCTGTTCTTGAATTCTTGTGTTCTTGCAACTATAATCAATTTTTGTGGCAATGTGTCATTTTATGCAGCCACTGGGGGTCTCTGTAAAATCAGCCAGGCTATTGTCTGGCATATATTTATCATGTAACTGCATACTTACCAGGAGAGCTGGGAAGCTTGGCATCAAAGTAAGGCAGCAGCAAGGTAGGGACATGCAGTTTTACGGTGTTGCTGACTCTGCCAAGTTACATAGATTTTATTGGGGTTACTCGTTAGGGCAGAGGTGAGGGCCTGGGTGGGATACTATTTCAGAGAGATGGTGCAGACTCGATGGGCCTAATGGCCTCCTTTTGCACTGTTGCGGTTCTATGGTTTTATGGAATGTGGACATTGGCTAGGCAAGCATTTATTGGCCATCCTTAATTACCCTTAAACTGGTGGTAGTGCAGTTCATGTGTTGTAGGTACACCCACAGTGCTGCTAGCAAGCAAGTTCTAGTATTTTGACCCAGAGAAGGAATGGCGATGAAGTTCCATGATGGCATGGTGTGTGACTTGGAGGGGAACTTGCTTGTGATGGTGTTCCCATGCATCTGCTGCTCTTTTCCTTTTAGATAACAAAAGTTACAGGTTTGGAAGATGATGTTGAAGAAGACCTGGTGAGTTGCTGTAATGCATCTTGTACATGGTACACACTGCTGCCATTGTGCATAGGTAGTGGAGGGTGTGAATTTTCAGGGTGGTGGATCAGATGCCAAGCAAGCGCACTGTTATGTCTTGGATGGTGTTGAGCTTCTTGACTGTTGTTGAAGCTGCACTTATCCAGGAAAGCAGAGAGTATTCCACACTGTAGTGAACAGGCTTTGGGGAGTTGGGAGGTAAGTCACTAGCCATAAAATTCTCAACCTCAAAGCTGCTCTTGTAGCCACAGTGTTTAAGTGGCTGGCCCAATTCAATTTCTATTCAGTTGGTAACCCCAGGACGTTCATAGTGGGGGATTCAGCAACAGTAATGTCATTGAATGTTAAGGGGGAATGGTTGGATTCTCCCTTGTTGGAGATGGTGATTGCCTGGCACTTGTGTGACATAAAGCAATGTGGGTGCAAGTAATATTTGTGAACTATCAGAGTTAACCCTTGAATTTTCTGAAAAAAAAACTGCCAGCACTGACACTATTAATTGTAACTATGCATTGCATTGATTGATGAAAGATTTGCTGGAAAATACCAGAAAGTACCTACCCTTAGGAATTTTGCAATCCTTCACTCAGCAAGGAAGATAATTCAGCCGTTGAATGGAAATTTTCTGTGTGGCCAAGCATACTGCCTCCTGCCATGGACAATGACTGTTGCAAATGTTCTGAAGACAACGGCAGAGAAATATTACAATGAGGCACACATCTCTACCAAAACAGTCATTGAAAAAAATGATTGGGATGCTAAAATAGCTGTCTTGATAGGCAAGGGTCTATAATAAGCTTGAACATATATGTGCCACATATTTGTAACTTGCATTATTGTACAGACTGGAAAGGCCTGAACATGGACTTTATCTGCTTTGAAAGTAGAATTACAAAGAGGGAAAGTGACTTTCATTCCAAATAGAATGTAGCCTTTAAAAAAATCTGGCTGAAGGGTGCAACAAAAGACTGGAATGCAACAAATATTAGAGTGGCTGGTTCAATAAGCTGACTGATAGATATTGGATATTTAGTGTTTGCTGCAATTGATGTAAAAAGCAATTGACTGCTGAAGTGTTTGTATCTATTTAATACAGTATTTTTATATCAATTATATAATCTCTATCCCCCATCTTGACATTGATGCTCCAATTCCCAAGGTCAGTAATATCCCTAGGTCAAAAAATTTTTATCCCCTAGGGGATTTCAATGTAAGAGTGAATGCAAACAATGGGGCATGGCCCTCCTGCCTCAGGCATTATGACAGGGGAAAAGTAAATAAAACAGACAAAGACTATTTGAGTTTTGCAGCCACCATGAACTTTGTCAACTAACACTTTCCAGTTCCATATCATCATATATCACTGAATTCTCCTTTGTTAAGGGTAGCACTGTGACACAGTGGTTAGCACTGCTGCCTCAGTGCCAGAGACCCGGGTTCGATTCCAGCCTTAGGTGTCTGATGTCTGTCTGTGTGGAGTAAATATATTTTCCTCATGGCTGCATGATTTTCCTCCCGTTCCTCCCACAGTCCAAAGATGTGTATGTTAGGTGATTGGCTATGCTAAATTGCTACTTAGTATCCAAAGATGTGCAGGTTACATGGATTGGCCATTGTTGAAGGGAGATTTAGAGAATAGGTTTAGAAGGAATAATATCATTAGTTTAGGTACCTGTATAACAATTTATATTTGTGGGTACCTGCATAGCAATTTATATCAGGAGGGACAAATAGTATATAATAAATATGTATTAATTTATTGTTATATGATCACAGAAGGCATGCATGTAAGGTCCACTATGTTAAACAGAAGTACATAATATTAAAAGATACAAAATAGGTACTAGCTGGGTTAACCACATTCCTGAACACAATTAGCTAGGATAATCATAAGCTTGTGTACAACAGAGAAGGGACAGCTGCTTCTCTTATCTGTTTTTGGATACACGAAAACCAGTTTAATCATAAGCCTGCTATTTAAGGGAGTAAATTCATTCATGGGTAGCTAGGCCAGAGCAGTCTCACAGGCCCACAGGGTTGTAAGCTCAAGGACTCAAGATGAGAGAAGATAACATTAATAAGGTACCATGAGAATCGTGTCCATGAGGTCATGGCCAAACATGCACAAGCCCACCTTACATAATGCCTTTTTCATTGGATATGTCACTAATGTATATGATCTGTAGTCAATATTATTGGAAAAGGTCTAGCCATGATGACTTATATAGATGTTTGAAAATGTATAAGAATGGATGTTTTTCCTTTGTTCGTTGGAGACAGGCACTGGGCTTTAACAGAAGCTATCTCCCTGCCGGCGAAAGTAAATCGTTTGATGCGAGGACCAATCCTGAGTGCTGAGTGATTTCTTCGAGATTCTCTTCTACTAACAGCCATGATCAATGTGCGAGGTTATGGGAATGAAGTGGGGAAGTGGGCCTAGTTAGGGTGCTCTTTTGGAGAGTCGGTACAGGTTCAATGGGCCAAATGGCATCCTTCTGAACTGTAGGGATTCTATGAAAACATACTGAATTAATGCATTGAGTGAAAATGCAAGTGACATTGGGGTGAGACCAAGGAGATTGCAACAGATGACCTCTGGCCATCATGGTCTTTGGTCCAAGTACTCATAGGTACAACTGAATTCTATACCTTCTCCCTCATTATCATCCTATGACTAGTCATCATAATAAATAAGAAAGATTCTCCATATCTTCTGTACTCTCATCATTAATATCTTCTATTCCTTCTGGCCTCCTTCTACACCATAGGGATTCTATACTTCCTCAATGTTACATGCCCCTGCACTTGATATGCAACACATTTTGTTGCAGCATTCTTCTTTCGAGGCACAAACACTTTCCCCTTTGCTGCCTCTCATCTCGCTCGGTCTGATGTTCTTCTGCCTTCTTGAAATTCACTTCTCCCTTTTTGGCAGACAATTTTAAAGGATGTGATAAAATCACACATGAAACTTCCAATATCTATCAGTCAGCTTATTGAACCAGCCACTCTGATATTTGTTGCATTTCCAGTCTCTTATTGCACTCTTCAGTCAGATATTTTTTAAAGGCTACATTCTAATTTACAAATGCTCTCAGCGCAGCACTTCTGCTTTATGTGGAGTTTGTGGTTATTGATACACAAGTTAACTTAGTTATATTGCACATCATGGTGGGGCCAATACTGCAGAGGAACAGGGACATAACTGATTGGGGCCCAAGTAGGTGCATTTTTTAAGAATATTAGATTTATCGGGGTTTTCATTCAACTGTATTGCATATGCCCAAGTGTAATGAAAATCAAAGATTGGAGCAAATGCTCATAAAAGAATCTGCCTAATCTTTTTTCCGTCAACTTAAATAGAAGAAAAAGTAGACAAGCTCCTTTTTGGGCTTGTATGTTGACTTGTACAATTCTCTGACATTTGATTTTTTTCTATGTTGGAGAAGACAAGAAATGCTGCATGAAACTCGTCAACTTCACAAATGTCTTTTCTCGTCTGACTTAACAGCATTCTGCAATTTCAACGTGTTCGTGAGGATCATGCGGACAGCTTGGTGGGCAGGGCCTAAACACACCAGCAATTCTGGGACTCTGAGATCGGGTGCTCTTTAAAAGTGTTACATTTAAGGTTCCCCATCCCCTGAGATTGGACTCCCGTAGTATCGGGTACCCCCTTGCAGGCATTGGGGCTCAACCACCTTACCAACGTCGCCACCCACCCCCCCCAATTGGCATCCTTGTGCCAAGGACAATGTGCAGCCTTGTTCCTCAACCCCCAGGATCTACCTTCATGCCCCTAGCATTTTCATCATGATGGATTTTCACTTTTGAAAAGCATGAGTGATTTGTGTCAGCATGGCATCACAGTGCTGGGGGGAGGATATATCGTGGGCGGACACTGCAGCATCAAGTTCATTAATTATATGAAAATGTATTTAATCCTTGGAAATCCTTCACTGGATGTGAACCTGATTACATCACTGGCGGGGGCCGTGGAAGATCTCAAACTGAGATTTTGATGGCGCAAATCGCATTTTTGGCTACTTGCAAGATTTAGTGGTCATTAAGGGATTTGCACCCATGCCTAATGGGCCGTTAGATTGCACCCCTGAGCTCAATTCTAGGAAAATCTTTACTTTAGAGTTTACTTTTAAAGCTTCACTGTAAAATTATTGAACTGTTAAAAGTTTTGTGTCAAGGTGAAACAAATATTCTGCATATTTTAGCACAAATCTATTTTAGGTCTGAGAAAAATTGAAACAGTGGCCTTTAAGTCAATACCATTTGTTGCCCCATTTCGATTTGTCGACAATAAGGTTGATGTAAACTACAAAACGAAAAAACGCAGACGTGCATGCCCATAGTCCATGAGTTTGTGAAAACCTAAATTATAAGTTGTGCAGCTGTTTATTTTTACAAGAGTTTTGGGAATTGGATAGTACTCTCGGTATTGTTTTTGGAAGAAATATAGTATTTTGTTAATCCTTCACACCTCTCCTGTTCCATGATCAAGTTCCTTGGAATCTGTTTTTTATGCAACAACTCCATCACAAAACATTTAATCCTGAAATTCTGTGCAATCTTTGAGAGAGAAATAGGACTTTTCTGCCGTGTAATCTGCCGCTATCTGTACATCAGGATATATATATTATAAAAATACCCTTCTTGCTATTGAAGCTACACATGAGGCTGCTGAGATTTCTGGTCTCAATCCACCCTATCCATTTTCATTTTCAGTCAAGGCAGCCAATGTCTCCTGCCAGCTCTAAATGTAGAAGAGCAAATCACTCAGACACCATGAATGTGGAAATGTTGTTAGTTGAGTTGTGAATTATGCAATTGGAGGAGGAAATGCCTGAACAATAGAGAACAGACCATATTACTAATGAGAAACTGAAAGTACTGGTAAGCATTGTAAGAAAATAACAAGAACATAATGAGAATAACTGTCAGGAAAATTTCCTTGGCCTCTAAAACAACTGTGTGAGCGTTCAGTGGAAGTGTTCCTAATGTCAATGGAATTTTCATTGCAGGTGATACCGACAATGCCTATGTTACAATGACAAACTGCAGGGCAGATAAACATTGCTCTGTTCCATCACTCTTGAGGGAGATAGTAATGGATACTTTTGATGTTGAACTTCCCTACCTCAGCCAAATCACCTGTCACTGTTGTATGCAAGGAGCATACTCAATATGGGCGTGACCATCTAGCTGTTCATCAAGATGATTAAAATCAATCAGTGACCTGAGCCAAGGCATAAATTAAAGCATGTTGATTTCTTCAGACTTTTTCTCAGCAATGTATAAAAATGTGACACTATTTTCTTAGGAAGCATCACTTTGGTTGTTTAGAGAGAGAAAGAGAGATTGTGGGAGCAGTTTCCTCCCACAATCTGAAAGACGTGCTGGTTAGGTGCATTAACCATGTTAAATTCTCCTTCAATGTACCTGAACAGGCACCGGAGTGTGGCAACTTGGGGATCTTCACAGAAACTTCATTGCAGTGTTAATGTAAGCTTACTTGTGACACTAATAAATACACTTTTAACTGTAAACTTCAAAATATTAGGTATCTTGTCTGTCACTCACTGCCGCAATGAGAGCGTGAAGACAGTCATCCAAAAAGCATGGAGGCTTGCTGCCCACCTGCATTGTTCTCCCATCTGGTGTGTCTCCCTAGTTCTGCTGCCATTTTGCACAGTTTCCTGTGCCTCCTCTGATGTCTTCAGTAGTCTCACACATCCACCTATAACCTCCCACTGTGTTCTCATAAGACCTGGCGCCTACCACACTCCCATCCCCAGGCCTTCCAGAGCTTATCTGGGAGTGCTTCACGCTGACTGGCCCTTAATTAGCCAGCTAGTGTAACATTTCATGTTATTGTTGATCTCTTAATCATGATTTCTGTTTTTTGCCGCCCCTCGCCGATGACCTAATCAGGATTACACCTCTAATGGGTCCATAATATCTCGCCCCCTCACTGTATTTTTATACCTTGCTGATGTGACATCACATTGGTGAGGTTTACAATGGATTTACCCAGAAGTGAACCCGTCATTGGGTTCCCCGAGGAGCAAAAGGTGAGTAAAGAAGGGACATAGTCAGATCAGTGCAATTGGGCTTTACTGGCCAGTTTAGTTCTTGCCCTTTAATGTGACATGTGAAACATGCCCACCTTTTTTTTTTGACGGTGAGACTGAAGATCAAGAGAAAAAAATCAGCATTTTTCTCTGGAGAGAAACACACCGTCTGACATTTTGCCAAATTCTGGCAAGATTAACCCCTTCGACCTAGATATTAAGCTGGGTAGATCTGAAATAACTTTAGGTCAATAATCCTGTTCAGACAGTGTAGCTCCCATACTAGTTAATCATGCTAGGGTCTCACAGAAAGACAGTCTATTTAAAGAAGAAACAGTAATTATGAAGTTTGACTGATTATTCGAAGTGGTTGGGTACAAAACCAGACGCGAACTTTGGTTAGGATTAAGTACTATGATGAAATATTCTAAAATTGCAAATGTTTTAGGGGTAAGTAAAGCATTAAAAAAATCTGGCTAAGTGCACATATTCCCATTCATAGATGACCCAAAGAACATGGAGATAGTAATTTTTTGCAATGCTTTACGTGCATCCTCATGGATATTCTAATTCATGTGATTTCATAATACTTTTCATGGGTGACAATAAGAAATGTTATCCTTTAGTTTCGGAAGCTAAGAAAATAAAAAAGAAAAATAAAAAGAAAAGGTTACAGCTTGGCCCTGTTGGCTTGAAACAATTGCTGTTGAGAAAGGAAACACTAAAATTAAATGGTTGGATGCAATTCATCAAGAGTCTGATTATTTTCCAGAAAGAAATAAATGCACAAAGAAAATGTTAGGGTCCCGGTGGAGAGTTGTCTCATAATGTAATGCTTGGTACTAAAGTTTTAATAATTTATTCTCTCATGAGAACTGGTGATTGCTGGCTAGGCCAGCATTTATTGACCATGCATAATTACTCTTAAGAAGGTTGTGGTGCATTGCCTTCCTGAATCACTGCACTCCAGGTACCCACAGTGCCGTTATGAAGGGAGTTCTAGGTTTTTGATCCAGTGAGATTGAGAGTACAGCAATATAATTCCACATCAGGATGGTGTGTGACTTCGCAGGGAATTTACAGGATGTGTTTTATGATGCAACTGCTGTTCTTTTCCTTTGGGTTGACAGAAGTAGCAGGTTTGGAAGGTGCTTACAGTACATCGTGCCTATGACACACACTGCTACCACTGTACACTAGTGGATATGGGAAGGAATGTTTAAGGTGGTTGATGGGGGTGACAATCAAGTGAGCTGCTTTATCCTGATGGCGTTGAGCTTCTTGAGCACTCATTCAGACAAGTAGAGAATATTCCATCACACTTTTGACTTGTGCTTTGTATATATGGACAGGCTTTGGGGAGTCAGGAGTGTTATTCACTGCAGAATTCCCAACATGTGACCTGCTCTTGTAGCCACAATACTTGTGTGGTGGGTCAGATTCAGTTTGTGGTCGATTTTAACTCCCATGATATGGGGGATTCAGTGATAGAATTACCATTGAATGTCAAGGGCTGATGGCTAGATTCTCTCTTGTTGGGGATAGCCATTGCCTGGCACTTATGTGGCACAAATGTTACCACTTATCAGCCCAAGCCTGAATGCCGTCCAGGTCTTGCTGCACATGAATACCGAGCACTTCTGTATCCAAGGAGCCACGAATAATGCTGGATAATGTGCAACGATCGCAAATATCCCCAATTCTGTCCATATGATGGAAGGAATATCATTGATACAACAGTTGAAGATTGAGGTTCTTTAATGCCACACTTGGTCAAATGCTGCATTGATGCCAGGGCAATCACTCTCATCTCATTTCTGAAGTGCAACTCTTTTGTTCATGTTTGGACTAAGTCTGTGTTGAGGTCATGAGTTGAATGACTCTGGAGGAACCAAAACTGAGCATGTTTGAGCAAGTTATTGCTAAATAAGTGCCACTTGAAAACTCTGTTGATGACCTCTTTTCGCACTTTGCAAGAATAGACTGATGGGGGAATAATTTGCCAGATTGGATTTTCCTGCATTTTGTGGACAAAGCATAATAGGGCAATTTTCTACATTACCTAGTAGATATCAGTGTTGTAGCTGTATTGGGCCAGCTTGGCCAGAGACATGGCTGGAGCACAAGTTTTCAGCACTACTGTTGCAATATACCAGAGACCATAGCCTTTGCAGCCTTCAGCCATTTTTTGATATCACCTGGAGTGAATCGAATTGGCTGAAGACTGGCATTTGTGATCCTGGAGAAGAGCAAAATTGATCATCCACTTAGTACTTCTCTCTGATAGTTGCAAGTGTTTGGCCTTGTCCTTTGCACCATTGTACTGGGTTTCCCCCAGTGGGGATACATGTGGAGTATGCTCGTCCAGTTAAAAGTTTAATGTTTTAAAGTTTATTTATTAGAGTCATAAATAGGCTTATATTAACACTGCAATGAAGTAACTATGAAAATCCCCTAGTTTCCACACTCCAGCGCCTGTTCGGATATACTGAAGGCAAAATTAGCATGGCCAATGTACCTAAACAGCACGTCTTTTGGACTGTGGGAAGAAACCAGAGCACCTGGAGGAAACCCACGCAGACATGGGAAGAATGTGCAGACTCCACACAGACTGTGACCCAAGCCGGGGATCAAACCCGGGTCCCTGGCGCTGTGGGGCAGTAGTGTTAACCACTGTGCCGCCACATAAACTTGGGAAATGGGAACACTGTAACCTGTAAATTCCCTTCCTCTAATCGGAATTAGGAGAAGGAAATCTATTCCAATTTATAGATACTTAAGCAATTTAATTAACAGTGAGATTGTATTTAAGAGAATTAGGCCTGGATTTTCACTGGGGTTGTGATGACTCAGGAGTCCTTTAAAAATGGAAGGCAGCCTCTGATTCTGAGATTCTCAACCCCATTCATGGGCTGTCAGCTTTTCAAGAGTGCTTTTAAAGGGTGGGGGCTGGTTTCTAACAAAAGGCACATACAGCACTCTGGACCTGACTGACCCCATTATGGAGGTAGTCATGTTCTACACCCCCACAATTTTCATGGAGTTGGGTCAAGTTTTTAAAAAGTCACGGTTCAGAGGAGTCATATTGATATATAGAAACAGAAGCAGAAGTAGGTCATTCAGCTCTTTGAGCCTGCTCCACCATTTATTATGATCATAGCTGAACATCAAATTCAATATCATATTCCTCCTTCCCCCTATCCCTTGATTCCTTTAGCTCCATGAGCTATATCTAATTTCTTCTTGAAATCACACAATGTTTTGGCCTCAACTGCTTTCTACAGTAGTGAATTCCATACATTCACCACTCTATGGGTGAAGAAATTTCTCCTCCCCTCGGTTCTAAAAAGTTTACTTACCCCTTATCCTCAAACTATGACCCCTATTTCTGGACTTGCCCACCACCTGGAACGTTCTGTCCTGTCTAACTCTGTTAGAATTTTGTAAGTTTCGATGAGATCACCTCTCACTCTCCTAAGCTCCAATGAATACAATCCTGGACTTAATCTCTCCTCATATGACAGATCTGCCATCCCAGGAATCAGCCTGATAAACCTTCGCTGTACTCCCTCTCTAGCAAGGATATCCTTCCTCAGACAAGGACATCAAAACTGCACACAATAATCAAGGTGTGGCCTCACCAACACATACAATTGCAGTGAGACAACTCTATTCCGATATTCAAATTCTCTCACAATGAAGGCCAACATACCATTTGCCTTCTTTACTGCCTGTTATACCTGCACACCTACTTTCAGTGACTGATGCACAAGGACATCAAAGTCTCACTGAATTTACACCTCTCTCAATTTACACCAATTCAAGTAATAATCTTTCTTCCTATTATTGTTACTGAAGTGGATAACTTCACATTTATCCACATTATACTGCATGCATATGTCCACTCATTCTGCCTGTCCAGATCACACTGAAGCATCTCTGCATCCTCCTCATTAGCTCATTCTCCCACCCAACTTTGTATCATCTGCAAATTTGGAAATAATACATTTAGTTCCCTCTTCCAAATCATTGATATATAATGTGAACAGTTGGGGTCCTAGCACAGATCCCTGTGGTACCCCACTAGTCACAGCCTGCCATTCAGTAAAAGACTCACTTATGCAAACTCTTTGTCTCCTATCTGCTAACCAGCTTTCTAAACATCTCAAGACATTACCTGCAATTCCATGCGCTTTAACTTTACACTTGCGTTTTAACTTTAGTCATAATTCTATTTATATGAGGGGACATTTTAAGAGGTAAGTCCATAAGGTTCCTCTTATGTCCTCTATGCCAAGTTCTGCCTTTTACCCACCCCATACTCCCTTTGCACCTACCCCTTATGGCCCCCATGCCAAGCTATGGCACTTCCATGCTCATTGCCCACTATACACTGTCTAGAGCCAATGAACCCTATAGTGATACTAGGTAGTGTAAAGAAAAGCTTTTAAAATAATTAATTCATAGCTTTGTCCCGTGTTGAAAAAGGACATTTCATTAAAAGCTCATAAGAGCAAAACATCTAGGCACTTTAAATTATCAAATCAAAAATGACAACTTTTGAAACCACTTAACATTGTGTAAACAGACGTGGTGAAACTGACAGCAGACATCAGAATGCCTGAGCTGTCAATTAATATTTTTCTAGGGTGCAGGTAATTCAACAAAAGTAATAATTGTCTGGGAACTCAGCCAACCAGCCATAATGAGGCTTAACTGAGAACCTAGACATCCATTAAGCTTCTTAGGGAACCACAGGAGTTAGGTGGAATGGCAGAACTTTGCATGGGGCATGAGGATCCATGGGGGGTGGGTCAAAGGGCAGAACTTGGCATGGGACGTGAAGAACCATTGGGGTGGGTGGGAGGGCAGAGGTGACATGAATGGGGCATGGGAATTTTGGAGGCTGAAGGAATGTGGAAGACAAAAGGGTGTTTGGTGGCTGGAGGGCTGTTGTGTTTTTATTTTAATTGAGACAAAGTCCAACAGCATCGAGGCTAGCTTTTTAAACTGTCTGCCTCTAAACTTCTTACTGGCTGGCCTGACTCCAGCCTGCAACTGCCTTTCAGAACATTTTCTCCCAAGATGGGCAGGCTGAGTCATGGGATTTCATTCCCATGATATGCCTTGAGAAATCTAATCCTCAGTGAGGGTTTTGGAACAAATTTGCTGACAGGTACTGTGGAATACTAGGGTTTTAAGGAAGGGAAGAAGAATGCGATCACTTGCCTTACGTCCCTGTCTCCAAAACCTCCACAGGATCTGTAATACTCTTCCACCATAATGAGTGAGAGATCTCACAATTTGGAATACACCACCTGACATTAATTTCAAAACATTCTCAGTGCCCAGTCTCTACATGAATATTGGAACCCATTGTTCCTGCTGTCTGTACTAACACCCTAACATCAGCAGAATTCATGCTCTTTGACTCTGCCCCCTCCTCCTGGGTCTAGTGACTATTCTTCAGTTTGCATATATTAGAACTAAAGGCTTTGACTGCTGCCGATCCAAACGGTAGGTTGCAACTCCAGTGAAAACAGATGTTCCTATTTATTGTATTCCGGAGATGGCTTGGAGTTGAAGAGTGTGAGGAAGAGCCTTGTTGAATGCATTTGCCACTAATTTCAGATGAAAATGAGGACAGCGTTAGGAAATTGATACAGTTTCAAGTAATTTATATTTGTACGTGTTAGGAATAAGTTTAAGATTACTTCTTTAATTTTAGTTTCATTTTGAAAAGTTCCCTGCAAGTCTAAGAGTGTTTAGATGCCTGCATTGAAATTAGATTTTTATGATGCTAAGGCAAACACAAGGTGTAAAGGAAAAACTGCCTAGAAGCCAGGGACCCAAACAGCAAAGCAGAAGCAATTGAGAGATCAGTTCAGCTGGAAGCAGGATTCTTTAGGCACTGCCAGTACAGGCAAGACAATACGCAGGGATAGAAAGCAAGTAACAGGAACTTAAAAAGAAAGTCCCAGAAACCAGGGAGGGGGATAGAACCCAGTTCCAAGAAGAGCTTCTGGGCAAAGGAATAAACAACAGAAATCTAACAAAAGATTCTGTTCAGTAAAGTTGAGCTTGAGAAGCAGAGAAATTAAGAACAAGGCTGAGACCTGGAGATGCTCGCTTGTGAGAAGTTTGAGATCTAAGGTGACCAGAAGGTTGGTGACTCCTTAATGATGGGCCTGTGAAGCAGTAACGTTCTGCTGGCATGGCTAGGTACTTGAGAGTGTGTGAATGATGAAGCTTGAATGCTTGCAGTGATCCATGCAAAGGAATATCAGAAGAGGTTGAAACTCTGAAGGTGGATCCTTGGTGAGGTCAACCAATAGAAAATGTCATTTGGGGGAGGTTTCTTTGAGAGCTGACATTAAAAACCCCTGTATGGAAAACAGATTCCCAATGAGACCACAATGTCACATTGGCTCACAATGTGACAAGTGTGTAGGGGTAATTGATGAGTAATCTGTAGAAGTTGTTTGGATGGCATTTTATGGCTTGTTTCAGAGTGTCTGACCACAGTTTGCGTATTGGTTTACAAGGATTATATATTTACTGAGAACATTAGAGCATAAGATGGATTTTGTAACAAATCAGAATATATCTGTAAATGTATAGTTGAGGTAAAGAAGTTGTATGTTATGGTTCATCATTTTTTATACTTCTATTGAAAATTCATCAGCTGATTCATATGATTCTTTTCAGTAGCTACCTTCTAAATATCTAAACAAAAAATAAAAAATTAGGATCTGCCAATCTGGGTTCCACCCTGAGACTTGACTAGTACAGTAGTAACATCAGCTGGGATCCTAACAACAGGGACATTGATGATATAATGTTGAGGATTGGAAAAGGAAGAAGGGAGTGAATAAAAGCAGAGGAGGAAGAAAAATTAAGAGGGAAGGAAAAGGAAAATTTTTGACAATGAATGGGGAAGGAAAAGGGAAAAGTTGGGACCAATGGTAAAAGAGCAAACTTGAGCGTGTACAAAATGCTAACAAATATTGGGCAGACAGAATAATCCTTGTATTAGACAGTAGGAACAGAATATCAGCTTAACTAAATTGAAAGACAGAAAAGTGGCAGGTTTAAATGGCAAAGAAAAGGGACAACAGTAACATTTTGAACTCAGGGTATTGGAGAAAAAATGGGTTACATGGTACTCATTGGCTAGTTTGGGCCTATAAATTCAAGGCTTTAGCAGGACCAAGAATACATGGCTTATTGCTTGTTGTCTGTCCATTCCAAATGGGCCTCAATCGTGCCAGCTGTCAAACCCATGTATACTGTTTAAGCAGCTGCTGTGTGCCACTCAAAATTTATTTCCTCCCTTGATTGATGGACATGCTCTTTACTGGTAGCTCAGATATTTATTTAAATATGACCTGACATGAAAATAGCTTGTGTTCTTTACTAACTCCATCAGGCAGATGGAGTATTTGGCACACCCACCATGTACTCAAACTGGAGTGGTGAGGAGTTGGAATTGGAATGTTGCCTGTTGCAATATTTACTTGATACTTCCACAACAAAATAACAAATTAATTGTTGTGTTTTTTCCTATTCAATTAAAAGTGCTTTGAAATATTTTCCTGCACTTGAAGACCATTGTAACTATTTCTTATTATGTCATTACTGAGGTCATTGGATTTGGATTTCACCAAACAACAAATGCAGCTGCAGAAGGTCATCCTAAAACTCATTAAAATTCCTGAATTTCAGCATGTTAGAAGGGATTTAACTTATTCAATCACCTTCAGCATTCTCTTTAATTGTAAGCATTGAGGGTTGTTTTTCTGTTGTACACTTATTTTGTTGAGTGCCTTCTATTTAAAGCAGTTAGTCAATTTCTCCACAATTTTTTGATGCCGCTTTAAAAAATTGCTTCAAATGAAGAGACCTCAACCAAGTGCAGGATGTCAATATTACACTTGATCATAGACAAAAGGCCTAGAAGCTTCTAAATTATACTAAACTATTAAATATAATCTCCATCAGTTGATTCATCCCTAACAGAATATGGAGTTGTTTAGCAATTTATACTTAATTAGAGATTGTTACCTTTTAGAAACTAATATGTTTAAAAACCTTGTTACAATCCTTGGCCTGACTCCCAGGTCATGGGATGGATGCCCGATTAGAGACCACTAATATCTTGTTTAAAGTAGTAAAAGATTGAGACTAAAGATACACACTTTTCTAATAAAGCCATCTGATTCCATTGGATTTGAACAAACAAAAACAAAATTCACTGTACAAGTTTAGAAAGGTAAAGCAATTTACAAGATTAAACTAGACTTTAACATTCAGAATTAACTTAAGGTACATATGAATTAAAAGGCAAACTATGATCAAACACACCTCACTTCAGAGTAAATGACAGATGCAACCAATGGATTTCTCAAGAACCCACCAAGACATTTGTATTTAAACTCTGTCTTCCTCATGACAGATTCCAATTCCACACTTTTGAAGACCTAGCCTCAGAACTCTCTCAGAAGCATTCAGACTCGGACGGCCTCAATGGCTGATCACCTTCTTGTAGTTTAATCTTTTTTCCTGAGACTGCATTCTCCAGCGTTCCAGAGACTGTTCACAAGCATCCAAATACTGGCATGACTTCATCTTTTTGCCAAGCTGTTAACTTCACTGAGATAGCATTGCCCTGAATTTCTCTGAGCTCCAATTTTTCTCAGTTTTCCAAATAAATGCCACTTGTGGGCTTTCTTGACCCCACACTATCAGCTGCACTGAACCATCAGTGGCTCCCAAAATTTCTTTTGGCCTTAACCTTTTCCACAGCATAGAGCCACTAAACAGCCCCTGGACCTTCTCCTGAGTCCTAAATGCACATTCACGTCTAGAAGTTCTTCTGCGACTGACTTAGCTGACTGATTCTTCAACTGCTCTTCACTAATCCTGAACTGATTTGGGGGACCAATTAAAGCACTTCCATAGGATTCCACCCGTGTTACTGGGCAGGAACCAATCTAACAACATTAGAACATGCAGTACCTTGAAAGTTACAATCTCCATAGGGATACACAGGTCAATCAATTTCCTAATAATCTACTGCCAAGTACCAATTTTCGGGCTATATATGTGGAACAATGCAAGTTAGGAGCACAGAAAGCTTGAAAAAGCTAGTTAGGTCATGTTAAACTTTGATTTTTTTCAATCTGATGAGGCTGGAATGAATATTTACTGGAATTTAGGGTTGCATGGTATCCACAACCAGTGCTGCCTTCCAGTTCAGTTTTCTTCAGAGATTAATCAGACATCTGCACTGGCTGAATTAACTACATATATACCCAGGATTCTGTATTATTTTACAGCTGCTGTTTACAGTAGCAGCCCAGCATGTCATATGAATTCACATGTCAAACATCACCAAATATATTATGCTCTATATTGAACCTTTTAACAGCTGAGAAGGCTGGATTAGATCAGGTGTAACTGCCAAGTGAAACTAAATACTTGCAACTAGAGTGGTTACAGCTATGTCAAGAAAGGATGGATGAGCAACATCATAGTTTACCTTTTCAATAGTCTCTAATTATTCTCACACATAAAGATTTGTTCACCACTATCCAATTCTATCTGTATTTGTCCACAGTCATTTGCTCGTCATCTGTGTTTCAGGTGCACTTATTTGGACCATTATATTAATTTATTCCTATATTTCTTTGTTCTTAACTTGCATCCCGAATATCAAGTTAAGATCATTGATATTTCATTGGAGTCTTCAACTTCATAAGTCTTTCTTCTAAAGAAATAGATACCTTAAATGGGTGGGGGTGGGGGAGGTGTAAGTACGATGCTTTTAGGTTTGCTCTGGTCAAATTTGTTTCTACATTTATTTTGCTTTAAGGCAGCCTTGCATGATAGGGATTGAGTTTGGGAGAGAGGTGCAAATGGTTGTCATTACTCTCTTTCACCATTGCCATTAAATCCCTCACACTCAGAAGATTCAACTTTCATTCCCTCCAAACATCTCAAACTCTTACTTCAAAAGCCCTGAAGTTTTCCCAGAAACTTGAGCCATCCCATGAGGTAAAACACCACTGATGTTCTGCTTTCTATTGTTCAGAATTTCTGTGTTAGATATCCCATTGATTGAGGGTAGCTCTTTTGCATTTTCTCCCATTCTAACAAGGCATTTTATACTCTGTCCTTGCTTATTTTTTCTTCTTTCTTTTACCAAACAAAGGCTTCAATGGCATTGCTGTGCTGTAATCCCCCCTAAACTTATCAATTATTCACACACATACGCAATCATTAAACAAGCAGGAACATAAAATAAATATGTTTGGGTGAGCTCGGGGCAGTCATATAAAAAGCTGTGCTCTACTCAGGAAACGTATACAGTGCAGACAGGAAGGGCTCACAGCTGCGCTACTCCTGACTCTATTCATTCAGGAGCCAGACTAAGGAGGAACATGCTCATGTTCTGCCAAAGTAAACTACTACATCGCAACACATGTATAGGTACTGTAGTCAATATTCTGCAAAAGAAAATGTTTATACAAGTAGTCTATTGCTATGTGACACAACTCAGTTACTGATCCTGCACCTCTTGCTGTGCTAGTACCTCGAGGACATATTGTAGGAGCAGATTAATCATTGAAGAGCTAAGAAATCTTATTTTTACTTGACAAAGCAGTCGAGGCAGCACAAAATTTGGAATGAGCACTTGAGTGCCCTTGTTAGTGTCACCCACTGCTATTTCCAGTGTACACAGCAAAGATGGCAATCTTCTATAATTGGTAGTTGAACAAAAATGGCAAACCTCTGGAAGACTTGGAAAGCATTCGGGGGCAACTCTCTCTCGCAGGTATCATACAGATAAACCAGAAACAGCAATACTGAAAGTACAATAGTAACTTGTATTCCCTGATTAACTGGCTTTCATTGTGCATGGGGCCAACTCCATTTGCTTCTTTTAATTTGTTGAACCATGTGGGGGAAAGCACCTGCCTATTTGAAAAATTTGTTACACTTAACTGTCTATTCTGATAATCTAAGATCATGTGACTTGATCAAATTGATCACTCAAAGAATGAGCACAGTCATTCATCATAATTCGTTTCGGTTAGTGGTTGCCAATGACTGGAACGATGCACAACTAAAGCTGAAACTACCTAACTTTATTACTGTGGCTGCCTAACGCCGAAGAGTTAAGGCTCTGTTCACTGATACTTGTACTTGCTAAACTGTCAATTCTCTTTCACTGCTAATTTGTATTTTATCATTTTTCATGTTTAAATTAATTATATTGTTGTGTATTTTCTGTTCCTGGGTTGTTAGCCTCTTGGCCAGCTCAATATTGAAAATGAGAATTGGTTCTCAATTGATTCACCTGGCTAAATAAAGGTGAAGTAAATAAATAGAGCAAGCAGAAAAGTAGCAAGGGATGGAATTACATGACCTATGAACAGTACTTTTATGGGGGTCTTTGGCAATTCCAAAATTAACATTTCAATGTAGGTTTTCATTATTTCCAAATACTGTGGAACTATTTTAGAGATAAAATTCATTTATGTCTGAATGTACCGTACACTGCAGAACATTGATTGCTAAAATTTAATGCTGAGAACAAAGCATCACCACTAGAATATTATGAAGGGCAAATATTTTTAAAGCTTAACTAAAAATATAAAAATAATTAATAGTAAAGTTTAATTTTGAAGTAAGTTTTCTGACTGGTATATTGTGATCATTGCAACAATTTCCTATTCAGTTGCTGTGGTTTTTAATACTATAGTTTTACCAATGCCCTACACTGTATGTCTTGGTTTTATGGATATGATGTTCATGTCTCCGAACCTGTTCTTTGATAAAAGAAAGGAAAATTTCAGGAGATTTTCTCAAATTCAAGAAGGAATATATTTAATTGCTTTATCAACAGAAGAAACCTAGGGACAGAATTTCATGTGGTGCAGGCAGATGTGTGCTTGACACCAGGCACACAGCATTGTGTCATCATGCACTCACGCGATATTTCAATCAGCAGGCACAAGCAGCAGCTAGTTAAACTCATTAAAAGTCCAGTGAACTTGATTTTTACATTGCTGTTTCAAATTTTAGATTGGCACACAAACAAAACAGACAGATGCCCAATCCAATTTTGCCAATTTGTCATCCAAGGGCTGGAAAAAGGGTGGCAAGAGCAAGGGCAGGAGCTAGTGAGAGTGTGGTGTGGGTTAAAATACAGATTTGTGACCTTTCTCGGTGCTTTCCTGTGAGGTTTTCTGGACTTGTAGGATCTTTAGTTTTGTAAGATTTCTGAGAACTTTAATCCATTGAACTCTAACCCTACAGTGCATGAGTCAGTTCTAGCTGCATATCAGCAAATGCATATTGTTTAATTAACAGAAGGCACCTTCTCTGAGAATAAAGAGACAGACTGAAGAGAGAGGAGGCTAAGTGGAATGAGGCATCACCTCAGGGACAGACCTTTGGGAGGAGAGACACAGACACAGGATGTGCAGGGTCAGGAGGAAGAGCAAGGAGGATGGGCCCACAGAAAACATAACTATCCAGCTGCCAGAGTGTTCAGGCAGCGATCCAATTACCTCAACATGGCAGAGGTCCAGTGGAACTGGAGTCTCTGCCTCGCAAGAGTAACTGTCACTTCCTTATGCCAATGATAGGCTTCAACTATGCCGCTGCTCTGAAGTTCATTGTAGCCCTTACCTTTTATGTCTTTGGACCCTTCCAGGAAACAGTGGGTGGTCATTGTGGAGTCTTCCAATCAGCTGTGCATAGCCATGTCAAGCTGATGATTGACGTTATGTTCAGACGGGTAATGACCTTCATCCATTTCAGGTTGGATTAAGTCAACTAGGCTATGCAGGCCAGGGGCTTTGTGGTGCCAGCCAGGCAGCTGGGCACCTCTGTCAACAGGAAGGGTTATCACTCCATGTTCAGGTAGTGTGAAACCACAGGATCAATATTCTGCAAGTTTTTGCAGCTCTCACAACGCCGATATACTATGCCAGTCACAAGTGCTAAGACTGTTCTGAGCTCCAGCTTGCCTTGATGGATGGCTGTTGGTTGACAAGGCATACCCTTTGAAAATGTGATTCATGACACCATTCAGACACCTGAGGACAAAGGCAAAAGACAGATGCAATTGCTGTCATGCCTCCACAAGGGCATAGTGGAGAGGACCAGGTGAAGGTCTGCTTAAAATAAGGTTCCAGTATTTGGACTGCTCTGAATGCAGAGGGAGGGGCTGCATTACCTGCCAGAGTGCGAGCCACTCATAGTCAGGGCGGGGGCTTTGTGGCTATTGCAGGGTTCTCCCACATCCAGGTGCTATTGATTGCACCCATGCAGATTGTCATCCGTAAAATTGGGATTGAGTGTCCACCAACGTTGGCATCCTGCCTGACATGTCCATCCAATGCAGAGGCGATCTGAAGGATCACGTTTTCAAAATTAATTTGTGGGACATGGGCATCACTGGCTGGCCAGCATTTATTCCCCATCCTTGGTCACCTTTGAACTGGTTCCCAGAATATTAGTTGAGTTTCTGGATTAATAGTCTAACGATAATACCACTAGACCATTGCCTTCCCTAAATCTGCCTGGTCCAGCTCCAAGGTCCTTCTTCCCATCCCTTGCAGCCATAAAGTCATACAGTGCAGAAAAGGCCCTTTGACCCATTGAGCCTGCACTGACAGTAACTATGATATAGGAGTGCCATTTCCCGCACCTCCCATATCCTTGAATGATATGATATTTCAAGTGCTCATACAAATTTTTTTAAAGGTTATGAGATTTCCAGCCTCCATTACCTTCCCAGACACTGCATTCTAGATTCCCACCATATCCTGGGTGAAAACATTTTTTTTTCAAATCCCCTTCTGCCCTTTACCCTAAAATTATGCCCCCATTGTGATTGATCCCTAACCAAAGAGAAAGCTGCTGTCCTACTCATGCTGTCTTATACGCCTCAATCATGTGCCCCACTCAGCCTTCTCTGTTCTAAAGAAAACAATCCAAGCCTATCTGGTCTCTCCTTATAGCTCAAATGCTCCATCTCAGGCAATGTCCTGGTGAACTTCCTCTGTATCCCCTCTAGTGCTATCAGATCTTTCCTATAATGAGGTAACCAAAACTGCACATAGTACTCCAGCTGTGGCCTAACCAACGCTCTGTACATTATCTCCTTGCTCCTATATGCTGTACGACGACTGTTGAAACCAAGTGTCCCATATGCCTTCTTAACTATCCTATTCACGTGTTCTGTTGACTTCAGGGATTTGGGAATAATTACCCCATATCCCTCTATTCGTCTGAGCTTCCCAGTGCCCTACTATTCATTAAATCTCTCATTTTGTCTTTTCTTTCAAAGTGCATCTCCTCACACTTCTCACGGTTAAATATCATCTGCCACTGCTCTGCCCATCTGACCAACCCATCTATATCTTCCTGTAATCTACAAGCATTTTCTTCACTATTAGCCACCCTACCAATCTTGGTGCCATCTGCAAACTTGCTTAACATTCCCCCACATTTTCATCTATACCATTTATTATATAATGAGCAATAATGGTCCTAGTACTGATTCTTGTGGTACACCACTGGACACTGGCATCCAGGCACTTGAACAACCTTCTACTATTACCTTTTGCGTTCTATTCCTAAGCCAGTTCCTGATCCATCTCACCAAGTTTCCCTGAACTCCATGTGCTTTAACCTTCTCAATCAGTTTCCCATGTGGGACATGTGAAAAGCTTTGCTAAAATTCATATAAACTGCATCAACTGAACTTCCCTCAACCACACACTTGAACACATTTTCAAAAAATTCTAACAAATTTGTTAAGCAGGATCTGCCTCTGACAAAGCCGTGTTGACCATTCTAATTAATCCATACCTTTCCAAATGGATATTCACTTCTCCCCTTCAGAATTTTTTCTAATAGTTTCCCTACCACTGTCCCTAACCTCAGACTTATTGGTCTATAATTTCCCAGTTCCTCGCTACCAATCTTCTAGAAAAATGGAGCCACTTTAACTATCCTCCAGTCCTCTGACACTTCTCCCCATGGCTAGAGAGGAATTAAAAATTGGTGCCAATAGTTGTATTGAGATTTATAGCACATAGGTCTATTGAGCCAAATCAAGACCATTGTTGTGAATATGCAGCATTAATATCTGAGAGGGATGCTCACCAGGGATCTCCAAGATGTTGGGGATGCCATGTCTAGACTGAGGGTAGATAAAGGGCTTGAGACTGGATACTTGGCTTGGAGATGAGGAGAGACAATTCAAGGGGAAATACTATTGATTGCTCAATTGTATCCATTCACAGATACACAAAGAAGTGCCATTTTCAGCAGCGGGACCAGAAGACCCCGCCACTGGTCAACTGCAGGCCACCTCCTGCCACCACTAAACAATAAACACACTGTCACACCGTGGAGGGCCAGGGAGCAAAGCACCCTGTGAAAAAGCTTCATTTTTGAAATAATTGTTCATCTAAGCTTCTCTGGCAGTAGGTGGCCAGAATTTCCTTTCTACTGTGTTTCTGGTAGTAGACTGTTGGGCTGCAGAATTTGTGCCTACAGTTTATAGGATAGCCCAGTCTACTTACAGAAACTTCAGCTCAGATAACAACAGCTGTGAGTAAAAGCCTCAACTATGAGAATAATCTGAAATTGATTTCAGGAATATATTTGACCTTTACAATAACTTTACATAACAGTAAAATTCAGATCAGGACTCCTCCAGACAGTCATGTTTTATCCTTTACATCAAGGATGTAGACCCCATCTCAAATTATAGAAATAGAGTCATTTAAATCATTACAGTAGCCCATGCCATCTTTCTTTTGTTTTATTCATTTTCGAGATGAGTCCTTGAGCAACTGTCACTGAAAATAAGTGCGCAGGTACAGCAGGCAGTAAAGATGGCAATTATATGTTGGCCGTCGTAGCGAGAGGCTTTGAATATAGAGATCCAACGTTTTGCTGCAATTATATAGAGCATTGGTGAGGCCACACCAAGTATTGTGTGCAATTTTGGTGTCCTTATCTGAGGAAGAGTGTTCTTGCTATAGAGGAAGTACAACAAAGGTTTCGCAGGCTGATTCCTGGGATGGCAGGTCTGTCGTATAAGGAGAGACTAAGTTGGTTAGGATTATATTCACTGGAGTTTAGAAGAGTGAGAGGAGACCTCATAGAAATTTATAAGATTCTAATAGAGTTAAACAGAGTAGATTCAGAAAGAATGATCCCAATGGTGGGGAAGTCCAGAACTAGGGGTCATAGTTTGAGGATTTTAGAACTGAAGTGAGGAAAAATTTCTTCACCCAGAGAGTGCTGAATGTGTGGCATTCACTACCACCTCTGTGGTCCATATCCCTTTATTCATGTATCTATCCAGATGCCCCTTGGATGTTGTTATAGAATCCTCCTCCAGCAGCACATTCCAGGCATTCACATCCTCTGTGTGAAAATCCTGCTCCTTATGTCTCTTTTAAGCTTTTCCCCTCTCACTCTCAACCTATGCCCCTGAGTAATTTACTCTTCGACCCTGGGAAAAGATTCTGACTATCCACTTTATCCAAGCCTGTCATAATCTTGTAAACCTCTGTCAGGTTCCCCCTCATCCTCCAATGCTCCAATGAAAACAATCCAAGTTTGTTCAACCTTTCTTCATAGTCCATATCCTCCAAACCAGGCAACATCCTGGTAAATCTCTTTTGCACCCTTTCCAATGCATCAACATCTTTCCAGTAGTGTAGCAACCAGAATTGTAAGCGGCACTCCAAATCCAGCCTAACCAAAATCTTACACAAGTGCAACTTGATTTTCCAATTCCTGACGTTCTGACTGATGAAGGCCAGCATGCTATACGCCTTCTTGAACACCTTGTCTACATGAGTTGCCACCTTCAGGGAACTGTGGATCTACATGCCTAGATATCTCTGTAAGCTAATATTTCTAAGGTCTCCACCATTTACTATATACTTTACTTCTCCAGTAGACCTTCCACATCATCTCACATTTGTCCGGGTTAAATGCCATCTGCCATCTTTTGATCCACGTCTCCAGCTGACTTATATCCTGCTATATCCTCTGTTCGGCCTGCCGCACAGTTTATTTTAACCCTTATACAATGGAAAAATAACAATGAATAGACGTCGGTCAGTTCAATCAATGTTTATTTAAGATACACAATCAATAATCACCCACTCAACCAACAATAAGTTATCTTTATAGAAAATACGAAAGTTCAAATCCAATACAAGACCTTGACTTAACTTTGCATGACTGGCAAGTACCCAAGCAGATATTGGCCTTTATCTGTGCGCTGGTCTCAGTCGTCCTCTGCAGAGTCTGGTCCTTTGGTCTGGTCTTGCACTCTGGCTCTGGTCTTCCTTCCTTCTTGGGTGTGGTGTCTCTCCTCATGCTGGTCGTCGCTGGCAATGGTCACCGGTGTTTTGGCTTGTCCCTGGGGTAAGAGAGAGAGAGAGAGCTTCTTCTGTTGTGCAGCAGCTTTTATCCCTCCCTGGTTTCGTGTCCTTTTGGGCGGTCTTCTGATGCTTGTCAATCAATCGATCAGGCCTTGATCACCCTGATCGATAAGAATCCAATTAAGTACTGCCACACTGATCTCTGCATGTGTACCCAATGACGTAGAGATGCCAGCATTGGACTGTGGTAAACACAGTAAGAAGTCTCACAACACCAGGTTTAAGTCCAACCAGTTTATTTGATAGTAATCCCACAAGCTTTCAGAAACGGTGTTCCTTCGTCAGGTGTGTGGAAGTTTCTGATCAGAGAAAGGCATATAAAGACACACACAGTTTACAGAATACTGATTAGAATGCAAGTCTTTGCAGCTAACCTGCTATTTAAGTCTTAAAGATGCAGACAAAGTGGAGATAGCATTAGCATAGGTTAAAGAGATGACAATACACCTCTCTGGTGTTGAGACTTCTTACTGTGTTTACCCCAGTCCAACACCGGCATCTCTACTCTATGCCCAAGCTAGTTTTGCATCCAATTTGCCAGCTTACCTTGTATCCCATATGACTTTACCTTCTGTATCAATTACTTTCTGTAACTTTACCAAAGTTCATGTATACAACATCCAGTTCCCTGTCTGGTCAATTTTTCTCATCACCTCCCCAAAAATGTCAGTCAGATTTGTGAGACATGACCTCCCCTTCACAAAATACCGCCTATTGCTAATAAGGAGTTAAAAGATTTGATCCAATGTTGATGAAGGAATAGCAATATATTTCCAAATAATGATGGTGTGAGTGAAGGGGAACATGGAAGTGGTGGTGTTCTCATGCACTTTCTGTTCTTGTCCTTCCAGGTGATAGAAGTTGCTGGTATGGTAAGTACTGTCAAAGAAGCTTTGGTGAATTGCTGAAATTCATTGTGTAGTATAGATGATTACTGCATCCATGCCTCAAAAATTCAAGGCTTTATCAACTCAATGAAGTGCAATGCTAGTAAAGGGTTAAATGCGCTTTAAGGTGGCTGCTCTGAAAAATGGCCAGACTGAATTTTGGGTCAGATGTTTTTCAGGCTTGGTGCATAGAAATTTGTTCCAAAAATTAGTCCCTTCTGCACCCATTTTACACCTGTATCGGTGATAAAGGCACTAATTTATACCCTTTAATGTTCTTGCAATTAAATTGAAAGAATTAAACCTTGTGAATTTGGCAGAGTTTCAATTATTAGTATGTTTATTATTTATGTTATGCTCTTGGCTCAACTATCTTCAGCTGCTTCATCAATGATCTTCCTTCCATTATATGGTCAGTCAGAAATGGGGATATTCAATGATGATTGCATATTGTTCAGTGCCATTCATGTTGCTCAGAAACGGAAGTATTCTGTGTCCATATGGAAGACCCAGACTATATTTAACTTGACTAAGAGAAAACATGTAACATTTGTGCCACGCATGTACGAGGCAATGACCATTTCAAAGAACAGAGAATTTAAACATTCCCCTTTGACATTCAATGGCATCACCATAGTTGAAATCCTCACCATCAAAATCCTGCGGTTTACCATTGACCAGAAACTGAATTTGACCAGCGATATCAACGTTGTGGCTACAGGAGCAGGTCAAATGTTGGGAATTCTGTAGACAGAGGCTAGGATTTTTCACCCCTCCCTCTTCTCTCCCGCCCATGTGCTTTGTTTTCCAGTGACCAAGGCAGTTCACCGTTGGCTGCCAGCGGATCTTCCAGTCTCTCCAAAGTTGATGGCCATTTGTGCTTGCTGGTTGCATCGTTGGATAATCCAACATGGGGAATCACCTTCGACTGGACTGGTAGATTCCACAGGTGGGAAGGACTGGAAAATCCCAACCAGTAATTCATCTCCTGACTCCCCAAAGTCTGACCACCATCTACATGGTGGAACATAGGTGCTTGATGGAACTTTCCCCACTCTACCTCGAGATGCAACTCCAATGACACTCAAGGATTTAGACACCATCCAGGACAAAGAACCAGCTTGATTAGAATGCATCCACTGCCTTCAACAATCACCCCTGCCAAGGTGACACACGGTGGCAGCAGTGTGTGCCATACACAAGATGCACTATTGAAACTGATGAAAAATCCACAGTAACTTCCAAATCTACTATCTCTACCACCTCTACCAGCTAGAAAAACAAGGGCAGAGAGTGCATGAAAATACCATCAAGTTCTTCTCCAATTCATACAGCATTATGACTGGGAACTTTACTGTCACTTAGCCTGGGCTATAAACCTGGAACTCTTTTCCTCCAAGCACTGTGGGTGTACATACACCAGATAAGAACATAAGAAATAGGAGCAGGAGTAGGCCATCTAGCCCTTCGAGCCTGCTCCACCGTTCAATAAGATCATGGCTGATCTGAAGTGGATCAGTTCCACTTTCCCGCTTTCTCCCCATAACCCTTAATTCCCTTGTCTGTCAAAAACCTATCTACCCGTGACTTAAATATATTTGGCGAGGTAGCCTCCACCACTTCAACGGGCAGAGAATTCCAGAGATTCACCACCCTTTGAGTGAAGAAGTTCCTCCTCAACTCTGATCTAAACTGCCCCCCACCTTATCTTGAGGCTGTGCCCCTCTAGTCCTGCTATCCTTTCTAAGCGGGAAAAATCTCTCTACCTCTATTTTATCCATCCCTTTCGTTATCTTATATGTCTTTATAAGATCCCCCCTCATCCTTCTAAACTCCAACGAGTACAGACCCAGTCTATTTAGTCTCTCTTCAAAGTCCAATCCCCTCATCTCTGATATCAGCCTAGTGAACCTCTGCACTCCCTCCGAGGCCAATATATCCTTGCGCAAGTGCGGCGACCAAAACTGCACACAGTACTCCAGCTGCAGCCTCACCAGTACCCTGGTGAGATGGGCTGCAACAGTTTCAGAAACCAGGTTGGCAATGCCCAACCATGTCCCCCATCACCTGGGGCTTTAATGGTCTCTGAGCACCTCTGACATGGTGATCATGCCTGTCTTAGTAACTGTTAGTGAGGCCTGGGATGGAATGTCAAAAATAAACTGCAGAGTCTTTCAAGCAGACAGATAGCAGAGTATCTAGTGCAGTTTAAACTTGACCTCATATGAAACCCTTCAAAGGTCTTTCATCAGGCACAGAGAATACTGCCGCAATCCAGTGGCGACCCCCTGAGGACTTCCGGCTCAGCCCAAGCCCTTCCAAACCCCTGCCGTGAAGGTCCCCTATCCCACCCCATCCCTGCCGTGAAAGACAGAATTAAATGCAGTTCCAAAGTGCCTGACTTTTTTTTTACCAGTTTTCCAGAACTCCTTTACTGAGTGTTATGCCAGAGTGCAGAAAAAGCCCCACCGATTTCCAACGCAGTGACTTCATAGGAAAAGTAATTTTTTGGCTGTAAAGCACTTTGGGACACTCTGAGGATGTAATAGGCATTTTGTAATTTTTTTTCTATTTTCAGCTGTGCAAGACAACATGAAACTAACTTCAACTGATACTCTTTTGTCAGTCAAATGCACTCTATATCAGGCCTACCTAGAGTACTATTATTTTATAATAAATTTAAATTAAAGGTGAGGTGCTTGGATGTGATTCATTCGAACCCTGGCAAAGATATAAACTATAAAGTCACTAGTGAAACTATCTGTGCCGAGATGGCCTCACAGCACTGCATGCAGAATTGAAAACCCAAAGAGGGTCCAGTTATTAAATGTTGTCCCTACAAAATCAGCAACCAATTAACCAAAAACAGTGCAACTGTGTTAACACAAAAAAAAAACTGCCCTGGGTCTGAGAGGGTTGCTTGAAATTGGGAAATTTAAACTTCTGATGGGCAATTAGCCTGCACTGGGATATATCTGATAATCCAATTTAAAATTCGGCTTGTTCCGACTCTTAGAATATTTACCCAGGAAAAATTTAGAAGGATTAAAACCATGATGGGTAACTATACTATTGAACCCCCAAATCCCACACTGGACCCTCTGACAAGCTAGGTCTGACCAATAAAGTGTAAGTGAATTTTTAACAAAGAGAAAAGCTTCAATTACAGACAAGCAAAGCCTCTAATGCTGAAAAATTAACTTTAGAAGTATGGTGTCTCTTTCCTTTCGAGTGTAATTATTGCTGAAAATTGGCATTAATATATTAAAAATTAAAATAAATTTTACTTCTTTGTCTTTCATATCTGTCTCTCTTAATCCCACTTTGCTTTCTCTCCTTTTCTGAGTGTGATTTTGTAGTTAATTAAAAAATCTAATTTATACTTATTATTTTAGACTTTGTTGGAGGGGGTGGGGTGGAACTTTCAAGAGGAAATTATCATGAATACCCCTGTGGACTAAGGGGCATAAAGAATCAGAAGTAGGTTTGAATTCTTCAATACTGGGAGCTGTTTATTGACGGTGTGCATTCATTCAGTCAGGTCTAAGAATGCCCAACAGGATCCCACACTAGGTGAAGCCAATAACCCAGGGTTACCTGACCCATACTCATAATGGGCCAGTCTACACCCCAAGCCTCAACACACCATCTCGAAGGATAGGGGCAGCAGATACATGGGAACACCACCACCTGCAAGTTCCCCTCCAAGTCACTGATCATCCTGACCTGGAAAAACATGGTCTTTCGTGTTGCTAGATCAAAATCCTGGAACTTCCTATCTAACAGCACGATGGGTGTACCTACAGCACATGGATTGCAGTGGTTCAAGAAGGCACCATCATCTTCTCCCACCTTCTCATGGGCAATTAGGGATGAGCAATAATTGCTGGCCAAGCCAGTGACATTGTCACGTCCCATAAAGGAATCCCATGAATAGCTGCATCTTCTGTGCTGCTTCTCTTAGGATGACACCATTCTTCCTCCCATCACTGCCATTTTGTAAGTGATGATGTGGATATGCCGGCGTTGGACTAGGGTAAACACAGTAAAAAGTCTGACAACACCACGTTTAAGTCCAACTGATTTATTTGATAGTACACTCACTAGCTTTCGGGGTTAGTCCCTTCGTCAGGTGAATGCTTCGTCTGAGGCTAGAACTCTCCATTCACCTGACGAAGGAACTAACCCCGAAAGCTAGTGAGTGTACTATCAAATAAATCGGTTGGACTTAAACCTGGTGTTGTCAGACTTTTTACTTAATTTTATAAGTGCCCTGTAGCCTGTCAGTCTGCTAATCCAGCCTCATGCTGCGGTTGCCAAGAGAGTGCTGTCCAAAGCCAGGCCAGTGACAACCAGAGCTGTGTGAGAATGTCCTGCAATATCATCTGTAGTCTCTGCTCCTGAAAGTCAGCACTCTTCCACTCACCATGCTGTAGGCACTAGGGTAGCACTGGGTGAAAACAATAGATCAGGCAAGAATAGATGGATAACAGGTATTATGAGATTGTACAAGGGTAATGATTGGATTTTGAAAAGAACTTGGTTTGTTTAAGGGACAGATTGGTTATATTACTGGAATAGTAATGAAGAAGCCTAATGATCCTGAGACGTGCCAAAATCTTGCTGCCGTTCATGCCGGTGGAATTTTACAATCCTACCAATGGCACTCTCCTGCTGCAGGTGAGAAGTCTCACCAAACACACTGCAGAGAGGGAGAAAAATATCACCCATGGCTTGAAATTGTCCCACAGCTGTATAGCACTGTTGCTTCACAGAGCCAAGGACCCATGTTTGATTCCTGCCCGGGTCACTGTCTGTGTGGAGTTTGCACATTCTCCCTGCGTCTTCGTGGATTTCCCCTAGGTGCTTCGGTTTTTTCTCCCACAGTAGATGGGCTGGTTAGGTGCATTGGCCATGCTAAATTTTCCTTCAGTGTACCCAAATAGGTGCCAGAGTATAGCAACTAAGGGATTTTCACAGAAACTTCATTGCAGTGTTAATGTAAGCCTACTTCTGACACTGTAATTTTCTTTGTTCTTTCAGAGGTTTTAGTTAAGCCGGGCAGCATGGTCGGAGCAGGCTTGGAGGGCAAAAGGTCCTGTCCTGTGCTGTAATTTTCTTTGTTTTTTGTTCGAATAAATAAAAAGCAACTGAAAAGTTTAAGTTCAGTTAAGAACATAAGAACATAAGAAATATGAGCAGGAGTAGGCCATCTCGCCTTTCGAGCCTGCCCCGCTATTCAATAAGATCATGGCTGATCTGTCGTGGCTCAGTTCCACATTCCCGCCCTCTCCCCATAACCCTTAATCCCCTCTCTTATCAAAAACCCATCAACCCGCGTCTTAAAAATATTTAGCGAGGTAGCCTCCACCACTTCAACGGGCAGAGAATTCCAGAGATTCACCACCCTTTGAGTGAAGAAGTACTTCCTCAACTCCGTTCTAAACCGCCCCCCCTTTATCCTGAGGCTGTGCCCCCTAGTCCTACTGTCCTTTCTGAGCAGGAAGAGCCTCTCCACCTCTATCCTATCCATCCCATTCATCATCTTATATGTCTCAATGAGATCTCCCCTCATTCTTCTAAACTCTAACGAGTACAAGTCTAGTTTATTCATCCTCTCCTCATAGCTCAACCCCTTCAACTCCGGCATCAGCCTAGTAAACCTCCTCTGCACTCCCAAGGCCAAAATATCCTTGCGTAAGTATGGCGCCCAAAACTGCACACAGTACTCCAGCTGCGGCCTCACCAATGCCCTATACAGCCGCAGCAAGACCTCCCTACTTTTATATTCAATCCCCCTCGCTATGAAGGCCAGCATCCCATTAGCCTTCCTGACCACCTGCTGCACCTGCAGGCTGGGTTTTTGCGACTCATGCACAAGGACCCCGAGGTCCCTCTGCACTGTTGCCTGCTGCAGTTTTTCGCCACGTAAGTAATAATCCTTCCTACCATTATTCCTACCAAAGTGGACCACCTCGCACTTGCCAACATTAAATTCCATTTGCCATTTCCTGGCCCATTCGCCCAGCCTATCTAGATCCTTCTGTAGACTCTCCACACCCTCCGCGCAATTTGCCGTTCCACCAATCTTGGTGTCATCAGCGAATTTCGACACCATACACTCGGTTCCCTCCTCCAGATCATCTATATAAATGGTAAATAGCTGAGGCCCCAGCACCGACCCCTGGGGCACTCCACTAGTCACCAACCGCCAATCCGAATAGCATCCATTAACCCCCACTCTCTGCCTCCTATTTGACAACCAATCCTCTATCCACGCTAACACCCTACCCCCAACTCCATGTCCCCTGACCTTCTGCAATAACCTCTTGTGAGGTACCTTGTCAAACGCCTTCTGAAAATCAAGAAAGACCACATCCACCGGCTCTCCTCTATCCACCGCCCTAGACACATCCTCACAGAACTCCAGTAAATTTGTCAGACACGACTTCCCCTTAATGAAACCATGCTGCGTCTGCTCTATCAAGCAATTCCCCTCAAGATGCCTCACTATTTCCTCCTTGATGACGGATTCTAACATTTTACCTACAACAGACGTTAAACTAACCAGCCTATAATTTAACTAAATGAAGTAACATTTTGGCATCTGTGATGGTGGCCATTGAATGACTGGATTGTTGTAAAACTCTATTTGGTTCACTGATATCCCTGAGGGAAGAAAATCTGCTAGTCTTACTTGATCGGGCCATACATGACTTCAGAACCACAATACTATGGTTAACTCTGCAATGGTCTAGCTAACCAATTTGTTGAATGCAATTGGGCATGGTTAATAAATACGATCTTTGACAGTGCCACCCACATTCCATGAATGAATTTAAAAAAGAATGGCCAGTGATGTTTGCTTTGTAGTGGCTTTTATTTCAGCATGAGATGAGATTTTATATAACGTCACAGAGCAGCTGCTGGTACCAGAGGAGGATACTGCTGGTGCTCAGTACCTGATTGCCAATGCCGCTCTCTCTCATGCCAGCTGGCTGACCAATTAACTGCCAGAAGGCCATATATGGAGCTGACCATTCTCAAAATGGAATTTGGCAGTGACATAGTGGCCACTGGTTGGATGGATGTGATCTAAACATCCAGTTTGCCCTGAAGGCTCAGTCTGTACTAAAGATCAAGACTCTCCTGAAGGCCCAGTTTGCCTTCAGTGTCCAGTTATGAAAGGCAACTACTCCTCCCTCAATTGCTTCCCTCATGCTCCCAATAGTCCAAGTACCTGATTGAGATTGCAGGTGTCTTGTTCTCCTCTTGACTTAGTGCATGGAGCTAATGGTCAAGGCGATCGCTTGCAGGTCTGTATACATATCTGTATATGTATACATATACAGATCTGGCTATCCATGAGAGTTGTCAATCTCTCAATGGAGGAAGCACTGGCAGCACTCATAGAACATAAAACATAGAACATTACAGCGCAGAACAGGCCCTTCATGATCTGAACTGACTTCTCCATAGTCCGAATCAGGATGTGCATACTCTGAAATCTCTGCCAGATTTTTACCCACCTCATGTTACATATCCAGCACCTGCTGCATTACTGACAACTCCAGAGTTATGTCATCAGTTTGGGATTTAGCATTAGGCATGGCCTCAAACACTCTTCTGAGCATTAGTGGCCTCAACTATCATAGCCTCTGACAGCTGCCAAGACTGATGGCTGACCCCAGAGACAGCTGTTCTTGTAGATGACCTGCATGAGAGAACAGAAATATCAAAGGATTTTGACAAACATGGGTCTCCAGAATTGGCTGGCGTTCACATTAATGTATGTTCAGTGAAGGACACAAGAACCCTATTGGACATGCTTGACCAAGGCCCCATTGTGATTGATCATGAGGCGACTTGCCCTCTTATACCCAAAGTCCAGCTTTTCTCTACTAAAATGTACCAGAGATCACCTGTAGTGAGGACAATGAAAGAACATGGGTGTTCCAGCAGAAATGGGAGATTTGGCCTTCAGCAAAACTCCATTCAGTGCAGAGGCACTGGAAAATCCCAGCCATGGATAAGGTTACATGAGTTACAGCCACTCAAAAACCTGTGAATAGCCTGTTGGAAGTTGTGATCTTAATGAATGATGACTACCATCCTTTCGCTGCTGGCTGCAAAATTCAGGCCTTTGTTTAAGTTGTTAAGTTTGAATATCCACACACTGAGCTTAACATGATGAATTCAAAGTGCTAGATTCATCTGCAGTTACCTGGCTCCCCACTAAAAGCTGCTCCCCAATGTATTCAAATGACATGGCATTGAGATCAGCAACATGACTCAACTACATAAAACTAGACTGCCGAGGGAGACAGGCTTCCTAAAGCTAAAAATTTAGATGGAATTGTGTAATTACTGAGCTGGACTTCAGAGATTGCAAATGTCTAGTGTACAGAATGTTTCAGGCTTTCTTGGCTATATTGAGATGTTAGTTGGCCAAAGTTTATTTCCCTTTTGGATCTGAAAAGAAAATAGGACAACATAATAAGTCCTTGAAAAAGATTTTGCCTCACATGTGAACACTATTGAGGATTTGGGTTCTTGGGCACATTGTTCCAATTATGTGCTTTTGGAAGCTGACCACAGTTTGTTCAAAGCTGAAAGAACAGGATCTTATATCTTCTCATAATTTTGCCTTGTGTATTTTGGTATGAATTCTACACAATAACATATTCACATTTCTCAGTCTAACACTTTCTTACATATTCCACACTTCACTGTAATATTCTCTGATATTTTCCATACCTGTCTCTGTAGCACCTTTGACTGTACACATACACAGTGTATCCCTGAGGTACACTACACCTTCACTGCAATACCAAAGTAATCCATGTTCTTATTAATGTACTCTAATATACCCTTCAGTGCTATGTTCTGATGTACTCCACTTTCACTGTAACATTGTTATTGAATAATATAAACATGGGATAGTACAACACAGGAGGCCATTCACCATGGAGTTTGCAGGGGTTCTTTCAAAGAGCAATCCTATTGGTCCCAATCTTTCCCCCTGCAGTTTTTTTCTCCTTCAGGTATAATCCAATTCCCATTTGAAGATTACTATTGAATGTGTTTCAACCACCCTTTCAGGCAATGCATTCAAAATCCCAACCACTTTTGTTGTAAGTAAGTTTTATCTTGTGTTGCCTCTGATTCTTCACATTTATGTCCCCTGGTTATTAACTCTTCAGTCATTGGAAACAATTTGTCTTTATTTATTCTATCTAAACTCATTATTTTAAACGCAATTTTCAAATCTCCTCTTAGCCCTCTCTGCTCTAAGGGCAGCATGGTGGCACAGTGGTTAGCACTGCTGCCTCACAGTGCCAGGAATACGGATTTGATTCCTGGCTTGGGTCACAATCTATGAGGAGGCTGCACATTCTCCCCAGGTCTATGTGGGTTTCCTCCGGGTGCTCCGGTTTCTTCCCACACTCCAATGATGTGAGGGTTAGGTGGATTGGCCATGCTGAATAGCTCCTTAGTGTTAGGGAGTTTAGCTACAGTAAATGCATGGGGTTATGGGGATATGGTCTGGGTGGGCTTGTGACCAGTGCAGTGAAGAAGGAATGGCTTCCTTCTGCATTGTAGGATTCTATGAAAGGATAACAACCACAACTTCTCTAGTCTATCCACATAACAGTAAACCAGCTTCCTGAGAATTTCTTCACCAAAGTATATGTGTCCTTCATAAAGTGCTATGCCCATAATTGGACATATACTTGTAAGATTGGGCTGAATGGGTATTTTATATAGGTTTGGCATAACTTCCTAGCTTTTGTGCTATATGGTTGGAATCTTCTGGACCCACCAGCAGGAAGCTTGGCAGGCAGAAGAGATTGTTTTGGTGCAAGATCAAAAATCAGTCTCCTGATGGCAGAATGAAGAACTGGTAAAACTCTGGCCTACATCTCTTAATTTAACATCTTAATATAATCTGCACTTCTCACTCTAATATACCACATATCCTCACTCTCCATTCAACTGCTATGCTTTCTATAATCCTGACGTGTTGGCCTTTGGTTGAATCTGGCTCAAATTGCCCTGGACTGACTTCTTCAATGAGAAGTTGAGATATGTGTCGATTTCTGACTCCTCTTTTATCTGAGCTGTCATACGAAGTTACCACCTTCAGTGAGAAATGCTTCTCCTTGGTGTGAGAACTCAAGGTAACTACATTGTTTGAGACTTCTGTTGAGTAAATTGCATGAATACTGTCCTTGCTTTGAGTGCAAACACTAAAGGATATATTAAATGGCTTCCCAAACTCTCAGAATTGATCTGATATGTACAAAATGTACTGAATTATCCTAATAAACATTCTAGTGTTATGGTTCAGGTCAAAAACTCAGAAGTGTTTTATGGGGCCTGTCTGGATCATAAGTTTTGCATCTTGACTTTGGCTAGGAGAAGCATGATAAATTTCACTTCAAATATGATTCAAATGATCCACTGGGGAACTTTTATCAAACAAAGTTTATTTAAGAATTAAGCTAACATTCGTGGAAAGAAAATTAGCAATAACTTTTATAAACTATAAACAAAATTAAAATAGCCATGATAATGTATAACCATGAACAAATATATCTAAGATGTTCTGATCAAAACCAATCCCATAAACAACCCTTTAGACAGGTTTGACACAGCAAAGACTAGTGCTCACATGATACTGGAATTGAGTCCTTTGGCTGAATACTGCAGTTCTCTTGATAGACTCAGAGCAGTTTGTAGTCAGAACAGCTTCCCAGAACCCCAGGGAGAGACTCTGGTCAAGCCACCAACAGCAGGTTTTCCGCTTTATAAAGGCAAGACCTTGTTTTTCGATAACCAACAGAATTTTCAAATAAAACAGGGAGAGAGAGAAAAACACTTCTAAAAACTAAGACTCAAACCTGCAGCTCTGAACTGAAGATGAAAGAACTCATGTCACCTGCCAACCAGTTTTTCTACTAACAATGCAGAGCTGTAAAAGATCCCATAGTAAAAATGAATAAACCCCTCTTTAAGCGGCAATAACAGGACACCTCCCATTAAGCTGATGCCATAATGATATCAGCTAAAGTTGTGAGCTGAAAAAACACAAGCTGTGAGAGCTGCAGAGATCATAATTAAAAAAAAACCCTTTCTGAAAGGTAGACTAATGTCACATTAGATAATTGTCTAACTCTGGCAGTTAACATTTTATAAATTTAATGTAATTTCATAGCAATATTATAACAATTTATTTTTTTAGGTCAAATAGATAAAATTTTCAAGATGTGAGAGAAGTTAATGTTGAAGTATTTACATCTTATTGCATAGATCTTATGACAGAGAAATTGACAAAACAATAGTGATACAATACAACAAATATATTTGTTACCAAATATTAATCTTATTAAAGAAGCATTTTTTCCAATTTACAGCAACCAACTTGGCAATTGAAAAAAATGCACATCTGATGTTCAGCCACCATGTTCCACAACATTTCAGATAAAATGAGTTTTTTAAGCAGCAGATTTAGTAATAGGACCTTCATATTAATAGTCAATGGTGACTGGCAAATTGTGCTAATGCATTTGTTCAAGTGTAGTTCTTAATTTCTCAACATCTGATGTGTGTGCCAGATGCACTCTCGGTTACAAGGTCAACTTTGCCTAATCAACAGCCCTTAAAGGGATTTCTGGAATGCTTTGTAAAGAAGTATGTTTTTCTTTTGAATACTTATTCCTCCCTGGGAACTGCCTGAAGTTGAACCAGACTGTTCACAAATTTAGTGCCTCATTTGGCTCCAAGATGAACTTTCGACCATAAATTCTCACCATCAGTATGACTACCTATTTCTACCTTTGTAACATCACCCAACTTTTTTTCAAAGACTTTGGCTGATTTCCCACATTCTATCCTCCATAAACTTTAGGTCATCCAAAACTTTGCTGCTTGCATCCCAACTCACACCAAGCTGTGTTCAACCCACTGTGCTTGTTGACTTACATTGGTTCCTGGTTAAGCAATGACTCAGTTTTAAACTGATCATTCTTGTAATCAATTCCTTTCATGATCTCACCCCTCTAAGTTTCTGTAATTTCCTCCAGCCTTGCAAATGTTTGGGCTCTTCCAATCCTGGCCTTGAGGCTGTCAGATTTTAGTCATTCCACCATGGGCCTTCAGTTGTCAAGGCTCTAAATTCTGGAATTCCCTTCCTAATCTCACCACCTCTCTTCTTTTCATTCATTCTTTAAAATGTCTTAAATTTTAGCTCTTTTGACTGATGGCTGTTGAGCCCAAATTTCCTTTGTTACTCAGGTGCCAAACTTTGTTGACTATGAAGAGTTGGGACCATTTTACTATGTTTAAGCACAGTATACATCAAATTGTTGTTGAAGTGGAGCAAGGAGGAACAGCAATGTTGAGCTCAATGTTCCCTCCTGTTCTTATCCTCTCTCCCAACCTTCAAGAAAACCTGCCTTACATACTCTGCTGGCAAAGTAGCAAATTGAGGTGAAAAGGCACCAAAGTGGGGATCTATTTTTTGTAGGTACAACAGGTGCCAGCGGCTCATCCATATTGTGATGAGGTCCAGGACAAATTTCAGGAGGCCCTCTTTGTTCACAAGTAGTGTTTGATTGAATATCAGATTTAGTCTTTCAGAGTTCATGTACCAATTTCTTTACTAAGGCAGCAAAATTGAATTTTACATACAGAACACTTTTAACTACAATCAAATTTAAGAGAAATTGTGTGATAAACATACATCTGAGATAGCTAAACTTTTTAATCCGCAACTGACATGAGGAAAAAGGCCAGGCATTTCAGGTGGAATGGGTGGTGGATGGAGGAGGATGACTATCCACAGACAGGATAGCCAATTAAATTATCAACAGTCACTTAAGACTAGTTGGGGAAGGCTGATTGGGATTTTTCAATTAGCCTTCAGATTCCTGGAGACGTGGCTGTGACCAGTTTAGCTGCCTGGCAGCAGACCCCATGGGCCAGCAGTCCAGGCAGGCTTGAGTTCAACAGTAACTGCTGCAAAGGCGATATTTTACTTACAGTTTTAAAAAATTGGAGAGATGGTGACCATTTCACTTAGCTGCCTTGGCATCCTGCTGCTTCTTTCAAGCTGAGAAGTCACTGATTGGTACTCCAACTTTGAGAATCCACTTGCCATCTTTAGTTGATATCCAGCCTGTCTTCTGGCCATTAATTGACTAACCTGAGAAAAATCATACTGAGTGATTGAGCAGGATTTTACCAGTTAAGGCCATGAAATCAGGGCAAATGCATTTCTCACACACACATGCAGTAGGACTTCCCTTTTATGAGAACAGCCAAATAATGGCTGCTGGTGGGTAAGCTGTCCAGTTGATGGTGGCAGGCAGGATTTAGTCTAAGCAGCCTGCAAACAGTTGCAAGTTTAATTGGCACATGTGCAACATTCAGGCAGTTGCTACCTAGAACATAGGAGGAGGAGGACAGCAATATTAAGATGGCAGCAAGAAAAGTAAGTGTCATTCCACCCTTCAGCAACATCTCCCTTGAGGCACTTGCACAATCAGCCTGTGAAAATAGCCAGGTCTTTTCCCTGCAAGATGAAAGAAGAGGCCAGCTGTCATAACCAGGAAGACATGAATAGATGCAGCTGGAATGGTGAATAGTCATAGAATCACGCCTTGAGCCTGGGAACGGTTCAGGAAGCATTTTAATGACCTGATGAGATCTGGAAAAGTAAGTGGTATTAATAGTGGTCATCTGGAACCCCAGCATTAAGTGAAACATGCCCATGAAATTGGAGGCTAGGGATGGACCCATGCATGGGACAATATTAAGTGTTGGCATTGAGGTACTCTGTCATTGCGCACCAAAGACCCTTACTTAGCAATGGGTGAAAACTGCTTCAAAATGGCTAAATGCTCGCCTCACCATGTTGTACCATAGGGGCAGTGTTGCACATTTACATTGCCGTAGATCATATAGCACAAAGACGCCATGAGACAGCATTGACATTGGGCATGTTCATGCCGACAGAGAAGTGCACCCTGAATGCCAGGGTCCACTAATAGGCTGGAGGTAGAGTATTCATTAACCAATAGCTTGATGCTAATGGAGGAACAGGCTTTAGAAATCGGTTGAGTCTTTGCAGAGTGTTAGGGACCACATCAGAAACTCGAAGGAATATTATGAAGTTAACCTAGATCCCAACTTTTACTTTTCATTTTGGAATTAGGGTGAGCATAAGATGTTTTGCTTCAGGTATGACTCAAATGGCCAATGGGAAAACTTCTATTAAAACAAACTTTATATAAAAACACAGATAGAATATAACAAGAAAAATTAGCATAACTTTTACCAATTGAAATACTTAAACACAACAAAGTATAATTCTTAATAGCTATCAATCTCTATATTGTTCCAATTTAGCAATATCCCCACAGACATAAATTCCTTCTTCAGAGCCAGTTAGTGCCAAGAGCAGATATGCTGCTGTGGATGCTAGATTTCCAGCCTTTTAGCATCTCTGGATAGAGATATAGAGAGACACCCATCTTCTGACTGTAATACAGCAGACTCTCAGAGAAAGATTCACACCCAAACAACAGAATCTTAGAGAAAGAGACTTAGTTCCTGGCAGATTCCAGTCTCCAACTTCAGAGGAGAGAAGAGAGATACTGCTGTCTATTAAGTCCAAGCAACATAGTCAGTGTAAGCCCAGCTCCACCCAGTCATATGACCTTACCTGTCAATCAACCTAATCAAGTCCCACTCTTCAAAACCCCAGGGGAAATCACTAAAACAACAGAACAACATTTGTTCAGATTAAAATAAACATTCTAGCAATTAGGAACAATTCTGCAACTGCAGGAACAGTGGAGGGTGCTGGTTAGAGATCCAGCGGTACCAGTTAAAACATACTTAAACAATCCTGCACAAGTACATGACTTAAATACATTTCTTAAAGGCACAATATTGTCACACAGAGCAGTCTGTCACTGAGGGTGAGGCAGACATTGAAGGTAGGGAGAGTTCCCTAAGATGTGGTTGAATTCAACAGTCCCTACACCTTGTATGGTAATAGTCTCATTTCAGGCCCTTCAATGCCACTGTAAGCTTCTCACCAGGGGGAGGGTGGAGGACGTGATGGTAGAACAACTGTTAGGCTTTCATATTTTATCTCCACAGTCCCAACATCAAATGAGGGATAGAGTGATGCATCCTCCTTGAAAGCTCACAGGATGTAACAACACCCAAAGGTGTCACTGCATCACTTTATCTCTGTGCACTCTCTACCAGTATAGATACAAGCATGCCACTGGGCATTAGACCATTGGCTCAGATGGTACTGCACAGTGGAGTGGGCACAACATACTCGCATGAAGAGCTGGCAAGGCAGAGAATCCCTCAGATGCTGTCAGTTGGAGGCCTACTTGAGACCAGGAACATGCCAAGCGTGAGGCAAGTGATGAACCTCTAGAGTCATCTGTCAGATGGCAGATGCTGGATGTCCAGCAGGATGTGCAGGAAGATATGATGGATATCCCTGCGGTCTGCATGCCATAGTATCTGTCATGAAGGAATCAGTGCATGCATGAGCACTGTGTTGATCATGAACACCAAGTGCACAGACTCCTCCAGAGAGAGCTTGGTGACTTGGGAACAGAATTAGAGGTTCCTGAGTTTGTGCTGCTCTTCTGTCCACATGCCCGTCCTTGGTCTTTTGCAATGCTCCAGTGAAGCTCAATGTAAACTGGAAGAACAGCACCTCATCTTCCAATTAGGCACTTTATAGCCTTCCAAACTGAAGATTGAGTTCAACAACTTCAGAGAATGAACTCTCTTCTCCACCTCTACTCCATCTTCATTTATTTTATTTCTTCTTTTAACATATTTGTCCATTTCTATTACTTTATATTCTTATTTTCATTTTTCTGCCTCTAATATCTTGCTTTCCATCTTGTTTCATCCCATTCTTCGCTCCAATAGGACAAACTGCCACATTCCTACACTCTGCACCTTTGTTCTGCCATTTATATATTCCAGTCCCTTAATGGATGTTCTTAGCACCATTCCTACCTTTATCATCACCATTTACATTTCCTATGTCTTTTTGTCTATGTAATTGTCTCTCACCCTCAGTATAAATTTTGTTATATCTACCTTGTCTTCAGCTCTGATGAAGGGTCATCCTGACTCGAAATGTTGGCTCTATTCTCTCTCCACAGATGCTGCCATACCTGCTGCGATTTTCCAGCATTTTCTGTTTTTGTTTCCGATTCCAGCGTCCTCACTATTTTGCTTTTATGACAGCAGAATCAGCAGGCTGCCTCCAATGCTGCTGCCAATGGAGTGGGGGAACCAAGATGTAGCACTCGTAAACATGAGTCTAACTCACTGTGAGCACAAGAGGGGGTTTTCACAGTGAGATTCTTTCATTTCACCAGTGTTACATATTATTTTTGTGTGACTGTCAATGCTAGATTATGTTATGTTCCTTTTTTATGACTCTTAAAAAGAGATAAATATTTATTCTGTTCAATAGTCAGAGTAACCTGCATGCTTTTCATAGGTACGGTGACTTAAGATAGATGACAGGTGCTGCAAACATCATTACAGAAGCTATGATCCAAAATTGGGATCATAGAATTATCCCATTGGAAATGCTTGAAATAGAGGCATGCTCAAAGCCGTGCCTTGACAGTTTCACTGGACGTGCATAGAATCAAGGCCTCCTGGAGTTTCTGCATTCCTGAAGGATCCTCACACCTGCCTCTATGACCTCACCCTGTGCCTTCCTAAGATTCCTCATCCGATCCACCACTTGGGTTGCCCCTTGGCAGAACCAAATTGTATGCTGCACTCTGCACAACAATTGTAAGCAACACGTGCTCTAGAGGATGTTGCAGTGTTCCCCCAGTCGGTCAAGGTATCTGGACATTATGTTCAGCAGCCCAGTGGTCCTCTCAATGACTACTATTATGGAGGCATGACTGCTATTGTACCTTTCCTCCGCTTCTGTCCTTAGATGCTGGAATGGCATCATGAGCCACCTTTTCAACAGATAGTCTTTTCCATTCAGGATCCATCCATCCAATCGAGCCAGAGAATTAAACAACCCTAGGTGCTGGAAGTATGGCAGGGTTTAAACATCATCAGAAATACTGGGATACCTTTCACAGATTTGCAGAATGTGTGTCTTGTGATAGCAAATTATTTGAAAATTCATGGATTGGAACCCCTTTCTGTTTATGAAGGCATCTGGCTCACCTGCTGGCACCTTGATGGCCACATGAGTACAGTTAATGGCACCCTAGATGTGTGGGAACCCAGCGATTACTGAAAAGCATCTATTCGCTCAGACTGACTGGCTTCATCTGTTCTGAAATGAAAAGAGTGCCAGTGACCAACTTGGTGCCACTATGGGCATTGAGACACACCACATAGATTTCCTATTGATCCCTGGAAAGTACCAGAGGTGAAAAACTTGAAGACTACTGTGATTTTTACAGCCTCTAGCACAGGGTGGCCACCCTCACAGTTGGAGGAGATGTCCAAGTCAGTCATCTGGCATATGGAAATTACAGTCTCCCTTGGGAAGCAGAACCTCCTTCAGTACTGGACATCAGGCGTGTTGACATAGTTTGGAGTACTGCATGTAGACTCTGGTTGCAGGATAGTAGTGTCTCCTGTGGACTTTCCTGCTGTTAGCTTTGTAATCCCTATACTTACGCCTCTCCTCCACAGATCACTCCCAGGGTTGCTGCCTGCAGATACCTGGCCTCCTGTGCCTCTGCCCCTCTTCCTCTTCAGAGGAAGTCTCACCAGCAGAGTATACAACCCCCATTTTCAGAGATGCAGAAGGCACTGCCTTATGCACTGAATGGTGCACTCATCAAAAATCTTCCGTGTTGGAAAAACAAAAGTTCTCAAAAAAAAACTACAAATGCAGAGTCAAGCAGAGAATACAGAAAAAGAAAACTCTGAAGTATCAGCAGTAAAAGAGCAGCAAACTCTCACAAAAACTCCTAAACTCTCACCCTGTCAATGTTGTGGTCCCATTTTATCCTGCCCTGAAATGGGAAATCCATCAAAATGGAATGGTTGCTTGCCCTTGTCACCCATGCGACAACTGCAAAATCACATGGGCAACACAACATTTTATATAATTGGCTTTTTAATGGGCTTACTTACCCATTTAATTATTAGCGGATGTTCTTCCAACACCCCCAAGCACCCACTGACTGTAATATTGTGCAAGGGCATGATGATGTTGGGACGCACGCCTCATGTGTTCTTGCATGATTTCGTGTGGATTTGAATTGGGTGCAGGCCCACAATAGCAACATAAGATTCTAGGCCATGTATTTGTATTATGAAGGCTTATTTGGGTCATATACCCTAGCTTTCTGCTCTAAAGTCCTATTCTCATATTCTTATTCCTCTCTCCTGGTTTAAATTACTTTGCAGTTTTGGTTTCCCCTTTATTTGTGACCCTAAAGTACAGTTTATGACTGTTACTCTACTGTCTTCCCTTCCATTTGTTTTGGATTATTATCATTACTATCTTTTCCAACTGATCCCACCACCATTTATTTATTAGTTTACAGTCCTTGTGAACTCTCCATTTACTTTTCCTTTCCTGACCCTCGTCCCAGCCCAATTTAAGTTGATTTGTCGCACCTTTACAGTTCCTCCAATCTCAATACTTATGCCAGTGTCACATGAAATGAAATAACTGTTTTCCACACCACTCCTCCAGCTATGTGTTCACCTTCTGAATCTGCTTATGCCTATGGCCTGGACTCGTAAGGTTCTGTTATTCAATTTAGATCCTAATTTCTTGTACTCCTGAAACAGAATCTTTTCCCAGCATTATTGGCCTCAACGTGATCGCAGCAACTGGATCCTCCAGCTTCCTCTTCAATATCTTTTCAGGCTTCAAGATATACCTGAGTCTGGCGCAATGTAGGCAACATACCATGTAGGACTCTATCCTGCTTACCAAATATGTTATCTGTTTGCCATGTTATTGAATCTGTACGTAGACCCCCTTCTCCTTCCTTCCAATTTGCCACAGTCCTCATTCTGGTTGTCCTTTCAACAGTTTTTTTGTTCTCATCTTGCCAGGTTGCATTTCTTTTCTTTGTCATGATTATTTACAACTGACAGGTCTTGTTAGGCCCTTCCTGAGACAACAAGGTTTAAAACTGATCTAGATGCAAATTGGTTGTGAATTTATTATCTTCTTTTGGGTGCTTCCACCAAATACCAATTTCATTCCCAAAGAATCTATCATGTTTGACATTACTCTCTTGTAGGTCAAACTACCATAGAACCATAGAAAATTTCAGCTCAGAAACAGGCCTTTTAGCCCTTCTTGTCTGTGCCGAACCATTTTTTGCCTAGTCACACTGACCTGCACTTGGACCATATCCCTCCACACCCCTCTCACCCATGTACCCGTCCAAGCTTTTCTTAAATGTTAAAAGTGACCCTGCATTTACCGCTTTACCTGGCAGCTCATTCCACACTCCCACCACTGTCTGTGTGAAGAAGCCCCCCATAATATTCCCTTTAAACTTTTCTCCTTTCACCCTTAACCCATGCCCTCTGTTTTTTTTCTCCCTTAGCCTCAGTGGAAAAAGCCTGCTTGCATTCACTCTATCTATAACCATCAAAATCTTCTACACCTCTATCAAATCTCCCCTTATTCTTCTATGCTCCAGGGAATAAAGTCCTAACCTATTCAATCTCTCTCTGTAACTCTGCTTCTCAAGTCCTGGCAACATCCTCGTGAACCTTCTCTGTATTCTTTCAACCTTATTTACATCCTTCCTGTAGCTAGGTGACCAAAACTGTACACAATACTCCAAATTCGGCCTCACCAATGCCTTATATAATCTTACCAGTACCTAACCTTAACTAGTCATGGGAATTTGCTTTCTTCTTTGAAGAATATTAGTGAACCAGGTACAATAGTCCGGCAGCATTCATGGTCATTCTCCTGGTACCAGCTCATAAATTATTGGATGCATCAAATTCAATTTCACAGCACTCCATGGTGAGATTTGAATTTCTGACTTTTGGATTACTGTACCAGTGCATTACTGTATCTTTTGGGTAAGGAATGTTTGGCAAATCTGGCAGAAAAGAAAACATCTTTCAAAATGCAGTTCAATATGTGAGAGTTGGATTTAGAGAGATGACTTTAGATAAGCTTTCCTTGATTTCATTTTTGTATTAAGTATTTTTCCTGGTTGCAAATTAGTGAATCAAAGGATTTTGCTGCCCCTCTTCATTTAACTTTTTTTCAGCACTTTATTTCCACTGACAATTGTCCAGAAGCAGTGAGTCATGCCAAGTGCATGTTCCAAATACTCATGTTTGACCTATTAATGAAGGAAAATTTGAAAAATATCTTCTAAGTGTAGTACTGCCAATGAGAACTGAATTCCAATGGTCTATAATGAGGAGATGTCTACTGTGATTAAAGAATTTCTGAGGTTAATATGGCGCAGGAATATCTGAGCATGAGTGACAACCATCAATGAAGGTATTGTCTACTACAAAAAAAGAGTTACAGATTGAACCAAAGTTGGAACCTCCAATAGTGGTTTGGTCACACCAAAAAGATGTTCGATGATTTGTATTTGAATGAATTTTCTGAAATATCCAGTTATAAAAGGGGTGTGTGGAACATGGAGATTTCCCAAGAGTTAAGCAGTGCAATAACATTTCTCGATTTTGTAAATATGCAGTAAAATCCAGGCATTTAGATATTTATATTAAAAATAGAAAACAACTTGTTCCTGGCAGGAGAGAAGCAATTTTTCTGAGATGTTGTCATTGCTGTTTTAGTTGGATGAATTAGCAGCAATAATGTGGAAATTTGTTCTAAAAATATGTGGGTACAGACAGCATGCAGAAGAAAAGTATCAAGTTGAAGAGAAACAACAGAGCCAGTAAGTATAACTGAAATCCAGGAACAGCATCTTTTACCTTTTATGTACAAACAGCAAACAGCACAGATCCAGCAATGTTGGCATTCATTGTCTTCCACCCAAAAGATTTGAGTGATCTCATTCAACTAGGGTCAGATGCAATGGGAAATGATCTTTCAAAAGAGTTGAAACAACAGTGAGTCAGAAGGGAATGACCTGTCCTTAACCAGGGGTGAAGGAACATGAGGTGAGAACAGATGATGACCATATCTCGATGGAAAACACATTGCAAGAATCGTATTTAGCATTTAACAAACTCTGAAATGAACATTTCAACATTTGTGTTGAAGGGAATCATCCCATTGATGATGGAGATAATTATGATTGAACAACATAGTTATATACTTACAAAAACAGCCACTATAATTTATTCATTGACAATTGCAAGATCAGTATCTGTAGCAATGAAACAGTAAAGGAATGTTCATATACTTCAATCAAAAATCCAGTAAGATGAAAATAAAAAATCAGGTTTTTCTGACAATAATCATAGAAAGTCACTAGCTGGAAAATTAAACTATATACTTAAAAAATAATAACTCCTTTCAGATATTGAAAACTTGACTCATTCTGCCAGCAGTTAAAAATTATGGTGAGGGTCCATAGATCAATAATCCATGGCTTCAGACTATCAATATGAGGCCAAAGGATTTTGGATACACTTCTGGTCCATCACCAGGACCAAGGGCAGGTGCTGCTGTCACTCATAATTTGGTTTAGAGATAGATATCAATTTCATGCTGGATGGTCAATTAACTGCCATCTGGTCAGTCAGGGGAATGGCGGGGCGACCATTCGTGGACTGGAAGCAGGCAGTAAAGTGGCAGCTGCAGCAGCAGGTTTGGTTGCTGAGGTGCCGTGCCTGTTGTTGTTGGGTGACAAATACAATTCATTTTTATTCCTATAGGAAAAGAGAGTCCATAATGACAAAGAATGAGGTGCACATTCTTACCATCCTAATACCGATGGAAGAGGATGTTATGGAATTGGCAAAACAGCAGAGTGACCTGCAGCATCACAGGCAATGAGCTAGAAGTTCAATTAAAAGATAGTGGGTGTGAGTTTAGTGGCTCGCCATGATGGTGAGCCAGGAAGTTTGTGTGTGAGGCTTAAAACCTGATTCGTGCCAAGTGTGAACCAGTTTGGTACATTCTCGGTCTTGTTTTCCCATTGGGAATAGCTTTGTGCCCTTTCTGGGCACAAAACCTATTAGCAAGTAAGTGCCTCAATTTAAGTGGCATTAGCATGTTCGCTATGGCTGCTTCTGGCCTCACTGCTGCTTGCCCCTTCACCAGCGAGATGTCTTGCTGATGATGATCACTATTGTTCTGCAGGTGCCACGGTCACAGGGGGGATTTGAAGGCTATTGAAGCCCCCGGGTGGTCGGGGGCATGATTGGGCAGTGTCAGCCTGGCAGTGCCTACCTGGCACCCTGGCAGTGCTCAGTTGGAGGAGGAAGTCTCCTAGTTTAGTAGGAGATTGGGGCACTCTCCGCAATGGCTCTCTGAAACTGGCTTCCCAGTGTAATTCCCTGCTCCCCCCACCCACCCCGTGCAAAACTCCCAACTGTCACAAAAATTGACAGAGTGTGGGAAGATTGTAGTGCCATGCTCACCCAAAACACTGGTGTGGAACACTCCAGTTTTCAGACTTTTCCACCCAGTGAGTGCCTCATGACGCTGCACAGGAAGCTTTCACTGAACGTGAGGCATTATACTGTTGTGCCTTCCATTGTACATAAATGGATATACATAGTTTGGTTTTGTTTGATTTTGGAGGCAAGTGTTTGGAAGTGCAGAATCCTTTTGATTGATCTATTTGCTCACACAAGTCAGCCAGAGGAGTGGAGAGCTGCCGATGCTGCAGACACTGGGATCTGAAACAAAAACAGAAAATGCTGGAGAAACTGATAGCATCACTGGTTTAAGACAAGAACTCATGCCTCACTATCCCACAGTCAGAACCAGCTGATTGTTTCCATGTTGTGATAGCACTGGTCACTTTGACCCCTCCCCTTGACTTTGTCACAAACATCTAGAGAACTCTTGTACAGTTCTGCACTGGGTAACTGTTGAGGTTCTGAATCTCTTGCTTAGGGAGGGTGGTCAGACGCTGGTGTGCATTCGAACCCAGGTGGTGATCTTCTGCCCTCAGACTACAGCACAAGCTTTATGTTGAGCTCCCTCCTTGATGGTGTGTCCTGGCGACATATTCCTTCTGCCAGATGCACAACCTGAATTATGATGTGCAGCTCCTGTTCACAGATCTGGAGGGCCTTCGAAACTCCTTGCAGGCATTGCACATCTTTTACCTGGATCTTCTCAAAGTCTGGAACACAGCCACCTCACTCCACAGCCCTCCCCCATCTGCAGTAGTGGCTGTCATTCAGGAGCCATGCTGAGGAATCCGCTCCTCCACCAATACAACTTCAGGTGGCTGACACAGAGAAGGGTTGGGCATACCAGGGTAACCAGGGTTGGGGACGTGCTGGGTGGCAGAGGAGTGGACTGGATGATACCACCTTGTGCACGGGTATGGATGTCCGGGTCACAGCCAATGCCATTCAAGATCTTAGAATGGTCGTGCTCAGACCTTAAGTCACACATGATCTTGAGGAGGCTGAATTGTGTGGTGGGATCCCATCTGAACATACCCCTACATGGACAGAATTTCATATTTGCCCCAAGCCTAGACACCCCCTTCCCAGATCAGGTGCCTCACAGTTTGAGCCACCTTTGCAACTGCATGGAGGGGTTTCCTGTATGGGCTTCTGCTGCAGACCTTCCACTACTGTGCCTTCACCCATCACCCAGATACACTTTGTTGGGCCTTGTTGCCATCTGGCAGTGGAGTTCCCCACTGGAGGTTCCTCTGCAGAGGACTCCTCTCCAATTATCTTGGGGATCTGGGTCGTGCATGCAGCAGTGCCATACAACCGTAGACTTCACCAGTTCACGGGCTCCAATGAGACATGCCCTTTTTGCAATCTTGTGGAGTCCTTGAACCATGTCTATGTTATATCTACATTTTAGTTACCTTAAAAATCTTTTATTGATGTTTTGTTTGCATTTCAGCCCCACGCTCTTGACCTGTCAACAGATGATGTGGGGAATGTTGAAGTTCTACTTGTGAACCTTCTCCTGGACTTACATAGAAACATAGAACAGTACAGCACAGTACAGGCCCTTCAGCCCTCCATGTTGAGCCGAGCTATGTCCAAACCCAAGATCAAGCTGTCCCACTCCCTATCATTCTGGTGTGCTCTATGTGCCTATGCAAAACCGCTTGAAAGTTCCTAAAGTGTCCGACTCCACTATCGCAGCAGGCAGTGCATTCCGTACCCCATACTTGACCAAACTTGCCATAAATAGGTCCAGGCAGCAGTTGGCCGAGGGGGTCGTCTGACCCAACAAGGCAGCATGATGGCACAGTGGTTAGTACTGCTGCCTCACAGCACCAGGGTTCAATTCCCGGCTTGGGTCACTGTCTGTGTGGAGTTTGCACATTCTCCCTGTGTCTGCGTGGGTTTCCTCCGGGTGCTCTGGTTTCCTCCCATAGTCTGAAAGACATGCTGGTTTGGTACATTAACCCAAACAGGCGCCAAGGTGTGGCGACTAGGGGAATTTCACAGTAACTTCAGTGCAATGTTAATGTAAGCCTTACTTGTGACTAATAAATAAGTTTAAAAAAAAACTGTCTGCCCCTCTACTGCGGCTACGCCTGTGGCTGGGTATCGCTGAGGAGGGAGCATGCGGTGTCCGTGGGCACTGTTGAGGCCTTCCATGCTCACTGCGCATCGCAGGGACTCGGGTGTTTCATCGATCCCTTTAATCACATCTTGGTCTGATGTTATAACTTTCAACTTTGTTTTTTGTTTTAAACTATTCAGTCCTTTTTGGGGACTGCACCTTTTAATTTTTCCCTCAGTTAATTTGTTTTAGTTTATTTGGTTAGTCAGAAAGATTGACTGTGGGACAGTGTGCACCTATAACAAAGGGTTCCCTAGTGTTTAAATTGCGAGGCCAACTTTGTGGTTCTTGCACCATACTTTGATAAGTGCATACATAATATTAAGTATTTCAGATAACCATGAAAAAGCAACATTAGCTGATCACTTAAGACCATAAGACATTGAAGCATAGGCAGACCATTTGGCCTATTAAGCGTGCTCCACCATTCAATGAGATCATAACTGATGTGATATGATCATCCTTAACTCCACTTTCCCACCTGATCTTTGATTCCTTTACTGATTAGAAATCTGCCTATCTCAGCCTTGAACATACTTCATGACCCAGCCTCTACAGTCCTCTGCAGCAAAAAAATCCACAGACTCACTACTCTGACAGAAGACATTTCTCTTCATCTCTGTCTTCAATGGGTGATCCCTTACTCTGAGATTATGCCCTCTGGTCCTTGTGTCTCCCACAAGGGGAAACAACCTCTCAGCATCTACCTGTCAAACTCTCTGAGAATCCAGTATATCTCAATAAGGTGGTCTCTCATTCTTCTAAATTCCTTATAAGAAAATCCATCCACACCAATAATCAACCACGTGGACCTTCTCTGAACTGCCTCCAATGCCAGCATATTTTTCCTTTGATAAGGGGACCAAAACTGTTCACAGTATTTCAGGTGTAGCCTAACTAATGCCTTGTACAGTTTTAGCAAGACTTCCTTATTTTTACACTCCATTCCCTTTATTTCTAGGGCCACTTAACACTGGTTGCAGTTTTGTAACTTGACAGAGAAAAGGGATCCACAATCACTTCATGGACTGAGAGAGAAAAAGTGTGCTCAAGGATCTGAATATTGGTCCTTACCCTTAAAGGGCAGTTACGTTATTTAACCGTTATATTCCAAATGTGTCTGATCAATTTTCATGACTCTTGCAAAACTATTAGAATTCTGCTGACTGTTAGTGAAACCTGGAGCTAACCACCATAGTTTATGTTTCAAATATGAGTAATGCAAATGAAAGTAAAGGTTCCTTAAAAACCATTGAACTACCAAATACTGGCTTGCACAATTCTGTGCTGTATGTGCCTAGGACCTCAAAGGTAAACTGGGTACAGATGATGATCTACTGGACTATGGTGTGGCCAACCATTCTGTGTTGTTCCTGATGTTTCTGATGTTGATCATAATAAAGTAATGAAATCGTTGCCTGGAAATGTTCAAATTGCTTTCCAATTCTTCCGCGTGATTTATATATTAAATCATGACTGACTCGGCTTGTCTAAGTTACTTAATGTCTCATCTGAAACATGAAGTTGGTGTCATGTGTTAAGTAACATTTGCAAGCTGCACAGGCTGTTCTCTTTACAAATCGAATGAAAGATCAGGAAAACATTGCAAACATTTTCAGTATTACAGCCAAATTGAACATTGTTCTGGTAGGGTACCTAGTAGTATTACAAATATAATGTTCAATATTGTTTGGCTTTAAACTTTAAAATATTTGTGTCTATTGAACAGCAATCACCCGGTTCACATATTCATTCTGGTAATTGTGGTAGAAAGATGAAATCAGTTTATGGTGCAAAGTAAAACAAATTAAGATGTTCCCACATCCTCCTTGCCTGAGGAAATTGCATTTTCGACATTTTGCAATCAAATACCTCAATGCAATATTTCCAACTTTATGCAATGCAGAACTGGTTTCTTGTGTCATCACCACTTCACAATCAAATGACTCTGTACACTCTTCCATTATTTCCAACATACTGTAATGTGGTACCTGAACCATATCTCATGCAATATATGAGGTGCACTTCATAATATAGCACTTGAGCTAAGAATCTGAAACATTTCACAGTACAGAAATGATAAAATGTCAACAACAAAGTACCTCAGACAAATAAATGCAAAACTTCACAATACAATACCTGTCATGTAACTTTGACAATTTATATTGAAATGTCTGAGCCGCATAACTCCGACATTATATGGTACATCGCTTGAAGAGTCTGTCTTCAGTACTGCAGTTATCTTCAACACTTCACAAAGAAGTATCAAAGGTAATGATATATAATGAAGTACTTCAAAAATGTATGTTCAACACTGCGCAATATAATGCATGAACCATGTAACATCACAGCAGTGCATCTCCAACACTTTGCAGTGCAGCATCTGAACCATGAATTATGGTGCAATTCTCCCATTGCGAGCCGCAACTTGTCTGGCGGGAGATGCGCACCACTGGCCTTGTACCAGGATTTGTGCATGTGTCAGGAATGCATGCGCATTTCCCAGAGCTGGCAAACAGTCGCTGGTCAGACCACGCTGGAAACTGACAGGAAAGCAGGTAAGTAATTTGAATCTGGTTTTAATGTATTTTAAATATTTTTAGCAGTTCATTATTGGGAAATTTCAGGTCCTGATTGAATCTCCCACCCTGCTAGGAGTATTTCAATCCGGTGGGGTTTACATTAGCTCCCCACATTCAGGGAACTACTATGAATATCATTAAAAACCTGTGGGGTTGGGGAAGTTGCGGGGGGGGGGGGGAGTGGGGAGGTGGGTGTGCGGGTGCGGTGGGGGGAAACTATGCACGCAAGAGTTTGACAGTTCTGGAATTCTACACATGAGCAGTGGCCCCCATCTGTCAGACTCCTGTTTGCTGGCCAGGTCGATCGATGGCCAGCCTGGGACCCCCGCAGTGCTGCCCCTCCAGCAGTTCTCACAGCCCGAATGCGGCCCCCACACCAATTCCCATGCCAGCCTCCCCCCCACCCCCACCCCCACCCCAGAGTGTCCCGATTTAAGCTTCCAGCCGTGACGATTCCCCCCCTCACCCAGCAGACTCTCTCCACCCCGGGGGCTATCAGGGTCCCAGGGAGTTCGGTAGCAGGGGGTGGTGCCCCATGGGCATGGGCAACCTGGCAGCACTAGACTCTGCCCCCGGCACTGCCCAAGGGTCAAAGGGCCCATGCCTAGAGGCACTTTGGCACTGCCACCGGGCATTGGGCAGTGCCAAGGGAGTGGGGCCTAGGAACAATTGATGGGGATGAAGGGTCCCGCTCCCATTTTACATGGCGATTGGTCTGGGCTGGAAGGAGGGCAGCGATTAGAGTGGACAGGGAGTGGTCTGCCGGGGGGAGGGACCCTACCTCCAGGGTGAGGGGTGTTAGGCTGTACATTGGGCTCTCCGGGGCAAGTGGTCAGGGCTGGCCCGGGAATTGTTGTGGGGGCCACATTGGGGATGTGAGGAGCGCTGGAGGGGCAGTACTGCGGGGTGTTCCAGGCTGGTCAGCAATTGAGCTGGCCAGCAAATGGGGAGTCTGATAGATCAGGGCCACTGCACATGCGCAGATTCCAGAACTGTCAAACTCCAATGCCTCCCACCAGGTTTTTAACGATATTCACGATTGGGACCTCTGCAGTGCACAGAGTGCGGAGATTCGGGTGAGAAGTTGAGCTGAGGAAACAGTCGGGATTTAGAACAGCTTTCCTGCCAGTTCAGCACTTTTGGGAGAATCGTGGCCAACATTTCACTGTGTGATATGTGAACAATGTATCTCCAAAAATATAATACTATACTTGTACTACAACTCTAACATTTGCAATCCCAAATCTGAGTCACGTTTTACAATACTTCACAATATGGTAACTAAATTTTAAACTTGAAAATTCAACATACAATATCTCCACATTTTCTCACAAAGTACCCCTAGTCCTGCAGAAACCACAGTAATTTTATGGGGTATGGTACTAGAAAGAAACAATGAGTATCAGTTTTGGAGTGTGACAGCAACTAATTAAATTCGCTACAAATCTCAACTGACACCATCTCCCAAAGGGCATGCCATAGCAGCTAATTGCTATCCTGTCAGCTTGGTCAATAAAGGAAAAATTCATTTCGGGAATTGCAGTGTTGGAGATATTATGAAAAGCACATTTCAATGTCTCTAAAACCATGCCCCAAACCTTGGAAAGGTTTGTCTTTGGATCTTAGGTACAGATATAGATGACTGCATTCATTGGCAAACTGACAATGTTTATAATACACAAGGGTTATTAATTTTCATGTGCATTTATGAAACAACCTTGACCTGAAGAGGTATTGCAGCTTCCGATGGTCCTTACATAATAGGTATATGTAAATCACTCTTAATTAAAGAGATTGTAAAGATTTTATACCATTTTCCTCAGAACATGACAATGATGTTTTAAGAATTATTCTGTATCCTAACATGATACACTGACTGTTAATGGGGCAAAAGAAGCCACTGAATTTCATGAATGACTAAGGAAATTAGAGAACGAAGAATACTAAAAAAGAGAGCCAGCAAACATTAGAGATCATGGAATGAGTTGAGTACTTACTACCAAGCTGTTAGCATGGAGCAATGAGAAAATAACATACATGGAGAGAGGAAACTTGGGAACTGAAGAGAATTGGATAATAAGAGTCAAGCACTCAGAAGTTAGGAATTTGAAACTGAGAGAAAAAAAATTCAAGTAAAAATCATAAGTGGTGAGAAGAATACAAGAATTCAATCATTTTTTAATTTCCTACCTTGTTATATTAATTTGGATGATCTTTTAAAGTTTTCAAGGATATATTAACTAACCGTCTATTTTTTGTGTTGACACTGTTAAAAATGTTGGGCCATAATTTCCTGGCCCCCAGCATAGGATTTGGGAAGGTACACCAAAGATACATTGTGCTGGGCTGGGAACCATCCAACAAAATGATTTAAATTGCTAACTTTGGATGGTTCTACTTGTTTTACATTCATAGTTACTCTGAAAGTGTTAGAAGGAAAAAAGCTTCTTTTCAGTTAGCATAACTAATTTAAACGTCCAGGCTGATCCGAGCACAGTACACCCTCACATTCCTAAACCCCCCCACCTCCTCACCCCCCCCCCTCCCCTGGCCAGGGGAAACCCCACAACTCCACCCCCTAACAAGCATCCCAATCCCAGCTGCATTTCCCACTCCCACTCACACAGGATCGCCCCTCCACCCTCACAACCTGGACCACCTCTATTTGACCTCACTCCCCCAACCAAAATATAACCCAAGTTTAGAACCCTGAAATTACCGCCCACCCATGTCTGACCCCTCACTTTGGCCTCAGTGACACCTACATTAACCCAAACATAGCTCCCCAACTTGATCCACTATCCACCCAACTCCCCTGGACCACAGACAGCTGCCGTTATACTCCCCCACCCAATGTCTGACCTTCCCACATGTCTGGTCTCCCACCACCATGTCTACTCCCCCCGGCCCTGCACACACACCCCATGTTCACCCTTTCAGCCCCCTGCCCAATATCTGAATCCTTCCCCCCTCCACATGTCTGGACCCATCCCCCGTGTCCAGAACTCCCCTCCCAATATCCAGATCATTCCCACTGATTTCAGAACTCCTCCCAACCCCAACAATGACGAACCTGCATCCGCATTTCTTTCACTTATCTTTTCCCTTTCAATTTAAACCTACTTGCTTTACTTTCCTCTCCAATTCACTGCTGATAACCACTGAGTACGCCACAAAGCATTGCCAGGACGCTGACCTCTCATGCTATTATTGGCTAGCAGTAGAGTGAGAATGCCAGCTCTCCAGAAGAATCCATTTCTGACCTGTTGATTGTTGAAACAGGAGGACTAGATCATATGGAGCGTCAAATTGCTGTGCCGTTCAGTCTGATCAGGCTGATCATCAGCCTTAAGCCACTTTCCTGTTTGTTCCCCAAATCTCTTAATTCCCTAAGAAACCAAAAACCTGTCTCTCTTAGTTTTTAATATATTCAACAATGGAGCACGCACAACCATATAGGGCAGTGAATTCCAAAGATTTACAAACCTTTGAATAAGAAACCTATTCTCATCTTAGCACTAAATGATTGGCTCTTTATCCTGAGACATTTTCCATGTTCAAGATTCCCCAGTCAGAGAAAACAATCTTTCAGTCTCTATGCTATCAAAACCCTTTCCATTAGATCACCTCTCATTCTTCTAAACTCCAGAGAATATAGGTACATGCAGAAAAATCCAATTAGGAGAATCGTCACTGAATGAATAGCTGAGCACCAGTGAGAATGAAGACTTGTCTGTAGCAGAGTGGGAAAATGCCATTTCTTCAGCTACAGGAGAAATAGCCAACCTTGGCAGAGAAGCTTAAGTTTGTAAGAAATAGGAGCAGGTGTACACTACCCTCATCATTCTATATAATCATGCTGGTGGCAAGGTGGCCTAGTGGTTAGTATTGCTGCATCACAACGCTAGAGACCATTAGTTTCAGGGGGATTAGCAGAGTAAGTGGGGCAAAAGGGATAGCGCCTGGGTGGGATAGCTGTTAGTGCAGGCTGGATGGGCCAATTGGCCTCTTTCTGCATTCTAGAGATTCTATGGTTCTACTGCAACTTCACTTTTCTGTCCCTTCCCAGATCCGCTGATTCCTTAAGAGACCAACAGTCTGTCATCCCAACCTTAAATATACTTCACCATGAAGCATCACAAACCCCTGGGGTAGACAAATCCAAAAGATTTATAAATCTCTGAATAAAGAGACATCGACTCAATTCAGTTTTAATGATTAGTCTGATATCCTGAGACTGCGCCCCTGTGTTCTATATTCTCCGGTAGGGGAAACAATCTCTCAATGTCTATTCTGCAGGAACAGTGTACATTTTGATGACATAGTCACACTTGTTCAGGGTGACTATTGCAATCCCTTTGTCAGGCTTACAGATGTATACGTCAGGGTTTGAGGTGTTGCAATGATACCAGATATTCCTGCTGCATGCAAAAATCGGCCAAGTTATAGTATACCATGCAATGCGTGTGCAGTAGGTCAACTGGGTGTATTTGCAATACTCAGTATCTTCTGGTTTGTGGTGTGATAGCTGGGAAGGAAAGAGTTTGAACTCAGCAAATATTCTTCCCTTTTGACGTGGGATGAAGGCACACCAAAACTGAAACCATGCATGAGACCAAACTCCTTGCTTTCACAGAGTACGTGATCAGAGAGATTTATGGTGGAATTTTCCTGTGTCCATGGGGGCGGGTGCAAAAATTGGTTTGATGCTAGCATAAAATCTTCCACTCCTGCCCACCTTGGCAGGTCACAATTCCTGCCAGAGGATGGCGTGAAACTGATTTGCATTCCACTAATTGGTTGCAAATGAAGGCCAGACCTGAATTGCCTCCCCTCCCTGCCCAATCGTCAACGTTAGATATGGTTCCTCAATTGGGCAAAACTTTCCAAACAATTTGGATTGTGCTAAGAATTAAACTGACAACTAATTTAAGATTATCATCTGGGCTCACAGTATGGCTACAAGCTATATATACATTCATATGCAGAGCTCTGTCTTTCGTAAACATGTCCATACATTGTGCTGTTTTCAACTAAAGAAAACTTGCATAAACAGCCACTCCCTGATACATTTCACATGGCAATGCCTTCTTTGAATTTAAACAAAGCTTGACAGTTAACTGTTCCCTGGAGTATTCTCCATGTCTCTGTATCTACCAATCAGAGTCCACTTAATCAACCAATCATCATTCCCTTTTCATGCAGCATAAATTGTTGTTCTCTTTGAGATTTGTATTCTTGCGAATCTGTCCTGATGAATGCGAAACAGGAAGCTTTGACATTCTCTATTTTATTCAGCAATTCCCAAGACTGAAAACAACTGCAGCCCCAGCACTGATCCTTGCAGAACTCTACAAGTCACATCCATCCAAAAGTGGCCTTTTTATCCTTACTCTCTTATGTCTATTAACAAATCTTCTATTCATACTAATAAATCACCACAAACTCTATGACCCCTTCTCTTGTTTATCAACTTTTTGTGAGGCAACTTTTCAAATGCCTTTTGGAAATCAACATTATTCTCTTTTATTTATGTTATTAGTTACACTCTTAAAAATCTCAAACAAATTTGTAAAACATAATTCCCTTAGGTTGAAGCATGTTGACTTACTCTAATTGTACATGTTTTTTCTGAGTATATTGTTAGGACTTCTATAATAATAAATTCCAGCACTTTCCAAATGACTGATGTCATTCCAATTGGTTTCTAATTTGCTTCCATATCTTTTAGCCTGTTTACCCAATCAACTCTCATTTAGTTGCTAGCTCTCCCCTCATAGACAAGTAACTGCTTTGTTTAAGATTCTTGTTTTTGATTGATGTCATTTTCAAACTTAATGTGGAATTCAATAGTATTATGATTATTGTTCCCCAGTAGATTGTTTACCATAAGGCTACTAATTAGCTGCACCTCATTGCTCAATATTAGATCTAAAATAACTTTATCCCTAGTTGCTTCTACAACATACTGCTCCAGGAAACAGTCATGAACGCACTCTACAAACTCATCTTCTAGACAACCTTTGCTAATTTAATTAGTCCAGACTATATGAAGATTGAAGTTCCCCCCCCACCCCTCTAAAAACTATTGCATAGTTACAAGCTCCATTAATTTCTCATAATAAATTGTATTGACATTGGTGGGCCAAACTTGGGAAGGTAATCTAACTGAAATGTAAAAACTCTTCAAGGGCTTAACAGAGTGGATGCTGAGAAAGTGTTTCCACACCTGCAGAATCTAGAAGACAAGGTCACACTCTCAGAATAAGGTGTCGGCCACTTTTTAAAAATTATTTCATGACATGTGAGTGTCACTGGCTGGGCCAGCATTTATTGCCCATCCCCTGAGGGCAGTTAAGAATTAACCACATTGCTGTGAGTCCGGAATCACACGTAGGTCAGACCAGGTAAGGATGCTTCCCTGAAGGGTATTAGTGAACAAGATGGGTTTTTATGACAATCAACAATGGTTTCATAGTCATCATTAGACTTTTAATTCCAGATATTTATTGAATTCAAATTTCACCATCTGCCCTGGTAAAATTTAAACCGGGTCCTCAGAGCATTACCCTGGGTGTTTGGATTACTATTCCAGTCCACAATACCACAAAACACTATGTCACTGTCTCAAAGGGTTTTGAATCTTTGGAATTCCCTACTCTAGAATGCCGTGAATCTTCATTTGTGGAATATATTTAAGAGAGATGCCGATATATTTTTAGAACGTAAGAAAATTAAGGGATATAAAGACAATGCAGGAAAATGCAGTTGAGGTTACCGATCAGCCAGGATTCTTTTGAATAGTGGAGCAGGCTTGAAGTGCCAATTGGCCTATTCCAGTGAATCTTTACATTTTTAAAGTCAAAGACATCTCATTTGAAATTCACATAGCAATCTTTTTAAATAGCACTAGTGCAGCTGGATGCATGTTGACCTGGGAATGTTTAAGAGATGGTGCTAATTGAGTATAAGAGATTCTAAATGTTAAATCAAGCCTAAGTCAGTGTTTGGCTTGATATCACAATCTTCTGACCCTGTATGTTTCCTATGTATGGATTACAGTGCCCTGCTTCTGCCCTTACAGGATATGGAGATGCCGGCGTTGGATTGGGGTAAACGTAGTAAAAAGTCTCTCAACACCAGGTTAAAGTCCAACCAGTTTATTTGATAGTAAACCCACAAGCTTTCGAAAATGCTGTTCCTTTGTCAGGTGTGTGGAAGGTTCTGACAAATACACCCTTCTCTGATCAGAATCTTCCACACACCTGACAAAGGAACAGCATTTCCGAAAGCTTGTGGGTTTACTATCAAATAAACTGGTTGGACTTTAACCTGGTGTTGTGCAACTTCTTAGTCTGCCCTTACAATCATAGCAGGCTGCACCAAAAGTGACCAGCAATGGTATGGCTGTGCCATGACTTCCAGAAAGCCTTGGACTGCCGACATACAAAAACTGTAGAAATGCACTTTCCTTATATACTACATTGGACCTTCCATTGGTTCTGTATGTAGAGTTGAATTATATACTTCATATGATCCTTTTTTTGGGTAAAACTGGGTTAAACAAAAAAAGGTTAAATACTATTTGGCATTTTATCTCAATTCTAATGTTTTTCTTCTTAGTCGTGTTATTTTAGCAGTCAGATGTTGTTATTTTGTCTAAACTTACTTGAATAATTGTTTCAAATCTCTTGATTAATTTGCCAAATATTCTATAAAATATAGATGAATTAAAGAAAAGAACCCTGGACAATATCATGGAGTCTGGCAGTGCATCTGATAGCTGGGAGAAATATAGGAGTGCTGAGGTCACCTAATTCCATACTAGATTTGTGGCAGACTGAAAAGGTTGGTGTTTTAACTAAGCATTACTAACTTATGAAAAAAATCAAGGCTGCCACATTGTATAGATGTTAGTGACATACAGAAAATAAGTAATAGCTTAGAGAGATTCTGGTAGAATATCTGGGTGAGGTTATGGTATATTGGAAAAAAATAACTTTTGTTTACAATAATAATGATTGCTACAACTTATATTTATTATAGGCCTTTTAAAATAATGAAGCATCCCAAGGTACTTCACAGAAGCATTACAGAACATGACATAATGCAAACCGTGTTAGGGGATGTATGCTGGAATTTTACCGCCTCGCCTGCCCGAGGCTTGTAAGATCCCGCCTGAGCCCAACAAAGAAGGCCATTCTGTGAGCCTTGCCCGCCCTGATTCAGGGGTGGGCATGCTGGTAAAATTCCAGCAATAAGGTCTGATGACCAAAAGTGTGATCAAAGAGGTAGATTCAAGGAGCCTCTTAAAAGAGAAAAAATAGACAGAGAAGCGGAGTGATGAAACAAAGGTATTCCAGTGCTTGGAGCTTGGGGAACCAAGGGCACTTCCATCAAAGGTGGAGCAATTAAAACTGGGATTGCGGAAGAGGCCAGAAACATTAATTTACTGTAGGGTTATGGTTGAAAGAGATTATAGAGATATGGAGTTGTTGGGAGAAGTGGGGGGAGGTGGTGGAGTTGGAGGGGGTGGGGGGGCTGCAATTAAGTTTCCTGCAGGTGGCAAGTTTGGCAAAAGGGGCATTTAGTTTAATGGAAGGCCTGGTGTGGTATTGTGGACTGGAATAGCATTCCTGCCTTCACCCGATTAACCCAAGGATGAAAGGCTTGCCAAAGGCCTTCATGTGAGGACACTAGCTCAAGTGAATAATTAATCTCACCATTGCTGTTATTCAACCAGTGCTAAGTAGGGAGTTATCATGCAATGATCACAAAAAACAAACTTTGCTGGATTTACTTGTAGGCAACCCAGGGACTTCCCCATCCAAAGGCACTCAGTGCAGGATCCCAACATTGGGAAGAGTCCAATGAGAGTTATGCCCTGCCCTCTCTCCAGATCCTCTCCCTTTCATAACCAGTGACTTCTCTCTCAATAACACACATTCTGCCCCCACTTAGCTGTCATCTGGGTTTTTCACCAATGCTAGGACTCTGGTGGGTGCACCACTGGCCATGGTGGCACTGATGACAATGCAAAGCAGCCAACCTCTGATTGGCTGGTAGATCTTGGAGGGAGCAGTGGGATTTCTTTTTTTGGGATCCTGAGTCCCAGGGAACACCCAAAATTAGTCTCTTAAGCACTTCACAGACACTTAATTTCTTGGGCCTTCTCCAACAGAGGTGACAAAGACATCCCACTGGTTTTCCAGGCAATGGGCTACATCCCTGTTGTCATTAAATTTCATCCTCGATGCATGAAATTGATCCTAGGCAATAACACAAAACAGGTGATAGTAAATTGACAAACCATTTTATGGAAAGCAATTCCATATGAATGAGGATAGGAAATAAACAAGGATATGAAAGCACTGATGGGTGTGGTTTATAAGCTCCCTAGCATTAGTTATACAGTTGGACAGAGCATCAATCAAGAAATAAAAGAGCAGCAATACAATAAATGTGGGGATTTTAATCTTCATTTAGATGAGACTGGATAGAAACATAGCAAATGGGAGCAGGACTAGGCCATTTGGCCATTGGAGTCTATTCCATCACTCATTATGATCGTGGCTGATCATCTAACTCAATAGCCAGATTCCTGCCTTCCCCTCAAATCCTTTGATCCCCTTTGCCCTAAGAGCTATATCTAATTCCTTGAAATCGTACAATGTTTTGGCCTTAATTGCTTCCTGTTGAAACGAATTCCTTAAGCTTACCACTCTCTGGGTGAAGACATTTCTCCTCATCTCAATCCTAAAAAGTTTACTCCTTATCCGAAGACTATGACTGGTTCTGGATAATCCCACAATCAGGAACATCCTTCCTGCATCAATCCTGTCTAATCCTGTTAGAATTTAATAGGTTTCTATGAAATCCTCCCTCATTCTGTTAAATTTGAGCAGATATCATTCTAACCAACTCAATCTCTCCTCATGTGTTAGTCTTGCCATCCCAGTTTGGTAAAACTTCACTGCACATCCTCCATAGCAAGAGCATCCTTCCTTGGATAAGGAAACCAAAACTGCGCACAATAGTCCAGGTGTGGCCTCACCAAGGTTTTGTATAATTGGAGCAAAACATTTCTTTTCCTGTAGTTGAATCCTCTCACTGTGAAGGTCAACATACCATTTGCCTTCTTGCTGCCTGCTACACCTGCATGCTTACCATCAGCGACTGGTGTACGAAGACATCCAGGTCTTGTTGTATATACCCCCCTCTTAATTTATAACCATTCAGATAATAATCTGCCTTCTTGTTTTTGCTGCCAAAGTTGATAACCATATTTCACAATATCTGCCATGCATTTATCCACTCACTTAGCTTGTGCAAACCACACTGAAGAATCTTTTCATCCTCCTCACACCTCACTCTCCCACTCAGCTTTGTATCATCTGGAAATTTGGAGATATTGCATTTAGTTTTTTCATATAAATCATTATTATATATTGACTAGCAGTACCCACTAGTCATTGCCCGCCATTGGGAAAATGATCCATAGAATCATAGAATCCCTACAGTGCAGAAGGAGGCCATTCAGCCCATCAAATCTGCCCTGACCACAATCCCACCTAGGTCCTATTCCCATAATTCCACATATTTACCCTGTTAATCCCCCTGATACTAGGGTCAATCTAGCATGGTCAATCAACTAACCCACACATCTTTGGACAATGTGAGGAAACCGGAACACCTGGAGGAAACCCACATGGGGAGAATTGCAAACTCCACACGGACAGTGACTTGAGGCTAGAATTGAACCTGGATCCCTGGCACTGTGAGGCAGCAGTGCTAACCACTGTGCTACTGTGCCATTTATTCCTACTCTTTGTTTTCTGTCTGCCACCCAGTTTTCTATCCATCTCAATACACTACCCCAACCCTATACGCTTTAACTTTACTTGTTAATTTCTTATGTGGGACTTTGTTAAAAGCCTTCTGAAAGTTTAAATAAAGTGCATCCAATGGCTCCTCCTTATCAACTCTATTAGTTGCATTGCACATAATTTCAGTTGATTTATCAAGCATGATTTCCCTTCCATAGCTCCATGCATACTCTGATTCTACCACGTTTTTCCAAGTGCTATGCTATAAAATTCTTAATAATATTCTCTAGAATTTTCTCCAGTACTGATGGCAGGCTGACTGGTCTTTAATTCCCTGCTTTCTCTCCACGTCCCTTTTTAAAATGTGGGGCTACATTAGCTACCCTCCGATCTGTAGGAACTGTTCCAGAGTCTATAGAATCTTGGAAGATGACCACCAATGTGTCCATTGTTTTAGGTCCACTTGTTTAAGTAAGCTGGGATGTAGATTATCAGGCCCTGGAGCTCTAACAGCCTTCAATCCATCAATTTCCCCAACACCGTTTTTCTATTACTATTGATTACCTTCAGTTCCTCCCTCTCACTGCTGGTGTTTTCATCTTGGCATAGGCTTTGGACTTATTGAAGAGAGGCTGGGCACTAAATAGGCAGAGGATTAGAACATTTTGCAAAGACACTTGGTGCACAAAAGATTAAGGTAATGGATAGCAAAAGTGGCAAAGAAGTTGTCAGAAAATGTTAAAAAATAAATGGTGCACTATTGTCCTTTAAAGAGAAAATCTACCCCTGAAGTGGTCAAGCAAGCCACTCTTGAAGAGTCACTACAACCTAGAATCGTGGAATAGTACAAAGGAGACCATTCAGCTTATCATGTCTGAGTCAACTTTTTTTTGAAGGACAAACCAGTTAGCTCCATTTTTTTCCTACACCCCTGCATTTTTTCTCTTCGAAATGTTTATCCATTAGGGAAGGGGAGAAATGTCTGGATAGTTTTCTCCAGAATATTTTCATACACGAGGGGAAAACATAGACTCAGGAATGGAAACATACGACTGATAAGGAGCCATGCAGTGGGGATTTGGGTAAGGTTTTGAAGGAGACACAATTCAACAGTGTTATGTACTTTCTACCTGTGAGGAAAGGGGAAAGACTGCAGACAGGAGAGCCACAATGCAGACAAAGGTACCATGGTTCAGAAGATTGTCCCAGAGGAAGGGGCAATGGGGAGAACAGAAATGCGGTAGTAATCGAGGACCATACAATCAGGGGAAAACACCCTCTGAGGCTAAGATCAAGAATCCTGAAGGGTGTATTTTCTACCCGGTTTCAGGGTAGAGGACATCTCAGCAGGGGACGGAAAGTTGGAAAGGAAAGAGATAAATCCAGTTTTCATGTTCCATGTTTCAACAAATAACATTTGTAGGAATAGAGAGGAGGTCCAGCTGAAAGAATATCAACCGTTAGGCTCTTGAGGGTAATAATCATTGGATTATTGCTTGAGCCACCTGCAAACTGGTAAAGGAGCAGACAGATCAGTGGAATTAACATGTGGCTAAAAGGCTGCGTGGAAATGAGGGATTTCTTTTTATGGGACTCTGGTATAAATCTAGGGCAGAAAAGAACAGTACTGATTGGATGGGCTCCAACCAAAGTAAACTGGGAACCCCCTCGCAGGAAGGTAGAAAAGGCTTTTAAGGAGTAAGAGAATCAGAGAAGTCGACAAGAAATGTAAGAAGACTGAGGGCAGAACTTTATGACCTCATCACATTCATTTTGTGGCAGGAAAATATCGTAAAATTGGGCATGATACAACTAGTGGGAATGGCGCCCATTTTCATGCCCATTCCCACTTTACCAAGAAAAAAATGGGTACAATCGGGACACCGCTCAAGATGGGTGAAATGTCAATTTGCATTTTTTTTGCATTCATCACAATGTAATTAATGAGCTTCACTCCCAATCGTCCCAGCTCACCAGCTTTAATGACCTTGTTCACTGCAGCCGAGTCAATGAGGAAAACACCTGATATATAAAAGTCACATTCGGGTGCTTGAGCAGAGAGGGTGAGCAAGGAGGTAAGTCACTGCTTTCAAACTGCTTTGTGCTCCTCAAAGGGATTTGCTTTGTGGTGGCCATGTTGCGTTTCAGGTCAGGGGGTTGGCGAGTGCGTGGGGGAGTGGGGGAGTGGGGAGTTGCTGTTGTTGATGGAGTCCAACTTCGAATTCTCAGCTCAGACCCTGCTCAGAGCACTGACCTTGAGTCTTAGCGCAGACTTTGGGTTCTAGTGCAGACAGTGGCAAGCACTGTTGTTGGTGAGGGATGGGCTGGAAACTCTCTGAAGTGGCAATGCTGCAGCCTCAGGGCTTGTCAAGCAGCACTGTCTGTGGTTACTATTGCATGGGTTCTGTGTGTGTGTGTTTGTGAGTGGGAGGGGCACGGGGGAAATGGGTGGAGGGTTGTGCGGCCATTCTAGGATCTGTAGAAAGGTATGGGGACTGTGTGTTGCTGAGGGTCTGTATGGGAGTCGTAGAATCCCTACGTGCAGACCATTTGGCCCATTGACTCTGCACCAACCACAAATCCCACCCAGGCTGTATCCCCGTAGCCACACATAATTACCCTGCTAAAGGTTAATTTAGCATGGCCAATCTCCCTCGGGATCTATGGGGGTAAGGGGAGTGTATGTTCCTGGGAATCTGGAAGTGGGTATGGAAAGTGTGTCTTGTTGGTGGTCTGTGGGGGATTTGGGGAGTGTGCGTTGCTGGGGGTCTGTGGGTGGGGGGTAAGGGGGAGTCTGTATTGCTGGGCTGGGGATGAGCAGAGTTCTTTAACCTCTCCATCTGTTGATCCCCTTCCCTATATTCCACCCACCCCTCTTTGGATTGATGAGATGTCTTTTGCAATGCAAGCTATTGATCTTGCTGTTCTCTTGGTTGTTGCTGGAACTGAGGACGAGGAGCAGGAGGATGAATTGCGGGCAGAGGAGGCCTAGACCTTATCACTTGCAGAAGTAGATGCCGGGGAGGGGAGGTGGGGGGAGGGAGTGGAGATGGGGACCAGGAGAAGGAGGGATTTGCTGGAGATCCCAGCAGTTCTGCAGGTGAGTGTCTTTCGAGCAACTGTTGGACATTGTGTGCTGCCGACGACTTGGCTCCAAAACAAGACAGTGCAGCACATGTGTCATTTTTGAAGGACCTGGTACCTGTGGGCACGGGTGGGGGCACCCATTCCTGGTGGCTGTGAAGATGATGTCCGCCTTAAACTTGTATGTCAACAGGTCCTTCCAGACCACAGCAGAGACCTTTGTGGCATTTGCCAAACATCCGTCCACAATTGTGTCAAGGAGGTCATGGATGCCCTGTATGTCTAGGCTGGCTAGTATATTAAATTTGATCTGGCCCAGGCCCAGCAGGAAGCGTGGGCTGCAGGATTCGTGGCCATTGTGGGATTGCCAAGTGTGCAGGGTGCCATAGACTACACCCATGTCATCCTAACGCCTTGGTGACAAACCCAGGAAGAGTTATGAACAGAAAGGGTTTCCATTCAATAAATGTGCGCTTGGTGTGTGACCATCAGATGAACATCATGTGCATCTGCACCAGACATCCCCACAGTGTGCATGAAAACTTTATATTGAAGGGTTCAGTTGCCCCAGAGGTCTTTGAGAAAGCTTGTGGGGAAGATGGGGTGCCCGCTTTGGACTTGATTGATGACGCTTGTGGGCAGGCCTGAGACTGATGTGGAGACCTGATGTAATGCGGCCATGTTGCCACCCGTTCAATGGTGGAGCGGTGCATAGGGCTCTTTAAAATGCAATTTGCCCTGCCTGGGCCGCTCCGGTGGGGCCCAACAATATAGCACGCTGATATTATCCTGCAGTGTGGTGGTATGCTGTGCCCTACACAACATGATGCAGCAGCGAGGAGACCTTTTTGAGGAGGAGGACAAGGAGGCCGACCTGCTGGGTGTCGCTGAGGAGGAGGCCCTCCTGTAGAAGGATGAGGAAGAGGAGGAGGAGCATGATGATGACGAGCAACAATACACAAGTGCTGGAGTGCTGGCGCTGCAAGGATCAGGCCTGAGTGTGTGGCGAGGGAAGCCCTGATCACCACACACTTTGGTCAATAGGGGTCTGTATTGTTGCACATGGGTTATATTTCCACCATCACTCCTGCCCCACATCCAACCCACCCCAACCTTGGAGTCCTACAACATTGTAACATCAGATGGTGGGCCTGAGTCAGGTGTGTTAGCGAGTTTCTGTGGCAGACAGGAGGATGGTGATGACTTGCTATGTGCCATTGTGATGATGTCCGAAATAGTCTGACTCTTACCTGAGCTCCACATGCATGATAGTACCTGGGCCCACATCTGGGTGGTTGGTAAGCGAGAACCAAACTCTCATGCATGGCCCCGGAGAAGGTAGGGTGGGTGGGGAGGGAATCTCGTGTGGGTTCTGGGGATGCCGTGGCAGATACTGCAGGTCACTGCCAATGCATGCCACCTGCTGTTGCCAGTGGATTATTTGAGTGTCTTGATTTTCTCAGTAGCAGTGCATTGAGGGGCCTTACCCACTGTCATCAACTTGCAGGGTCACTCCCACAACCATTGGGGTAAGTACATTTTTGTTAGAGGCTGGTTAGAGACAAGTAAGTCACAGATGTAGGGTGATATAACATTTATTGGTGCCAATAAAAGTGCTTTCATAGTAGGTGATAACATTAAAACATATGAACACAAGACTTTAAAATACTTGTCTACCCAGTGTTGCCTTTCACCCATGCCATCTTAGTGCCACTACAACTTCTTAACTGTATGTGGCCTACCACTATGTCTTGGTGTCTCCCCAGGATGTACATTGGAGGTGGAGGTGGCCAGCTGTCTATTGTGCCCTGTAGCTTGTGATGCTCTGGTGAGCATCCTCTAAAGGACCTGCACCTTGAGGGCCCTGGTTGCTTCCAGGTGTCACGGATATATCCATGACACCCTCTTCATCCTGCTGCCTTAGACATGCTCCAGTGTCAGGAAGAGGGGAGTCAGAAGGTGGAGCCAGAGCTGGTGTCTCCTGGGTGGAAGGCCCCGAATGGGCTTGATATCTTTTTGAACTCTTTTTCCTCCCTCGGGGTTCCTGTGGGCCCTTGGGTCACTCCATGGGATGGCAGTGCTTCTGCAGTGAGTTGCAGAATTTCTGGTGTCATCTGGCCTTGCCAGTCCTGGAGAACCATCTGAGTTCTTGCTATTGTTGTTGTGCCCTCTGTGATGACTCTCTGAGTCAGGGTTCAAATGTCAATGCCAGCAGCAAGTGCCCTCTGAGATTGGGCCACACTCTGCAAGCCTTCAGCCATGATTGTCTGTGAGTGGGCTGTGTTCTCAAGGGCTGCTGCCATAGCCCGCTGTGTCTTGTGCTGAACTACTGGGTGTCCTGCAACGTCTGCAGCTTCTCAGCCATGACCCTCTGTGAGTCAGCTACATTCTCAAGGGCTGCAGCCATTGCTCCCTGTGTCTCAGCACTGTCTTGCTGTGTGTCCTGCAAGCCCTCAAGCCTCTCAGCTAGGGGCTGCAGAACCTTGAGAATCCTGTTGAGGCCCTCAGCTGTGTCCTGCTGTGACTCAGCCATCACATGGATCCTGCCACTCACACTGAGGATTTCCTGCCTCAGGCTTTCAACCGTGGATGCCATCCTTGTAGTGTTGGCCTGGGAATCATGCAAGACAAGCAATAATTGGTCCACCGGAAAGCTTTGAGGCTCCTCCTAACAACCTCGTAGTCGGTCCAGTATTGCTGTGTGCCCCCTCTGCATTCCTTGGCTCTGTTGCTGTATATCCAACAGCTGAGGGAGAAGTAATTGCAGAGGCCCAACATCTATCCTGTGGCCCGCTGAGCCCTAAGAACATAAGAACATAAGAACATAAGAAATAGGAGCAGGAGTAGGCCATCTAGCCCTTCGAGCCTGCCCCGCCATTCAATAAGATCATGGCTGATCTGTTGTGGCTCAGTTCCACTTTCCCGCCCTCTCCCCATAACCCTTAATCCCCTCTCTTATCAAGAACCCATCAACCCGCTTCTTAAAAATATTTAGCGAGGCAGCCTCCACCACTTCAACGGGCAGAGAATTCCAGAGATTCACCACCCTTTGAGTGAAGAAGTTCCTCCTCAACTCCGTTCTAAACCGCCTCCCCTTTATCTTGAGGCTGTGCCCCCTAGTCCTACTGTCTTTTTTGAGCGGGAAGAGTCTCTCCACCTCTATCCTATCCATCCCATTCATCATCTTATACGTCTCAATGAGATCTCCCCTCATTCTTCTAAACTCTAACGAGTACAAGCCTAGTTTATTCAGCCTCTCCTCATAGCTCAATCCCCTCAACTCCGGTATCAGCCTAGTAAACCTCCTCTGCACTCCCTCCAGGGCCAAAATATCCTTGCGCAGGTGCGGCGCCCAAAACTGCACACAGTACTCCAGTTGCGGCCTCACCAATGCCCTATACAGCTGCAGCAAGACCTCCCTACTTTTATATTCAATCCCCCTCGCTATGAAGGCCAGCATCCCATTCGCCTTCCTGACCACCTGCTGCACCTGCAAGCTGGGTTTTTGCGACTCATGCACAAGGACCCCGAGGTCCCTCTGCACCGTCGCCTGCTGCAGTTTTTCGCCACGTAAGTAATAGTCCTTCCTACCATTCTTCCTACCAAAGTGGACCACCTCACACTTGCCAACATTAAATTCCATTTGCCATTTCCTGGCCCATTCGCCCAGCCTATCTAGATCCTTCTGCAGACTCTCCACACCCTCCGCACAATTTGCCTTTCCCCCAATCTTGGTGTCATCAGCAAATTTCGACACCCTGCACTCGGTTCCCTCCTCCAGATCATCTATATAAATGGTAAATAGCTGAGGCCCCAGCACCGACCCCTGGGGCACCCCACTAGTCACCAACCGCCAATCCGAATAGCACCCATTGACCCCCACTCTCTGCCTCCTATTTGACAACCAATCCTCTATCCACGCTAACACCCTACCCCCAACTCCATGTCCCCTGACCTTCTGCAATAACCTCTTGTGAGGTACCTTGTCAAACGCCTTCTGAAAATCCAGAAAGACCACATCCACCGGCTCTCCTCTATCCACTGCCCTAGACACATCCTCATAGAACTCCAGTAAATTTGTCAGACACGACTTCCCTTTAATGAAATCGTGTTGCGTCCACCCTATCAAGCAATTCCCTTCAAGATGCCTCGCAATTTCCTCCTTAATGACGGATTCTAACATTTTACCTACCACAGACGTTAAACTAACCGGCCTATAATTCCCCGCCTTTTGCCTGGCACCCTTCTTAAACAACGGCGTAACATTAGCCGTTTTCCAATCTTCCGGCACTTCCCCGGAATCCAGCGACGTCTGGAAAATAACCACCAAGGCATCCACTATCACCTCCGCCATTTCTTTCAGAACCCTCGGATGCATTCCATCCGGTCCTGGGGACTTGTCCACAATCAGCCCCTCCAGTCTGTCGAGCCTCCGGCAGACCCTCATGTGCCAGAGGCTTCAGATGTTCCTTCCTCCAGTCGATATACACCAGCAGATGTGTCATGTGCGTCAGAGAATGACCCAGATACATCGCCACTAACTTGACCCACCATTGTGAGAGTCTCTGGGATGTTGAGTTGCGAGCTGAAAGCTGACGCAAACCCGATGCCGGCCTCAGAGGTCCCTTGATCCGTTTTCTCCGATGAGTCTTCTGAAGTGTCAGAGACAGGATGGGCGGGGGAGCTCTGTGGACCACGATGCCAGGTGGTCCAGATGTGTCTGGGTCCCTTCCTGCAATGTAGGACACAAGGTTAAGTGCAAGGGAGGGACAGGAATCTGGACTGCATGCAACTTACTTGATATTTCTCCAATCTTCTTGCTCCAGCCTGACCATGATCTCACAAATGGTCCACACCCTCTCCTCGCCCGCAAGCTCCAGTGTCCACTCCTCAAAATGGCTAAGGACCCAGATCTCAGGCACACCACTCCCTGTCTTTGACCTCTCCTGGTGATTATGGGCATTCTTCTCCCGTGCGAACAGAAGGAGCCATGTAAAATCGGATGGCATGAGTTCAGGAGGGTTTCAGGGGGTGACATTCAGAGGGCAAGGGTGCTGAAACTCTTGGGGGAAGAAGGGAGGTGCTTGGGGGGTCAGGGGCTGATGGCTTACAGGGTGCTGGGGTTGGGGGTATCTGGGGATCATTTAGGGGTAGATGCTAGATGAGGTGAAACACTCACCCTTGCGGCTCAGATGATTTTTGATTTGATTTATTTATCAATGTAGTAGTATACAATGAAAAGTATTGTTTCTTGCACTCTATGCAGACGCTCTATACATTCATAGAGAAAGAAAGGAGACAGTGCAGAATGCAGTGTTGCGGTCATAGCTAGCATGCAGAGAAAGGGTATTCAGTTTTTTGCAGCACTGTTTCCTGGTTCTCCTGGCCAGTGCTTTGGCACTAACACATGCTGCCACTGCCTCCCAGGCTGTGTTTCCATCCCTTCCCTTGGAATGGCATACTGCTGCGGGGAAGAGGGCCTCTTGCCTTGACTCCACCACCTCTAGCAACCTGGCCAGGTCAGCAACAGAAAAACAGGGAAATATCTCCCATTTCTTCCTGCACTGCCTGCCTGTCTGTCCCTTTTAGAGCAGATCAGCTGCAGGCAGTTTGGGTGAGTCACACGCCCATTAGAGCATTTCAGTGAGTTTCATGCAGTTTGTTTTGTTACCATGGAGTGGAAGCCAAGTCAGCACTTTCAGGTATTGTGATGGGTGGGTGGAGTGGAATTTATGCCTCTGTGATGATCGGGGATGTGCAAGAGCATCCGGGGAGGAGGGGGCGAGGGTGTTGGGAGGGTAAGGGGAGTCAGAATGTTAGGGGGTCTCCGATACCTGTGCAAGGAGGGATGGAGGCTGTATCTGGCCCGGGGTAGGGGGGCAGTGGTTCTATAGCAGATCTGCCTTTCTTTTCCACCTTTTCTGTGCATGTGCAGTTGTGGCTCCAATTTGAGCTGCAGGCGGTCTGGTGAATTAAGCCCCACTCACTGCCTCTAGTAGCTCAAAACGATCTAGCCCATATTTTCAAAGACTGAGTGCAAATGATTGGGCATGAAAACTTGCCTAAAAAAACAGACCAGGAACTTTTCCATTTTCACGCTAGCTGGACACTTAGAAAAAATCTCGTAAAATTGCACCCTACATATAATCAAAAAAGGAGTGGAGAACATTGGAAAGAATAAAGCAAGGGAGGACATTGATGGCTAGAGAAAAAATAGAGTTAGAACACGAGCCTAAATAAAGTGGCAGCATGGTGGCACAGTGATTAGCATTGCTGCCTCACAGCGCCAGGGACCCTGGTTTGATTCAAGCCTCAGGTGACTGTGTAGAGTTTGCATGTTCTCCCTGAGTCTCTGTGGGTTTCCTCCAGGTGCTCCCATTTACTTCACAGTCCAAAGATCTGTGGATAAAGTTGATTGGCCATGCAAACTTGACCCTTTGTGTCAGGGGGTTAGTACGGTAAGTATGTGGGGCTACAGGGATAAGGCCTGGTGGGATTGTTGTCGGTGCTGATTTGACAGGCTGAATGGTCTTCTTCCGCACTGCACAGATTTTATGACTTCTATGACATAGGGTAGAATTTCACCCTTGGTGGGTGAATGGGTGGATCTGGAAACAGCCACAAATCGCACTCCTGCCCACAACCAGTTGGAACTTGTGTGTCTCTTAAGTGTGCCCTCCTGGCAGACATAAAATTCTATCTATAAAGTGTGTGAAAATCGTATTAAAAATGTATTAAAATATCTGTACAGCAATTCACATTGTGTCCATAATAAAACAGGGGATCTGGAGACGATCATGTTGGGAGGAAACAGACATTACAGGGATTATTGAGACATGATCATAAAATAATCATGACTGGGAATTAAACATTTTAGGGTATAACGTATTTTAAAAAGATAGAGAAAATGGGAGATGGAATAATTGTACTTATGGACACCATTAAGGTAATAGAAAATGGATCAAAACTATCATCAAGACTAATATAAAATTCATAGAGATAAAAGATAGTAAAGGATAATTCACACTAATAGGAGTAGTCTACAGAACACCTAATGGTGAAGGGAGAAGGAGGAATAAATATGCAAACAAGTTAGGGAATTGAATAAAAAACAATAATCGTGGAGCATTTGAACTATTAGATAGTAGATTATCAGGCCCTTGAACTTTAACAGCCTTCAATCCATCAATTTCCCCAACACTGTTTCTCTACTACTATTGATTTCCTTCAACAGTAATCAAGTGCCAGGACCTTTTCACCAGTGTGTAGTTGCTTACCCTCGTCATGCTGGACAGGTAGCAGTTCCTGGGTGTTTGAAAATAGGAAGTTAGAAAGGGGAATATTAGATAAGAGAAGTGGGTGGGGTGGACAGCAAGATGTCCATGATCACACCATCTGCATGATTATTACCTTTCATGCTAGATAGCAGGATGTGGGTAATCTGGAAATTGGGAAGGAGAATACGACAGTATGAGATTTTCTATGCCTACTGTAACATGTCTTGTGGCATCAGAGGCAGGCCACAATTGGCTGGCTGGGACCTTCAGGTCCCTCCACTGTCAACGGGGTTTCCAATTATTTGCACCTTCTGTTACTGGGGAACCTGTGGCAGAGGTTTGCTGTCAGTGGAACTGAAAATTCCGGCCAGTATCTTAACATCATTCTCAGTGTTGTCTGTATTGTCAGATGCTACAAGTTCTGTGACAACTATCTCCAGGCCACACAAAACAATCTTCTATGTAGAAATTTGCAAGTGTTTATCCCTACCATCCCTTCTCCATTTTTCCTGTTTTGGAGCAACCTGCCAGCAGAGCCAGAGCAGGAAATCATAGGCTCTGGTGCTTCTCCTGTTTCTGGGCCCCTTTAACCTCTCCCACCACAACAACCCACCCTCCCTTCCCAATCCTTTTAGTTGCTGGATTTATCCTTATGCCCTTCTTTGTGAAAAGGCGTAACTTTTTCAATGCTTTAACTTCTGGCCCAACCCCTGCATCGAAGGAAGATGGAAGATTCTGGCCAATATGTCCACAATTTCCACTTTTACTTCCTTCAGCATTCTCAGATGCATCACATTCAGTTCTTGTCACTTACAACTCCAAGTATAGCCAATTTTACTAACACTTCAATCTATCAGTTTTTGGCCAGCCTGTATTAAGCCACACCCTCATTCACCATGATTCCACAGCATGTAAAGACAGAAGCAAAGCAATAATTTAACCACTCTCTTCCTCCATGTTTAGATCTCCATTCTGACCCCTACTCATCCCTATTCCTCCTCCACTCTTTTAACACTTGCATATAGAAGACCTTCGGATTTCTTTTTATGTTCATTCGTACTCTGTTTTTCTCTCTTATTTACTTTATCACTCCCCCTTTGAAATTTCTATGTTTAACCTAGTTCTCACTTTTATTATCAACCTGACATTTGCCATATGCTCCCATTTGCTATTTCAACTTATTCCATGTTCTTTGAGTTTACTTGTTCCACCTTTCTCTTTTGTGAAAATGTACATTGACTTTACCTGCACAATTTTCTTTTTAAAGGCAGTCCATTGTTAGTCAAACTTTTGCCTGTCAGTCATTATCTGGGACAGTTCTGTTCTCAGCCCATTAAAATTAGCTCTCCTCTGATTAAGTATGATACTTTTGATTGCTCCTTGAATTTTCCATTTCTAATCTAGACCTTGTGATACTATGATCATTATTCCCTAAATGCTGCCCCCCCAATACTTAATTTACTTGACCTAACCTTATGAACATAAACTTTATTGGTATGTATTTTGCAGTGGCTTGGTTTGGAAAATCTTAAGCATGGTAAGTGGCTTCCTTGTTAATTAAAAATACATTGGAGTAGATTTTAATATTTGGTTACCAATTGGCCAAGAGCACCTACCAATGATAGTATCAAGGGGATTTGCAGAGCGAATTGTCCATTTTGAATGTTTGACTTCATTAACACATGTACAAGGTTATAGATGAGGAGGAATGAAATTTTAAAATTTAGTTTCCCAGTAAATGCTTTTTTCCAATCCAAATGTATTTATTTATTAATAAGGGGCCAATCAAGCCAGGTTCTTTTCAGTCAAAGAATTAGTAAGTTTATTAGTTACTGAAACAAATAATAAAGACACAAATACACATACACAAAAAAGTAGAACCATAAAATCCCTATAGTGCAGAACGAGGTCACGCGGCCAATTGTAACTGCACCACGTCACCGACAGAGCACCTTATCCAGGTTCACTACCAGGCCGCCCACTCCACCTTATCCCCATAACTTGCACATTTACCATGGCTAATCCTCCCAACCTGTGCATCTTTGGACTGTGGGAGGAAACTGGAGCACCTGGAGGAAACCCATACAGACATAGTGAGAACGTGTGAACTCCGCACAGTCACCCAATGTCGCAATTGAAGCTGGGTTCCTGGCACCTTGAGGCAGCAGTACTAACTCTGTCACATATCAGAAGTAATAAAATTAGAGTCTAATAAGAAGTTATAAGAATGTATGATTAAGTCTTTTGCTTGTCTTTCAAGCGATGATTGTTGAATTTTGTTGGTTTCCTGTAGAATTCTAGAATTGACTTCGTTTAGATCTGTACTTTATTGAAAACACTCTTCTAGCTTCAGAGAGAGATCTACACCACTTTCTTTCAGCAGTGTTTTCAGATGACTGTCATATTTATTTTTCCTGCTCCTGATTCAGGTTGGTGGAACTATTTAAAAAAAACTTTTTATTTATATATTCCTAGAAAGGAATTTGATTAGCATGTTTTGCAGTCATTGTTGCAGGCAAGACATTCCATTTTTGATCTTTTCATCTGCAAAACCTTTCACAAATTTCAAGATAGAAACTAGCAGAGATGATGGTATTTTGTCCTCCACCGGAGATTGTGAATGTCTGATAAGAATCTGGCTGGCTAATAATTCCCATTGCTTTAATAGAACTACAATTTTTCAAAATCTAGCACTTTGTATTTTTCACCCCTTTTCCTCAAGGGAGTCCCAGTTTGAAATAAATCTTGACACTTCTCAGGTATGAGAATCTGTGCAACAGGCCTGCACTGTAATTCACATAGAAATCTTCCAGAGAAGCGATCAACTTACCGTATCAAACAGCAGGTGACTCGCGGCAGATATATTATAATTAGTGCATTTTCTTGTATGTTTTTTAAAATAGGACTTCTTTGAAGAGTTCAGTATGCCTTGATTAGATGGTGAAGTTGTAGGTAGATCTCACTCAGTCACAGTTTCCTTTCATTGTGACAGTACAAGTTTAATGGATGGTCTATACTGATATGTCAATGTAGTCTGCCAACTTTGGCTTTCTTTACTGAACACTTAACAGGTCCTGGCGGACATTCTGTCTCCAAGACAGTTAAAATAGCACTGGCTCCTGATATATATCACAGGGCACCAATTTACTTTAATCAATAAGAATCCTGATGATTTAAGTGAGTGGTTGTTCTGCCGAGTAGAAGGCCCAAGAAAAATGGTAACAGAATTGGATTAAAACAAACAATTCATCACCTCCATTTTAACATTCTTAATAAACAAGGGGGTTTGGTGAGAGTGTGTTGTTGAACTTACAGTCAGATCAGCTATGATCTCATTGAATTGCAGAGCAGGCTCAATGGACCGAGTGGCCTACTCTTGCTCCTAATCCATATGTTTGTATGTACGTATGTTCATATTAACGGTGAGGTGGTAGTGTAGTGTTAATGTCACTGAGCTAATGCTGTGGGTACAGGAGTCTAAATCCTACCTTGAGAACTGTGGAATTTAAATTTAATTAATAAAACATCTGAAATTAGAAGAGAGTCAGTGATGACTATGGGCGAATACTAACCAAAAATGGCAGACTATTATCCCTGGTCAGGAAACTGGCATGTAAAAGCCCATGGAATTGGAGGAAGTGTGTTAGCATGGATTGAAAACTATCACATAAAAAACAGAGGGTTGAAATAAATCGGTCAGTTTCACAATGGAAAGATGTAACCAGTGGGGTATCGCAAGGATCAGTTCTTGGCCTGCAATTGTACACTATTTCCATTAATGACCTGGAGGAAGGGACAGAATGTAATGTTTCCAAATTTGCCGATGATGAGAAGGTAGGTGGAAGGGCATGCTTTGGTGAGGATAATGTGATTCTGCAACAGGATATAGATAGATTGGATGACTGCGGAAAATCTGGCAAATGGAGTTTAATGTGGGAAAGTGTGAGTTCATGCACTTGGTAGGAGGGAATCAAAAGGCAGATTATTATTTAAATGGAGAGACTGCAGATGAGTGAAGTACAGAGGGATGTTGGTGTTCTAGTGCAAGAATCACAAAAAGCTAGCAGGCAGGTCCAACAAGTAGTTAAGAAGACAAATAGCAAAGTGGTTGGAGTTTAAAAATAGGGAGATTTTGTTGCAACTGTACAGGGTGTTGGTGAGGCCTCACTTGGAACAGTTACATCATTACCTAAAAAATGATATAGTAACATTGGAGATAGTTCAAAGGAGAGTTACCAGGCTAATTCCTGGGATGAGAGAGTTGTCCTATTAAGAGAGATTAAATAGTTTGGTTCTGTATTCCTTGGGGTTTAGAACAGTAAGGAGTGACCTTATTAAAACATATAAGATCCTGAGGGGGCTTTATAGAGTAGATGGTGAGATGTTTTCATTGGTGGGAATGTCTCAAACAAGGGGACATAGCTACAAGATAAAGAGCTGTTCTTTTAAACTGAGGTACATAGAAATCTTCTCACAGAGGGTGCTGAATCTCTGGAATTCCCTACCCCAAAGAGTGATGGAGGCTGGATCATTAGAAGTACTGAAAGTGGAGGTGAATAAATATTTGACAGATTGAGGAATAGTGGGCTATGAGGAAATGGAGTTGAGGCTGGCATAGATCAGCCATGATCGTATTGAATGGCAGGGCAGACTTGAAGGTCCTGGTGGCCTACTCCTGCTTCTATTTCCTGTGTGTTTTTCCTACACCAAGTGTTATTGTGCCCTACCTGAATGAGACTGCAGCCAATACCAAATCTTGCCGTATTATGGATAATTTTATGATGTGATCTTTTAAAAAGAAAATGACTGACATTTATAAAGCACTTTCACTTCCTCAAGACATTCCAATGTACTCTTTGATGAAATGGACTCAATTAAACCTTTAACCCTTTCAACTCTCAAATTCTGGTATGATATAAAGTGATAACATTTATTGATGAATGTGGTTATATTTATTCAGTATAAGACTTGACATGTGTAACATCTAAATAGTTGAACCAAAAAACATCATTAGCATTATGTACATGTAATGACGTAACTGTTCCTTGGTAGTTACAAAGGTTCCATGGGGTGGAATTCTCCTGTTTTCAGGCTAAGTGCCGATACCAGTGGGAAATCGGGAGTGTTTCCCGTTGGTGCTAGCAGCGTCTGTCAGATGGGAATCACCCACTTGAAAAATGCAAATGAGCTCATCTTGGGCAACCTGCTGGTTAGCTCCGCTGTTCAATTATTGGTGTGCCATTTTTTAAAGGGCATCTCGAGCTCCATACTCAAAAACAGACCCGTCTCTCTGAAAAATGAAACAGTGCTCCCCCACACTGACCAAGGGAGCACCAACAACCCCTCACCAAAGAGGTGCATCCTCTTCCCCTCCACCCCCCCCCCCCCCCCCCCCCCCCCCACACTATGTGAACATGAGGATGACCAACTCCTTCCATTTAGCCCCGTCTCAACCCCTCTCCACTCAGGTCCCCCTCAGCCTCCCTCCCCCCAACAGACCTCAGTTCAACCCCTCTTCCCCCTCAGACCCCCACTCAAACCCCCCTCCCCTCAGAACAACCGCCAAAGTCTCCCTTCCCCCTTAGAACCCTCACTGAGCCCCTCCTTCTCCTTCAGACCCTCACAGAGGCCTACCTGCTGGCCACACACCTTGGCAGTGTTATCCTGATAGTGACATCCTGGCCTGCTGCCTTGGCTCCTTAGTGGAGTCAACGAGTTAGGCCCAGTGGTCATTTGCCCCACTGCCAGGCTGCAGAGGATGGTCCTAGGGTCTGTGTGGAGTTAAGCTAGGCAAGGGGTTGACCTCACCACCCTACTCTGGGATGGAGGTCTTATGACTAGGCTGTCTCTTCTAGCCTTGGCAGACCTAAATTTTACTCCTGGCATGTCGATTTCAGGTAGTCTTGTGATCAACATCTTCGTTCTTGCCTGTCAGCTGTGAAAATTTTGAAGTTGCTAGGTTCTGTTAATCTCCATCCTCCCTGGTCATTTAGCAGGCTTTTAAATCTCAACAACCTCCATTCTGCAGCAGAGATTTTTCTTTCTCACTGTCAGCTGCAGGTGTAAGTAGAACCCTTTGAAGAAATGTCAATTTCATGTGGAGGTTTCATTCTGCACAGCTGTGCACTCATCCCCCAACATATTCACACAGCTTCTATTTGAAGTCTCTGAGGTTTCCTAGCAAGCTGAAACCATTGAAAGGGAATAAGTGGTCTGGAAAAGTTTAACCATTTGTCCCTTTGAAGAAACCAAAACTATTAATCAGGCTTAGAGTGATGTTAACATTGCGGTTAGGAATAGTGGGGGACATGAATAGGATGGGAATAGAGGGATATGGTTCCTGGAAGAATAGGGGGCTTTAGTTCAGTCAGGCAGCATGGTCAGTGCAGGGTTGGAGGGCTGAAGGGCCTGCTCCTGTGCTGTAATTTTCTTTGTGCTTTGTACTTGTGATGCATTCAAGCCTGAAGGGAAATGTAAATAAGCACAGCTGACTGGAGCCTGAATAGAAATCCATTCAGCTGTCAATGCACTGCACTTTGAAATTGACAGCAATTAATGGTTTCCAAAAGAACAGAGGGTTTCAAAGGTTTCAGCTTGCTAGGAAGCCTCAGAGACTTCAAATCAAAGCTGTGTGAACGCAATGGGCTGAGCGCACAGTTGCACAAAATGAACCCCCCCATCGCCACCACTAACCACTACCACCATCCTTCTAGAACTGCACAAAGTCATTTTACATTTCTAAAGAAGTATTCTGGCCACTGTAGATGCTGTGTCTCCAAGGTTAAAAGAGATCCTGACTCCTCTATATACACCTGAATATACCAGATCTGGGAAAACAACACCCAGGAGAAGAAGAGGGAGATGTGTCACATGACTCACCCCAAGCCGCTAGAACCTGTAATATTACCATGTGGAATTGAATTCAGTTAGTCACTATTTGGCTTCAGAACAGAAGCTGGGGTCCAGACAAGCAGCCTGTCACTATCGACCATTTTTCTCCCAAGCAGGTAGCAGCAAAAAGACTTCTGTTCTGGAAAATTTACCTGCTATGCCACAGGGATCAGTGCTGGGGCCTCAAATGTTTACAATTTATAAATGTAACTTGGATGAAGTGGAGGATGCAATTGTTGCCAAATTTACTGATGACACAAAGGTTGAAACTGAACTGTGAAGAGGACATAAGGAGGACACAAAAAGATATAGATAGATTAAGAGAGTATGGAAAGATCTGGAAATAGAATATAATGTGGAAAATTGTCCATTTTGGCAGGAAGGATAAATGATAAGAGAATGCAGAACTCTGAGATGGAAAGGGATCTGGGTGTCGTAATGCATGAATTGCAGAAAGCTAGTATGCAGGTACAGCAAATAATTGGAAAACTAATAGAATGTTATCTTATTGGAGGGGAATTGAATACAAAAGTAAGGAGGTTATGCTTCAGTTAGACAGACCATTAATGAGAGCGTATTTGTGTACAGTATTGGTCACTTTATTTAAAGGAAGGATGTAAATGCATTAGAAGCAGTTTGGAGAAGTTTACCAGACTAATATCTAGAATGGATAGATGGTCTTATGAGGAAAAGTCAGACGGGATAGCTTGTATCCTCTGGAGTTTAGAAGAGTAAGAGGTACTTGATTGAAATATAAGGTCCTGAGTCATCTGGACAGGGTGGATGTGGAGAATTGTTTCTTCTTGTGGGAGAATCTAGATCTAAGGGTCGCCATTTAAAAATAAGGGGTTGCCCATTTAAAACTAAAACAAGGCAATATTTTTTCTGAGAGTTTTGAGTCTTAGAACTCTTCCTTACAAGTTGGTTGAAGCAGAATCTTTAAATATTTTTAAGGCATGTGCATGGATTGGCCGTGCTAAATTCTCTCTCAGTGTACCCGAACGGATGCCGCCCGAGTGTGGTGACTAGGGGATTTTCACAGTAACTTCTTTACAGTATAAATCTACTTGCGACGCTAATAAATAAACTTAAAAAAAAATAGATTATTGGCAAGCAAGAGGGTGATAGATTATTGGGGTAGCTGTGATGCAAATTTGAGGTAACTATCAGGTGAGCCATGATCTTATCAAATGGTGGAGCAGGTTCAAGGAACAAATGTCCCACTTCTCCTTGCTTGTATGTTCATATGGCCCTCACCCACTCTGTGAACTACTGGATCACTGGAACTTTGTATTTTTGTTTTCAGGAGTAATTCAACTCTCTGTTCCTTTTCCCATTGTGGAAATCCTCACTTCTGGAAAGATGGATCATCTTGCAACATTCAATCAATGACCTTCTGAAGGAGTAGGCATTGGACTTTAATTCTGGACTCTGGACTCATGTAAGGCAATAACTCTTATTTTTATTGTGGTCTTGCCTTGTACCCCTTTTTTACCCCTTCCCCTATTTTAAGTATGAGTGTAAAAGTGGCGGACATTGCAAAATCCCTTTTCCGTGTTGTGTGGGTGTAATATAAACCAACATTTCTAATTCATCTTGTTTGCTGTGTGGCTATTCATAGAGGATTGGATCACTCCAAATTTAAGAGTTGGGGAAACTATGCCACTACTTATAAAGGGGGAAATCAAAAATGAAAAATGAAAAATGAAAATGCTTACGGACAGCTGGTGAGAGGAGAAACCAGGGCTGATTAAATTAATCCTCCCCCTGCTGTACTTAATAATTATACATTCTTTAAGAACTTAATAAAATATTAAAATATCTAATAAACAAATGAACAGCTCCTTAAAGAGGCACTGTAAGAAAAGCACAACATTCTAAAGGAAATTTATCAAATTAAACTTTAAGTGTTCCTGGGATAGATGATGCATTTCATCCTCTGTTATGCCCACTGATAACAGAGGCCTCAAGCACAGAGGTGGACATTGCATGCTCCCTTTCCAGTGATACCTGGGGCACATGTAGCCACAGAAGAAGGGTAGACAGTCTAGTCAAACGACCCCCACAACTGATCGCTTCCTGGACCTGTTAATGGCAACCTTGGCCAGGCCTAGCAGGCTTTTACCTCATTTTTCTAACAGCCCAATTACAAAAGATGTTAACAGTTGCCAACTCAAATGAGCTGAGAGTCTCAGGTTTTCTGACTTCTCATAGTTGGATGCTTATCTTCTCACAAACATTATAATGATAAGTAAGAAAGAGCCATGGTAGCCAGGTGTCTTGGCTAGGATTCAAGGTAGTATTTTTAAAAATTCACTTATGAAATGAGTGTTGCTGGCTAGGGCAGCATTTAATGCCCACCACTTGCTCTTGTAAAGGTAGTGCTGAGCTGCCTTCTAGAGCTGCTGCAGTCCACGTGGTGTACATACACCCATTGTGCTGTTAACACAGAACACAGAACATTACAGCGCAGAACAGGCCCTTCGGCCCACGATGTTGCGCCGACCAGTTAAAAAAAAACAATGACCCTCTAACCTAAACCAAACCCTTTCCATCCATAAACCTATCCACGGATCTCTTAAACGCCCCCAAACTAGGCGCATTTACAACTGCAGCAGGCAGGGCATTCCAATCCCTCACCACCCTCTGGGTAAAGAACCTACCCCTGACATCCGTCCTATAACTACCACCCCTTAAGGAGGGAGTTCCAGGATTTTGACCCAGCGACAGTACAGGAACTGCAATATATTTTTAAGTCAGGCTCCTACCCTGCTTCAAGAAGATGACTATCATTCCTGTACCAATGAAAAGCCAGGCAGCCTGCCTTAATGACTACTACCTGGTGGCTGCGACATTCATCATTATGAAGCGCTTTGAAATGTTAGTCATGGCACACGTCAACTCCAGTTTTCAAGATTGACTGGACACACTACAGTTCATCTATCATTGCAATAGGTGCACAGCAAATGCTATCTCCCTGGCCCTACACTCAACTATGGAACACCGAATAACATGGAAACTTATATCAGACTCCTATTCATTGATTATGCCTTCAACACTATAATTCCAACAAAACTCATCTCTAAACTCCATGGCCTAGAGTGTGGCTCCTCCCTCTGTGACTGGATCCTCAACTTTCAAACCCAAGGACAGCAATCAGTAAGAGCAGGTAATGACATCACTGCCACGATTATCCTGAACACCGCTGACCCACAAATCTGTGTCCTCAGCCCCTTACACTTACGATTGCATGGCCAAATTCTGTTCCAATTCCATTTTCAAGTTTGTTGATGACTACTATAGTGGGTTGGATCTCAACAATGACAAGACACAAAACAAGAAAGAGAAAGAAAACCTGGTGAAATAGTGCAACAACAATAACCTCTCTCTCAATGTCAGTAAAACGAAGGAGCTAGTTGGCGACTTCAGGAAACATAGTGGAGGACATGCCCCTTTCTACATCAGTGGTGATGATGACGTGGAGAAGGTCAAGAGCTTCAAGTTTCTAGGTGTTCAAATCACCAACAATCTGTCCTGGACCCTTCATACTGTTAAGAAAGCTCACCCAGGTTGCTACTTTCTCAGAAGGCTAAGGAAATTCGGCATATCCACTATAACTTATTTTATCAATTTTTGTACAGATGCACCACAGAAAGCATTCTTTCTGATTATATCACAGCTCGGTATGACTCTGTCCAAGACTGCAAGAAAATACAAAGCATTGTGAATGTAGCCCAGTCCAAAACGCAAACCAGCCTCCCATCCATTGATTCTGTCTACATTCTCTGCTGCCTCAGGAAAGTAGTCAGCATAATCAAGGACTCCCTGCATTCTGGATATACTCTCTTCCATTTTCTTATGTCAGGAAAAAAATACAAAAGTCTGAAAACATGTAATAACAGATTCAAGAACAGCTTCTTTGCTGCTGTCATCAGACTTTTGAATACTCCTATCATATATTAAGCTCATTTTTCTCTTCACCCAGTCTGTAACTGCAATACTATACTCTGCACCCTATCTTTCCTTTCTCCTCTATGTACTATATGGACAGTATGTTTTGCCTGCATACTGTGCGAGCAGCAATACTTTTCACTGTATCCCAGTATATGTAACAATAATAAATCAAATCAAAAAGTCAGGATGTGAGTGACATGAAGTCAAACTTGCAGGTGATGGTGTTCCCAGGTATCTGTTGTCCTTGTCCTTCGAGGGTAGTGATCGTGGGTTTGGAAGGTGCTGCTTAAGGTGCCTTGGTGAGTTTCCGCAGTGCATTTTGTAGACGGTACACATTGCTGTCATTGTTAGTCTGTGGTAGAGGGAGTGAATGTTTGTGGGAGGGGTGCCCATCAAGTGGGCTGCTTTGTCCTGGATGGTGTTGTGCATCTTTAGTGTTACTGAAGCTGCACTCATCCAGGCAAGTGGAGATGATTCCATCACACTCCTGACTTGTGCCTTCTAAATAGTGGACAGATTTTTGGAAGACAGAAGGTGAGTTAGCCACCAAGCATTTTGAGCCTCTAACCTGCACTTTTAGCCATGTGATTTATATGGCCAGCCCAGTTCAGTTTCTGATGAATGGTAACCCCCAGGATGTTACCAGGGAGAATCAGTGATGGTAATGCCATTGAATGACACGGGTTGGTGGTTTGATTCTCTCTTGTTGGAGATAGAACCATAGAAAATTACAGCTCAGAAACAGGCCCTTTGGCCCTTCTTGTCTGTGCTGAACCATTTTTTACTTAGTCACACTGACCTGCACTTGAACCATATCCCTCCACACCCTCCTCATCCATGAACCTGTCCAAGTGACCCTGTATTTAGCACTTTATCTGGCAGCTCATTCCACACTCCCACCACTCTGTGTGAAGAAGCCCCCCCGCCTACACCACCACCACCACCACCAACCACCCCCCCCTCCCCCGCCCCACCCCCCCCCCACAACTGCACACACCAATATTCCCTTTAAACTCTTCTCCTTTCACCTTTAACCCATGCCCTTTGGTTTTTTTCTCCCCTACCCTCAGTGGAAAAAGCCTGCTTGCATTCAGTCTATCTATACCCATCAAAATCTTATACATCTCTATCAAATCTCTCCTCATTCTTCTACGCTCCAGGGAATAAAGTCCTAACCTATTCAATCTCTCTCTGTACTCAGCTTCTCAAGTCCTGGCAACATCCTTGTGAACCCTCTCTGTACTCTTTCAACCTTATTTACATCCTTCCTGTAACTAGGTGACCAAAACTGTACACAATACTCTAAATTTGGTCTCACCAATGCCTTATATAACCTTACCATAACACTCCAACTTTTATACTTGATACTCCGATTTATAAAGACCAATATACCAAAAGCACTCTTTACGATCCTATCCACCTATGACATCACTTTTAGGGAATTCTGTACCAGTATTCCCAGATCCCTCTGTTCAACTGCACTCTTCAGAATCCTACCATTTAGCCTGTAAGTTCTACTTTGATTTGTCCTTCCAAAGTGCAATACCTGACACTTGTCTGCGTTAAATTCCATTTGCCATTTTTCAGCCCATTTTTCCAGTTGGTCCAAGTCCCTCTGCAAGCTTTGAAAACCTTCCTCACTGTCCACTACACCTCCAATCTTTGTATCATCAGCAAATTTGCTGATCCAATTTACCATATTATCATCCAGATCATTGATATAGATGACAAACAACAATGGACCCAACACCGATCCCTACGGCACTCCACTAGTCACAGGCCTCCACTCAGAGAAGCAATCATCCACAACCACTCTCTGGCTTCTTCCATTGAGTCAGCGTCTAATCCAATTTACAACCTCCCCATCTATACCTAGAGACTGAACCTTCCTAACTAACCTCCCATGAGGGACCTTGTCAAAGGCCTTGCTGAAATCCAGGTAGACAACATCCACTGCCTTGCCTTCACCCACTTTCCTGGTGACCTCCTCAAAAAACTCTTAATAGATTGGTCAAACATGACCTACCACGCGCAAAGCCATGTTGACTCTCCCTAATAAGTCCCTGTCTGTCCAAATATTTGTAGATCCTATCCCTTATCACACCTTCCAATAACTTGCCAACCACCGACATCAAACTTACTGGCCTGTAATTTCCCGGATTTCTTTTGGAACCTTTTTTAAACAATGGAACAACATGAGCCACCCTCCAATCATCTGGCACCTCCCCTGTGAATATTGACATTTTAAATATGTCTGCCAGGGCCCCTGCAAGTTCACTACTAGCCTCCCTCAAGGTCCGTGGGAATACCTTGTCCGGTCCTGGGAATTTATCCATGCTGATTTGCCTCAAGACAGCCAGCACCTCTTCCTTTTTAATCTGTAAAGGTTCCATGACCTCCCTACCTGTTTGCCCAATTTCCGAAGACTCAATGCCCGTTTCCTCAGTAATTACGGATGCAAAAGACCTATTTAGTATCTCCCCCATCTCTTTTGGTTCCATACACAGTCTACCACTCTGGCCTTCAAGAGGACCAATTTTATCCCTCACTATCCTTTTTGCTCCTAACATACCTATAGAAGCGCTTTGGATTTTCCTTCACTCTGTCTGACAAAGCAGCCTCATGCTTTCTTTTAGCCCTCCTGATTTCCCTCTTAAGTAGCTTCTTGCATTTTTTATACTCCTCAAGCATCTGATCTGTTCCTTGCTGCTTGTACATTTCATACAACTCTCTCTTCCTCTTAATCAGTGTTACAATCTCCTTTGAGAACCAAGGTTCCTTATCCCTAAGATGGTAATTACCTGACACTTGTGTGGCATGAATGTTACTTTCCACTTTCAGCCCAAGTCTGGATATTGTCCAGGCCTTGCTACAATTGAACATGAATTGCATCAGTATATGGGAAGTTGTGAATGGTGTGGAACATTATTACACTCATCAGCGAACATCTCCATCTGATCTTACAATGGAAGGAAGGTCATTGATAAAGCAGCTGAAGATGGTTTGGCCTTGGACATTATCCTTAGGAACTCCTGCAGTGAGGTCCCGGAATTAAGATGATTGACTTCCAACTCCAATGACCATCTTCTTTTGTGCCAGGTATGACTTCAACCACCGGAGGGTTCTCCCTGATTCCCATTGACTCCAGTTTTGTTATGACTCTGTGACATCATACTCAGTCAAATGCTGCCTTGCTGTCAAGGGCAGTCAATCTCATCTCTGGAATTCATTCTTTTGTCCATTTTTGAACCAAGACCGTAATGAGATCAAGAGCTGAGTGAACCTGGCAGAACCCAAACTGAGCATTAGCAAGCAGGGTACCACTAAGCAAGTGTTGCTTGATAATGCTGTCAATTATCCTTCCATCAATTTATTGATGATTGAAAGTAGATGGATAGGGCGGTAATTGGCCGGGTTGGATTTGTCCTGTTTCTTATGTACAGGGCATACCTCTACAATTTTCCACATTACCAGATAGATGCCAGTGTTGGAATTGTACTGGAAAACTTGACTAGGGGTGCAGCAAGTTTTAGTGCACAAGCTTTCTGTACAGTATTTGCAGTATCCCTTACCTTCAGGAGTTTCTTGCTATCACATTTCTTTGTTTTACTGCTCTCTGTTTGGGCCTCTGGAATTTTGCCAAGATGTTTACCTGAACCACAACCTTTATCTCAGATGTGTTAGTTTTACCAACAAAGTCACAACTGACATCATCCACCACTGCAATCTGAGGCTACCAAATGTATTTCATATGAGACCATTACAACCAGCAGAAAAGAATTTTCATTCCAGCTCTCAAGATTCAAATCCAGAGCCAAGAGATGAAAGGATAGTGTCCAAGTCACTACGACATCTCCAAATATGGGCACATTACAAACTTAAGGAAGTTCCATCCTGTTCTCTGTTTACACTGTTAAGATTGGTTTCAATACAAGGTATGTTTCACCTAGTCAAACATTCTTGATATGTATGTAATGTGACAGTGATAAATTGAACAGGTTTCAACTGAAAACAAATGTTGAAACGTGGCAAGATTCCACTGCAAACATTGAGTCTGGAGTGTATGTAGTCTGGCAGAGTGCAGTTGCAGCTAATCAGTTAATCTAACAAATCAATCAGCTTTCTTTTATTCATTCTTGGCATTTGGGTATCTCGGAAGGCCAGCATTTATTGCCTACCCCTTGTTGCCCTAAGATGGCAGATAAAATTCAACACAGAAAAAAGTATGAGGCAATACATTTCGATTGTTCCCAATGAGAAGAGACAACATGACTTGAATGATCCAACCTTCAAGGGAACACACAAATGCTGAAGAACTTTCACATTAGCTGTTCAAAGCTTATTGTCCTTCAGCTTGATGGAAGGTTCTATGCAGAGCAGCTTGCAATGTGACTTGGTGTAACAGACGTTCGAGTCCAATACTGCGTGTCAGTTTATAGATGATCAAATGCTTAATCCAAGTCACAGTTCAAAACAGCATAGTAGGAGATTTATTCTGCCCAATCTGCACTTTGCTTGCTTTAAAATAGGTGACAAAAAGCTGAAATATTCTCTATCCCAGTGTTGACTTCCCTAAATTTGACCAGCTCAACATTTTCCCAATTGGAGTAGGAGGAGGAGGAATTGCGGGCATAGCAGGCCCAGGCCAAACCACTACCTGAAGCAGGAGGAGGGAGATGGCCACTGGAGGCAGGAGGTGGCCAACAATCACCCTAAGGGAGTGGGGTGGTGTGCGGTAGGTGAGTGAGAGAACAGAGACCCCGGCAATTCCGGAAACGAGTGTCCTTCAAACAGAGAATAGAAGACTACAGTGCAGTACCTGTGCCATGTGCTGCAAGACTTGGCAACTTAGGTCACAGGGGGACACCCAGTCCTGGTGGTTGTGAAGGTGACAGCCGTCCTAAACTTCCAGGATGTCAGTGGGGATCTTTGAGGCATCTCACAGTTCTCTGTGTAAATGTGAGAGGGAGGTCACAGATGTCCTGTATGCCCGGGCAGCCCAGAACATTGAATTCAACATAGACTACACCTAACAGGAAGCCCAGGTTGCAGAATTTGTGGCCATTGCAGGGATACTGGATGCGCAGGGGACTATAGACTGCACCCATGTTGTCCTGAGGGCCCGAGAAGAATTCTGAAGAATGGGTTCCATTTTATCAATGTGCAGTTGGTGTGTGATCATCTGCTGCACATTATGCACGTGACAGCTTCATTTTGAGATGCTCTGATGTTCCGGGGGTCTTTGAGAAGCCCAAGGTGCAGGGATGTCTCATCGGGGACATGGGGTACCTGTTTAGGACTTGGCTGATGATGCCTTTGCAGAGGCCTGAGCCCAAGAAACAGACCCGATACAATGAGGCCCATGCTGCCACCTGGTCAATCGTGGAATGGTGCATAGAGCTCCCTAAAATGCAGCTGAGGTGCCTGGGTCACTCTGGTGGGACCCTGCATTATAGTGCCCTAACAGTGTCCCACATTGTGATGGTCTGATGTGCCCTGCACAACCTGGCACAACAGAGATTGATCTACTAGAGATGGTGGAAAGTGACCAGCTGGACATCGCTGGGGGAGGAGGCCACCCACGTGGATGTTTAGGAGAAGGATGACATTGATGACGATGAGCAATACCAACATCATCCAGGCATTGGAGGGCTGGCAACAACAGGGTCTGACATGTGAGTGCAGCCAGGGATGCCCTAATTAACACAAGGTTTGGCACCTAGGGGACCTGTATTGCTGCATATGGTTCCAACATCCTAAACAAGTCCAACTCCTACCTGGTGCATGCTGGCACTTGGGCCCACATCTGGGTGGGGGTAAAGGAGCACTAAACAATAATGCAGGGCCTCAAGGTGGAAGTGGGGGAATTTATCCTTTGTTCTGGAGATGCCATGGCACATTGTTAGTTCTTGCCCCTGCATGCCACCTGCTATAGCCAGTGGATAATTTGAGCACTTTGATTTTCACAGTAGCGGTGCGCTGAGGGCCCTCCATGGACAGCAACATGCAAGGTCCCTCCAGCGAAGGTCATGGTACAAACCTCACTGTTGGAGGCTAATCAGAGACAATTTAGTCACAGCTGTGGGGTACAGTAACATAACATGAGCAGTCATATATAACCGTGTGCCTAATTCCTCAATCTAACTGGTGCGCTCCTTTACCCATGCCATCTTGGTGATGCGACAGTATCTTAATTCTACGTGGCCTAGCATTGCGTTTTGGTTAAAGTTTGAGTTTATTTATTAATCACAATTTAGGCTCACATTAACATTGCAGTAAAGTTATTGGCGAATTCCCCTAGTTGCCACCCTCTGGTGCCTGTTTGGGTAAATGTACCTAACCAGCACGTCTTTCAGACTATGGGAGGAAACCAGAACACCTGGAGAAAACCCACGCAGACATGAGGAGAACATGCAAACTCCACACAGACAGTGACCCACAGTAATTTCAATTAACTTCATGTAACTTCAAAAGTTTGGGTGAGTCATGTGCCTATTAGAGCATTCCAGTGAGTTTAATTCAATTTTTCTTGTTGTCATGGAAGAGAAGCCAAGTCAACATTTGCAGGTGTGCTGATTGGGAGGGCAGGGGAAAGGGATGTGGGGGAATGATTATAGACAGGGGAGTGAGGAGAGGGATTGTGTGCAAAAGAGGGTCCTGGGGATAGTAGAGTGGAGGGGGGGGCGTGGTGAAATAAATACAATAATGATCATGTAACGTGAAAAAGTACTATGGAAACTAATGGGGCGAACAGACAATAAATTCCCTGAACCTGACTGATTGCATCCCAGGATTTTAGAGGAAGTAGCTGCAGAGATAATAATTGCAGTAATCTTTCAAGAATCCTTAAAATCTGGAAAGGCCTCAGTATTATGAACTGCTAATGTAACTCCTTTATTCAAAAAAGGAGAGAGACAAAAACAGGTAACTATAAGCAAATTAGCTTAACTTCTGTCACTGGGAAAATGCTAGAATTCATTATAAAAGATGTACTGGCAGAACATTTAGAAATGCATAATATAATCAACCAGAGACAGCAGGGCGCCATGCAGGGGAAATCATGCCTGATAAATTTGTAGAATTCTTTGAGGTGGTAATGAGTAGGATAGATAAAGGGGAACTAGTAGATATAACAAACTTGGACTTCCAATAAAATATCCACTAAGGTACGACACACAAGACTGCTGAATAAGGTAAGAGCCCATGATGCTGGGGTAAAAATGCTATTTTTTTTACCCCCAGCATCATGGGCTCTTACCTTATGGCTATTTTTACCTCAATGCTATTTTTGAGGGTATGAGTGTACTAAAGCAGACCAAAACATTTTTGGCTTTAGTGATATGTAGTTACAATGTGTTTAATTGTGTAATGTACAAAATGATGTGAAGTGTTATAGTAAACACTTTGGTAATTGAAGCAACGTTGTGCCCTCAACGTTAATCACTAAAGGGTTTACTATGAATTAAACACATTAAATACATATCACTGAAACCAAAAATGTTTTGGTCTGCCCCACCCTCCATGTTGCTTCCAAGGAGGTGGATGCAGCCTGCTCAACTCTCATGCTATATGGCATTGAGGAATGTGGTGGTCAGTCTTGTTGTGCAGGTACCCATTTGGGACATATTCTAGACTGCAGCCTCTGCATTCAGCAGGGACAGCTGTTGTCACTTGCATATATGGAGCAGATGAGGCTGGTGTGTCAGCAGAAGATGATGGTGCTGATAGTTCTCAGTATCTTCAATCTTTTCGCTAATCTCCTCAGCCCAGGGCTGGACTTCAGGTGGGTTTGGTAGTGTCAACTACTTGGGATGCAGCAGTCATTCACTCAAGCAACCTTTGAGTCACCAGTGTGAATGCCCTGATAAGGGAATGCAGTTCTTCATATATTACATGGATGGCAGTGCTGATACTCTGAGCAGACTATTCAGGCTACTGAATGAGCCTAGTATCCTTTGCAGGCAGATACGCTGCGCTTGCATTCACTCTGAGTGATGAACATGTTTTGTGTCTTCATGGGATTGGCCATTCTTTCAGGGTTGGAGTTCTCGAGCCAACGGGACAAGGTGGAGCTAATTACCACCCTAGACTTGTCCATCACAAAACGTAAGTGTGCATTGCCTCAGGGAACTCCACCAGATATCCACACATCTGTTGCTGTCCAAATTGTGTGCCCCAAAAGGTGACTCCATAGGCCCTAACTCTTTGCTCACGAGAGCATCATTGTGACTTTCCTCCCTCCTCTGAGGATGGCTGTGCACAGATGTCTCTGACTCAGACACCTCCTCCTGCAGTCTGGTACCATTGACTGTACACCTGTTGTACATCCCTCTGAGTTGCTAGCATTTGTGTTGTTGGAGCCTGTATGAGTCAGATGTAATGTTACTTCCTCAGATCCCTCTGCCTTCCTCTGATGAGTGATGTTATGATCCAGGGAGTTGAGGGATGGGGAGGTTGAGTGGGGTGGGTGGAAAGTGGACGGTGTTCTGAGATGCTGCCCTTCATATTGTGAGAACGTGCTATGGTCCATGCCATTGCTTTCAACTATAATTGTGTTTTCCTTCTCATGGAACCCAATCTTCACATTCCCTCGCATGGCAACTTCCCCTTTTTTTTATTAATTCATGGGACACAGGTGTCACTGGCTAGCTAACATTTATTGCCCATCCCTAGTTGCCCAAGAGCAGCTAAGGGTCAGCCACACTGCTGTGGCTCTGGAGTCACATGTTGGCCAGATTGGGTAAGGACAGCAGATTTCCTTCCCTAAAGGACATTAGTGAACGAGATGGGTTTTTTCGACAATCAACAATGCTTTCATGCTCATTAGTAGATTCTTAATTCCAGATTTTTTTTATTGAATTGAAATTGCACCATCTGCCGTGGCGGGATCCGAACCCGGGTCCCCAGAACAATAGCTGAGATTAATAATCTTCTGGATTAATCGTCTAATGATAATACCATTAGGTCTTCACTCCCCTGGCAACTTCCCCTTCTGCTCACTGAACTAATATTACTTCCACTTTTCCAAAATGCCTCTACCATCATCTTCAACACCTGCTTATAGGTGATTCTCCATCCCCAGTAATCAGATAGGTGACACGCTTGCTAACTCCATAGTGCCTCCTCCACGTTCCTTATTGCCCACAGCCTCGCAGTCCCATATCTAGTCCAGGTCAATTCCCTGGCATTATCGGCGTTCTTGCCTAGATAAAACAAGAGTAATGTTAACCTAATATTTGGTGCTACCAAGGAGAAATCTCTTGAACCTGCTACTGTATCACTGTGTATATTTGTATCACTACTATAGGCATCTACAGGAGCAGTTTGGACAAAACTGCCATGCTATGGGAGAATTATGTGCCAGACATGTTACCATAGATCTCTTTGAACTTGTGCCAAAGAGTTCACCTTGTTAGAGCACAGCAGGCCATGGAACCTCTTTCCACATTGAAACCATGATATTCCGTGGTTCCGTGGCAGAGATTACTTACTGCCATTCCCTCCTGTTTGCTGTGGGCGTGTTCCAGTGGTCACTAGGCTATAATATGGAGCAATAACTCTGGAGGTTCATCCAGAATCTGGAGGCTCAGGTCGCGAAGTGGGGTGCAGCCCAGCCCACTCTCCTGTGTAACATTTCCCTCCCATTAGACATTTTGGCTTAAGAAATGGGAAAAAAGGCACGTAAAGCTTCCAGTTTCAAATGGCCTCACATTGATGTTTGCTTATATACACAAACCATGTTCTTTATTGCATCACTGCCAAATTTTTGAGGGAGGGTGGTGATGGATGGTACATGCTGGGGGTGGGGGGGGAGGTTGTGGGGTGGGCGGGGGGCTGCGGGGGGGGGGGGGGTGGTGGTGGAATGTGTCTGGAGGAAATCTGGGTAGCCTGACTTTAGTTACTGACACTTCCAGCTGTTTTGCTGAGCTCCTGACAGACTACCCTGCTGGCCTTCTTCCTCCCTGATCACACTGCTCTGCTATGGCAGTTTGCAGCTGTAACAGTCCTGGTCAAAACTCAATTGTATAGTCACACGCTGAGAGATGGTATAAAGAGGGTAGGTGGAAGGGCAAATGAGCATGGTGAATGTGGTGTGTATCAGCCATCCCCTGAGGCATTATATTAATTTGAGTCAATACAGAATACCATGAGCAGCTGGTGATGCCAAGATGTTGTCACTTCAGTGTGTCTTGAGAAGTTTTTTAGCTTTAGCTTGGTAAAGTGTGCTCCTTCATTACAGTGTGAATAGTAAACTGCAATGACTATTTTTTCCTATTAAAAGCCCATCTCTTCCAGTATCAAAAACCAGTTGCTCAACTATTACAGTTAGTACTCAGCTGACTGTTGATTGTTGCCTCCTCCAAGTAACAGCAGCACTTCCATCCACTTCCTATCTCAGAGCAGGAACATCTTTTACATCCTGACCAAGTCTCATAGGCCACATCGAGACTACTCTACATCTTCACTACTTTCAGGGTCGATGAACCCGATTCCAGTTAGCCCCTATTTGAAATTTGACTATTTGGGGAAGTTTCTCGCAAGTCAGATTTGTGGAGTTGGGAATTTTTCTGCAAACTTGACTCTGGATTCGACACTTGTTTCAGGAACATGAACTTACAAATTGCTTCTCTGCCTTTTGGCTAAGATCAAGTGTCGTATCGACATGCTGTGCTTAGTTGAAGTTATTAGGTTACATTTTAGCTTCACTTAAAGCAATTTTTAAAACTGACATCTTGGCCTTTTGGCTAAGATGCAAATGAGATCAAGCCTTGAAGGAGGAGCTATGCCTACTCCAATCAGCTTGGATCATGTAGATCAAATCCAAGACAGGAGGTGAGAGCCGTGTCTTGTCAGCTTGGATCGGGAATGTCTCAACTTGTTGAGACTGTGAATTGGACTTGATTTGATTGAATTGGAATAAAACCAAAAAAAAGCCCTGACCAACATAGCGATTGTGCCTTATGCCACTTGTCACGTTGTCACCTGAAGTATCTGTTTCGTATCAAAATAGCACCCAATTTCTAGGATGCTATTTTGTTGCATTGTTTCTGGTAGAATTATGTCAGCTTCAGCATGACTAGTTTTCACTTTTTGCCAATTTTACATTCCAATACATTTAACCTGGTTTCCTTTGAATCAAATGAAAATTGGCTTTCCTTAATCAATTATGTCTATCAGTCATTGTGTCTTCAATTTTTCAATTTTACATTAATTTTACTTATTGTATGGTTGTTGTTTCCTCTATGGCCACTTACCATTGAATCAACTACTAAGCTTAAAGTTTACTTTATTCACCCCACTTCAATCCCCAAAACTACATCCAGCATTGGGTCACCAGGAATCTCCAAAGGGACTTAATAGAAGGCTTGAAGCAGAGAGAGGCAGAAAAAAATCATCTATTTAGCTTAAGAGTTATGAAAAATCCAAATCCAGCAGCAGAGTCAAAGAACCTGGCAACGATCGAGGAAGAATGACCAAACCTTGAAAAGGACTCAAAATCTTCAGATTAATGCACAGTAAAAAGGCAACACTGAGGAAATTCCATTTCTAGAGAATGTGAAATTTGATACATCCCACAGGCCTGGTCTGAGGTCAGCATCATTACATGTGGTGACAGCCCAGCAACAATTGAAAAGAAAATTGATGGCTCAAAAATGAATCCCCAATGGAAGGAAAGCAGTAAACAGTGTTTAATACTAACTTATGGTGATCGTTTTACAAACTTCTACAAAATTTTGGAACAACTACCAAAAAGGGTTACTTGACTGCAGAAGATATCAGAGAAAGACTGATCAGCATGAAGAAACTCCACTCCTGCAGCAGAAATTTAAAAAAATAAGGTGAGCCTCTAAAAGCTTAAAACAGCTATGGGTTCCAAATTCACTTCATCTGATTCATTTGGGCAAATGAAACAAACAGAGCAAACACAGAATTGGACATTAAAATAAAAGCCAAATACTATGGATGCTGAAATCTGAAACAAAAACAGAAAATTCTGGAAAAACTCAAGATCTAAATGCATCTATGGAGAGAGAAAATAGAATTAACGTTTCAAATCCCAGTGACTTCTTCAGAGCTAAAGACAGGTAGAAATGTGGTGGATGAATATTGAATAAGAGGGAGTATAGAAGCTGAAGCAGAGTAGAAGGTCAATGATTGATGGGAGCTAGGAGAGATTGCAATGAACAAGTGGAGGTCATGAGACAGAGGAGTCGTTAATGATGGATGAAAGAGCTGATAGTTGCGTAGCAGTAAGATATCAGAATGTCTTCATGGGAAAATAAAGGTCAGTGAAAGCAAAACTTAAGAACACGTGCTAGATGACTGGTGGGGGAGGGGAGGAAATGTTTTGCATTGGAACAAGAAATATTTTGAATATAACAAGGTCAATTTGGAGAAGAGGTTACACTTTAAAGTTGTTTGACTCAATGTTGAATCCTGAAGGCTGTAACATGCCTAATTGGAAGATGAGGTGATTCTCCTCCAGTTTGTGTTGGGCTTCACTGGAGTATTGCAGCAGACCAATGATGGACATGTGGGCATGAGAGCAAGATATTGAGTTGAAATAGCATGCAACAGAAATGTTGAGGTCATGCTTGTGGGCAGAGCGAAAGTGTTCTGCAAAGCAGTCACCCAATCTGCATTTAGTCTCCCCAGTGTAAGGGAGACCCCAATAGGAGTAGCAGATACAGAGGACCAAATTGAAGGACGTGCAAGTGAAATGTTGCCTCACCTGAAAGGAGTGTTTGGGGGCCTTGTATGGCGAAGAAGAAAGAGATAAAGGGGCAAGTGTTGCATCTTGCGTGATTGCAAGGTAAAGTGATGAGAAATTGGAGGAAGGGACCAGGATGTCTTGGAGGGAGTATGTAGTGTGCTAATGAGAGGGATGCGAGGAAGATGTGTTTCATGGTGACATCATGCTGGCATTGATGGAAATGGCAGACGATGATTCTTTGAATATTGAGGCTGGTGGTGTGGTAAGTGAGGACAAGGGTGACCCTATCATGAATCAGGGAGGGAAAGGGAGGTTGGCAGAAGTGTGGGGAAATGGGTTTTTGTCCTGTCAACCATTGAATGGGGGAGGAGGGGTGGGGGAGAACCTTGGATAAAGAAAAAGATAGACAAGTCAGAAGCACTATTTTTGAATGTGGCATCATCCGAACGAATGTAACAGAGTCAGAGGACCTGGGAGAATAGGATGGAATCCTGTCAGGAAGCAGGATATAAGGAGCTGTAGTTGAAGTAGTTGTTGGAGTCAGTGGGCTTGCAATGAATATTGGTAGTCAGCTAGTACTAGAATTGGGCATTATGGAGGAAGAGATTTTAAGATTCAGGATTGGATCAGATTCTACAATAAGTCAGATACTAAACAAGTCAATACACTAGTGCACTCTATTGGAGCAATAATGATATGATAGCAAGTTGAGGCATTAAAGAAACATTAGACAAATTTGAAGATATAATAAAAGCCTTTCATATTATTTTAACTCATGAAGTAACAAGATATTAGAAAGAGCCAAGTTTAGCAAAAGGATGCAGAAACCTGATGAACTCATGGATACCTTTATCAATGATCTGTATTGACTGGCTGAAGGTTGTGAATATGAGCTGAACTGATATGAGACAGCATTGTAGTCATGGTGACCCTACCTAATCTACTGCAATCCAATATCAAGGGTGTAGAATTAATTGTTGAACAGAGCCAGGTGTGCACAGTGCACAAACCAGTCCAAAAGGAGCCCCTTATTCCCATTCAGTTTCCTACCAGACCATGTGAACGTCTAGGAATAGATCTACTTATGTACAACAGGAAATTCTTCCATTGTCTGTGACTGTTTTTCCAGATAGATCGAAGTGAAATGCTTGCACACTTTGAGCGTTGAATTAGTCAATAGGTTGTTGAAAGTAATTTTGTAACAAATGGCACTCTAGACCAAATGGAGACCACAGCCTGCAATTTACTAATGATTACTTCATCTATTTCTATGGATTTCTACACTTCATCAGTTCCCTGAAGTATCCCCAATCCAATGGCAAGGCAGAAAATGGAGTCTGGACTATTAAAACCTTGAACAAGAGTGAGAATTTTCTAATGGCATACACGTCTATGGCCCTGCATTGTGGATTGGAACAGTCTAAACTGATGGGCAAGAAGCTTCAAACACAGCTTCTAATTTTGTTCAAGAAATGAATTCCACGATTAGCAGTCCAGGACTATCAGATGGTTCAGGACTGCAAATAGTCCCACAGAAACAGCAAGCTTCCACTTACATTTGGAGATGTTGCACCAGAAAACTTGCCTAAACTGAACGAAGGAGACAAGGTTTGGATAAGAGACTGAGGCAGAGAAGGTACCATTGTCCAAAAGGATGACAATTTACAATAGTCTTATTTAATATATACGCAGAAGGTACAATGAGTAGGAATTGGAGAAATCTTATTCTTATTTAAACAGCAAAGAAAAATACAGCACATGAACAGGCCTTTCAGTCCTCCAAGCTTGTGCCGATCATGCTAAACTAAAGAAAATATCTTTTCCCCTTAATCCCTCCGTTTTCCATCCCTATTCATGAACTCATCCAGATGCCTCTTAAATGTTGCTAATGTCTGCTTCCATCACCTCCTCTGGCTGCCCATTCCAGGTACTAACCACTCTCTGCCTGAAAAACTTCCCCGCACTTCTCCCTCCAACTTTCCCCCTCTCACCTTGAACCTATGCCCCCTTGTAATTGACACTCGCACCCTTGGAAAAAGCCTCTGAGTATGCTCCCTGTCTATGCTGCTCATAATTTTGTAGACATCTATTAAGCCTCTCCTCAGTCTCTGTCTTTCCAGTGAAAACAATTCTAGTTTATTCAACCTCTCCTCATAATCAATACCGTTGAGACCAGGCAATATCCTGGTGAACCTTCTTTGCATTCTTTCCAAAGCTTCCATGACATTCTGGTGGTGTGGTGACCAGAACTCCAAATGTGGTCTGACAAAGGTTTTATATAACTGCAACAATTCTTTCCAGCTCTTGTACTCAATGCCCTGGCTGATGAAGGCAAGCATGCCACAGATTTTTTAAAATCAGTTTGGCCACCTGTGTTGCCACTTTTAGGGAACTATGAACCTGCGCGCCCAGATCCCTCTGTATGTTAATGTTCCTAAGGGTTTTGTCATTTACACTTAAATTTGATCCTCCAAAATGATCACCTCGCATTTGTCTAGATTAAACTCCATCTGCCATTTCTGCCTCTATCTATATCATGTTTTACCCTCTGACAATCTCCGGCACTGTCAGCAATTCCACCAACCTTCGTTTCATTCACAAACTTACTAATCAGACCCCCTACATTTTCTCCCAGATCATTTGCATATGCTACAAACAACAGAGGTCTCTGCACTAATACCTGCAGAACTCACAAGCTACAGATTGCCATTCTGAAAAACACCCTTCCGTCACTATTCTCAGTCCCCTATAACCAAGCCAATTCTGTATTAATCTAGCCACCTTAACTCGAATCCCAAGTCATTTTAATTTTTGTACCATTTAAGACCTTGTCAAACGCCTTCTCAGACAGAGCCTTCCAATACGCATTTGGAAAAACCAAATGTTGAGAGTCAAGCTGACGATGCACTGGCTGCTGCAACTCTTACCAAAACCAACCAAATCAAAGCAAAGAAGTCCAATGGGAGACTACAGATCTTTCAAGCCTCACAAGGACATGATCAGGAAGAGTCATGAAACCTCCAAATCAATCAAACTTAAGAAGTCAGGGGTAGTATATAAATACAATATATATTTTCATAGAATTATAGAAACCAAACAGTGCAGAAGGAGGTCATTTGGCCCATCGAGTCTGCACCGACAACAATCCCAACCAAACCCTATCACCATAATCCCACATATTAACCCCGCTAATCCTTCTAACCTACACACCCCAGGATACTAAGAGGCTATTCAGCATGGCCAATGCACCTAACCTGCACATTTTTGGACTGTGGGAGGAAATTGGAGCACCCTGAGGATACCCACACAGACACGGGGAGAACATGCAGTCTCCACACACTGAGCCAAGCCGGGAACCAAACCCAGATCCCTGGAGCTGTGAGGCAGCAGCATTAACCACCATCCTATTCCAAAGGCAAGGACTTGGGGGGAGATGTAGTATTTGGGTGTTCAGGGTTGAAAGGCTTAAGGGTTAATGTGGACTGAAGAATAGTATCACCAACATGATGACATAAGAGAGACCCACATGTTTAGGAGTCCTGAAGGAAAGAGCTCATGGCTAAGTTTGAGTAACAACTATAGTCTTATATATATTTTAAATAGTTGTATTCATCCAAAAAAAAGTTATTGTACAGATGTATCTAGCCACTGCAAACATTTATTAGCCAGTTACAAACAACATACAACATTTCCCACACATGCGGTTATCCCAGACGTCTGAAGCATCCAGAACCATTCACATCATGCAGGTACCACTGGTCACAAGCTTTGGCAGTCTCCCTACATTAAGTACAATGGCTGGATCTTTCGGTCCCACCTGCTATGTAAGCAGAAATTCCTGCCTAAAGACAATGGACTTTTTGCTGTTGATGAGGTCACGTAACGAGGAACTCATGAACTGGCCTGAGGAGGCCGTCACTTTTGGCAGTGAAAATTGCCCAGTCTATCTTTGATTATCCTGGAAGGACAAACATTTTAACAATAGGTTCCATGCTGCCACTATTCAATCGTAGCACAGGTGCTGCTGTCAAGACAAAAAGATGTTATACTTATCACACAATTGAGTAATGTGTTATATGGATTTCAGTGACTGGCGGATCATATCAACAGCATGTCCCAGCCCATGATTTCAAAACTCAAATCACAGTGTTCAATGTTAGATGTGATTTCATGATTGGGCCACATTTGCTCAATAATCCTCAGTGTGCTAAGAATTACTGGCAACTAATTTAAGATTGCCAGTTGGGCTCGCAGTGTGGCATATTTGCAGGCATACACGAGGTCCTGTTTTTTGCAGATAGAAACAACATATGCATACCACCATCAACTGGTGCATTCTCCATGTCAACACCTCTCTCACTCAGAGTCCATTTACCAACCAATCAACATTCTGTCTGTATTGTCTCACATCTTCAAATTGTTGTTTTCCCCTTATACTGGTACTTTGCAAAGTTCCTGATGTGTGCAAGATGAAACATTTTGACATTTACTTTTTCAGTAATTCTATTTCTGTACTACCAAGTGACTGTAAAGATCTTGTTCTTGCATCAACTCCACCTACAATGTATGTAGATAGTGAATATCACATAGAAACAAAGAGATAGGAGCCGGAGAAGGCCATCTGGCCCTTCGAGCCTGCTCCTCCATTCATTACGATCATGGCTGATCATCCAACTCAATTGCCTAATCCTGATTTTTCCCCATAACCTTTGATCCCATTTACCCCAAGTGCTATATCCAGCCGCCTCTTGAATGCATTCAATGTTTTAGCATCAGCTACTTCCTATGGTAATGAATTCCACAGGCTCACCACTGTTTAGGTGAAGAAATATCTCCTCACCTCCATCCTAAATGGTCTACCCTGAATCCTCAGTCTGTGACCCCTGATTCTGGACTCCCCACCATTGGGAACATTCTCCCTGCATCTATGCTGACTAGACCAGTTAAAATTTTATAAGTTTCTATGAGATCCCCCCCTCATTTGTCTGAACTCCAGCAAAAACAATCCTAACCTAGTCAATCTTTCCTCATACATCAGTCCCACCATGCCTAGCATGGCGTCTGCATCATTGGTTGTATAGGTTTCTCTCATTGAAGTGATTGGTACTGTTGAACATGTCAGAATAGCTAGAACTAGCCTGCAATTTGTAACAGTCTGGCTCTGGAATAGTGGCATGGGATGGAAATAGCCTCTGGGCATTGTCCATGTAAAGTTTATTCCTGAACTTTGGAAAGTTCGAGTTAAGTTAGGATAATAGCAGTCTGTGTCTGAACCTAGTTAAACTAGTTATAGCTGTTACATACTGCATTAGAGAAGTGATTGTAAGGGTGTGTCTGAGTCTGAACTTGGTGCAATGACAATGCAGTTTTGGCTGGTATTTCAGTGATGGCTACCAAGTGCTGTGACAGTGACAAAATAAATCTTGACCCTTCCTGACATTGATTTTCTGTCTGGGGCTGGACCAATGACAGCATAATGTTTATCATAATATATTGTCATTTTTTCGCTCTACTTGGCAGGTTCAAAGGGACAGGTTGCTCATCATGCCAGGGAAACTGAACTGGAAATATTTCCACAATTTAAGCCAAATGAAAAAACAACCAGGTTTGAATTAGGCTTCTCAAAGAAAAATGATTTACAAAACGATATAAACTTTTTCCATGAGGAGAACATTGGGGATGCAGACATTTGTAAGAGAAAATTGTGTTGTGTGCCAGTGTGGATTTATATATGCCAGCATCATCAGCCATAACTTGATCAACACAGAAAAACATCTCGACATAATATGCACGATTTATTAACTCCTAAGGTAGTTAAGATTTGAGCTGCATTTCCCAGACCAGCATAGGCCATTAATCAACACTAATGACCTGAATGAGACATCATGATATCACTACCAAAGAAACTTAGAATGTTTTTTGTGCAGTGAGGTCTAACAATAATCAGTTATTCACATGCATTTGTTTCCAGAATCAATATATTAAATAATGCACCAATGAGATTGTGATGCTAATTCAGTTGCAGCTTTATTTTTTTTTCAGCTTAAGGTCAATGCAATTTGCTAAAATACCAAAATTCACGGGTTTATAAATTCCTCTGGGCACTGCCCGTTTTTCAGATGCAAAGCTCTCTGCAAAACCGCAAATAGGAGCAATAAATCTATCCTTATTACAAGGTGTAGTTAAGGTGCTTGCCATATTGATAAAGGCTGAAAGATTGGCAGGTAGTGTCCATGCTTGGAACAAGTTAGAACCTACACCAGTGCAGATTGGGGATCCAATATGTTTGTGGTCCTCGTTGCAACATTGGTTTGCCCTGAGAAAACAAGGTCGATATTCAACTTCAGTTTTCTTAAAAGAGGCTACTGCTGACTGAAAACAATAAGTAAGCTTTTAAAAAATGCTTACTCTAGTCTGGAGTTAAGAAGAACAGGAAGTCTGGTTAGTGAAATACATTGTTTCCATCATGATTAGATTAGGAAACGAAAAAAGCTAATGGCTGTTTGCAGTTTCCATCAGTTACAATCCGCTCACTCTATAATTCAACCAATGCTAATCTTGCTTTGACCAGCTCCACTCATCAATTATATAATATATAAACAATATATGTTGGTACACTTGGCTGCGATATGATTGCATTTAAGTGGATTTTGGTTTTATGAAACAAGCATAAAGCTCAAATAAAACTTGTCTGAATGATTAGCCTAACGGGAATGAGAAAGTTGTTCCCTCTGACTTGCAAGGTGTCTGATAATATAGGCTTTGTTTTGACTCAGACCAAAGCAAAATTACTGCAGGGTGTAATATCCCATCCAAGCAGCTAAGTATTGGCACTGGTTCACAACTCCCCCGCTTAGTGAAGCATTAGCCAAAAAAAACATTTTAGCAAATTGAGAAGATGTGCAACAGAAAGAATAGAAAACCTATCTCTATAGTATTAAAAGACCCTAAGCTATAATTTGACTAGGCCCTGAAATTGGGCAGAGGGATCATAATCCATGATTAATCCATGCCCGTGAGATGGAATACAAGCAGCAAGCCAACCAAGTGCTGCCTGCTAATTATAATGATTTCTGAAAATAACAGATGTTTCCCGTACTGTTCATTTGCTGTAGACATCAAGAGGGGCCCAATATCATTAGCAGCTTGCAAATTTTAAAGTTAGCCTGCACTACCTAAAGCCCAGTTGCGACCAAAAATCATTGACTTGAAACAATTTTTTTATCCACAACCTGAACTTCCAAAATTTTAACATCTACTTATGCTGAAAACTAGCACCACTTATCGAGTGAATGTGTTGCACCTCGTGCAATCACTCTGACCTGGGAGAGACCAATAGCTGATCACAGAGAAGTGAGTCTTATGGTTTTCAAATGCTGCAGTGGAGGTTTTGGTGGTGGAGGTAGAAAGGAAGAGAGATGTCCTTTGTCCTTGGAGAAGCCCTCCAGAAACACAGGGTTGGATTTTCATGGAGGGGTCAGGAAGGTCAAGATTATGACTCAGCAGACCCCTTTCTTTTAAAAACAGTTCCACCCACCATAATATAATTTAAGGAAGAGGGGATAGGATGAAGTTGGGCCTGCCACCTCTGGAGGCAGGCCTGGGGCATCAACGGAGATGTTTGGATGGCTTGGTGAGCAAACTAAAATGCTTGCTTCTGTTTATTAGGACATGCTCAGTTGTAGTGAAGAATGTCAGTTCCTCACCCCTCACCACCCCACACCCACCTCAAATGGTTTTTCCATGCCCTCTAAAAACCCCATACTCTTTCAAACTCCTCAGGTCTCCATGACTCCTCATACTTGCCATATTGGTAAAGGCTGAAAGATTGGATGTCCCCCTTCAAAATAAGTACTCCTGTCTGAGTACTGCTGGGGGGGACAGCTCACCTGGGGGAGGAAGCGGTGGCCAGGTCTCTGGAGCTGAGCCTGACCCAGTACTTCAAAAAAGTAAGAAAAAGAACAGCGAGGCAGTGTTAATAGGGGACTCCATAGTGAGGGGATCAGACAGGCGTTTTTGTGGACGCAGATGGGAGTCACGGATGGTGGTTTGCCTCCCTGGAGCTGGGATCCAGGACGTCTTTGGATGCGTCCCAGATATCCTGAAAGGGGAGGGTGAGGAGCGGGAGGTTGTGAGTCATGTAGGTACTGCTGACATAGGGAGGAAGAGGGAAGGGGTCACAAAAAGGGATTATAGGGAATTAGGTAGACAGCTGAGAAAGAGGAACGCGAAGGTAGTAATCTCAGGATTGCTGCCTGCATTGTGGGAGAGTGAGAGCAGAAATGGAATGAGGTGGAGGGTGAATGCGTGGCTGAAGGACTGGAGCAGGGATTCTGGTTCCTGGATCATTGGGACCTCTTTAGGGGCAGGTGTGACCTGTTCAGTAAAGATGGGTGGCACTTGAATCCCAGGGGGACTAATATCTTGGCGGGAAGATTGGCTAGGGCTTTAAACTAGAAAGGTTGGGAGGAGGGAATAGAGATGAGGAGACTGAGAGCGAGGAGGTTAGCTCCCAGGTACAGAAGGACTGTAGACAGCATGACAGGGAGGTTAGATGGGTAATGGAGAAGGGAAGTGCCCAGACCGAGTGTCTGAGGTGTGTCTATTTTAACACCAGGAGTGTAGTGAACAAAGTAGATGAGCTTAGGGCGTGGATTGCTGCTTGGGAATGTGATGTGGTGGCCATTACAGAGACTTGGATATCTCAGGGACAGGACTGGGTACTTCAGGTGCCGGGATTCAGATGCTTCAGGAAGGACAGGGAGGGGGTTCAAAAGAGGTGGCGGAGTGGCACTGTTGATCAGGGACAGTGTCATGACTGCAGAGAATGTGGATGCCGTGGAGGGACTGTCTACGGAGTCTCTGTGGTGGAAGTTAGGAACAGCATAGGGTCAATAACTTTGCTGGGTGTTTTCTATAGGCCGCCCAATAGTGACAGGGAAGTTGAGGTGCAGATAGGGAAACAGATCCTAGAGAGATGTAGTAATAACAGTTGTCGTGATGGGAGACTTTAATTTCCCAACCATCGACTGGAATATCCCTAGGGTAAGGGGTTTGGATGGGGAGGAGTTTGTTAGGAGTGTTCAGGAGGGTTTCCTGACACAGCCCGTGGATAAGCCTATGAGAGGAGAGGCTGTACTTGACCTGGTGCTGGCTAATGAACCAGGACAGATGACGGATCTCTCGGTGGGAGAGCTTCTCGGGGATGGAGATCATAATTCTATCTCCTTAACGATAGCATCGGAAAGAGATAGGATCAGGCAGGTTAGGAAGGTGTTTGTCTGGAGTAAGGGGAAATATGATGACATCAGGCAGACAATTGGATGAGTAAACTGGAAGGAGGTGTTCTTGGGGAAAAGTACTGAAGGAAGGTGGCGGATTTTCAAGGAATGTTTGACTGGAGCTCTGCATGACAATGTTCCGATGAGACAAGGAGGTTTTGGTAGGTCGCGGGAGCCGTGGTGCATAAAGGTTGTGGTGAACCTGGTCAGGAAGAAAAGAAAGGCGTATAAAAGGTTCAGAGAGCTAAGAGATGTTAAGGATCTAGAGGAGTATAAGGCTTGTAGAAAGGAGCTTAAAAAGGAAATTAGGAGAGCCAGAAGGGAACATGAGAAGGCCTTGGCGGGTAAAATTAAGGAGAATCCTAAGGCGTTCTACAAACATGTGAAGAGTAAAAGGAAGAGAAAAGAAGGGAACTTTTAAATTCTATCAAGATAGATAAGTCGCTGGGACTGGATGGGATGTACCCCAGGTTGCTGTGGGAGGTGAGGGAAGTGATTGCAGAGCCCCTGGCGATGATCTTTGCGTTGTTGATGGAGACGGGAGAGGTTCCGGAGGATTGAGGATGTGGTTCCTATTTTCAAGAAAGGGAACAGGGATAGCCCGGGAAATTACCGACCGGTGAGTCTGACCTCAGTGGTTGGTAAGTTGATGGAGAGGATTCTGAGGGACAAGATTTATGAGCATTTAGAGAAGTTTAGAATGATCAGGAATAGTCAGCACGGCTTTATCGAGGGCAGGTCGTGCCTTACGAGCCTAGTTGCGTTCTTTGAAAATATGACTGAACGCATTGACGATGGAAGAGCGGTGGACGTGGTTTATATGGACTTCAGCAAGGCATTTGATAAGGTCCCCCATGCAAGACTTCTTGAGAAGGTGAGAGGGCATGGGATCCAAGGGGCTTTGGCCTTGTGGATCCAGAACTGGCTTGCCTGCAGAAGGCAGAGAGTGGCTGTGGATGGGTCTTTTTCTGCATGGAGGTCAGTCACCAGTGGAGTGCCCCAGGGATCTGTTCTAGGACCTTGCTGTTTGTCATTTTCATAAATGACCTGGAAGAGGAAGTGGAGGGATGGGTTAGTAAGTTCGCCAACGATACAAAGGTTGGTGGTGTTGTAGATAGTCTGGAGGGATGTCAGAAGTTGCAGCGTGACATAGATAGGATGCATGACTGGGCGGAGAAGTGGCAAATGGACTTCAATGTGGATAAATGTGTAGTGGTCCATTTTGGCAGGACAAATGGGATGCAGGAGTACAATATCAAGGGTAGGAGTCTTAGCTGGGTTGAAGAGTAGAAGGATCTTGGGGTCCGGGTCCATAGGACTCTTAAATCGGCGTCGCAGGTGGAGGATGTGGTCAAGAAGGCGTATGGTGTACTGGCCTTCATTAATCGAGGGATTAAGATTAGGAGTCGGGAGGTAATGCTGCAACTTTATAAGACCCTTGTCAGACCCCACATGGAGCACTGTGCTCAGTTCTGGTCGCCTCACTACAGGAAGGATGTGGAAGCTATTGAGAGGGTGCAGAGGAGATTTACAAGGATGTTGCCTGGATTGGGAGGTATGCCTTATGAAGATAGGTTGAGGGAGCGAGGTCTCTTCTCCCTGGAGACACGAAGGTTGAGAGGTGACCTGATAGAGGTTTATAAAATGTTGAGAGGAATAGATAGGGTGGATTCTTGGAGGCTATTTCCCAGGGCTGAAATGGTTGCTACGAGAGGACACAGGTTTAAGGTGCTGGGAAGCAAGTACGGAGGAGATGTTAGGGGAAAGTTTTTCACTCAGAGGGTGGTGAGTGAGTGGAATCGGCTGCCATCGGTGGTGGTAGAGGCGAACTCGCTGGGGTCTTTTAAAAGACTTCTGAATGAGTATATGGGATCTAATGGCATTGGAAGTTACAGATAGTTCTATGGCTTGGTAGGTATAGATGTGATCGGTGCAAATTGTGGGCCGAAGGGCCTGTTTGTGCTGTAGTGTTCTATGTTCTATGTACTTCCATGCATCATCCATGCTTCCATGCCCCCTTCATGTCTCCCATGTATCCTCCATGCCTCCCACATATCCTGAATAGCCACTGACTCAGTATCCATTATGGGTAGATTTCAGCAGTCATGCTTTTGAAATAGACATGAAAGAGAAATTAACTTCTAACAATTTAATAGCGCTGTCAATCATACACCTTTAATATTAGAAAAACTCTCATTCAATAAACCATTCAAAAAAGCATTAGGAAATCAAAAGTGGTTTTAAGGGATTTATATTTTGTATTGGTAAACATTAGGAATAAGGCATAATTTTAGGTAGGTTTAATTTACTGTTTCTGTGCCTGGAAGGAAGTTGTAGTTAGATTTCATGCCGAGCAAAGTGTTTATGTGTGGAGGTTAAACATAGAACATTACATCGCAGAACAGGCCCTTCGGCCCACGATGTTGCGCCGACCAATTAAAAAAGTAATGACCCTCTAACCTAAACCAATCCCTTTCCATCCATAAACCTATCCACGGATCTCTTAAATGCCCCCAAACTAGGCGCATCTACAACTGCAGTAGGCAGGGCATTCCAATCCCTCACCACCCTCTGGGTAAAGAACCTCCCTCTGACATCCATCCTATAACTACCACCCCTTAATTTAAAGCTATGCCCCCTCATGCTAGCTTTCTCCATCCGAGGAAAAAGGCTATCACTGTCCACCCTATCTAAACGTCTAATCATCTTGTATGTTTCAATAAGGTCCCCTCTTAGCCGCCTTCTTTCTAACGAAAACAACCTCAAATCCCTCAATGTCTCCTCATAGGACCTTCCCTCCATTCCAGGCAACATCCTGGTAAACCTCCTCTGCACCCTCTCCAATGCCTCCACATCCTTCCTATAATGTGGGGACCAGAACTGCACACAATACTCCAAGTGCGGACGCACCAGAGTTTTGTACAGTTGCAACATGACGTTGCGGCTCCTAAATTCAATCCCCCTGCCAATAAACGCCAAGACACCGTGTGCCTTCCTAACAACCTTATCTACTTGATTCCCAACTTTCAGGGATCTATGTACACATACACCTAGATCCCTCTGTTCATCAACACTATTCAGAGTCCTACTGTTAGCCCTATACTCTACACATCTGTTATTCCTGCCAAAGTGAATTACCTCACACTCTTCTGCATTAAACTCCATCTGCCACCTCTCGGCCCAGCTCTGCAACTTGTCCAAGTCTCTCTGTAAACTATGACACCCCTCTTCACTATCTACCACTCCTCCGACTTTGGTGTCATCAGCAAATTTACTGATCCACCCAACTATACCCTCATCCAGATCATTAATAAAAATTACAAACAGCAGTGGCCCCAAAACAGATCCCTGAGGCACACCACTTGTAACCGAACTCCATGGCGAATACTTACCATCAACCACCACCCTCTGTCTCCTATCTGCTAGCCAATTAGGTTAGTTTCAGTTAACATAAGAACATAAGAAATAGGAGCAGGAGTAGGCCATCCAGCCCCTCGAGCCTGCCCCGCCATTCAACAAGATCATGGCTGATCCGTCGTGGCTCAGTTCCACTTTCCCGCCCTCTCCCCATAACCCTTAATTCCCTCTCTTATCAAAAACCCATCAACCCGTGTCTTAAAAATATTTAGCGAGGCAGCCTCCACCACTTCAACGGGAAGAGAATTCCAGAGATTCACCACCCTTTGAGTGAAGAAGTTCCTCCTCAACTCCGTTCTAAACCGCCCCCCCCTTTATCTTGAGGCTGTGCCCCCTCGTCCTACTGTCTTTTTTGAGCAGGAAGAGTCTCTCCACCTCTATCCTATCCATCCCATTCATCATCTTATACGTCTCAATGAGATCTCCCCTCATTCTTCTAAACTCTAACTAGTACAAGCCTAGTTTATTCAGCCTCTCCTCATAGCTCAACCCCCTCAACTCCGGTATCAGCCTCGTAAACCTCCTCTGCACTCCCTCCAAGGCCAAAATATCTTTGCGCAGGTGCGGCGCCCAAAACTGCACACAGTACTCCAGCTGCAGCCTCACCAATGCCCTATACAGCTGCAGCAAGACCTCCCTACTTTTATATTCAATCCCCCTCGCTATGAAGGCCAGCATCCCATTCGCCTTCCTGACCACATGCTGCACCTGCAAGCTGGGTTTTTGCGACTCATGCACAAGGACCCCGAGGTCCCTCTGCACCGTCGCCTGCTGCAGTTTTTTGCCACGTAAGTAATAGTCCTTCCTACCATTATTCCTACCAAAGTGGACCACCTCACACTTGCCAACATTAAATTCCATTTGCCATTTCCTGGCCCATTCACCCAGCCTATCTAGATCCTTCTGCAGACTCTCCACACCCTCCGCACAATTTGCCGTTCCCCCAATCTTGGTGTCATCAGCAAATTTCGACACCCTACACTCGGTTCCCTCCTCCAGATCATCTATATAAATGGTAAAAAGCTGAGGCCCCAGCACCGACCCCTTGGGCACTCCACTAGTCACCATCCGCCAATCCGAATAGCACCCGTTGACCCCCACTCTCTGCCTCCTATTTGACAACCAATCCTCTATCCACGCTAACACCCTACCCCCAACTCCATGTCCCTCGACCTTCTGCAATAACCTCTTGTGAGGTAATTTGTCAAACGCCTTCTGAAAATCCAGAAAGACCACATCCACCGGCTCTCCTCTATCCACCGCCCTAGACACATCCTCATAGAACTCCAGTAAATTTGTCAGACATGACTTCCCTTTAATGAACCCGTGCTGCGTCTGCTCTATCAAGCAATTCCCTTCAAGATGCCTTGCAATTTCCTCCTTAATGACGGATTCTAACATTTTACCTACCACAGACGTTAAACTAACCGGCCTATAATTCCCCGCCTTTTGCCTGGCACCCTTCTTAAACAACGGCGTAACATTAGCCGTTTTCCAATCCTCCGGCACTTCCCCGGAATCCAGCGACGTCTGGAAAATAACCACCAAAGCATCCACTATCACCTCCGCCATTTCTTTCAGAACCCTCGGATGCATTCCATCCTGTCCTGGGGACTTGTCCACAATCAGCCCCTCCAGTCTGTCGAGCACCTCCTCTCTAGTAACAGTAATGTCATTAAGACCCTCCAGTCCTACCACCTTTCCATCACTAACACCCAGCAAATTATTCACGTCCTCCTCCTTGAAGACAGAAACAAAAAAGTTATTCAATACCTTAGCCATATCCCCATCCCCTACCACTAGGTCCCCTTTCTCATCCTCTAAAGGACCAACGTTCACCCTAGCCAGCCTCTTCCTTTTTATATATTTATTAATACTCTTGCTATCCTTTTTTATATTAAGCGCTAGCCCAGCTTCATAGTTTCTCCTACCCTTCTTTATCAACTTCTTTGTCAATCTTTGTTGACATTTAAATCTCTCCCAATCCTCTTCTCGCCCACTACTCTTAGCTACTCTAAATTCCTCCGCTTTTAATTTAACACTTTCCTTCACCTCCTTCGTTATCCACGGCTCATTACCTCTCCTCCTACTGTCCTTTTTGACCATCGGAATAAATTTCCGCTGAGCACCAAGAAAGATCTCCTTAAAAATCCTCCACTGCTCCTCAGCAGACCCTCCCTCCAACGCGCTCCCCCAGTCAACATTCGCCAATTCTTCTCTCATCCTACCGTACTCCCCTCTATTCAAACAAAGTACACGTGTCCGGGAACCCACTTTCTCCTCCTCCATCTGCACCAGAAACTCCACCAGACAATGATCACTCTCCCCAAGAGGATCCTTCACCGCAAGGTCCCTAATTCTACCCGCCTCATTACATAACACCAGATCCAAGATAGCTCGCTCCCTCGTCGGCTCCAACACACACTGTTCCAGGAAACTATCCCGGCAGCATTCCAAGAACTCCTCCTCGAGCTCACCACGTCCAACATGGGTCGACCAATCAATATGCAGATTGAAATCCCCCATAACTACGGCCGTCCCATTCCTGCACGCCGCACTTATTTGCGCGTTAACAGCCCGCCCCACCTCCAGATCATTATTTGGGGGCCTATAGACGACACCCACCAGCGTCTTCCTCCCTTTGCTGTTCCTAATCTCCACCCACAACGATTCCGGCTGAGATTCTATTGTGATAGAGAGAACTTCAGTATGAGAGATAAATATTGTTGCTTGGCAATTAGAGATGCCTGATGGGTTCGAAGACAGCTTTCTTTTGTTCTTTAGTTTAATCTAAAACCAGTTATGGGCAGTTGGAGACAGACGATGAAGTAGTAAACATCACTCTCTCAGCTCTAGGGGAAGCTAAAGAGGAATCAGCTGTTTTAGTTTTGTTGTAAGAAAAACCCTACAATTGAGTAATGATTCAGAAAGCCAATGCCAAAGATGTAAAGAACAACTAGTTAAGGAGTTAGAGAAATTAATAAAAGTTTCCATAAGGTCTCAAATTAAAGGGAACAAAGAAGAAACTGGAGACTAGTATTCTTTTCAGGGTCACCAGACAAAGCAGAGAAGTAATTGATTGGTGAGGGTACGGTAGGATGAGAGAAGAATTGGCGAATGTTGACTGGGGGAGTGCGTTGGAAGGTAGGTCTGCTGAGGAGCAGTGGAGGATCTTTAAGGAGATCTTTCCTGGTGCTCAGCAGAAATTTATTCCGATGGTTAAAAAGGACCGTAGGAGGAGAGGTAATAAGCCGTGGATAACGAAGGAGGTGAAGGAAAGTGTTAAATTAAAAGCGGAGGCGTTTAGAGTAGCTAAGAGTAGTGGGCGAGAAGAGGATTGGGAGAGATTTAAATGTCAACAAAGATTGACAAAGAAGTTGATAAAGAAGGGTAGGAGAAACTGTGAAGCTGGGCTAGCGCTTAATATAAAAACGGATAGCAAGAGTTTTTATAAATACATAAAAAGGAAGAGGCTGGCTAGGGTGAACGTTGGACCCTTAGAGGATGAGAGGAGGGACTTAGTGGTAGGGGATGGGGAAATGGCTGAGGTCTTGAATAACTTTTTTGTTTCGGTCTTCACGGAGGAGGACGTGAATAATTTGCCAGGTGTTAGCGATGGAAAGGTGGTAGGGCTGGAGGGTCTCAATGACATTATTGTTACTAGAGAGGCGGTACTCGACAGACTGGAGGGACTGATTGTGGACAAGTCCCCAGGACCGGATGGAATGCATCCGAGGGTTCTGAAAGAAATGGCGGAGGTGATAGTGGGTGCCTTGGTGGTTATTTTCCAAACGTCGCTGGATTCCGGGGAAGTGCCAGAAGATTGGAAAACGGCTAATATTACACTGTTGTTTAAGAAGGGTGCCAGGCAATAGGCAGGGAATTATAGGCCGGTTAGTTTAACGTCTGTTGTAGGTAAAATGTTAGAATCCGTCATCAAGGAGGAAATAGCGAGGCATCTTGAGGGGAATTGCTTGATAGAGCAGATGCAGCACGGTTTCGTTAAGGGGAAGTCGTGTCTGACAAATTTATTGGAGTTCTATGAGGATGTGTCTAGGGCAGTGGATAGAGGAGAGCCGGTGGATGTGTTCTTTCTTGATTTTCGGAAGGCGTTTGACAAGGTACCTCACAAGAGGTTATTGCAGAAGGTAAGGGGGCATGGAGTTGGGGGTAGGGTGTTAGCGTGGATAGAGGATTGGTTGTCAAATAGGAGGCAGAGAGTGGGGGTTAATGGGTGCTATTCGGATTGGCGGTTGGTGACTAGTGGAGTGCCCCAGGGGTCGGTGCTGGGGCCTCAGCTATTTACCATTTATATAGATGATCTGGAGGAGGGAACCAAGTGTACGGTGTCGAAATTTGCTGATGACACCAAGATTGGTGGAACGGCAAATTGCGCGGAGGGTGTGGAGAGTCTGCAGAAGGATCTAGATAGGCTGGGTGAATGGGCCAGGAACTGGCAAATGGAATTTAATATTGGCAAGTGCGAGGTGGTCCACTTTGGTAGGAATAATGGTAGGAAGGACTATTACTTACGTGGCGAAAAACTGCAGCAGGCGACGGTGCAGAGGGACCTTGGGGTCCTTGTGCATGAGTTGCAAAAACCCAGCCTGCAGATGCAGCAGGTGGTCAGGAAGGCTAATGGGATGCTGGCCTTCACAGCAAGGGGGATTGAATATAAAAGTAGGGAGGCCTTGCTGCAGCTGTATAGGGCATTGGTGAGGCTGCAGCTGGAGTACTGTGTGCAGTTTTGGTCGCCGCACTTACGCAAGGATATTTTGGCCTTGGAGGGAGTGCAGAAGAGGTTTACTAGGCTGATACCGGAGTTGAGGGGGTTGAGTTATGAGGAGAGGCTGAATAAACTAGGCTTGTACTCGTTAGAGTTTAGAAGAATGAGGGGAGATCTCATTGAGACATATAAGATGATGAATGGGATGGATAGGATAGAGGCGGAGAGACTCTTCCCGCTCAGAAAGGACAGTAGGACTAGGGGGCACAGCCTCAAGATAAAGGGGGGGCGGTTTAGAATGGAGTTGAGGAGGAACTTCTTCACTCAAAGGGTGGTGAATCTCTGGAATTCTCTGCCCGTTGAAGTGATGGAGGCTACCTTGCTAAATATTTTTAAGAAGCGGGTTGATGGGCTTTTGATAAGCGAGGGGATTAAGGGTTATGGGGAGAGGGCGGGAATGTGGAACTGAGCCACGACAGATCAGCAATGATCTTATTGAATGGAGGGGCAGGCTCGAAGGGCTAGATGGCCTACTCCTGCTCCTACTTCTTATGTTCTTATGTTCTTATATCAGGGAAGGTTTTGTAAAAGTAATCCTAAAGTTTGAAATGTCTTATTATTATGTATAAACAAATGTTCAAGTATTGACTGTGTATTAGAATTTGATTTATTATTGTCACATGTATTAACATACAATGAAAAGGATTGTTTCTTGCACACTATACTGACAAAGCATACCGTTCGTAGAGAAGGAAATGAGAGAGTGCAGAATGTAGTGTTACAGTCATAACGAGGGTGTAGAGAAAGATCAACTTAATGCAAGGCAAGTCCATTCAAATGTCTGACTGTAGCAGGGAAGAAGCTGTTCTTGAGTCGGTTGGCATGTGACCTCTGCCTTTGCTGAGGCAGCGGAAAGTGTAGACGGAGTCAATGGATGGGATGATTTGCTTTGCGTGATGGATTGGGCTACATTCATGACCTTTTGTGGTTCCTTGCAATCTTGGGCAGACCAGGAGCCATACCAAGCTGTAAAACAACTAGAAAGAATGCTTTCTATAGCGCATCTATAAAAGTTGGTGAGAGTCGTAGCTGACATGCTAAATTTCCTTTGTCTTCTGAGAAAGTAGAGGCATTGGTGGTCTTTCTTAAATATAATGTTGGCACTGGGGGACCAGGACACGTTGTTGGTGATCTGGACACCTAAAAACTTGAAGCTCTCGACCCTTTCTACTTTGTCCCCATTGATGTAGACAGGGGCATGTTCTCCTTTACGCTCCCTGGAGTCAATGACAATCTCCTTCATTTTATTGACATTGAGGGAGAGATTATTGTTGCCACACCAGTTCACCAGATTCTCTATTTCATTCCTGTACTCAGTCTCATCTTTGTTTTAGATCTGACCCACTAGGGTGGTGTCGTCAGCAAATCTGAAAGTCGAATTGGAAGGGAATTTGGCCACACAGTCATTGGTGTATAAGGAGTAGAGTAGGGGGCTGAGAACACAGCCTTCTGGGGCACTGGTGTTGAGGATAATCGTGGAGTTTTATTGGTTTAAAGTGAAAATCTGAAAGGGTTATTCCAAAATCCTGGCATGGATTTACAGCTAAAAATGGAGTGGAAGCTCTGGTCAAATAGGTCTTCTGGAATAGGTGAACTAATTTTGGAATGCAGGTTACCAAGTGAGAGTATTACTACAAGAAAATACTTTGAAGTGTATTTTGGGATTGGAGAGTGGGCATTCTTATATGACAATCATCGGGAAGGGTATTCTGAGGAGAAAGCTATAAACACAAACTTTGTGTGCTAATGAGACCATTATAGCTTCAAATGTACTTCGTCATCCATATTAATTTTAAAACCTGTGCATAATTGTTAAGCTAAAAGCGGAGTAAAGGAGTATTAGAATTAATTTTTCATGTTTAATAATTTTTTTTTCTTATTTTTAAAACTAATTAGCTGCTTTGTGACTCTGTTCCTCCATGTTTGATAAAAAATGGAAGTTACACAGTCATTTGAGCCAGGGTTCAATTCTGGGATCTTCCCATGCAGTTGTAACATCAACTGGATTCGTCACAAAAGTTAATTCACCTCAAGTTACTTGATAGTTGTAAAAATGAAATACTTACGCAGTAACCAAATCAAAGACAGATAATCCTCTCCTAACTTCTTGAAACTGTCTGAGATAAGTGGTTTTGGAGCTTTTGAAACTCCGTCATGTATTCATAAAACCCCTAGCTATCAAAGCAAGCCCTTGGAAATGCAAAAAAATGGAGCCTATATAAACTGGAAAAACAGATTGACTATGTTTGTTTTTGTAAGTTACACCATCCAGCCTCTCAATCAAAATATTTAAAGAGCAGGTGGTTGTTCTTTTTTAAGTGCAAGCTGCAGGCCTGTATTTATTTATATTTTAATTTAAAAGGCTGTGAGCATTTAAATCACTTCACATCATAATTCTTAGAACTCCCAAGCACATTTTCTTCAGTTTTGAAAGCATATTAAAACTTTTCTAATGCATCGCAATGCTTTTGCAATGCTGATCAAAGCAATGGTCAACTTACCTTTGCTGGACAGAGCCCGAGAATCAATCACTGCAGCAAAAAAAACACCTAATTTGCGATACAGTATGTAACTATTGAAACTGAAAGAACATTTCTTTAATATTTCAAAGCCTGTCAATGAAATACTTCCAGGAGCTGGTGACTTTTTTTAGTTTCTCGCTTGAAACTGGCATTCCCCCATGGCTCATGTCTTCTCTGAGATGCCACATGCAGTTTGTCTTACAGAAGGAGACTGACTCTACAAATGTTGCAGGTAGGGGTGGGTGCAAAATGGCAGATCATCCCTATAATCAAGCTGGCCAGGACAGGATGTGCATGTGAGTGGGTTACCTGCACCTTTAACCCTCACAGGCAAAAATTACCAGGAACTGGAATTGGGGTGAATGTCCCAAAATCAAATACTGATCACCATTTTTAAAGAGCTCCTGAGTCAGCCCGTTGTGAAAATCTGGGCTACGGTGTGAAGGCAGGAGAAACTAATAGTCAAGGATGTCAGTAGCAGGAGATCAAACCTATGTACTGTATTCTGAATTGGAAGAAGCTTAATGATCTGACAGAAGTGGTCAAGATCAATTAATCTCTCTTCAAATGGCATATTCTACCAATGGCACCATTAGCCTCAGATGTTGTGATCTCTATCAATCAGAGCTCATACCTAATAATCATAGCTTCACCTCATCCTCAGACACTTAACACTATTGCCGTCCTCAAACCCTCACCCCATACTTTGGCCACTATTAAACCATGATAGCCAAATCATCCAAATCATTTCCCCCTACTCACGGGTGCTCTTCTTCCTCTCTTTCAGAAGATGGTACACAATGGGAGGTAGTAGGAGAGATGTCTGCCTGTTAAGCCTCATGAGGAAACTACTATCTCCTGATGAGAGCTCATCTCCCACATTCTCCGTAACCTCTGTACATGTTCCCAGTTATGTTCAGCACCAAGAGGACTAGGCCACCAATATCTAGAAATCAAGTGGGGACAAAGTGGAAGAAGGCCTATGCAAGGGGGGAGGCCATGGGCTCATGTTGGCATGCAGAGGGCAAGGAGGTGAATGAATAAGACAAATAATGGAAGGCAGAGGGAAGACCAAGGGGAGGGAAGCTGGACCCTGACAATGCTGTATGTACAGCTCACAAACAAGTGTGTCAAAGGGACACCACACTGGAAGGGGGTGCACAAAGAGCCTAGATGTAGTGGGTATGGGTGCCACACAGAAAATGAGCTCAGGAGGAGTGTGGTTGAATTGAAGAAAATATGTCTTGAGAACTGTTCCCTCTGGGTTGCTGACATCCTGCACGGTCTGGTAAAGACAGTTTGGCTGGAGAGAGTGATATCAGTATGTTGGACTGATATTTAAATATGGCACCAGGACCTTTGAAACTGTTAGCTGATGGCGGGCAGACAAACAAGCTGCTGAGCTGCTGAGCCACCCGGTGACTCGGATTGGAACTCGCCTGTGCATAATTAATGAGGTTCTAAGCACAGAATCTGGTGTGGGATCCTGCCATAGACAGCAGGAAAGTCATCCACCACCATACTTAATCTCAAAAATATTTGCTATTTCCTTATTTCCCATGATAATCTTTCCTGTTTTCAATGTTAACATCAATACTTCTACTTACAAAAGCTTTTACAATCTGTTTATGTATTACTGGCTAATTTACTCTTATATTCTATTTTGTTTCATTTTTAGCAAAATGTTAGTGGCCCTTTGCTGGTTTCCAAAAGATTCGCAATCCTCAGACTTAGTGTTACTGTTTTTGGGATTTGACTTGGAGATCAAAAATTGGCTTTCTTCCATTTTCAGAAGGGAGGGTAATGATTCGTGATCAGAACACATCTGTTCCCACGGAGGCGCACAGTGCACAAACTTAATATCTCGTCGTTTCCATTATTTTAGGATTTCCCAAAACTGGTTTCCCAAATTGGGTTTCTCCCTCCCCTCATGGACATTGGGCATCCCCTCCTCGTCGGTAGTGGCATGTTTTCCCATCCCCCTTCCTGACATGGATTGTCGATATTGAGGCGATGGGGCCCTCCCAATGATTCACCCCTCATGACTCCCACCATGCCCCCCTTCATGCCCAACCCTGTCATACCCTGTTGCAAAGGCCCCCCCACCATAGCCCCCTTCATAGCCCCCTCAGATAGCCTCCCCTGCATTGCCGCCTCATCAAACATCAAAGCCCGCACTCAGGCCTCAACCCACTCCAGTCCCATCCCCTTAGCACTACCCCTGGCACACTGGCAGTGCCTTGCTGGATTGGGACTGTTGTAAATTGTTTGACACTGGGTGTGAAACTCCTTTTTAAACCTCCATGCAAGTTTCTGGAATTAGTGCGATCTGCACCAGGAATGATGAGGCAGAAAAATTGCCTCTCCAGGACGTGATCTCATCGGCTTGCTGTGTCTATCGACTAGATTGCGTGAGAGGATCAAAATCTGGTTCACACCTGGATTTTCATCTCACGCAATCTTACTGGCCCTGTTTTGACAGTCAAATTGGCTTTGCTCCATTAAAGGGCATAAAGCCGATTTAAGTATTAATGACATGATTAACATGTCATCAGCGATCCTGGACTCTTTTGTCCGGGCTCACTTACACTTACCCCTTTGCTGGCTGAGCTTCATACCAGCGAGAATCACAGCTGGTCTCCACCAGTGGAGATCAGACATGATGACCTCGCTTGGGGTGATTGGAGGCCATTGAAACACCTGTGTCTCCTAGAAGTGTAGGCCAGTGCAGGTTGGCGTTAAATAATTCTAGCCTCTCAGAATCTTGACCCTCCACCTGCAGCCACTTGGCAGCATGCTTGGAACTGGGCTGTACACAGTTGTTGTCTAAATTTGCAGGCAGCACCGTTTGTGTTTTGCTTGCATCATAATGATGTGGGAATGCCGGCGTTGGACTGGCATAAACACAGTAAAAAGTCTGACAACACCAGGTTTTGGTCCAAAATAAATCGGTTGGACCAAAACCTGGTGTTGTCAGACTTTTTACTGTGCATCATAATGAACAGACAAATGTTAATAAGGCATTGTCCTTTAATGAGTTCTATCATTTTTTTTCCTCCACTTTAAACAACAAGGAAGGCCTATAATTGAACAGTCAGTCTTTTCAAGATTACAACTACTTGCATCAAAATTATTTAGAATTTAAAACATAGAAACAGGTCGTATACCTCCCAACTGATTTCTACCTATTTAACACTAAATCAATTACATGGGAGTATTTTGCAGACGTACTAGATTTCTATATTTATGTTAAGAACTAAAGCCTACAGTAACTGCATGAAAACATTCTGCACCATCAAAAAAGCAAGTACAATTGCAAAATGTAACTTAGATTTTGCACCTGCCTACAGAACTTGGTTTAAGTCGCCATTTGAACAAGTGTTACAACAAGCTGAAGAAGGATAGGTAATTACCAATAATATTTCAGTGTATTTCACCACTTTGCAGTGCTTCATGGAACCACTAAATTCAATTTTATTGGTAGTTGCCACCATTAAACTTGTCTATAGTTACACTGTTATGTGGGTGCAATTGACGATGTAAAGGAGAATCATAAAACTTTATAATACATTCTGTGGAGTTTGCACATTCTCTCCATGTCTGTGTGGGTTTCCTTCAGGTGCTCCGGTTTCCTTCCTCTGTCAAAAGATATGCAGGTTAAGTTGATTGGCCGTGCTAAATTCTTCCCTAGTGTCCCAAGATGTATAAGTAAAGGGGATAAGTGGGGTGAACACATGGGGCTATGGAGATAGGGTCTGGGTAAGATGTTGTATTCGAGAGTCAGTGCAAATTCAATGGTCTGAATGGCCTTCTTCTGCACTGCAGGGTTCTATGATTTCAGTATCCATCCCTCTTTTGTAGGACACACTCTGACTCCTAACAGCTTGATGTGCAAACCAACATCTTTTAACATGATTAGAGGAATTATTTTCCCTCGGGGGTGGCATCTTCTCATAATTTGTCAGGATGTCAATTTCAATGAGAAAACCAATGTGTAGCTCTCCAGTTGAATGGCCGAGTTTTCTCTCGAGATTTATTGGCACTCTGTGCACTGAGAATTTGGCTGGAGTTATTTCTGCTATGACTCTGGTGGGGTAGGGCCTTATCAAGCTGCCAACACCAGCTCCACAGAAATTGGGTTGCCATCTTTAAAGGGCGCCCCAATCTGCACTAAAAAGGAACTCCCCCCGCTTCCCACTGACATGGAGGGGGGCTTCCACAAGTATCAGGACAACCCACCTCCCCCAAAAGCATCAAGATGCCCCTCCTCACAGAGGAATTGGGCTGCTACCTCCCCCCCCAGCACAGTGAAGTTGGCACTGCCAGATTGGCACTGCCATGACCACCCTCCCCCGCCCCCCCAAGGGTAATACTGATCTTTGTGCCCATGACAGGTTCCCCTTGATGGATTCAAGTTTTGTAGAAGCTGTGGTAAATCTCACCAACATTATGTCACATTGGCAAAGTATGAATATTCATTGAGGGAGTGATAATCTTGCAGGCCTATAGCGAGATTTATATTTATTTAAATTTATTGAAATGTGGTTCCTTTCTGGTTGGGAACCTCATTATGTCACAGGCGAGGCATATGGAAAATTGGGAAACAAGATCTCACTGGTGAAAACCTGTTTCTCAGTTCTCATGAGATTTTGGGCTCACATCGCCATTTATACCAACAGCTAATGCGGGCTCTAAATCAACCAGAGATCTGAACATTCTAACTGAAAAGGTGGTGGAAGTTGATGCAATGAATTATTCTGATTAGGCTCTTTACAGTCTTCCAGACTGAACACTGAGTTCAATCACTTCAGAGCATGAACTTTCCCCTCCACCCCATTTCCATTTGTTTCATTTCATTTCACCTCATTTTCCATTTTATCTTTCTCATTCTTTCCACCCTCCCACCCCCATCACCTCCTTCTTCAGGCCAACTGCTACATTCTTCAGGCAGCCCTTTACCAAGTTGTATCTTTGTTTTGCCATTCATGCATTCTGATCACTTAAACACTTCAACACCTTCTCAGCCTTCTGCCTACTCATTTACATTCCCTTTGTCCAATTCCACCACCCCTTCCTGCCCTCATAATATAAATCTCTGCTGACTCTTTCCTCTCAGTTCTGATGAAGAATCATCTAGATTCAGCACATTGGCTCTACTCTTTCTCCACAGATGCTATCAGATCTGCTGAGATTTTCCAGCATTCTGTTTTTGTATGGAAAAGAAAATTGTTTGTAAAAGTTGATCATAACCAAATATTTGAAAAAAAACAGACATCAAGTCTTTTCTGTTAAATAATAATGGTGTTCGCTCTCTGGGGTTTGTGGGTGAAGCTCAAACCAGGAATTGGGATGAGACATAAGGAGGGAGGATTCTCCTATTTGGCTGAAATTCACCTCATTATAATGGGAACAACCCAGAAATCTGGCAGTAATTGTTGAAGACTTTTGTGCTCAAAGTTTATTTGTAGAACTCATCCAGCTGTACAAACAGAGACATCTGACATAAGCAACACAAGACCTCCACAATCAGAGACACCAACTAATAAATCCAAACAATGAATAAGGAGCCTTTTTCATGTGTACAACACACAGGTTGACTTATCATGTAAATCTTTGTAGTAGAGCATGTAAAGTTCCCGATGTGAAGCAGGGCATATGAAATCTCAGATCTACTACAGATGTAGTGTGTTGGATCCTAGTATAAGATTCTGACATACCACTAACATAATTAAATGAGGCTCCTATAATGTAGTTTGGAATCAAGGCTGCTAACATCATGCTGGTAGGTGGGCTCAGCCAACAATGTAGGTTTTCCAAAAGCATTGTTAATGATGCCCTGATTTAAAAAATAAAAATTGGCCTCCCCCTCCAGTACCACATGCCCCCTACCCTCCCAGGGACATGTTGCTTCCCCATGGAATCTCCTCTCCTGGAACCCCCTAACAAGGAACTTCCCTCCCCCTTCCCAAAGAACCAACCTATCACAGAATCTCCCCCACTCCCCCACCATAGAATTCCCCTCCCCCAGGGGCAGTGCCAAGGGAAGAGACCAGACAGTACCATGATGCTGTCTGGGTCTGACCCCCATCCCCCTTCCCACCCCCCGGAGATGTGATCACCTATGTACCTCCAGCAGGTTCCCACTGGATTGTCTGCTCCCACAAATTGCACCCACCCCTCAAAAACAGGAATGGAAAATCCTCTCCAAAGCTTAGAATATTCAGCTCCTGCCAGTGACGGGATTCTTGGCAGGCAGGTGCACAAAATTTGGAATGATGGCAAAAGCCAGTTTAGAATTTTATTCTCTCAGCATGGTGGGCTAAAGGTCTTCTTATTGATCAATGTCAGAATCACAGGTGACATTTACCACACAACTTACCTTGTGGCTCACAGTGGCGTGAGGATGCCTGCCAATGGCTGGTGGTGTGATTATCTTGTCCCACCATTGTTACCAGAAACCCATGATGGGGGTTCAGCAATGGCGAGACTGGAAGATTTCACTGGCATGAATGTTCAGAAAATATCAGCCCACACTTACACCCCTTTGCATTGCATGAATGTTGATTAAAAATGCAGTTCACTGGAATCAAGTTTTCCCTCCAAACCTAAGAGCCTGCCAGTAGCTAATTAGAATGTTTCTTGACCATATATAGATGGCAGGCACCTGGCGATGTTTACCTGTGACTTCCATCTACTTTTATCAGCAGCAGTGTGAGTTCTTGGTGTTTGTCAGAAGCTATACAAGACTAGTGTGTGGGTAGCAATCCCGATAGGAAGGGGATAACCAATGGGGAGGAGTGAGTGGAATATGGAAGGGAAGTGGTGGGGGGGGAGGAAAAGGCATGACTGGGAGGGAGTAAGGAGTGAGTGAGTGGAGCATGGGAAGAAAGAATGGAACTTATTTGTATAACTGAGTGGCGGGCGGTGATGGAGGTTGACTGGAACACAGACATATGTCTGCATTGTGGGGGAGGTTGTCAAATGTACAGGTGGTACGAGTGTGAGACTGTCCTGTGGTTGAGGCCACATATTTAAGGTCAGAATCAAAAGATAGTCTGGGATAGAGGCCACATTGTTGTAGTCAGAATTAGAAAACAGTCCTGGGACTGAGTGGGCTATGCTAACCCATTCTGCATGATATGCATTTCATAGTTCTGATCCTGAAAGGGGGAGGCCTCACTGGGAAATGTTGGTCGTGCACAGCATGGTGAGTGGGACATGATTGGTCAATTACAGACATTGGTCCTGGTAGCTTGAAGGATTCATACTGGATGGCAGATGGCACAGTTACAATTGAAGGCATCTGCATCTTGTAAAGTTGGTGGGTATTGGACTCCTGGAAAGGGTCCCTGAAATTCACAGCGTATGTGACCTCAAGAAATGAAGGGGTCAGGTCAACAAAAACAATGAGCATTAAATGGTTCGGGGAGAACAGGGATATCGACATATATAAAAATTGGTTCTAAGTGGGGGAAGCAGGAGAATAATCAGAGGAAGGGAAATGTGGACGCAGTGATGATGGAGGAAGATAGGAGAGAATTGGATGGTGAAAGTTGATAACCAGTTCAAACTGCAGCATCACCATGATGATCAAGAGCTAGCAGTGATGCAGATGAAAAATAACACTTGAAAGAATTTACCTGGGTAGGAATCGGAGGATGTGTAGTCAGTTACTGCAATTTAGGGCTGGTTGAAGGGACATCCAATACTATTGACTCAAGACATGCAGATCAAGAATCAGTTGAAAAGTATGTCAAATGTATGTCAAATGCCAAATGAAGGAGTTTGACACCTAAACTCATGGAGCGTATTCATGTGACAATCCCTTAAGTCTTGGTGAAACATTTGATTTGGTCTGACTGCCCATCAAAGAGGCATATAAAACTTTAAATTCTCAGAATATACAAAAATTGGTCGGGTAGTAAATAGTGAGGAGGATAGCCTTAGATTACAGGAGGATATAAATGGACTGGTCAGATGGGCTGATCAGTGGCAAATAGAATTAAATTTGGATGAGTGTGAGATGATGCTCTTCGGCAGGACAAAAAAGGCAGGGGAATGCACAATGAATGGCAGGACTCTGGGAAGCACTGAGGATCAGGTAGACCTTGGTGTGCATGTACATTGGTCCCTTAGGTGGTAGGACAGTTGGATAAAATGGTTAAGAGGCATATGGCATATTTGCCTTTATTAGCAGAGGCATAGGGTGGGTTTTCCAGCCATGCTTGCCCCAGTGTCAGAAAACCCACCTGAGATCAATGGACCTTTGAATGGATGGGAAAATTCTGTCCATAAAGTTTAAGATCAGGGAGGTTATGATGGAACTATATAAACATTGATTAGGCCACAGCTGGAGTATAGTGTACAGTCCTGGAATCCACATTATAGAGGGGATATAATAGCACTGGAAAGGATACAGAGGAGATTTATCAGGATTTTGCCTGTGTTTCTTCAGAAGGAACTCTTCAAAATGCAGCTAATGAAAATACAACAATTTATAGATCAAAAAAGGGTTTAATAAAGAAACATCATTACTCCAAACTTGGGGCCTTGCCTGGGCCACACCAAGCTCCCCACAATTCTACATTGTTCCTCATTTATAGTAAATTAGCTGGTCAGCAGAGTATTACATCATTCTGTAATTGGTACCATGGTTTACTGGGTCAGCTGACCCTTATATCTTGTTCCCATTGGTCACCAGTTACATTCTAACACCCTGGTTTAGAGACTTTTAGTTATGAAGAGAAATTGAATAGATTGGGGTTGTTTTCCTTGGAGCAAAGGAGACTAAGGGGATACATGATTAATTTGTATAAAATTGTGAGGGTCATACACAGAATAGACAGGAATAAACATTTCTCCATGGTGGAAGGATCAAAGACTAGGGGGCATAGGTTTAAGGTAAGGGGCAGGATGTTTAGAGGGGATGTGGGAAAAAACTTTTTCACTCAAGGGATGGTGGGAGTCTGGAACTTTGAAAGGTGGAAGCAGAAATCCTCATATTTAACTGTGCACTTGTGATGCCAAGGCATACAAGGCCATGGACCAAGTGCTGGAAATTGGGATTAGAATGGTTAGGTGGCTTGTCTTTGACTGGCACAGATGCAATGGGCCACAGGGCCTTTTTCTATGCTGTATACCTGTATGACTCTGTGACTCTATGACACATTGAAGCTGAAGATACGCTTCAGCTACAAGGGATAGCTTGGAGTTGCCTTGTCTGGAATGCAGGCAGGTTGAGGTCATCACAATGACTTCCTAGATTAAGGTGCGATCATGTCTATGCCATTTGTCCGCAGAGACAAGGAGCAGTGCAGAAAGCAGGCCGCAGGCAAAGTTGCTTTCTTGATGGGTTTGATTTTAGTGAGGGAAAGAAGGGTTTTTGCTGTGTAGCTCAGGAAAAAGCATCATCCTGAGGAACAAGAGTCAGCGGGGCCCCAGGAAGACCAGATGTTGATAAGAAGAGACCAAATTCATAGAGGCATTTGGGCTAACCAAGGGTCTACAGACAATACCTCTCAAACATGAAAAGGTGCAGAGGAGATTTACAGGGATGTTGCCTGATTTGGTGGTATGCCTTATGAGGATAGGTTGAGCGAGCTTGGTCTTTTCTCCTTAGAGAGACGAAGGATGAGAGGTGTATAAGATGTTGAGAGATATTGATCGAGTGGATTCTCAGAGGCTTTTTCCCATGGCTGAAATGGCTGTCACTAGAGGACACAGGTTTGGGGTGCTGGGGAGTAGGTACAAAGGAGATGTCAGGGGTAAGTTTTTCACTCAGAGGGTGGTGGGTGTGTGGAATCGGCTGCCAGCAGTGGTGGTGGAGGCAGATTCGATAGGGTCTTTTGAGACACTTTTGGATGAGTACATGGGACTTAGTAAGATAGAGGGTTATAGGTAAGCCTAGTAGGTAAGGATATGTATGGTGCAACTTGTGGGCCGAAAGGCCTGTTTGTGCTGTAGTCTTTCTATGTTCTATGCTCTACATGGAGCTGAGTGAAAGGTAGTGCCAAAGACATGTTTACTTGCTATGGATGTGGTGGATCATATCAGCCACATTTTCCATGAATATCTCATTCTGCAAGGACTGGAAGGTCAGAGGCTCTGAAGGTAACTGCCGCACTCATTCTTTTTGCTAGTGGATCGTTCCAGAGTTCCACTGGCAACCTTTGTGTAATCTCACAATTATCCGCTTGATGCCCTTTTGAATAAGGCACATAATTGCATGCAGTTTACATGGATGAAGGAAGCCAGGCTGCTGGAGTTGGTTTTAGTGAGATCTCCAGCTTCTCACAAATGCCATTGACTGCACATACACACACATTTGTGGCACAATGGTTAGCACTGCTGCCTTACGGCGCCAGGGACCCGGGCTCAATTCCCAGCTTGGGTCACTGTCTGTGCAGAGTCTGCACCTTCTCCTTGTGTCTGTGTGGGTTTCCTCCGGGTGCTCTGATTTACTCCCACAGTCCAAAAGACATGCTGGTGAGGTGCATTGGCTCTGCTAAATTCTCCCTCTGTGGTACCTGTGAGTGACAGGAACCAGATGTGGCAACTAGGGGATTTTCACAGTAACTTTTTTGTAGTGTTAATGTAAGCCTACCTGTAACACGAATAAATAAACTTTAAACATGTGACTTAACACTCATCGTTAGAAAATGTTCAACTCTAAATGTGCAACTGATCTGTTATCACCAAAAGCAGATAATGCATGTTTGTGTGAGATACCCTGGAAGCTCGCACAATTCTTCCATGTTGAGTCATTAAGGTACTCAGATCTTTGGGGTCCTTAGCACATTCAGGATTGGCACCAGGGATACATCATAAGATGTGGTAAATGATGTCCTTTCATTGTCCACACTGTGCAACTGAGAAGAGATACACTGTGGCACATTCCACAAAAAGGTCCTTGATTGAACAAACCACTGGTATGTTGAAGATATCATTGAGATGTTTGGGTCAATTGGAGTTCTTCAATAATCTCCATTGAAAGTGTCCCACTTCATCATTGTTTGCTGCGTCATGTGCAACCTAGTGCTGCAAAGGTGGCTGAGTTGACACATAGAGGAGTTACACGTCTCCTTGGATGAGGGAGAAATAGAATGGGATGAATTTGAAAAGGGTGAAGATTCAGGCAAGCCACAGAAATAGGCCCTTGTATGGGCATGACATGCCCATGATTCCGTCAATAACAAGGTTCCAGGGCTTGAGATCTGATGCAAGGGGCAGGGATTTAGATTTGTGGATCAGTGGGATCTCTTCTGGGGCAGACGTGACCAGTTTAAGAGGGATGTAATACCCCTGACCTGGAGGGGGACTAATATCCTGGCAGGGAGATTTGCTAGAGCTACTCAGGTGGGTTTAAAATTGTCTGGCAGTGGGCTGGGACCCAAAGCAGTAGGGAAACAGAAGAGAAGGTTGAGGACAACATGGAAGTTAAGAAAAGCATATTAATTAGTAAAGGCAGTGTGAGTGATCCTAGTATCAGACCGTCAGGCAAGAGCAGGAAAGCAGAGAGCAAGGGAAGTCTCGATTAAACTGCAATTGTTTCAATGCAAGAGGCCTGACGGGTGAGGCAGATGAACGCCGGGCATTGATGGATACGGTGGGGTTGGGATATTATAGCTATTACTGAAACATGGGTGAAGGAGGGACAGATTGGCAGCTCAATTTTCCAGGTACAGATGCTATAGGAAAGATAGAACAGGAGGCAAGAGAAGAGTGGGAGTTGCATTTTTGATTAGGGAGAACATCACGGCAGTACTGAGAGGAAATATTTCTGAGGGTTTTCCCACTGAGTCTATTTGGGTAGAACTGAGAAGTAAGAAGGGAGAGATCACTTTGATAGAATTGTACTTTGGGCCCCCAAATAGTCAGCGGGAAATTGAGAAGCAAATACGTAAGGAGCTTATAGATAGCTCCAAGAAAACTAGAGTGGTAATTGTGGGGGAATTTAACTTCCCCATATTGACTGGCTCAGTCATAGTATTAGGAGCCTGGATGGAGAGAAATTTGTTGTGTGCATTCAGGAGGAATTTCTCATTCAGTATGCGTTTGGCCCGACAAAAGAGGGGACAAAACTTGACCTCCTCTTGGGAAATAAGGAAGGGCAGGTGACAGAAGTGTTAGTATAGAATTACTTTGGGACAAGTGACCATAATTCCATTAGTTCTAAGATAGCTATGGAGAATGATAGGTCTGGCCCAAAAGCTAAAATTCTAAACTGGGGCAAGGCCAATTTTGATGGTATTAGACAGGAGCTTTCAAAAGTTGCTTGGAGAAATCTGTTGTTAGGCAAAAGGATGGCTGATAAGTGGGAAGCTTTCAAAAGTGTGTTAACCAGGGTTTGGGGTAAGCACATTCCTCTTAGAGTAAAGGGCAAGGCTGGAAGAAGTAGGGAACCCTGGATGATTCGGAATATTGAGACCCTGGTCAGGAAGAAGAAAGAGGCATACATGCATAGGCAGGTGGGATCAAGTCAATCCCTTGAAAAATATAGAGGATGTTGGAGTAAAGTTAAGAGAGAAATCAGGAAGTCAAAATGGGGACACAAGATTGCTTTGGCAGAAAAGGCAAAGGAGAATCCAAAAAGCTTCTACAAATACATGAAGAGCAAAAGAGTAATTAGGGAGAGAATAAGACCTCTTAAGGATCAACATGGTCATCTATGCGTGGATCCATAAGAGGTGGATGAGATCCTAAATGAATATTTCTCATCAGTATTTACTGTTAAGAAAGGCATGTATGTTGGACAACTCGTGGAAATAAATAGTGATGTCCTAAGGAGTGTTATAGAGAAGGAGGTGCTGGAAATCTTAAAGTGCATCAAGGCAGATAAATCCCTGGGACCTGTTGGAGTGCATCCCATAATGTTGTGGGAGGCTAGGGAGGAAATTGTGTGTCCCCTAGCAGAGATACTTGAATCATCAACAGCCACAGGCGAGAGGCCTGAAGATTGGAGGGTGGCAAATGTTGTGCCTTTGTTTAAGAAGTGCAGCAGGGAAACACCTGGAAACTACAGGCTGGTGAATCTAATGTCTGTAGTGAGTAAGTTGTTCGAAGATATTCTGAGAGACAGGATCTTCAAACATTTAGAGAGACAAGGACTGATTTGGAACAGTCAGCCTGGCTTTGTGAGTGGAAAATCAGGTCTCACAAATTTGATTGAGTTTTTTGAAGGGGTAACAAGAAGATAGATGAGGGCAGTGCAGTTGATATTGTCTACATGTACTTTAGCAAGGCCTTTGACAACGTACTGCATGGTTGATTGTTGCATAAGATTAAATCTCACGGGATCTAGAGTCAGGTAGCCAACTGGATACAAAATTGGCTTCACGACAAAAGACAGAGGGTTGTTTTTCAAGCTGGAAGCCCGTGACTAGCAATCTGCCTCAGGAATTGGTGCGGGGTCCACTGTTATTTGTCATTTATATTAATGATTTGGGTGAGAATTTAGGAGATATGGTTGTAAGTTTGCAGATGACGCCAAGTTTGGTGGCATAGTGAACAGTGAAGAAGGTTATCTAGGTTTGCAACAGGATCGTGATCATTTGGGCCAGTGAGCTAATGAATGGTAGATGGAGTTTAATTCAGAAAAATGCGAGGTGATGCATTGAACCAGTGCAGGATTTACTCGGTTAATGGTAAGGCATTGGGGTAAGTTATAGAATAAAGAGATCTAGGAGTAAAGGTTCATAGCTCCTTCAAATTGGAGTCACAGGTAGACAGGGTAGTGAAGAAGGCATTCAGCAAGCTTGGTTTCATTGGTCAGAACATTGAATACGGGAATTGGGGCATCTTGTTGAAGTTGTACAATACATTGGTAAGGCCACACTTAGGAATACTGTGTGCAGTTATAGTTACCCTATTCTAGAAAGGATATTATTAAACTAGACAGAGTGCAGAAAAAATTTACTAGGATGCTACTGGGACTTGATGGCTTGAGTTATAAGGAGAGGCTGGATAGACTGGGACTTTTTTCCCTGGAGCGTATGAGACTTAGAGGTGATTGTATAGAGATCTATAAAATAATGACAGGCATACATTAGATAGATAGTCAACATCTTTTCCCAAAGGCAGGGAAGTCTAAAACTAGAGGGTGTAACTTTAAAGTGAGTGGGGAGAGATACAAAAGGGCCCAGAGCAGCAATTTTTTCACGCAGATGGTGGTGAGTGTTTGAAACAGCTGCCAGAGGTAATAGTAGAGGCAGTCACCATTTTGTCTTTTAAAAAGCATTTAGGCAGTCACACGTGTAAGATTGGTATAGAGGGATATGGACGCAGGCAATTGGGACTAGCTTAATGGTAAAAACTGGGTGGCATGCATAAGTTGGATTAAAGGGCCTGGCTCCATGCTGTAAACCTCTATGACTCTATGACTGAGCTAAGTTTGAGTGAGACAACATGGAACTAAGGGTGTGATGGGAGATGTATGAGAAGGGGAAGTGTCTGTAGAATGGAAGAGCCATTTAGGACTTGAAGGAGAGAAGCAAAATATATTTATATTTATAAATATATTTATGGTGCATTCCCAAAGTTTGCAGCAGAGCTGAATAGCTGACTGCGATGCCCTGTTGTCTGATATGACTTTAGCTGGTGGGTAGATGTTAGATCAAGAGAGAAATGCAGAATTAAACAAAATTAGATCTGAGGCAGGAAAGTGTTGGGGTGGCCTTCTTCAGAAGTCCTCTCTTGAATGTGGCTGCTCTTCTTTAGGGCCCATTGACCTCCAGATCTCCCTCCTAGCACCTTCCTGCCCATCCACCCCACACACACCTGCCCCCACCTACCCTCCTCCTCCCTACCTCACACCTTACTTATTTGGCCCTGATTTTCCCACTCTTGATCACCACCACCCCCCAGCCCATCCCTGGATGTGTGGATGTGTTCCCTGCCAAAGAGATGGGCTGAACCCTTGCCATCTTCAAAGTTCTGGCCTATGTAATTCCTGAATAAGATTTGAAGAGTAAGTTTAGGTATTCATTTGGCGCTAACAGTTTAATGATTAATTGCATGATGTATATTTAGTTGAGCAGTGGAATATGTCACAGATGGTTCTAATGCTGAATTCTTTGTCAAATCCACAGTAGCTTCATAATGAGGTGTTTTGGTTTGAACTATATTATGTGTCAGACCCCTGGTGGTTTACTGGTGGTGTGTATACTGCATTCCTGGCAGTTTCATTCTCACTCTATTCCTGAATTGGGTAGGAAGTAATGCAAAGATGGATCACAGATGTAGCAAAACCGTATTCTGTACCACTAGTTATGTTGCAAATTGGAAAGTACTTAAAAATGGAATTATTAATATTTGCATTAATACAGGCCCTTACTATGTTGACATGTCTCTAAATACTTCACATAATTAATAACTGCTCGGAGTGCATTGCTTTTATTGTGTTGGTAAACACTATTAACATTTAAAACTCATGCATAGTAATGAACTGAAAAACCAGTTCAGCATTTTTTGTGGTACAAATTGAGGAAGGAATGGTGACCACAAAACAAGGATTCTACGCTTACTATTGAATAGTGTAATTATTAGTATGCACCTGAACAAAGAGAAGGAATTTCAATCAAAAACAAGCCCAAAGGATGGTACCTCTGATAATACTAACCTAAATACTTTACTGTTGATTCAAGTTTCAAAAGAGAATTGGATACTTAGGTAAAAAGGACAAATTTACAAGATTATGAGGAATAAAACTAATCGGGTGCCTTCTTAAAAGAGCTTGTACTGACATTATGGGTGGAATTTAATGGAAAGAATTGGCTCTCGACACAGAACTGAAAATGTATGCCTCTTCTGCTCATGTGTTGGAAGAGGCGACGTACCTACAATGTATTGTGTTACATGGGAATGTTTATACAAAGGCAAACCTCGAGGAGATCAGAGCTGCAAATCTGTGTCTGTATGCTCTGTTGAAAAGCAAAAGTGAACCTAAAACTGGATCGCATGACACACTTCCTTTATAGTGATGCCATGCTTCAATTTTTTAATGGCATATTGCAACAGTGTGGAAATGTCATAAACTGACTCACTTCCAGGTCAGAGTGGGCTATAAAAGGCCTGCATCTGCAAGCATCCAGCTTCTGCAGGCAGGGAAATATTATTCTGATTTGGAGAAGTTATCATCCACCTGCCAGACCATCTGGAAAATTTTTACATGATTCATAGCCTCCACTGCCCCCTTGACAGCCTCTATCAGTTGACCAATACACCCTCCCCTATCCTTCATCTGACAAGTTATGTCCTTGGAACCCCTATAACTTCATATGAAGGTCCCTCCTCCTTCAACTAAATAGCTATATTTTTGTACATCTATCTATACTCATCCTCACCCCACCCCTTTGCCATGGTCAAAGAATGTTCTTATGGTTTAGTGATGCTTCCCAGAAGGAATTCATCCTAGGCATCTGAGAATTCTGGAACTGCCTTTCCTGGAGATGGAAATAGGAGGTCTTCCCACTTGACCAATAAGGTCTGAATGGAGATCAGAGGAAGTGAGCAGCTATGGATCCACATGAGATTCTGTATCCAGTGCCAGGAACAGATGAATGGCCTCCTTTGCAAGGTAAGTGGCAAAATGTGGTGTTGCATCAAAGGGACTCATGAATGCATCAAGACAAGGGACTTTGTAAGTGGGCAAAACCTCACAAATCTGGAGTATGATGGAATACTCCCCATTTGCCTGGATGGGTGCAGTTCTAACAACGCTCAAAAAGCTTGACACCATCCAAGACAAAGCAGCCTGCTTGATTGGCACTACGTCTACAAACATCCATTCCCTCCTTCACTGTCGCTCAGTAGCAACAGTGGGTACTATCTACGAGATGCATTGTAGCAGTTCACCAAAAATCTTTAGACAGCACCTTCAAATGCATGACCACTTCCATCTAGAAGGACAAGGGCGGCAGATAAATGGGAACACCACCATCTGCAAGTTTCCCTCCCAGCCACTCATCATTCTAACTTGGAAATATATCGCTGTTCCTTCACCCTCGCTGGGTCAAAATCCTGGAATTCCCTCCCTAACAGCACGTGGACTATAATGTTCCAAGAAGCTGGCTCACCACCATCTCCTCAAGGGCAACTAGGATGGGCAATAAATGCTGGCCAGTCAGCGACACCCATGTTCTGTGAATGAATAAAAAAAACTTTAACCTCTCATTACATCAACCTGAGGTCCTGATCTGCTTCAAAGAGACAACCATCATCCCAGTACCAAAGAAAAGCCAGGCAACACGCCTTAATGACCATCGTGCAGTGGCTCTGACATCCATCATTATGAAGTGCTTCGAAAGGATAGTCATGGCACAAATCAGTTCCAGCCTCTCAGATAGCCTGGATCCACTACAGTTTGCCTACAACTGTAACAGTCCACAGAAGGCGCCATCTCCCTGGCTCTACACTCAGTCATGGAAAACCTGGATAATAAAGACATCTATAGTCGGACTATAGCTCAGCCTTCAACTCCATTATTCCTACACAACTCATCTCCAAACTCCTGGGCCTGGAGTCGGCTCCTCCCTCTGTGATTGGATTCTAGACTTCCTAACCCTCAGACCGCAATCAGTAAGGATAGGCCACATCTTCTTCATGATCATCCTCATCATCAGTGCCACACAAGGCTGCGTCCTCAGCCCCTTACTTTACTCCTTATACACCTGGGACTGTGTAGTCAAATTCACCTCCGACTTGATTTTCCTGTTTGCTGATGACAGCACTGTAGTGGATCGGATCTCAAACAACGATGAGACAAAGTATAAGAAATAGAGAACTAATGCAACAACAATAACCTCTTCCTCAATGTCAACAAAATGAAGGAGGTAGTCATCAATTTCAGGAGACATGATGGGGGATATGCCCCCATCTACATCAACAGGGATGAAGTAGAAATGGTCAAGAGAGTCAAGTTTCTTGGTGTCCAGATTACCAATAACATGTCCTGGTCTGTCCATACCAATGTTATAATTAAAAAAGCCCACAAACGCTTGTACTTTCTCAGAACTCAAAGGAAATTTGGCACGTCCACTATGACTCTCACCAACTTTTACATATGCACCATAGGAAACATTCTTTCTGGTTGTATCATAGCTTGGTATGGCTCTTACTCTGTCCAAGACTACAAAAAACTATAAAGGGTCGTGAACAAAGACCAGTTTATTATGCAAACCAGACCAGGTGGCATGGTAGCACAGTGGTTAGCACAGCTGCTTCACAGCTCCAGGGATCTGAGTTTGATTCCCTACTTGGGTCACTGTCTGTGTGGAGTTTGCACATTCTCCTCGTGTCTGCGTGGGTTTCCTCTGGGTGCTCCGGTTTCTTCCCACAGTCCAAAGATGTACGGGTTAGGTTGATTGGCCATGCTAGAAGTTGCCCCTTAGAATCCTGAGATGCGAGGGATTAGCAGATAAACATGTAGAGATATGGGGGGCGGGCCTGGGTGGGATTGTGGTCAGTGCAGACTCGCTGGTCCAAATGGCCTCATTCTGCACTGTCGGGTTTTTATGATTTCTATGATTCTGCTCCCACCCATTGAATTTGTCCATACTTTCCACTACCTCGGAAAAGCAGCCAGTATAATTAAGGACCCCAGGCATACTCTCTTCCACCTTCTTACAGCATGAAAAAGATACAAAAGTCTGAGGACATGTACCAACCAACTCAAGAACATCTTCTTCTCTGCTGCGATCAGACTTTACAATGGACCTACTTTATAGTAAGTTGCCCCTTCTCTCTACCTAGCTATGACTGCTGAACCATATTCTGCACTCTCTCCTTTACTTCTTTATGATGTGGAGATACTGGCATTGGGCTGGGGTGGGCACAGTAAGAAGTCTCACAACACCAGATTAAAATCTGGTTTATTTGGTATCACAAGCTTTCAGAGCGCTGCTCCTTCATCAGATGAAATGGTGCTGTGTCGACAGCCACTTTGATGCAAACCACATGAAGTACCAAGCTGTGAAGGACATTTGTACAGGTATCCTTTGTGTACGCCAGAAGCAGCTGAAATGTGCACGATCATGGCTTCACACATGTTTATTGATGTGTTGAAAAATTTTCAAATTTGGACCATGTTTGGACCATTTGGACATAATTGTGTGATGAGGTAGCATCAGAGGGATGTATCTGCCATGCAAGACAGCAGTTAGGAGGCCTGCCTTGGGCTTTTCATGCATGTTGCAGACTCAATGGGCTGAAAGGCCTCTCTGCATTATAGTATTCTGTGATTCTGTGACATTAGCCCAACTGTCTAATATAGTTCTCATCTTTCTTAACCATCATCCCACACTACTTCATGCCCCCACATTTCTGTGTGCTCTCTCATACTCCCTATATCCCCTGTATGCTGTCTATGTATCCTACATGCCTGTTTATCTAGTATCCACTTTGGGCAGACCTCAGAATATCTTTGAAAGGGACATAAAAATCTTCAAACAGTTTAATAGAAACATCATATTCCAAAACACTTCAAATTGAAAAATCCCTATTCATCAAAGCCATTCAGAAATGTAAATCCTTTCATGTGATGAATCTGTTGTAAAAACAAATGAACCCTTATAACACCAAAGACAGATAACCCTGAGTAACTTCTTAAAATTGTCAATCAAAATTACAACACAGCCCTTTGCTGAGATAAGTGGTTCTGAATCTTTTGAAACACAACGAGGCATTCATTATAGCCCTAGCATTTAAAACAAACACTTAGTAGATGTAAACAATGGAATCCAATGAAACTGGAAAAACCAAATGGCCTTTTTTAATCTGCATAAACATTTTTCCTCTCCACTCCTCTTTCCCATTTGATTAAAATCTTAAATCTGTCCCCTGGTCCTTGTACCATCAGCTAATAGGAACAGATTTTCTTTGTTTAGCTTATCCATATCTGCCTTTATTTTGCTTATCCCTATCAAATCTCCCTTCAATCTCCTTTGGTCCTAATACTGCTGCCCCACAGCCCCAGGGATCCAAGTTTGTTTCTGGCCTCAGGTGACTGTGTGTGGAATTTGCACATTCTCCTCTGAGTGCCTAGTTTCCTCCCACAGTCTAAAAATGTGCAGATTAGATTTATTGACCCTTAAGGTCGGGGGATTAGAACATAAGAACATAAACATAAGAAATAAGAACATAAGAAACAGGAGCAGGAATAGGCCATCCAGCCCTTCGAGCCTGCCCCACCATTCAATAAGATCATGGCTGATCTGTCGTGTCTCAGTTCCACATTCCTGCCCTCTCCCCATAACCCTTAATCCCCTCGCTTATCAAAAACCCATCAACCCATGTCTTAAAAATATTTAGCGAGGCAGCCTCCATCACCTCAACGGGCAGAGAATTCCAGAGATTCACCACCCTTTGAGTGAAGAAGTTCCTCCTCAACTCTGTTCTAAACCGCCCCCCCTTTATCTTGAGGCTGTGCCCCCTAGTCCTACTGTCCTTTCTGAGCGGGAAGAGCCTCTCCACCTCTATCCTATCCATCCCATTCATCATCTTATAAGTCTCAATGAGATCTCCCCTCATTCTTCTAAACTCTAACGAGTACAAGCCTAGTTTATTCAGCCTCTCCTCATAGCTCAACCCCCTCAACTCTGGTATCAGCCTAGTAAACCTCCTCTGCACTCCCTCCAAGGCCAAAATACCCTTGCGTAAATGCGGCGACTGAAACTGCACACAGTACTCCAGCTGCGGCCTCACCAATGCCCTATACAGCTGCAGCAAGACCTCCCTACTTTTATATTCAATCCCCCTCGCTATGAAGGTTAAATACCTGAAATTCCAGAGCTAGGGCCTAGGTGGGATTATTGTCAATACAGGCTTGATGGGCCGAATGGCTTCCTTCTGCACTGTAGGGATTCTATCCATCATCTGCAAGGCACAGGTCAGGAATATGATGGAATACTCTGCATTTGCCTGTAAGAATGCAACTCTAACAACATTCGAGAAGCTAGATGCAATCCAGGACAAAGCAACCTGATTGATCGCACCCCGCCCCCCACCCCAAACCACAATTCACACCTCAAACATTCACTCCCTTCACCATCAGTGGCAGCACTGCAGTAACTCACCAAGGCTCTTTCAACAATACCTCCCAAACTCATGATCAGTATCACCTAGAAGGATAAGGGCAATAGACACATGGGATTCCTACCACCTGTAAGTTCCCCTCCAAACCACATATCATCCTGACTTTGAACTATATCACGCTTCTCGGCCTTTTGGCTAAGATCAAGTGTAGTATCGACGTGCTGCACTTGGTTGAAGTCATTAGGTTACATTTCAGCTTCATTTGAAGCAATTTTTTAAAGCGGCATCTCGGCCATTTGGCTAAGATGCAAATAAGATCAAGCCCTGGAGGAGGAGCTACACCTACTCCAGTCAGCTTGGATCATGTAGATCAAGCCCAAGACAGGAGGTGAGAGCCCTGTCTTGTCAGCTTGGATCGGGAATGTCCCAACTTGTTGGGACTCTGAATTGGGTTTAATTTGACTTGATTGGATTGGAATAAAGTTTAAAAAAAAATCACTGTTCCTTTATTGTAACTGGGTCAAAAGCCTGGATCTCCCTTCACAGCACTGTAGGTCTAATTTTATTTATTTGTGTCATAAGTAGGCTTACATTACACTGCAATGAAGTTATTGTGAAAATCCTCTAGTCAGCACACTCTGGCGCCTGTTTGGGTACACTGAGGGATAATTTAGTGTGGCCAGTGCACCTAACCAGCACATTTTTCGGACTGTGAGAGGAAACCAGAGCACCTGGAGGGAACCCATGCAGACACGCAGAGAATGTACAGACACCACACAGATAAGTGACGCAAACTGGGAATTAAATTTGGGTCCCTGGTACTGTGAGGCCGTTGTGCTGCCCGTATCACATGGACTGTAGCTGTTCATGAAGGTGACTCACCATCATCTTCTCAAGGGCAAGTAGAGATCAACAACAACTGCTGACCTTGCCAGTGACACACATTTCCATGTAAGAATATTAAATAAAACTATATCTGATACTCCGTGTTGTAGTATAATCATTAATGGCTTCTATTTTTTCAATTCAAGCATGTTGCACCTTCTATTTGCTGTAGCACTCTATAATTTACAGTATTAGATAGTCCAGCAATTATTTTCAAAACTCCCCTCTCTCAGTTGCAAACTGGTATTACCTTATTAATCCCATTTAATTCAAGCTGTTCTGATACTGACAGCTTCCATAGAGCTATTCCTGTATGGGATTGGTGATACATGCATGGTATTAAATGGCATTGTTGATGTTCCTACCATATTATTACCTCAGTTGGCGAATTTATCATACCTGCCATCTTTACTATTCAGAGCTCTGACAATGCAATTCCAATCGTAGTCATGATGTGAAGATGCCGGTGTTGGACTGGGACAAACACAGTAAGAAGTCTCACAGCACCAGATTAAAGTCCAACAAGTTTATTTGGTAGTAAACCCACTGGCTAGTGGGTTTATTATCAAATAAACTTGTTGGACTTTGACCCGGCGTTGTGAGACTTCTTACAATGCAATTCCAATGCAGGATTGATTTTGCTGCTTGGTACTATCACAAATACATACGTGGTTAGAGTCTATTCTCAGTATGTTGTTGTTCTCATGGTGCCATCTCTACTATGAAGTTGAGAGCACTACTCAGAATGCCACCTTTAAAACTGGTCTTATGTAAATTTAATTCTGAGCAGAGAGTTGGCATTTTTACAGCATAATCACATGAGTTCAGCTGAGTGCGGGTCTCTGGCATCTGATTTCAGACAGGATTCACAAGCCTCTCACAAATCTTGTCACATTTCTCTCAGATTGAGTTCCAGCTGGAATGTGCAAAAAGCCAGTCTGGTCTTGTGAAGTTTAAATCAAATTTACAAGTTACACAGTTTGCAAACCCTTGGAGAATTTGAGAGCAATTTGTATTTTCCAAAGGTTTGGCGTCTTAGAGTTGTTTCCATGCTCGTATGGAAATTCAGTACTCACTCGGAGGGCTCATTAAAATCAAATCATATTATAGTTTGCAAAGTCTGAACCGTATTATGTGGCTTAAGATGATGCAGAAATCTTAAATCTTTGAATAAAGTTGTTATTTCATGAGATATGATTTCTGATACTTTTTTTAACCTAGGATAGAATTTCAAAATTCATTTGAAGAATGTACTTTGCTGTGTGTAATGTATCTGTTTATGTGCTTGGATCTTGAGTAACTTGATGTCTCAAGTGGCTGCTTCATTGTGCTCCCACTTAGATGTTTTCCAATGCAGGAAACTCTCTTGTTTCAGTTTCACAGGCCAAACCTGAAATCCTGCACCAGGCACAAGGGTCAGCATTCAGTATCAGAATCTCAACTTCCTCTTGGTTGAAACATGCAGAAAAGGGACATTTCAACATCGAGGTCTGAAACTCCACTTCCATACATCCTGACATTCCAAAGTTCTAAACCAAATATTTAACCAAAAAGACATATTTAAATCACATAGCTGATGAGAAAACTTGGAGTGTGCTGGAAGGCATTATGGGGATATTGGATAATAGTAACATATTCAGGGTTCAGCACCTAATAAATGGCTACTGAGAAACAGGTAGATTCTTCTCAAATTTTGCACCTCTGCTGCTCAAGTTATGGCATGTGTCCATGCGCACTGTCACAATTGCAGGAGGATAAAGGACACATACATTTATAGCGAACTATACCGCTCACCATGCTAGGGAGGACGGGTTCTTTGTCAGAAGAAATGCTGGTTGTCTACATAGCAAAACTCAAATCTATGCAGTCTAATTGCAGGACTTTCTGCTAAATCTTTACAGCACAAGGCTGTGTAAGTATGCACAGATCTCAATGTGGATCCCCGAATAATTTGCTAATTTGCAGACTTTTAATTGTCGTGTCCTTTTTCTACATGTGCAAGACACTATCTTGACCAAATTAACACAGAATAAGGTTGAAAGCCCAATTTACCACTTACTTGCTCAAAAACTTGAAAATTTGCATAACAAGATGGAGCAGTGCCAATGTAGGAATACTGGCATCACTCAGGTTGAGAGGTGGTTAAGCTGGAGAACCGAAAACATGTCAACAGAGTGCCTAGAAATATATATCCTTGACATGTTTTGAGAGTTTTGCTTATTTAGCATAAGAGGAATTTCTGAATAATTTATATTGGGATATCACAATTAATGGGGTATAGGTTAAATAGGTTAAATTCATGTTCCCTACAAACTGTATATTGAGCATTTTCAATCCTAGAATCACGCGTTGACCTGGTTGGTAGAATTATGTATCATGAATATTATATTATTTTGAGACAAGGAAGGATGCTGTGGAACAAAAATTGCTTGGCAGAATGTGGTGGGGGAGAAAATTACTCTGGGCAGTGATTGATAGAAGAGAACTGTTGCAATCTGGGGTTTGGGGGAGGAGGTGGATGGGCATGGAGTTGGGCAGAGTTGTAATGCATGAGTAATAGATTATATAGAAATATATATAAAAATAACTCACCAAAACAGGGTCTGGTTTTTGTAAAGTTGTTCAGTTTTGTGATGTTTGAAGCTATCAAAATTCAGAAATATGGAAAATAAATTATCTGATAATTTTTGGTGTCTGAATGTTTAAGTGATGGTGCTAATCCCAAATGTTTGAGTCCTGTGGTTTGAGGCTATTGATGTATTGATGTATTGACCTATTGATTGTAATTTTTATTAATGATCTGGATGAGGATATAGTTGGGTGGATTAGTAAATTTGCTGATGACACCAAAGTCGGAGGTGTGGTAGATTGTGAGGAAGGGTGTCATAGTTTGCAGGGAGACTTAGACAGATTGCAGAGCTGGGCCGAGAGGTGGCGGATGGAGTTTAATGCGGAGAAGTGTGAGGTAATTCACTTTGGTAGGAATAACAGATGTGTCGAGTATAGGGCTAACAGGAGGACTCTGAGTAGTGTGGATGAACAGAGGGATCTGGGTGTGTGTGTGCATAGATCCCTGAAAGTTGGGAATCAAATGGATAAGGTTGTTAAGAAGGCATACGGTGTCTTGGCGTTTATTGGTAGGGGGATTGAATTTAGGAGTCGCAGCGTCATGTTGCAACTATACACAACTCTGGTGCGGCCGCACTTGGAGTATTGTGTGCAGTTCTGGTCCCCACATTATAGGAAGGATGTGGAGGCTTTGGAGAGGGTGCAGAGGAGGTTTACCAGGATGTTGCCTGGTATGGAGGGGAAGTCCTATGAGGAGAGACTGAGGGATTTGGGGTTGTTTTCGCTAGAAAGAAGGCGGCTAAGAGGGGATCTTACTGAAACATATAAGATGATTAGAGGTTTAGATAGGGTGGATAGTGATAGCCTTTTTCCTCGGATGGAGAAAGCTAGCACGAGGGGGCATGGCTTTAAATTAAGGGGGGGTAGCTATAGGACGGATGTCAGGGGTAAGTTCTTTACCCAGAGGGTGGTGAGGGATTGGAATGCCCTGCCTGCTGCAGTTGTAAATGCGCCTAGTTTGGGGGCGTTTAAGAGATCCGTGGATAGGTTTATGGATGAAAAGGGATTGGTTTAGGTTAGAGGGTCATTGTTTTTTAACTGGTCGGTGCAACATCGTGGGCCGAAGGGCCTGTTCTGCGCTGTAATGTTCTATGTTCTATGTTCTATGAAGTGATGTTGGTTTTAGTACATGTAATTTTAAGAAATAGCTAAATGGTTTTGAATGTAATTGATATTAAATGATAGCTAAACAATTGCTCTTGAGCACAATGGATATCAAAATGAGTGCAATTGATGTCAGATGAGTGCAAATGTATGCTGTTAAATGCAAATGATGTCAAACTTTTTGGGCTGGTGTTTATTCATCATTTCTACTGGCTTTCACACATAGAGACGTCAGCGTTAATCCATCCACACCAAATGCTAGAACAGTGGAAGGTGAGTCATTGAATATATTTAAAGAGGAACTAAACAGATTTTAATCCTCAAGAGTTAAGTGGGGCAGGTAGAAAAGTGGAGTTAAGGCCACAATCAGATCAGCCATGATTTTATTGGATGACGTAGCAAGTTCAAAGGGCTTATTCCTTCTCCTAGTTATTATAGTGGCAGAATGACCTCGTTGTATGAATCCAATGGGATTTAAGAGTCTGATGCAGATTTACTTGGCAGCTTAACTAATACCTGAGAAGGAGAAATGACTGAGGTTCAGAGGTTAATTCTTTGGCTTCCAATCTAGTCAGAGATGAAAAATAGGCAGCAGAAATGTAGAGTGAAAAACAATCACAGAGGATGAATATTCTCCTCTGAAGGTTATAGCCAATTAGTTTCAGCAGTTTGCTGGTCCATAAAATTAATGTTTCCCATTAAGAATTGTAGGGTGACATTTACATTATTTTTCACAAGGAATGCTATGAAATAGATTGAAGTTCACCAACAAAACTGTCTAATGTTCAGTCCTGTTCTGTGTTTTTGCGTAGTATTAAGAGGCTTGGATTGAATGTTACTGGGAAGTCTGGTTAAGTATGTCAAGATAGAATATTATACAGTACACCACTCAGAGATACAGATGTAGTATGAGTGTAATATTGTGATAGCAAATTGAATATTATAGCATAATATATGGCAGAAATAGCTTGATATAGGCTAGAAGCATTTAACATATAGCAATAGGCAAGCTCTCTTGGGATAACTTAATACAATGAAGTTGGGAATCAAGTGGCAGAATCCAAACTGAGCATGCATGAGCAGGTTATTGCTTTGTAAGTGTTGCTTGATAGCTTTTATCAAATTGATGAGCATAAGCAACAACATTTCTTGCTGATTGCTGCCTATTGCCCGACCTCAGCTGACAAATCAGTACTCCTTAATCCTGAAAGCACTTGGAAGAAGCACAGTGGATATAAAGGCATTGATTGAGAAAGATAATAGGTCTGAGGATTGGGAGCAGTTTAAAATTCAACAAAGAAGGACCAAGGGATTGATTAAGAAGGGGAAAACACAGTACGAAAGTAAGCTTTCAAGGAACATAAAGACTGACAGTAAGAGTTTCTATAAATATGTGAAGAGAAAGTGGTTGGTGAAGACAAATGTAGGTCCCCTACAGACAGAAATGGGGGAATGTATAATAGGGGGCAAAGAAATTGCCGAGCAACTGAATACGTACTTTGGTTCTGTCTTCACAAAAGAGGCACAAATCAAATGCCAGAAATGTTGAACAATGCAAGAGTTGGTGAGAGGAACGAACTGAGGGAGATCAATACTAGTAGAGAAATGGTGCTGGGAAAATTGATCGGATTGAAGGTGGATAAATCCCCAGGGCCTAATAATGTACATCCCAGAGTATTTAAAGAAGTGTCTCTAGAAATAGTGGATGCATTGATGGTCATCTTCCAGGATTCTATAGACCCTGGAACAGTCCCTATATATTGTAGGATAGTGAATATCACTCCAATATTAAAAAAGAATAGTAGAGAGAAAACAGGAAATTATAGACGAGTAAGCTTAACATTCATGGTAGGGAAAATTCTCAAATCCATTATCAGGGACCTTATAACAGTGCATTTAGAAAGCAGTGGCAGGATCAGATATTGTCAGCATGGATTTATGAAAGGGAAATCATGCTTGACAAACCTTGGAATTGTTTGAAGGTGTAACTTGTAGAGTTGACAAGGGGGAACCAGTCAATGTGGTATATTTGGACTTTCAGAAAGTGTGTGAAAAAGTCCCGCACAAGAGATTATCATGAAAGATTAAAGCTCATGGGATTGGGGGAAATGTATTGAGATGGATAGAAAACTGCTGGCAGAGAGGAAACAAAAAGCAGGAATTAATGGATGTTTTTCAAATTGACAGACAGTAACTAGTGGGGTGCCACAGGGATCGGAACTGTGACCTCAGCTATTGATAATATATATTAATGATTTGGATGAGGGAACAAAATGTAACATCTCAAAGTTTGCAGATGATATCAAGTTGGTTGGGAGGGTGAACTGTGATGAGGATACAGAGATTCTTCAGAATGATCTGGACAGGTTGGGTGAGTGGGCTAATCAATGGCAGATGCAGCATAATTTGGATGAATGTGAGATTATTCACTTTGGAAGCCAAAACGAGAAGGCAGAAACTACTTAAATGGCTGTTAATTGGGAAAGGGGAATGTGCAGCAGGACCTGGGTGTCCTTGTGCACCAGTCACTGAAGGTAAGCATGCAGGTGCAGCGGGCAGCAAAGAAGGCAAATGGCATGTTGGCCTTCATTGCGAGGGGTTTCAAGTACAAGAGCAGGGATGTGTCATTGCAATTATACAGGGCCTTGGTGACGCCACACCTAAAGTATCGCGTGCAGTTTTGGTCTCCTTTTCTGAGAAACAATGTTCTTGCTCTTGAGGGAGTGCAGTGAAGGCTTACCAGGCTGATTCCAGGGATGGTGGGACTGATGTATAAGAAGAGGTTGACTAGGTTAAGATTGTTTTTGCTGGTGTTCAGCCAAATGAGGGGGAGATTTCATAGAGACATAAAATTCTAACAGAGCTAGACAGGGTAGATGCAGGGAGGATATTCCCGACGATGGGAGTCCAGAAGCAGGGACCACAGACTGAGGATTCAGGGTAGATCATTAGGACGGAGGTGAGGATACATTTCTTCACCCAAATGGCCTGTGAAATTCATTACCACAGAAAGTAGTTGATGCCAAAACATTGAGTGTATTCAAGAGGCAGCTGGATATAACACTTGGGATGAATGAGATCAAAGGCTATGGGGAAAAAGCAGGATTAAGCTATTGCATTAGATGATCAGCCATGATCGTAATGAATAGCGGAGCAGGCTCGAAGGGCCAAATGAGCTTCTCCTACTCCTATCTTCTATGTTTTTATGAGTGTACACTCTGGCCGAGGGGGTGGGGAGGTCATCAATCTAGACTGGCTCGGTAGCACCACTAATTGAGCTGGATGGGTGAACGAGATGGGTTGGATAAAGTAAGTGGACAAGAGGGTGGGGTGAAAAGTGGTTAGGGTGGCAGGATGGCAGCTGGGTAGAATGGCAAGTGGGTAGGGTGGCAAGTGTGGAGGGTAACAGGGTGGCAGTGGCTAGGGTGGAGCAGCAGGTGGATAGGGTGGCAGTAAGGTATAGTGGCAGGAATGTAAAATGGCAGGCAGGTAATGGATAAATGGGTTGGGGCTAGTTGGGACAGGTTGGAAGGGAGTTGTGTGGTGGGGTCTAGTCAGATCAGTTGGGAGGGTTTCAGTAAGTCAGTTGGTGGGGGCTTGTCAGGACAGATTGGAGGCGAATCAAGTCATGTCGGGGGAAATTGGGGGGGCGTCAGAGTGGGAAGTCAAGAAGTGGTCAATGTGATTGGAAGTTCAGTTGCACAGTTACCCCAGAGTTTGACTTGATTCTTTTCTGACTAATGTTTCTTTGGATAAATATTCAGGTAAGTAAGTTGGAACTGTCTGAAATTTTTTATTTAAATTCAGATTTGGAGACCTTTTAACAGAGTCCCAGTGAGAAGGGGAATTGCTGTTCGGAAGTTCAAACTCCATGGGAAATTCCATGAATATGGGGATCCCATAATGCTTCTTGCTGGATATGTCTGCTCTTTGGCCATCTGGGGATTGGAAAATCTGGGCTTAAATTTAAGAGGCGAGGTGAGAGTCGCCATCATTGCATGCAAGAAGCCTTGTCACAACTGACACCAATGAGAATCAGGACTAACTTTCTGCATTGGTGAGAGTCATACCTTGTACAAGTGATAGTGGTTCTGGTTATTGGAAACCAATCATTTCAACCCCAGGATGTCGCTTCAGGAATGGAGTGAAGATGGTAGCCCACCCTGTTAAGTGAATACAACAAATGCTCTCAACCTGGCTACTGAACATCAATCAATGATCTTCTGGTCTTCTAAGCAATAGCTTAAGACACTAAAGTGACACTTTCCAGGAACAAGCAATATGTCAGCCCTGAAACAAAAATCTTACACCTTAACATTGAAGGACTTTCCCAGGCAAGGAATATCTAGGGGACATTCTGTAGATGTACAGCATCAATGTCCTTACACTTCAAGAAACCCACATCTCCAACAGACCAACCACTATTGTATCCATGGATGCAATCTCACAATCAGTCACTACCACTTGAAATATGGCTTGGCTACATATGTAAAGAAACCATTACAGATTTTGATGCCCTCGAATTGAAGAAGAAATCACCCACAGCAGTGCCATCAATGTAGGGGAGCTGCACGTCACTGATGTGTCTAAAGTCTCTAACTCAAAATGGCTAAGCCAAACACTCCCAAGCATACCAATCCCAGCCATATCTGTTGATGATTTTAGCAGTCACCACACTATGTGGCATGACCAGACAAATTAAGCTAATAGCGAAGACTTGACATACTGAATCTTTGGAAGTCCTGCCACTGTCTTTGATCCCAGACTGTCCATTAGCACCAAGACTACTAGCTTGGACCTCACTGTGATGCTAAAAGACAACAGCATGAACACTTTGCGTGCATCTCACAAAATACTTTCTGACTTCTCAAACAGCCAATATTGGCCCATCATCACCCATACTGGTATTGAAATCCCTGTGATCTTAACAAAATGCACCTCATACTGGAACTTGGCCAAAGCCGACTGGAACTGCTATATGGAAGCCATTGAAAAAGTAGTGACCTGAATCCCTGGGATTCAGATTGGGATGATATTGTCTTGTGGATCTCCTGAGTGCTGCCACCAAAAAGAGCATCTTCAAGGTTCAAAAAAGAACAAAGGGAACTCTGGACCTGCCCTGGCAATTCTATCAGTCTGGTAGCCCTCAGGTCCCAAAGACCCTGCTCGGTTCCCTGGATTCAGCCAGAGGCTAGTGGTGAAGACCTGGACTTCATGAATTTTAGTTTCCATGACCGGCCCTCCAAGTTGACTTGGAGCTGCTAATCCATTGAATACTGGGCTCCAATGGCCTGGCACATTCCATAATCTCCAACTTGGTAAAGAGTACAAAAGAACCATTCAACAGGAACACCAAAGAAGAGCAATATCTAACAATGACCTTGATCACGCATGTGCAAATTATGACCAAAACACCAGCTGTCCTGACAGACCTCTCCCCCCTCCTGTCCTGGTGCAGGTACAGCTTCCCTGTCTCCCCTATGGACACTGGGGACCCCCTCCTACATTACCATCCCTCTTAGCTGCCCCCCCCTCCCCCCACATGGTCTCTCTCATCACTCCCCTGCTCCGATCACTGAATGACATGGTCCTGTCTTTCCCTTGCCACCGATCATCATTCCCCCTATGCCGCTCCACCCCATCAGCACACCTGTAAGTGTTGATTTGGCTTCCCCTCCATGACAACAAGATAAACTCCATTAAGCTCACTGGAATGCTCTAATGGGAGCATGACTCACCCGAACTGCCTGCAGCTGATCTGCCCTAACAAGGGCGAGCTCCATAAAAACCCCAATGATGTCAGGCAGGTAATTCAGAAGTTGGCTTCAAGAAAGATGGCCCCCCATTTCTCTGATGGAGTGCTAGCCAGATTTGGAGGATAGAAGGGACACCCTATTTGGTGCAGGGGGATGCTATCCAAGGCAAAGGGACAGCAAAGCAGCGATGGCAGTGGCTGTCAGTGCAAGAGCACTGGCACAGAGAACTAGATCCCAGAGCCAGAGGAAACTCAACAACCTAATCCGGGCAACAATGGTAAGTGTTAAACCTGACCTAGCATCTTCTCCACATGAGCCCCCAGTTCTCGCATCTCCAGAACACTGCATGCTTCCAGCCTCTGACCTGTAACACCTCCCTCTAATTACTCCCCCTCAATGGCTTACAACCCTTGCCCTCTGAGGGCCACCCCAATACCTAGCAGACCTCGTGCCATCAGATTTTACATGGCTTCTTCTGTCCCCACAGGAGAAGAATGCCCATAACCACCGGGAGAGGACCAAGACTAGGGGTGCTGTGCCCGAAATCCACATTCTAACTCCCTTTGAAGAGTGGGCACTGGAGCTTGTGGGAGATGAGGGGGCCCGCACCATCAGTGACAGCCAGGTCTGCTGGAGCACAAAAGTGAGCAACTGCCAATCCTCCACCTGTTGGAAATTTCTGAAGTAAGTTGCTTGTAGTCCAGATTCTGGTGCAGCCTTGATGACAATGACAGCTCAGAACACTCCTTGAAGGAAGGTGACAATAGAATCTCTGAAGACCCCGGTCTTGCGTCAGCTTCCACTTCGCAGTTCAGCATCCCAGATACTCTCACATCAATGGGTCAAGTCAGTGACGAGGCATCTGGGTCATTTTCTGGGGCGCATCACACATCTGTTGATATATATCGGATGGAGGAGGGTATGTCCGAGGTCTCTGGCACACATGGGCATGCCAGAGGCAAGCACTGAACTTGCCCCAGGCTATATGCTGCGCATCTGCGATCACTTCCCCCTCAGCTACTGGAGATGAAACTACAGGGCCAGGGAATGTCAGGAAATGTGGCTTAGTCTCAGAGGGCACTTGCTTCTGCCATTGAAAGGTGGCCCCATACTCAAAGGCCATTGCCAAGGGCTCTCACACCATGGCAAGATCACGGGTGGGCCTCCCAGACTGGCAGGGCCAGTGACCCCAGAGCTTCTGAAGCTCACTGAAGAAGCACGACCGTCCCATGGAGTGACCCAGAGGCGCACAGGAACACCAAGGGAGGAGGAAGGTTTCGAGCCTAAGTTGGGGCCTTCTACCCAGGAGATTGTGGCTGTAGCATCAACTTCTGACTCTCCCCTTCCTGACACCAGTGCATCTCAGGGGCAGGGGAATGAACAGGGCGATATGGATATGTCCATGACACCTGGACACCAGCCAGGGCACTCAAGGTCCAGGTCCTCCAGAGGACGATCGCCAAGGACATCACAGGCCATAAGGCATGGAAGGCAGCTGGCCACTTCCAAGTTCTTCTCATCCAGGAGGTCTCCCCGCTGTTGTTATAGGTTGTTTAGAGAGCAACACACCACCACAATGTCAAGGCGCTATACTGCAGGGCCCCACCAGAGTGATTCAAGTGCCTGAACCGCATTTTAAGGAGTTCAATGCACCGTTCCATGATTGACCGGATGGCAGCGCGGGCCTCATTGTATCAGGTCTCCGCCTTGGTCTCAGGTCTCCCCACAGACATCACCAGTCAAGTCCAAAGCAGCCACTCCATGCCACCATGAGCCATGCCTGCACCCTGGGCTCCTCCTCAAAGACCCAGGAACATCAGAGCTCCTCAAGATGAAATTGTCATGCACATTTCCAGGGTGTCTGGCGTACATGATGTGCAGCAGCATGGTGCCCCTGGCCTGTGATGCCCTTAGCGATTGTACTCTGGAGGGCCTGGACCTTGAGGGCCCTGGTGGCTGTCCAGATGTCACAAACGTATCCATACCACCCTGTTCAATAGTCGCACACCAACTGCACATTGATGGAATGGAACCCCTTTCTGTTCATGAATCATGCTGAATTCTTCCCAGGAACTCTGAAGGCAATGTGGGTGCAACCTATAGTCCCCTGTTCATCTGGCATCCCCATGATGGTCACAAATTCTGTGGCCTGGTCTTCCTGCTGGGCATGATTCACGTCGAATTTAATATACTGGACTGCCCCCAGTATATCACTTGTGCACGGAGGACTGCAAGATTGCAAGATGCCACAAAAGTTTCCCCTGGCAATCTGGAAGGACCTGGTAGCATAAAGATTTAGGGCAGCTGTCACCTTCACAGCCACCAGGAGTGTGTATCCCCCTGTGCCCTGAGGTACCAAGTCTTGAAGCACATGGTACTTGTGCCGCACTGTCTACTTCCGTAAGCAGAGCAGTCAGCGGCATGTAATGTTTAATAGCGGTTCGAAAGACACTTGCGTCCAAAACTGCTGGGGTTTCCACTCCCTCATTCTCCTTCCCACCCCCTTGGGGCTATTGTTGGCCACCTCCTGCCTCGGGCCATATCTCTCTCATCCTGCTTCAGCCAGTGGTATGGCCTGGGCCTCCCGGGCCTGCAACTCCTTCTCCTCCTCCTCCTTTGCTCTCCAGCAGCAACTAAAGTGACTGTAAGGTCTGTTGTTCGCTTTGCATAGCCATCATAAATCTGGAGAGGGGTGGGATTTTGGGAGGGTGGGGGAAGGGGAGAGAGATGGATAAGTTAGAAAATTCTGCCCCATCCCCCTAGAAACCCCCCACACATCTCCTGCTTACCCCCTCCCCCACCCTAGACAAAGCCCCGAGGATACAGTGCTGCTGGTTATGAGTCTTTCCTTCTATCCCCCCACCACCAACCTTGTTTGCTGCTGCCAGTGCTAGGACCTAAAGTCAGCGCTAAGACCCAAGATCAGCGCTCAGGCCCAGGTCAGTGCTGAGAGCCTGAGGCCCAGAGCCATGACCAACAACCTCCCCCTAAACCCAAAACACATGCAGCCCTCCCCCCCACCCGAAACACAACATGGCCACTATGATTCAATCATCCCCACCCTCACCCCCCGCTTCATGGATCCCTATGAACATAGCTACCTATCTCTTTGCTCATCCTCATAGCTGCTGCATTTGCAGCAGACTTTTATATAGCAGGTGTTTTATTCGCTGGTTGCAGCTACAGCGAATGAGCTTGTTTAGGCAAGTGAGGTGGGAAGATTGCAAGTGAAGCCAGTTAATGAGACTGAGATGAATGCAAAAATGAGTGCTAATTGATGTCTCAGCCATTTTGGAAGAACTACTGATCGCACTAACCTTTTTCTGTTAAAATGGGAATGGACGTGAAACAGGCGTCATTCCCATTAGTTGGTTTACTCCCGATTTTACAACCTTAACTTGCTGAAAAACAGGTGCGATGAGGTTGTAAAATCACCCTCGTGCCAGCTTTGAGCGACGATGAACAAAAGATGGCTATGTGTACAACTTGGTGGCAAAGTCAGTTTGCCTTGATCCCCCAAATAACAGACTGGCACAAGAATCAGAACTGAACACTAACATTTTTAAATTTCTATCTGGGCAAAATGCCACCAACAAAGTTGGGCAAATTTGCATATGTGGAGAAAACTGGCCTGGCAATGCAAGCAACCACTTTTGATGACATCCAGTCCATTTTGAACAGGATTCTCAAAATCATGTCTGAGTTCTTCCAGAAATAAAGACTCAAACCAAACACCCCGCCCCCACCAAAAAAAACATTCAGTAGATGATGCACACACCATCTGCCTTATTCACATACTTTGAACTATATCATTATTCCTTTGCTGTTGCTGGAACAGAATTCTGGAATTCCCTTTCTATCAGCACTGTGGCTGTACCCACACCACATTGGCTGCAGTATCTCACCCCTTTCTCAAGAGCAATTAGGGATGAAAAATAAATGCTGGCCTTGCCAACAACGTTCACAAGGATGATTAAAAGGTTTAGGATCAATGTGGGTCATGTGCGTCATGTCTGGGACTCAATCCAGCAGGTTCAGTGCAAGATCATAGGAGTTAATCCTACTAGGATCAGTGCTGTATTTTGCATCTGGATATATGGGAACAGTGAAGGACTTTCAAAGCGATCTTTCACAGTGCTCAGCAAAAGTATATACCAGTGATAAAGAAGGACTGTAGAAAAAGAGATAGTCAGCCATGGATATCTAAGGAAATAAATGAGGGTATCAAATTGAAAGAAAATGCATACAAAGTGGGAAAGATTAATGGGAACCTAGAGGATTGGAAAACCTTTAAAAGCCACAAAAAGCCACAAAAAAAGCTATAAAGAAAAGTAAAATGGATTATGAGAGTAAACTAGTTCAGAATATGAAAACAGATAGCAAAAGTTTCTACAAATGTATAAAATGAAAAAGAGTGGCTAAAGTAAACATTGGTTCTTTAGAGGATGGGAAGGGGGATGTAGTAACTAGAAATGAGAAAATGGCCCAGGAATTGAACACGTATTTTGTGTCAATATCCACAGTGGAAGACATAGATAACATGCCAGAAATTGATGACAAGAAGGCTATGGCAGGTGAGAAACTAAAAACTATCATTATCATGAAAGAGGTAGTGTTGGGCAAGTTAATGGGGCTAAAGGTAGACAAGTCTCCTGAAGCTGATGGAATGCATCCGAGTACTAAAAGAGATAGCAGGAGAAATAGCAATGCACTAGTGGTAATTTACCAAAATTCGCTGTACTCTAGAGTGGTTCCCGCAGATTGGAAAATAGCAAATGTGACACCACTGTTTAAAAAAGGAGGTAGACAAAAAGCGAGTAACTATAGGTCAGTTAGCTTAACTTCTGTAGTAAGGAAAATGCTTGAATCTATCATCAAGGAAGAAATGGTGAGACATCTGGATATAAATTGTCCCAATGGTAAGATGCAGCATGGGTTCATGAAGGGAAGGTCATGTTTGACTAATTTGGTGGAATTCTTTGAGAACATTACATGTACAGTGGACAATGGGGAACCTGTGGATGTGCTGTATCTGGATTTCCAGAAGGCTTTTGACAAGGTGCCGCACCAAAGACTGCTACATAAGATAAAGGTGCATGGTGTTACTGGTAATGTGTTAGCTTGGATATAGGATTGGTTAACTAACTGAAAGCAAAGAATGGGGGTAAATGGGTATTTTTCTGGTTGGCGATCAGTGACTAGTGGTGTGCCTCAGGGATCAGTGTTGGGACCACAATTGTTTATGATTTACATAGATGATTTGGAGTTGGGGACCAAGTGTAGTGTATCAAAATTCTCAGATGACACTAAGATGGGTGAAAGAGCAAAGTGTGCAGAGGATACTGTAAGACAGCAAAGGGATATAGATAGTCTAAGTGAGTGGGTGAGGGTCTGGCAGATGGAGTACAATGTTGGTTAATGTGAGGTTATTCATTTTGGTAGGAATAACAGCAAAGTGGACTATTATTTAAATGTTGCAGCATGCTGTGTGCAGAGGGATCTGGGTGTCCTTGTGCAGGAATCTTAAGGAGTTGATTTGTAGGTGCAGCAAGTAATGAAGAAGGCAAATGGAATTTTGTCCTTTATTGCTAGAGGGATGGAGTTTAATAACGGGGAGGTTATGTTGCAGCTGTATAAGGTGCTGGTGAGGTCACACCTGGAGTCCTGTGTACAGTTTTGGTCTTCTTACTTGAGAAAGGATATACTGGCACTGGAGGGGGTGCAGAGGAGATTCAGTAGATTGATTCCAGACTTGGGAGGGTTGGCTTATGAGGAGAGATTGAATATAGACTGAGGCTATACTGTTTGGAATTCAGAAGAATGAGAGGAGATCTCATAGAAACATATGAGATTACGAAGGGAATAGATAAGATAGAAGCAGGGATGTCATTTCTAATGGCGGGTGAAACTAGAACTAGGGGGCGTAGCCTCAAAATAAGGGGAAGCAGATTTAGGACTGAGTTGAGGAGGAACTTCTTTACACAAAGGATTGTGAATTTGTGGAATTCCCTGCCAAGTGAAGCAGTTGAGGCTACCTCATTAAATGTTTTTAAGGCAAGGATAGATAAATTTTTGAACAATGAAGGAATTAAGGTGGATAAGTGGAGCTGAGTCCATGAAAAGCTCAGCCATGATCTTATTGAATGATGGAGCATTCAATAAGATCATGGCCAGATGGTGTACTCCTGTTCCTAGTTCTTATGTTCTTATAGGGTAACTGCATCTGATTTAAATAGAAGTGTCAATAAAATGTTAAGCAATTCATGGTTATGAGTCATTCATACATTGTAATATATAAGTTTGATATGTATAGCCAAATATTGCTTTACTTTGATGATAATTTTTAAAATGGACCCAACAGCTTTTAAGATGGCAGGCAAAATATCATGTGACCTTAGCAATATCAGCTCCAGACAAGACCTGAAACTCAACTCATTAAATGGAATTACAGAACAATCACAGCCACTTGTGCAACTCACAAGTCCTCTTGTTGAGAACGGACTTTAAACAAACAGGACTTTGATATGTCAACCAATTTATCTGCCTGACTCATCATTGACAGTAGAAATGATAAATGTAGAGGTATTAGACAAATATGAAATGAATCTCATTGACCTTTAAATATATTGTGATGGTTCCTCATTTCAAACACAAAGACCACGGCCCAAATTCTCAGGTCATTCATGCCTGTGGGATTTTCTGGCTTCAGCGGCAGCTCTCCCACAGATTTCTTGGCAGCGTGCAGTGACATCAATGGGAGATGCCATTGACAATGATGGCACCAGAGAATCCTGCGGCAGCAAAAGGCACGCTGCTTCCCGCCGCTGAGAAACACGCAGCTGGGAGAACCTTGCCCCTGGGTTGTCTCAAAAACTCACAAAACAGAATGCTTACTGGTCCAAAAACTCACCTCATTTGGAAAAGGACCTGTGGCTTGCAACAGGTCAGATAAATAAGGCAGTCATGTTTTTACCTGCCTTTAAAAGTTACAGTGAAAGCTATTCAAATCAGAAATACTGGCTGAAATCTTCTCTCATCTTTCATGGCTGGGATTTTTTGGTGCCGCTGAAAGTGAATGGAGTTTTGGCTGGAATACCAAATTCTCTGTTCTTGCTTGCAATGAGTCCTGCCACGGAAGAGATTGGAGAATGTCACCACCATCAGTGATTCCATCTAATACATCATCCAAAAAGGCATCAAACTAGATGCCTTATAGTGGCTGTATGACTAGATGATACTAGTCACACAGCCACTATAAAAATAACTAATGCTTAAAAGTGGGAGAGAAGAATTTTCTCCCACACTCCAACTTCAAGTTCACCTGAAAGGTGACCTCCTGGCAATTCAACTGCAGCAAGCCTCACAGCTTACTGAGAATTCTCTGCTTTTTAAGACATCCACTCCAGTTAAAGTATCAATTCATCTAAAAGGCTATATGTCTGCTATGAAAGAAAAAGAAATAATACCAGATGGTAACTTTATTTTTTTCTTCCACTGTACCTAATCTTTGTGTGTATGATAGTGCATGTGAAATATCATAATTAAATCTGGGCAAGTGCATATTAATAAATAATTCTCCTTACTTTTAAATTCACCAAAAGCTTGCAGTTTGGAAATTGGGACAAACCACTTTGAGGGCAAGAAAACACAATAACCTTTTACCTAAAGACACATGGAGAGCAATAAAATGCATACATCTGTCTTTGACAATATAAACAGGTACTATTATTGATGTGATCATCGATCCCTTGCCAGCAATTGCCTTTGGGCAAGTGACAGGAGTGTCTGTAGCAAGCATGCAAATTTTATAACTGGAGGAGCTGATAAAATCATGTGAGAACCAGAAAATCAGGATCGTGCCCGATTTTTCGGCTCTCTCGATCTTACCGGTACCAGATCTGTGGCATGGTCAGCCTCTCGCCCATTTCCGGCAAGAGGTTGAATAAATTATGCAAATATATTTAAACAGTGTTTCACATGTGTTTAGCTCAATTGTCCGGGCTTGCTTGCCTTTATGACCTTGGTGGAAGAGATTCTCTCTGGCGAAGAAAACATTTGCTCCCTATCAACAGTGAAGAGTCGCGTTGTCCTTGCTGTTACAATTGGAGGCAATTGAGGCTTCCCCAGAGAGGTAAAGGACAAGAGGTGTGCTCTTTCGGTAATGCCTGGCTGGCAGGGCCTGAAGGGGGTGGGGCCTATGGGGCAGGGCATGGCGGCGGGGTCTATGTGGGACGGGGCTATGTTTTTGTGCGGTGTGGGGGTGGCAATTGGCTGTGGGCCTCTTAGATTATGGGGCGGTGGGGTTATGTGTTGAGGCTAGTTTCTCTAGCAGACACCTGACAGATCTCTGCCAGGCCTCTGCTGATGAAATTGTGCATGTGCAGCCAGAGGTCTGCACAATAGCTCTCTCTGCTCCCTGACCAGGATGGCTGGTGAATTATGCCCTGCCCGCTGCCTCTAGTAGCTAGAAACAGTTTAACCCATTCTGCTATGCAGATGAAACATACAGTTCATAGAGGATATAGCAGCAGGGAAGAAGCTATTCTTGAGTCAGTTGATATATGTTCTCAAACTTTTGTACCTTTTTCCTGATGGAAGAAGGTGGAAAAGAGTATGTCCGGAGTGAGAGATGAACTTGCAAGCAAACCTGCTAGTAACACTTCAGATATCTTTCATCTGTAATCATTCTATCTGGAAATGGAATTACAGATACATCAAATACAGATACATCCATAGTATTCATATTTACAGCATATGTTCCTGATATCAACATTCATACAATAATAATGCTTTCTCACTGAAATAAGTGCAAATTATCAACATTTATAGCTATAGCTATAGTTAACAGTGGTAAATTATAGACGAATGCACTGTATGAATATACACCCTCTTGTTGTCCAGATACAGAAGAGTAACCTCAAAAATATTAGTCATACATATATATTCATAAACAAATCATTTTATGCCTCCCTTAGCACTAAGAACTTTGGAGAGGCCTCAATGGAAAAAATGTGTTAATAACATACCAGCTCGTCTTTGAAGTTCCTGCCAAAGCCTGGTTCTCTGTAGGAGACCTGTTCCCTCATTCTCTTTATGGACTCTGTCTTTCTGCAACTTAACCCTGCATGTGTACGCACTATTCAATATCAATGGGACGTGGAAAAAGATGTAATTATTTTGCTAACATATTCTGGTCAGCATTATAAATGTAAGCATTATTAACATCGTTGAATGGTCTAAACATTGGAAAAATTGTGTTAATAGTTCAAAGCTACTCTCGAGTTAACAAGTAATACTTTAATACAAACGCATGTATATATTTTCTTAATGGACATTTTATGTGTATTCTACTGTTACTCAGAGTAAATTGAACACCCCTATCAGGAAAGTAAATCATGGATTCAAAAAAAAGGGTGAAAGACTTGCCTTTATATCGCACTTTTCACAACCACTGGACATCTCAAAGCACTTCATAGCCAATTAATTAATTTTGAAGTGTAATCACTGTTGTAATTTGATTTGATTTATTATTGTCACATGTATAGGGATACAGTGAAAAGTATTGTTTCTTGTGCACTATACAGACAGAACGTACTGTCATTGAGTACATGGGGAGAAAGAAAATGTGCAGAATATAGTGTTACAGTCACAGCTAGGGCGTAGGGAAGGATCAGCTTAATATATGGTAGGTCTGTCAAAAGCATGATGGCAGCAGGGAAGAAGATGTTCTTGAGTTGATTGGCATGTGACCTCAGACTTTTGTATTTTTTCCTGACAAACGAAGATGGGGTGTGTGGGGTCCTTGATTATTCAGGTTGTTTTTCCAAGGCAGTGGGAAGTGTAGGAATTGCAGCAGCCAATTTAGTGCACAGCAATGTGAGGCTGATGGGACTTCCATGGCCTCTGAGTAGTCAAACAACCTGCGCTGCATTACTCAGATTGCTGAGACCCTACCTCAGGACCATGGCAATGTAGTCATGGAATAGGAACCTGCTGTCCTCTCAAGATAACAGCATTTGTGCTACCACTGCTGTCACTCCATCAGTGACCTTGCTGCTACTTGTCAGCCCAGTAAGAAGTCTCACAACACCAGGTTAAAGTCCAACAGGTTTATTTGGTAGTAAACACCACTAGCTTTCGGGGCTTTGCCCCTTTGTCAGGTAAATGGGGAGTTCTGATCACAAACAGGGTATATAAAGGCACACACTCAGTTTACAGAATACTGATTAGAATGTGAGTCTTTACAGCTAATGAAGTCTTAAAGGTGCAGACAATGTGAGTGGAAATAGCATTAAACATGGGTTAAAGAGATGTGTATTGTCTCCAGACAGGACAGTAAGTGAGATGTTGCAAGCCCAAGCAAGTCATGGGGGTTACAAATAGTGTGACATGAACCCAAGATCTCGGTTGAGGCTGTCCTCATGTGTGCGGAACTTGGCTATCAGTCTCTGCTCAGCAACTCTGCACTGTCATGTGTCGTGAAGGCCGCCTTGGAGAACGTTTACCTGAAGATCAGAGGCTGAATACCCGTGACTGCTGAAGTGTTCGCCAACAGGAAGAGAACAGTCTCGCCTGGTGATTGTCAAGCGGTGTTCATTCATCCATTGTCGTAGCATGGTCTCCCCAATGTACCATGCCTCGGGACATCCTTTCCTGTAGCATATCAGGTAGACTGGATCATCGACACGGATGCCATCATCTTATGTGAGAACACCATCCACCACATACACGGTACATACAATTCGGCCAACGTTGTCTACCTGATACATTGCAGGAAAGGATGTCCCAAGGCACGGTACATTGGGGAGACCATGCAGATGCTATGGCAGTGGATGAATGAACACCGCTCGACAATCATCAGGCAAGACTGTTCTCTTCCTGTTGGCGAACACTTCAGCGGTCATGGGCATTTGGCCTCTGATCTTTGGGTAAACGTTCTCCAAGGCAGCCTTCACGACACACAACAGTGCAGAGTCTCTGAGCAGAGACTGATAGCCAAGTTCCGCACACATGAGGATGGCCTCAACTGGGATCTTGGGTCATGTCGCATTATTTGTAACCTCAGAGACTTGCTTGGGCTTGCAACATCTCACTTACTGTCCTGTCTGGAGACAATACACATCTCTTTAACCCATGTTTAATGCTATTTCCACTCACATTGTCTGCACCTTTAAGACTTGATTAGCTGTAAAGACTCACATTCTAATCAGTATTCTGTAAACTGAGTGTGTGCCTTTATATGCCCTGTTTGTGATCAGAACTCCCCACTCACCTGCCGAAGGGGCAAAGCCTCAAAAACTATGGCGTTTGCTACCAAATAAACCTGTTGGACTTTAACCTGGTGTTGTGAGACTTCTTACTGTGTTCATCCCAGTCCAATGCCAGCATCTCTACATCATGACCTGTCAGCCAGCCCAGAGTGCAGTCCCCATGTCAAGGTGAAGCATTCTGAAGTGGGTCCTTTAAGCTACTTGAAGGCATCCAACGTGGTCATCTACAGTTTCCCAGACTGAAATTCAACTGTTTCCCTGCTGCCTTGTTGCAGCCACTGAGAAGTTATACATATAGATGCCCTAGCTCATGCAATGTACCCACAAAACAGGCACTAAGGGAAGTCAAAAGGTTTTTTAGTTCACTCATGTATGGAATATTGGATATTTTATTGCATAAAGTTGCAATGGAATGGTTCTTTTGTGATAGCTTTTATTTCAGAATTGTGATCGAGAGGATGGTGTGATTGCCTGCAACAGATGAATGTAACGTGTGGGACTGTCGTCCAATGAGAATTTAGGGCTTTTTTCATGACAGCCAAAGATGAAAGATGAATTTTTGGACAGTGAACTCAGAATGTCGCTGTGTAGCCCCTTTCTCCTCCTCACCCCTCCTCCATCTCCTCTTTGTCCTCCTCCCCCTCCTCATTCTCCTGAGACCCTCTCCAAATTCTTGGTGGCAAGGACAGTGTTCTCATCATGACATGTTTGTGGAGGTTACAACAGATCATAAAAATCAGGACACCTGTTCTAGTGAATACTGGAGGGCTTCTCAAGATATGTTGAGACAGAGGAACTATTGCTTCAATATTTCAGATGTCTATTCGGTGATGTTTCTCATGGCATCATGGCAAGCATTATATGAATATTAGTTCCCATCAGCCATCCTCAGGTTTGTCATAGTAACTGAAAGATAGATGGGACAATGAATTGGCAAAGAGCAAAACCCTTCATAATTGCTGCCGGGAGGGTAAACATGTTGTGTTGAACATGGTTGCTTACTAACTATACATTCAAGGAATGATAGTTTTTGTGATTATGGTATCTCTCAGCATTGAATACATCTCTCAGAAAGTCACATGTGTACAATTGATGGTACCCTGCCCTTTGGGGAAATCCACTATCCTGGCAAAATCACACTCACACTCTGTCTGATCCTATATAAAATAAAAGCAAATTACTGCAGATGCTGGAATCTGAAACCGAAAGAGAAAATGCTGGAAAATCCCAGCAGGTCTGGCAGCATCTGTTAGGGGAGAAAAGAGCTGACAAAGAGTCATCAGGCCCCAAAACACCGGCTCTTTTCTCTCCTTACAGATACTGCCAGACCTGCTGAGATTTTTCCAGCATTCCCTCTGTCGGTTTCTGTCTGCTTCTCTCTGCTCAGAGATAAAACAAAGAAATCCTTTCTCCTGGCATAAAAAGCCTCTGTCATCCAATTGCTGTATCAATGGCTGGTGAGCTGGTAGGTATTAAATATTTTGCCTCTTCTTGCCTGGAAGGATCCTGTGCTAAAACATTCAGGCTGATATTCACATTCAAAGCCACGGGAAGTACCATACTTGCCTTACTCTGAGGCTGCAGGTTTGGTTCTAAGACCTGTACAGGGTTCTGTGAGCACCTCCGTCCTGAACAGATGATGCTGAACACACTGCTCCTGGCTTAGCGGGGGGCAGAAAATGTGTTCAAAAAGATCCAAGATAGATAAGGCTTCTTGTTGAAAGCTCTTCACCATTCTGCTCCTTTCTCTGCAGAGAGCTTGTTCTCTAACTTTTGCCTCTGCGCCAGCTCCTTATGCTACAGTCTATAGGGCTCCATTACAATGGCATCCATAAATGAGAACAAGTTCTGTGCTCACTGCTCCTACAATCACATCCAACACCCCACATACAGTACCATTCTCTGCAGACTTCAGTGACTCCTCAAATCAGACTGCACTTCCACAAATTGAAACAGATAGGAAGGAAGTAATCAGCAACTAACCTCTAAGATATTGGGGCAGGAGTAGCTGCTGAATGCACTTTCAGTTGTGCATGTTTTAAGGGAGGGCATTAACTAGAGCAAAGAAGTCTCAAATGACAGGGCCAGCCAAATCAATGTTAGATGCTGATTGATATCACGATGCGCCTACCCTATACTTTGGGGTGCATGGTCTTAACACCTGCACTAATACCCTCACTGGTCAAGTTAGAGTTGGATAAACCAGAAGGCAGTAGAAGCAATATAGATGCCATATTGGTACTAAATTGGTATCTTTACCACCAAAACTACTGACATTATGCTGCCTAATTTTGCACAAGTGAGCTGTGTTAAGTCTGTACACCTTAACCAATTATTCTATGTCACATAACCCTACTTGATCAGACTATACTTAGTTTTGACTCACCGTGCATGGTTCTATGAGAGATTGACTAGTTTTATATATAAAAGAACAAAACAAAATAGATAAAATATGACAACTTAATGAGAAAATAAAAAAATAATGGGATACTATGATATGGTAAATTATCTTCCAGCAGTCCCACATTCGACCTTATCTGGCAATGTTGCTTCCTTCTTCCAGGCCCACATTCAAATGATTTTGGCTGGCTTCTCTTCTTCCTCAAGGCTCAGCTTCAATTGTGTCTGCCAGGTTTCCTTCATTCCTAGGCCCTTTCTTGAAATGTCCCTTTAGGATTATTGCTTTATATCTTAAATGTGCTTGCTATCTGTGACCTTCTTACTGATCATATAACCATCACTTTTATTTTTGCCAGTGGTGACAATTCTGCGCATCATCACTAAAGACAAAACACATTATGAAACAATATTCAAATACAGAGTTAAATATTATTTCCTGAACTAGGGACTCTGAGAAACTATTATTGGCACCTCTATCCAATCTATCTGCACTTACAGCAACCGTCAGCATCACATTTACAAAACACCTGTCCTTGTTACAGTCACCTCTGGATGCACCCAATTGCTATGCCACCTAATGTATGAAAAAGAAATGCAGCAAACCTCAATTCCGGACCATATTTTATTTGATTAATTTCCAAATTGTTCTGGAATCAATTTACTACCAAACCTTTATTGGACTTAATTCAATTTCAGACACAGTTGGAATTAGTTGTGTCAGATCATATTGGATTCAATTTACTTCCAGACTATTTTGACATAATTTGCTTCCAGACTTTATTGAAAACTATTCACATCTGGATCGTTTCAGTCATCATTCACTCCTGGACTGCATCATATTCAATTCACATTCCGCCCAGTATCAAACTCAATTCCCTTAGATTGTGTCACACTCGGCTCACTCCAGACTGTCAGATTTGATTCACTTAGCTGCCATTTCAGAATCAAATAACTACCAGAGCATAAAAGCATCATTAATTTCCAGACCACTGGTTAACTTTCAGACATTATACATCAGACAGAAGTAAACTATCATGTTTCTTTTCCTTTCACACCACCTCACACAAGAAAAAACTAACACGGATTTGGCGGCATGGTAGCTCAGTGGTTAGCACTGCTGCTTCACAGCTCCAGGGTCCTGGGTTCAATTCCCGGCTCGGGTCACTGTCTGTGTGGAGTTTGCACATACTCCTCGTGTCTGCGTGGGTTTCCTCCGGGTACTCCGGTTTCCTCCCACTGTCCAAAGATGTGTGGGTTAGGTTGATTGGCTATGCTAAGAAATTGCCCCTTTGTGTCCAGAGATGCTTGGTTAGAGGGATTAGTGGGTATAACGTGTGGGGATACGGTGGTAGGGCCTGGGTGGGATTGTGTTTGGTGCAGACTTGATAGGCCGAAGGGCCGCTTTCTGTACTGTGGTGTTCTATGGTTCTATGGATAATATATAAGAAGAAAAAGGCCCAGGAGGCAAGAAGACAACAAGCCACAGAATAAAGGCAAGGCATCACGGGGAGCAACAATGTTTGGACATGAACCGAAAGAAAAGTGGCAGAGCACGAAGAAAAGGGGTTATAGCCTCTCTTTGTCTGACCCCAAAAATCTCTGTTTATCTGTGAGACGCCCAACCCTCCCCAATGATGCACAGCCAGTGCAAAGGAAAGAAAAAGCTCAAAATATGAAGAATACAGAAGGGGTGGCAATGAGAGACTAACGCAAATATTCCATACCAGACTCAATATCCTGGTTTCCTACCAACCAGCACCCAACAAAGGGACCCCCAGACCAAAAAGCACTCCTTAGCTTTCTTTCTTTCCTTCCCCTTCCCCCTTGTTCTCACACACAACCTGACACTGAACACGAAGACAATATTTATGACTCATCCCCAACAAGACCCCAGAAAGAGCCCCAAACCCCTTCCAAATAAACACAATCAGACCCAGCAACAGATGCAAAATCTCCCCAACAAAGAAAACCCCCCAAAACCACTTGCACATCCACTCCAGCAACTGGAAACACATAAACACCCAACCTAGCAACCCCTTCCTCCTAACACACATCACCTCAACAACCACCTCCCCCAACCACCTAAAACATGACAGAAGCAGACCATCATGCATCTCTACCCCACACACCACCCCACACAAGACTCAGATAATAATATATATAAGAAGAAAAAGGCCCAGGAGGCAAGGAGACAACAAGCCACAGAATAAAGGCAAGGCATCATGGGGAGCAACAAGGATTGAACGTGAGCCAAATATGTGTGACATGCTGAATGATGCACAGCCAACAAAAGGGAAAGAAAAAACCCAAAATGTGAACAACACAGAGAAGGAATGGCAGTGAAGGACTTACACACATATCCCACTTCCCAACCGAACGTACCCGACTCAATATCCTAGTGCCCTCCCAACCACCCCCCAACAAAGGGATCCCAGACCAAAAAGACACCTTCATTTTCTTTCTTTCCTGCCCCTTCCCCCTCACTCTCACACACAACCTGACACTGAACACAAAGGCAACATTTATCACCCTCCCCCAACAAGACCCCACAAAAAGGTAATAGAAAAAAAGGAGAAAGGAAAGAACGCAAAACATTAGAGAAAACACCCTACCACCTGGGGACCAAACAATCTCCTTTGCTCTTGCATGAGCTTTCTCTCTCTCTCTCTGCTCTCCTCCCCAGACCATTCTCTCTCACTCTCTTTCCCTTTCCTCTCTGGACTATTTTTATCTCTCTCTCTTTTTTCCTCACTAGACCATTCTGTCTGTCTGTCTGTCTCTCTCTCTCTTTCCTCTCCAGAGCGTTCACCACCCCCCACCCCATCCCACTCCTCCATGGACCATTGTCTCCTCCTCTCCTTCCTTCCCTCTTTCTCATTTCCTCCCCAGCCCTCGGGAAAAGGAAAAAACTTTTTTCTTTTCTCTATCCCTCTTTTCTCCTTGGACTCACTCTGTCTCTCTCTCTCTCTCTCTCTCTCTCTCTCACTCTCCCCCCCCACCCTCTCTCCCCTCCCTGGACCATTCTCTGCCTCACTAGCTCCTCCCCACATCATTCTTTCCCTCTTTTTCTCCTCCCTCTCCTCTCATTCCGGTCTGCGGTCTGGCACACCCTCGACCCTCCCACTGAACAAACACCCCTCCCCCCAGCATCCTCCCTTCATCCCCCAGATCCATAAGAAAAACCAGGAAGCCATTTTCCTCTCTTCCAAGCCCCTTTCCACAACAAATGCAAGAACATAAGGCATCCTGAGTTATCACTGGAGAGTACTGGAGACTTATCCACTACCAACATCTCCCCAAAAGAAACCATAGCACAATATACCACCAGGGTAAAAAGAAGTATCCCTCTTGACCCCACAAACATCAGGGATGCAATGCAAGGCACTGAACACACACCACATTGCCTCCTGATCATTCAGGGCAGAAAAGAAAGGGGGATCACAAACCCACAGGGAACCAATGAGCAGCAAAAGCTTCTTGCCACTCAAGGGTGAGAGACACTCATGCCTCTCAACAGGATAGGTACAGAGAGGGGATTCTCCTTCTATCACTCAAGGATGAGGGGGTGGATCCCAAACCCATAGGAAGCATTTGTGCTGCAAAAGCTTCCTGTCACTCGAGGACAGGAAGAGGCAGACCTTAAGCCTACATAAAGAACAAGTCCAGACAGGTAGCTTCCTTTACCTACAGAGATAAGCAGGATCAGATCTGAACAGACGAGACAGGATCCAAAAAGGGTTGAAAAAAAGGATATAGAAAGCCAAGAACAGCAAAACCAATTCTCCCCTCCCTTGATAAAGTCAAGAAAGCAGCAAAATCGGTCGGAGTACAAAGCCAAGAGATCAAAATTAAGCCTAAGTTATGGCTGTAATGGAAAGAGATGGCAAGAATGGCCAAACACTATCTGCAGCTATGCCCAGACATGGAATGAATGGGAGCTGAACGAACCCCAGCTGGACCTGGATTTGATTTACAAATGGCTTCAGAGTGAGTGAGAAAGTTTAAAAAAATTTTTTGTAAAAGAAAACACACAAAAGATCCTCAGACATGGTCTTAGAAATGGCCGGGGGATCACTCTAGTTTTACCTTAATGGAAAGGACATGTATGGGAATGTATTGGTGACTAGTGGAGTGCCTCAGGGGTCGGTGCTGGGGCCTCAGCTATTTACCATTTATATAGATGATCTGGAGGAGGGAACCGAGTGTATGGTGTCGAAATTTGCTGATGACACCAAGATTGGTGGAAAGGCAAATTGCGCGGACGGTGTGGAGAGTCTGCAGAAGGATCTAGATAGGCTGGGCGAATGGGCCAGGAAATGGCAAATGGAATTTAATGTTAGCAAGTGCGAGGTGGTACACTTTGGTAGGAATAATGGTAGGAAGGATTATTACTTACGTGGAGAAAAACTGCAGCAGGCGACGGTGCAGAGGGACCTCGGGGTCCTTGTGCATGAGTCGCAAAAACCCAGCTTGCAGGTGCAGCAGGTGGTCAGGAAGGCTAATGGGATGCTGGCCTTCATAGTGAGGGGGATTGAATATAAAAGTAGGGAGGTCTTGTTGCGGCTGTATAGGGCATTGGTGAGGCCGCAGCTGGAGTACTGTGTGCAGTTTTGGGCGCCGTACTTACGCAAGGATATTTTGGCCTTGGAGGGAGTGCAGAGGAGGTTTACTAGGCTGATGCTGGAGTTGAGGGGGTTGAGCTATGAGGAGAGGCTGAATAAACTAGGCTTGTACTCATTAGAGTTTAGAAGAATGAGGGGAGATCTCATTGAGACGTATAAGATGATGAATGGGATGGATAGGATAGAGGTGGAGAGACTCTTCCCGCTCAGAAAGGATAGTAGGACTAGGGGGCACAGCCTCAAGATAAAGGGGGAGCGGTTTAGAACGGAGTTGAGGAAGAACTTCTTCACTCAAAGGGTGGTGAATCTCTGGAATTCTCTGCCTGTTGAAGTGGTGGAGGCTACCTCGCTAAATATTTTTAAGAAGCGGGTTGATGGGTTTTTGATAAGAGAGGGGATTAAGGGTTATGGGGAGAGGGCGGGAACGTGGAACTGAGCCACGACAGATCAGCCATGATCTTATTGAATGGCGGGGCAGGCTCGAAGGGCCAGATGGCCTACTCCTGCTCCTATTTCTTATTAGAGCAGGTGAACTAATCCATGTGGAGAAGTGTAAATGCCTAGAAAAAGCAAAGGTATAAAAGTGCAACTCTACATGGATGATACTCCCGACCACATGGTGACTGGGTGAAATCCAAAAAACATCTCCCAGAAAAAGCAAAGCTATAAAAGTTCAACTCTGCAATTCTCATACCAAACCCATAAACCATCCAAATAAATGGGAATGTCCCTGCACCAACTTGCTCTGCGAACTAGTGCCCCCCAGACAATCCAACATATACTACCCGAATCCACACCACAACATCATGCCCACCACAACATAAAACATCCACAAAGAATAAAAAGTCACCCTATCCCACCAGCTCTGGGTGTCTCCCCCACCTCATACACCCTAACAGACACACATGGGAGACAAAATCGCCAAGACAAGGTAGAATAACAAACCATCCTTCAACCAACAATCTACCCACTGACATCCCTATCAGGAAACCCCTAGGACATTTATCCCCCTGCTTGATCTCTTACCCCCACCCCCCCCCATCCTCAGTAGCCCATTTATTACCCCCTCCATGGCCCACCAACTAAACAAAAATTTATTTTATTCTTTTCTCCCCAAACCCCTCTCTGAAAAAACAGAACTTGACCCAGCAACAGATGCAAAACCTCCCCTTCTAAGAAACTCCTCCCCCCAAAAAAACAGCTCTCCAACACACACAGCACTTGGACATCCACCCCAGCAACTGAAAACATGTAGACACCCAACCTAACAGCTCCCTCCTCCTAACACACACCACCTCAACAACCACTTCCCTCCAAGCACGTAAAACATGACAGAAGCAGACCATCACGCTTCTTTTCCCCCAGACAACAGCCCACACAAGAAAATACTAACACAGACATATATATGAGAAGAAAAAGGCCCAGAAGTCAAGAAGAAGCCTTACAGGATAAAGGCAAGGCAGCAAGGATTGGATGTGAGCCAAAAGAAAAGTGGCAGAGCACGAAGAAAAGGGAATATGTCATCTCTCTGTCTGATCCCAAATCTCTCTGTCTTTCTTGAGGAGAAAGAGTTGAGAGCTGAGAGCTATTAGCTCAGGCAGTGGCAGCTACTCTCCCTCTTTGTTCCATTGCCTCCTTCTTTTATACCACTGTGATGACATATCAATATTTCCTACAATAGGATTGGTTCTAGGTTGTCAAAACATCAGATTTATTTTTTTTGGTATCTAAATGCTCGATTCAAATTGAGTGGCTAAATTCAAAAGCCTGTTGTCTTGATAAAAACTACTGTTTGGCTTTTTGATACTGATATTTCAGTTTGGGCTCTTTATGTACTTCCATTTTAAATCACTAAGCATAGAAAAAGCATGGCCTTTTAATGGGACCACAGAATGCTTTCCCCCCCCTAGCATTTTGCAATTTTACAAACTCTAACTTCCTACCTCCCAATCTATAATTATTCTACCCAACTTTGCAACAAGACTAATAGATCAAGATAGAATAATTTAGAATGAAATAGTATGGAAAAAGTATAAAGTACCTGGAATTATAAAAGTACAATTTTTATAGAAACACATATAACTATTGTTAGAGAATTTGAACATGTGTTTTTATATTCTGTTTACATGTTGGCTAATGACACTGTAGGGCATGATGGGATACAGGTGAGTAAGATAGATCGCAATACATTTACTGAGTGAAACAAAAAGAACTCTTATTAATGTAGACTTTGGAAAGTACAACCTTCCCAAACAGTAGAATGAATAGAGTAATACATTTTTCCCAATAAGGGTTGCTAAATAATCAGTGGGAAAAGAACTTTTGAACTCTACAGATCTATGCATTCAGGGTTGTTAGGAGACAGTTGGCAAGAAGTGTCAGACTCTACGGATCTATATATCCTTATGCCGCCAGAGAGTAGAATGTTGTTGGCCAAGGTAAATGATTCATACTAAAATAATTGGCTCACGTCCAGTTAGAGTGAGCAGAGTAGGTGGGTAAATGATTTTTGAAGAATGTATAATTGTAATTCTGATAACAAAGCAATTTAGAATAATTTGGGCTGTCCCAAATGATTCTCCTATGTGAATGGACCAGGCCTGGGCAATAAAATATGTCTTCAACCAGAATTGCTGTCTCTGTGTTCTTTGTATTTGCTGAGCTGTACTTAATAAAGAGAAATCTTTCACATGAAAGCCAACATAATATATAGGTCTCTGAAAAGCTCCTACAGTGGTACTCATCTCCTCACTCACCTTCGTCATTGATGAGCCTGAAACTCACTTACACTGAGCAGCTGTGATTCTTGCCAATGTGATGACTCAACAATGATGTGATAAACGTATGTAAGGGGGAAGCAGCCATGCATTCGTTAATGATATTGAAATCCATTCAAATGCATGCTAATGCATGTCTCAGCTATTTCAGACGCAGAGCTGTTCATGCCCAGGAAAAGTGGCTGGTAAGATTGGGATCCGCATGAAACCGGGCATGTTTCTGATTTTTCGCTTCGCATGCAATCTTACCATTCTGCCACACCAATCGATTGGGGGACGAGGTCATAAGATTGCGGTCTCAGAAGTTTTGGGGGGAAATTCTGTCCAATGTTTTTTCTTCAGGGCTGAAGAAAGGTAGAAATGAGATGGATTATATAGTTGGAGAAGTGTGTGAAGATGGTGGAATAGACTAGAAAGTCAGAGATAAATGGGACCTCAGGAGAGATTGACAAAGATGTCATAACACATGGCAAAGGGAGCTGGAGGAGATGCAGATATAGGGATGAAGCCATGGAGGGTTTTGAAAATATAGATGAAAATTTTAAAATCAAATTGTTTCTTGATTGGAAACCAACATAGGTCAATGAACATAGAGGAATGGAATGTGCTACAAGTTAAGATGTAGGCAGTAGAGTTTTGGATGACTTCAAGATTAAGAGGGGCAAAATGTGGGAGACCAGCTAGTAGTATGCTAGAAGAATAACTTCTAGAGGTAATGAAGGTAGGAATAAGAGTTCCAGCAGATTCCAAGATAAAAATTTCAGCAATACATACATATAATAAACACTATACACACATTGCACAGTATATGTATTACCTTTTCTATCTAAAGGAGGAAACTCTAAAAAATACTCAACACAAATACAGAATTACCTAGTCTAGACATGATGTCAGTTCTGCCAAATGGTTCAGCCACATTGATAATGCAGTTGAAGTCATTGGCCAGAATGTCCAGTCTGGATGTTGTCAGTAGCAATGTAAACTACAGGACAGTCAGGTGTTTTGAGAGGATGTGCACTGATTAACTGGCATGGAACATTTTTGTACATCTGCTATGGTGAAATTGAGTTCCCACAGCAGTGGCAGTAAGGGAAGAGTTTTCTCTTGAGCAAATCAAGGCCCATGGGTCATCATCATGATCATTGCCTTTAACTTCTGAGATGTAGTATCCCTTACCCCTGCAGAAACACCAAGCCAAGTTTTGGCTTTGGCAAGGTCCCCCGAAGTCAAAACACAGGAGGTTTAATAAAGGAGTCAGTGAAAATGATAAAGGAGCTTCTGATAAGCAAAAGGTAGCCCCAAGAAATGAAACGTAGCCCTCAAAAAAAACTATGATTTTGACCTGTGCTCTGCTTGATTGGCCACCCCTGATAGTACCCAGTAGAACAATACAAGTGGTATGGTGTCATAATGGCTTTTGCAATCCAAAAGCAGTGAGACTGCTTGTGAACACTGTGGGTATGCAGGAGTACAAAGGACAAGAAGTTTTAAAGACAATGAGGCCTAAAGGCTTTTTAATGGTTCCAAAGATTGCTTCTATTAATGTGTGTAGTCTTAGGTCTACTAACCTCCAGTTAGTAGGTTGCAGTACCTTACCAAAGCCAAACCTGGCTTGGTGTTTCTGCAGGGGTAAGGGATAATACTTACCCCTTAATCTCAGTAGTTAAAGGCAATAGTCATGATAGTGATCCATGGGCTTGATTTGGTCAGGAGAAAACTCTTCCCTTTCTGCCACTGCTGTGGGAAAGCAATTTCACCATAGCAGATGTACAAACATGTTCCACACCAGTTAATCAATGTGTACATCCTCTCAAAACATCAGACTGTCCTTCTGCCATTGGTGTTGCTGCTGGCAATGTCCAGACTGGACATTCTGGCCAGTGACTTCAATTGCATTATCAATGTGGCTGAACTATTTGGCAGAACTGACACCAAACTGGATGCCATGTCTAGACTTCTGATAGAAATGATAAAAGACATCAATCTGCACAATCTCTTTAGAAACCCTGCAGATGGAGCATCATGCAGATAAGCCTGGTTGAGGCCAGATGGGTTTGTCTGTTACAAGATAGATTTCCTGCTTGTATCCTGAGCATTCACAGTTTGATCCATTGACCTCAGGTCGCTGTTCTCTGAGCACTGCCTCTACTGACTGACTGACACTTGCTGGAAAAACATGAAAGTTAAATGTGAAATTCTTGATCTCAGAAAATGTTGAGGAACTCAAAAACGGATTACAAAGGTTGGAGAACAGTGAAACTGATCTTTGAGTCTCTGATGCCCTGGTGGGGAGCAATCAAGGCAAACAATTAATAGGTTTTTCATCCTCAAATGTGCTCAGAAAGTGAGAGAGAGAGAGAGACAGAAGGACATGTCCAAACTCCAGAAAAGCATGCATAATCTGCTTCAACTACAGTCAAAGGGGTCAATGTCAAAGAAAATCTCCAATCGTTGAAGAGACAGTGTATTTCACGCTTTATTGTGGAGATCGCCAAGATCATCTTCTGGTTCAGAATCTGCTCACCTGTGGAGCAGGATAAGTCGTGCTCACCGTTTTTCTCACAAAAAGTGCTTTGTGTGAGCTCTGTGATCGGCAATCTGAAGGAGGAAGAGGGCTGAGTAACATCATTGATGTATTAAAGTTTAGCAATGCTTTTATGCTGGCTTGTAGTGAAGCCCACAAACAGTATGCCTCCCAGACCTTACTGCCCTCTATGACAGAGGTCTTAGATGAATGTATTCAGGAAGGTCCTGACAAACTGTTAACTCTGAATGAGCTGACAAAGACCATGAGATCCTTCAAGACTAGTAGAACACCTGGAAGCATTGCTTTACTGGCTGAATCGTATTTGACTCTATGGGACTGGATCAGCCCAGACATGCTGCAAATGTAGTAGAGAATGTTTCTGGCTGGGATCACATCAGAATCCATGAAAAAATCATTATCGTCCTCACCTACATGCAGAAGAGAGGCAACCCATTTCACTATGAAATGTGGGCTACAGAATTAGGCTATGTCATTGCCAATTGGGTCAGGTGGGAGGCACCTTGGTGTTGCTATACGTGGCACAGGTCTGACCCAACTCTTGTGCCTTGGTGATTACCCATGCCATTTCCCACTTTATCTGGAGATCAAAAAATAGACCATGTCCACAGGAGAATGATGTACAAATCTCTAGACAAAGAGGAAAAATATGTATCCGATGTCACCCCCATCCTGATGGCCACCTTTGTATGCAGCTGCATCATAAGTGGACCCTTAGTATGTAAACACCCAGTTTCATGATGTGCGGAGGTTCTACCTATGCTCAGTGTTGCAAAGAAGGGGCCTGGCCATGCCATACCACCTGTTCCTCATGGAGAAGTTTATGCAGAAAACACCTTTGACCACAAGCCAATCAATCAGGCAATGGTTTGCATGCAACATTCTTAAGGCCCTTTCGGAAAAGATGGTGGATCCTGTCAGAAAGTTCCATGAGCGATACACTTGGCAAAATGCCTCATCACCAGAACTTTCAAACAAGCACCCAAGACATTCCTGCACATCCAGAATCTCACCTACTTCCACATTTTGCTGTTCAGATGGCTGGGGTGAACATAAGAACATAAGAACATAAGAAATAGGAGCAGGAGTAGGCCATCCAGCCCTTCGAGCCTGCCCCGCCATTCAATAAGATCATGGCTGATCTGTCGCTGCTCAGTTCCACTTTCCCGCCCTCTCCCCATAACCCTTAATCCCCTCTCCTATCAAGAACTGTTGTCCACCTCCTTCTGGAATGTGCCAATGCAAAGCAAATTGGGAGAAAATGCAGTAGTTTTTGTCACGGTTTATTCAAAGTAGCTCCATGCTGCAGGACAATATGTTCTGTGTTCCCAGAAATGCACACCAATATAAACATCAATTTAGTGAAAGAGGCTCTTTGGTCTGCCCTAAACTCGTTGGTCTTGCAGTGCAAGATGTTGTCCATAACCGAGTGTTGCAGACTGGCCCAATCCAAATTCTAGGATTGCATTCTCAGGGACACGCTGAAGCTTGGGGCAGCTGTCACAAAGGTTCAATGGGGAAATGGCCATTGTCTAAGGCCCTACATGGCAGACCAAAAGGCTGGAAACTGTCTTTCCATGGGTGTAGGGCTTTGACTGCATGGTGCAGGCACAGGTTGAATATCAACATCAGTGGATGGTGCAGCTGCCCCTCCTTCTTGTTGAGGAGTACATGGCACCCCCAGAACCTGAAAGAAAGAGGAATAGCAAGTGAGCAGCCCAGGATGCATTAATCAGAGAACTCTGAGCATATCTGGCACCCATTCCCCCATACTTCTCTGTCAGCAACACACCTCCAGCTCCTGATAACAAGGAGGGATGATGTGGAGATGCTGGGGTAAGCACAATAAAAAGTCTCACAACACCAGATTAAAGTCCAACAGGTTTATTTGGCAGCACTAGCTGCCCCACTCAGTTGTCACTCACCTGTTGAAGGAACTTGAGGCTCCGAAAGCTAGTACTGCCAAATAAACCTGTTGGACTTTAACGTGGTGTTGTGAGACCTTTTACCAAGAAGGGAAGCAGTCAACTTCTTCCCTCTTGTACTTGAATAAGGTGGGAATAGAGGGATATGGTCCCTGGAAGGGTAAGGGGTTTCAGTTAAGTCGGGCAGCATGGTCAGTGCAGACTTGGCAGGCCGAAGAGCCTGTTCCTGTGCTGTAATTTTCTTTGTTCTTTTTTGGAGAGAAAACTTCATTGTGGTGTTAATGTAAGCCTACCTGGGACTCTAATAAATAAATAAACTTTCAACATTTTTAAATCAACGTTCAGGCTGTGGAAACTGATTTTTGGACTGTTTGGTCAGTAAGAAGAGACACGTTATTTTGTCTGCTTTTGTCTAAGTTCTTTGATAGTAGCAATTTGATGGTTTTCATTATAATGGTTCTGTTTTCATCAATAGAGAATCATAATGCTGTGACGTTTTGATAATGTAGCCCAACAACTAACTGTCCATTCATTATATCTTAGATAGTAAATAGTTCAGGCAGAAGATCTTCTATCCATCTAGCCCACCTAATCTACCTAACCACAGTATGTCCTAGCCACAGTATGTCCTTGGTACATATGTTCGTTCGTTCGCCCAACATTGTTGTTGAAGACCACAACACCATTAGTCATTTTGAGGCTGAATGAGATGCGTCCATAGATGACTGATCAGGCCAATTTGGGCATGAATGTCCAGCACATATTGGACAGACTTGTGTAGGCACTGTAATTGTTGTGCTGGTGGCTCTGGACTTGCGCAGCTCGCGCTTAAGTTGTGCTTCAGCAATGCACCTTGCTTCGTAAGCTTGACATCCCCTGTGGATGAGGCAGCACCAGAAAGGGCGGTTTTGTGCTAGCATTTCCCAGGTGGTCGTGTCTATGTTCAGTGACTTCAGGGAGGCTTGAGTGTGTCTTTGTAATATTTCTTCTGCTTTCCATGCGAGCATCTTCCAGCAGAGTTCCCCAAAAAGGAGCTGCTTGGGTATGCGCTCATCTGGTATATGGATGTTATGACCTGCCCACTGGGTCTGTGCTCTCATCAGCAGTGTGTGGACTGATGGTAGACTTGTTCTAGGGAGAACTTCAGTATCTGGTACTTTGTCTTGCCATCTGATGCGTAATATTCTGCGAAGACAAGTCATGTGGAAATAATTGAGCTGACTTGCATGCCTTCGATACACGGTCCATGTTTCACAGGCATATAGGAGGGTAGTGAGTACCACAGCGCTGTTGACCTTCAGTTTTGTTATTGGGCCGATTCCTCAACGTTCCCATACAGTAGAATGTATGTATATGTAATAACTCATTTGCTGTTGGAAGTAGTTAAATTGTTACAGACTTGATATCATCACCTGAAGCTAGAATGATTCCCCCAAAAATGCAAGAAGTTCCCTAGGTGCCAAGTACAGTCTTAAATATTCTGATTATTTTTAAACTGTTAGCAATCATTGCTGTCATGGCTTTAGTGATCTAACCATTAAAACTTGTCCCAGAGAAAAAAATGCGAAGTTTCACACACAAAGCTGTTGTTTCAATAAGTGATTGCTATAATCAGGGAGGTCAACTTTCTGAAGTATCTTACTCAAATTACGTTACGATATTGTTATATTTGTATAATATGTTATTTGTGCCACTCAAGCAATTCAAGATACAATATCTTAATGAATCTCAACTTTTTACATCAAAAAACATATTAAAGACTCTCGATAAAAGTGAAAAATCACAGTTGCTAACTAGTGATATCTCAGGTCAGCTATCTTCAACAAGACGCACAGAAATGGTTTTTCTTATCAATTCCTTGTCATCTGTTTTTGTTTAATTTTGTGATTATAGTATAAAGGGTCAGTAGTTATTCAGTTACAGTCAGAACAATAATGAATAAGTTTCTCACACAGTAATTAACGATTGTTGACAGTTTTCCTGAGATTCCCAGACCAAAATGCCTAGAGTAAATGGTCATTCCTATATATTTGCGTTCTAAAAGCTATTGGAAAAAATATTACAGCCAAAAGCAACATGCATTATTATTGTAATGCTATCAGGAAATTCACCAACCAAAATAAACATGTCAATGCCAAGATTTCATTATAGCTGTTGATTGACACTTTTTCAAGATTTCACACATGAACTTCACTCAAGTTCTTCAACTTTTACAGTAAATATATTGCTATAAGTCAGATTTTGTTGTAAAAATAATGACAAGGTTGACATCACTCATTGTTACTCCTGTGCAGGTCAAATACCAACTTTTGTCAACTACACATGTCTAATTAAATGCAAAAATTAAGAAGTTGCTGTTCAAGACCTCTTGCTGCCCAAAAGCTGCAGTATTGTGGTATCTCACAATTTGACTCACTATTCAAAGCCATTGAACAATGTATATGTAATTCTTGTATTTGCCAAATATATACAGACTAAACTCACCAAAAGGTTTAGGCCTTGTTCATTCCAGTCCAGATACCCTTTTAAAAATGTGGGAAGTGAGTGATCAAAGAGATGCAAATTTGCTTATCCTGCTGACGTAGGTCCCATCTGCCGCCCGGAAAGCTCTGCATCTTTTAGATGATAGTGATTTGCAATTCAAAAGCCCATAGAAAATCTATGGACAAGTGTAAATCTAAGCAAAATCTGAATCATCTCACTGGAAACAATGCATAGTAACAGGGAAAGAGCAGAGGTTTATTTTTTAACAGTTCACTCTTACTGGATCTGGGATTTTTTTTGACTAGTAACCACGTTTTGGATTTCATTAGTCTTCATTAGCTATTATCACATGATATGAGTATTGCTGGCCAGGCCAGCAGTCATTGTTCATTCATAATTACCCTCGAAACGGTGGTGGTGAGCTGCCTTCTTGCACTACTGCAGTCCATGTGGTGTAGGTACACCCCCAGTGCTGTTAGGAAGGGAATTCCTGGATTTTGACCCAGCAGCAGCAAAGGAATGATATATTTCCAATTAAGGATAGTGTGTGACTTGGAGGATAAGTTGCATGATGATGATATTCCCATGCATCTGCTGCCCTTGTCCTTCTAATGGTAGAGGTCATGATTGGCAAAGTGATGTCTTGGAGCCTTGGTGAGTTGCAGCACTGATTCTTCTAGATGATACACACTGCTGCTACTGTGCATTATTGGTACAGGAAGTGAATGTTTAAGGTGGATGAGGTGTTGGTCAATTGGACTGTTTTGACCTGGATGGTCACACTCCCTGAGTGTTACTGGAATGGCATTGATCCAAGTAAGTGGAGAGTATTCCTTCACAATACTGATTTGTGCCTTGTAGATGCCTTGCAAACAGGCTTTGAGGAGTCAGGAGGTGAGTTATCACTACATCACTCCCAGCCTCTGACATATATGAATAGTCCACTTCAGTCTCTGGTCAATGAAACCCACAGGTTGTTAATTTGGTGGCTTCTATGATAGTAATGCCATTGAATGTCAAGGAGTAATGGTTAGATTCTCTCTTGTTGAAGATAATCATTGCCTGGCACTTGTGTGGTGCCAATGTTATTTGTCAATTATCAGACCAAGCCTGAATATTGTCCAGGTCTGGTTGCATATGAACCTGGACTGCGTCATTATCTGAGGAGTTGTGAGTGGTGCTGAATATTGTGTAATCATCAAAAAAATCTCAATCCCTGAATTTATAATGAAGGGAGGGTCATTGATAAAGCAGTTGATGATGATAGGGCCCAGGACATTGCTGGGAGCAACAACGTCTTGGGGCTGAAATGATTGACCTTCATCAGTCACACATGTTAGGTGTGACTCCAACCAGTGAAAAGCTTTCGCTCTGATTTCCACTGACTCCAGGTTTGCTTGGGATTCTTGATGTCACACTTAGTCAAATGCTGCCTTGATATCAAGGGCAGTCACTCTCACCTCACCTCTGGCATTCACATCTTTTGTCCATGTTTGAACAAAGGCTGTAATGAGGTCACAAACTGATTGGAACCCAAACAGAACGTCAGTGAGCATATTATTGATAAGCAAGTACTGCTTAATTGCACTGTTGATGACTGTGTAAGGATCACTTAGCTAACTGCATGCTGCTTCCACTATTTGTATGCAAGCAGTCTTGTGTTGTAGCTTCACCAAGTTGAAACCTCATTTTTAGGTATGCTTGATGCTGCTTCTCGCATGCCCTCCTGCTCTTTTCATTGAACCAGGGTAGATCTCCCATCTTGACTCTGACCTGATTTGAAGTTAATATACCTTAAAAGAAGTTTATCTTAAACTACTGTCAATCGCTACCACCGAGACAGAATGTGAAGTAGCAGACCCATAACTTTGTATTCAGAATACACCAGCAGATGTAGAAGTGAGATATATGTGCGTAGTCTTTTAGTTCATACTGTTTCTTTATAATCTTATTTTCTCTAAAAGATCCCACATTATTTTTGTTTTAGCCAAGCCTTGTCATAAGATTGTATGTTTATGTAGAACAGAACAATGGTAATGGTAGAAATGACGAATACAGTGGCAATAACATAGAGGAGCAAATTTGCAGGAAAGTTTTAAGAAATTTAGAGTAGTGATAATAGGAGACTTTAATTATTCTAATATAGACTGTGATAATAATTGTGTAATGGGCAAAAAGAGGTGGAATTTCTGAATTGTGTTCAGAAGAGCTTTTGACCCACTGGGGGAGGTGGAATTGCTGGATCTGGTTCTAGGGAATGAGATGGGTCAGGTACAGCAAGTTTTAGTTGGGAAGCATTTAGGAAATTATTACATCATAAGGTTACAATAGTTATTGAAAAAGGCAAAGAGCAATCTAGAGTAAAAATACTTAAATGGAAGAAAACTAATTTCAGCAGGTTGAGAATGGATCTGTCCCAAATAAATTGGAATCAAAAACTGGCAGAAAAAATAATTGAGCAATGGCTGGCTTTTCCAGTAGAGGAAAAGATAGGGCAACCAACACAAAAGCTCAGATGAACCTGAAACAATGGGTGTATGACAGATGCCAGATAAACCATACAAGTGAGAAGGGTGCATTTGTTTAAAACAAATTGAGATGAATTTTCCCATTCCGCCCACCATGGGAATCATAGTGGGTGAGGGGCAGACCATGGAAAGGTCCGTTTACCTTGGGTGGGATTTTCTGGTTTCAGGGCAAACTTGGCTGGAAAATCCTGCCTATTATGTTTGATGAATTTGTTTTGTGAGAAGATAACAGACAAAGGAAATGCAATTGATCTAGTGAATATGGTCTGTCAAATGGGGTTTGAAAGTGCCATACAAAAGGCTTATCAACAAAATTTTGTTTTACAGAGAAAGGTTTATTTCAGAATTCACATTTAACCATCTACTGTAGTGAGATTTGAACCTTGGTGCATCAGCTAGGTGTGTGCTTTCCCAGTTTAGTGACCTATACCACTAGGCGATAGGAGGAACTGAAAACATCATTTCGATACCATCTAACTTGTAACCATCAGTTAAATTTTGACCAGAGGCTCCAACAAGAATTGAACAGCCAAGCCATGATTAATGCTCTAATCACAGAACTATGGAGCAAACTGGATACAAAGGCATTTTCACTGAACATAACATCAGCCAAGACTGCACAGGCATAGATTATTGCATTTGGCCAGTAAGAGGAAACAAAACCAAAACCTTGGAATTATTAGCACCACACTCTAACTATCTGAGGTAACCAGCCAACTTCAGCTGAAGTATCAGAAGTGGCAGCATGGTTACAAAATTGATAATGACTAGAAATTGGGTATTGGTAAATGGTTGGTTTTTCAGATTAGAAGTACATACACAGTGGTGCTTCCCAGGAGTTGGGACTAGGACTACTGATTTTCATGATAAATAGTAGTGACTTGAACTTGACTGTGCAAGGCATTATTTCAAAATTTGCAGATAACAAAATTTGCAAGTGCAATGAACTGTCAAGAGGTCAGTGATACATCTAAAAGGGCATTGAAAGGATGGTGGAGTGGGCAGACAGGTGAGAGACAAAATTTAATACAGATAAAGTCCAGATTGATACTTTCTGGTAGGATGAACAAGGAGAACAATACAAACCCAAGGCTAAAATCCTAAAAGGACGAATGGGAGGGGAAAGTTGTGGTGTAGGGACAGAGATCAGTGCTATGTGCGCACAAATTTTTGAAAATGGCAGGACACGTTGAAAAAGCAATTTTAAAAGAAGATAATTCTGGATTTTATAAATAGAGACAAGCTAGATTTTCCACTCCTTCTATTGTGTACTTTGTGAGGTTAAAGTCCAATAGGTTCATTTGTAGCAAACGCCATTAGCTTTTGGAACTGGCTGTTCCTTCGTCAGGTGAGTGGGGTCCCACCAGACGAAAGAACAGCCAGTTCCGAAAGCTAGTGGCGTTTGCTACAAGTAAACCTGTTTGACTTTAACCTAGTGTTGTGAGACTTCTTACTGTGTTTACCCCAGTCCAATGCCGGCACCTCCACATTGTGGTTTGCAATGGCAGAGATGATGCACCATTGGCTGGTGGCAGGATCTTCCACTCCTGCCACTGTCAATGGCACTTCCTATTGTTTACACTCTTTGCTGCTGGTAAACCCACAGCAGGGGATCGTTGTCAGCAGGACTGGAATATGCTGCTGGCAGGAATGGCTGGAAAATCCCACGTTGGAGTACAACAAGCAAGCACCAGTTCATCTTCAGCTGGAGTATTTTGCCCACACTTTAGAAAGAACATGTAGGCATTGGAAAGAATGCAGATCTAGGGACTCCAGTTATTGTATAGATTGGAGAAGCTGGGGTTTCCATCCTAGAGCAGAGAAGGTTGAGAGGAAATTTGATAGAAATGTTTAAAATCATGAGGAATTTTGTCAGATAGATCCCATTGATGAAAAGTTCGAGAACCAGAGGACAGATTTAAGGTGGATGCAAAATAACCAAAGGTGACATGAGGAAAAACCTTCCTACGCATCGAAAATTTGTGGTTGGCTGAAAGGATGGTGAGCAGATTTAATCAAGATTTTCAAAAAGGATTCAATCAAATAGGCTCAGGAAGAGAAAACAAATTGCAGGGCTACAGGGAAATGATGGTAAGTAGGCTTTCTGGATTGCTCTTGCAGAGAGCGAGCATAGGTTCAATGGACCAGAAGGCCTTCTCCATGCTATGTCTTTCATTGATACTAGGTGAAACATTAACTGTTTTTTTCTCCACATCTACTGCTTGAACTTTTGAGTATTTCAAGCATTTTCTGTTTTTAATTTCAAGAAATGTATTTGGCTTCCAGTTGCTGTCATCTTAATGTAAATACAAAATTATTCAAACATTTCCATCTAAAAAATAAATCTCATTGCAGTGCTTTGTTCAATAGAAGTCAGCATGCCTTTAAGAATCCTGCAGTAAAACCCTGAAATGAAATGTCTCAACCCAGTTTTCAGTGGGCATGGGTTCAGAGCGCAAACTGTCCAGAATCTGGTGTAGGTTGGTAGAAAACCAGTCTTGGTAAAAGCTGCAGTGTTGACTGTTGTGAACAATGGGAATGTCAGGTAGGCTGTGCTTTTCTGAGACTGGGGTAAATGCAGCAAAATGTTGAATGGACAATATGAAGCAAAGGAAAACAGAGCCCATTGTCTCCAATGCCCAGGCAACACAGCACAGCTGTATTTAATAAGTTAGATTTGCATTAGATCTGGTTGGGCACAATCAAGAGGGCAAGATGATGAATTGTCAGCTTAATGTAATTAATCAAATCAATCTAGATTACTGAATAGTCAGGGTTGAATTGCAGTTATGCTTGTAATCTCTGCTGGTCTGATTACTGGAATGTACATGAATAGAAAAGTGCGCACTCACCATTTAATATAAAACAGCAGCACCATATCACAGTTGGACTCCAATTTATTAAGGAACATTGTACAATATCACAAAACATAACAGTGCTCAATCTAATCTGTTTGGCTCTCTGTGGCAACAGCCTATCACCTGAGTCAGATTGTTATCCATCGAGCAAATATATCAAATCATGCTAGTATCTGTCTCTCTGTCTGGGTGTAACAATGTTGTATAACACAGTACACCACCACCATAGGTGGGACCTGTTCAGGTGGGATGGGGTTGGTCTGAACCGTGCTGGGACCAGAGTCCTGGCGAATCATGTAAATAGGACTGTAGACAGGGCTTTAAACTAATTGGGGGGGGAGGGTGCGAGGGTAGGTGACATTACGGGGTCTAAAGTTAAGGAGAGGGTACAGGTAAGGGAAGAGGCCGAGGATGTCCCAGTAATAAAGGGAGTAGGGGGCCTGAGTATGGTTGGTGGCGTTCTGGCAAATAGGGTCCAGGTGAAGGCTGGGATGAAGGCACTTTATCTGAATGCACGAAGCATTCGGAATAAAGTGGATGAGCTGGTGGTGCAGATCAGCACAAATGGATATGATCTGGTGGCTATTACAGAGACGTGGCTGCAAGGTGACAGGGACTGGGAGCTGAATGTCCAGGGGTATCAAGTGTTTAGGAAGGATAGGCAGGAGGAAAAAGGGGGGGGTGTAGCTCTGCTGATTAAGGATAGCATCAGGGTGGTAACAAGGGATGATATAGGAACCAAAGAGCAGAAAGTGGAATCGTTGTGGGTGGAGATTAGGAACAGCAAAGGGAGGAAGACGCTGGTGGGTGTCGTCTATAGGCCCCCGAATAATGATCTGGAGGTGGGGTGGGCTGTTAACGCGCAAATAAGTGTGGCGTGCAGGAATGGAACGGCGATAATTATGGGGAATTTCAATCTACATATTGATTGGTCGACCCATGTTGGACGTGGTGGGCTCGAGGAGGAGTTCTTGGAATGCTGCCGGGATAGCTTCCTTGAACAGTGTGTGTTGGAGCTGACGAGGGAGCGAGCTATCTTGGATCTGGTGTTATGTAATGAGGCGGGTAGAATTAGGGACCTTGTGGTGAAGGATCCTCTTGGGGAGAGTGATCATTGTGTGGTGGAGTTTCTGGTGCAGATGGAGGAGGAGAAAGTGGGTTCCCGGACACGCGTCCTTTGTTTGAACAGAGGGGAGTACGGTAGGATGAGAGAAGAATTGGTGAATGTTGACTGGGGGAGCACGTTGGAAGGTAGGTCTGCTGAGGAGCAGTGGAGGATCCTTAAGGAGATCTTTCTTGGTGCTCAGCAGAAATTTATTCCTATGGTTAAAAAGGACAGTAGGAGGAGAGGTAATAAGCCGTGGATAACGAAGGAAGTGAAGGAAAGTGTTAAATTAAAACGCGGGTTGATGGGTTTTTGATAAGCGAGGGGATTAAGGGTTATGGGGAGAGGGTGGGAATGTGGAACTGAGCCACGACAGATCAGCCATGATCTTATTGAATGGCGGGGCAGGCTCGAAGGGCTAGATGGCCTATGTAAAAGCGGAGGCGTTTAGAGTAGCTAAGACTAGTGGGCGAGAAGAGGATTGGGAGAGGTTTAAATGTCAACAAAGATTGACAAAGAAGTTGGTAAAGAAGGGTAGGAGAAACTATGAAGCTGGGCTAGCGCTTAATATAAAAAAGGATAGCAAGAGTTTTTATAAATATATAAAAAGGAAGAGGCTGGCTAGGGTGAACGTTGGACCCTTAGAGGATGAGAGGGGGGACTTAGTGGTAGGGGATGGGGAAATGGCTGAGGTCTTGAATAACTTTTTTGTTTCGGTCTTCACGGAGGAGGACGTGAATAATTTGCTGGGTGTTAGCGATGGAAAGGTGGTAGGACTGGAGGGTCTCAATGACATTATTGTTACTAGAGAGGCGGTGCTCGACAGACTGGAGGGACTGATTGTGGACAAGTCCCCAGGACCGGATGGAATGCATCCGAGGGTTCTGAAAGAAATGGCGGAGGTGATAGTGGATGCCTTGGTGGTTATTTTCCAAACGTCGCTGGATTCTGGGGAAGTGCCGGAAGATTGGAAAACGGCTAATGTTACGCCGTTGTTTAAGAAGGGTGGCAGGCAAAAGGCAGGGAATTATAGGCCAGTTAGTTTAACGTCTGTTGTAGGTAAAATGTTAGAATCCGTCATCAAGGAGGAAATAGCGAGGCATTTTGAGGGGAATTGCTTGATAGAGCAGACGCAGCACGGTTTCGTTAAGGGGAAGTCGTGTCTGACAAATTTATTGGAGTTCTGTGAGGATGTGTCTAGGGCGGTGGATAGAGGAGAGCCGGTGAATGTGGTCTTTCTTGATTTTCAGAAGGCGTTTGACAAGGTACCTCACAAGAGGTTATTGCAGAAGGTAAGGAGGCATGGAGTTGGGGGTAGGGTGTTAGCGTGGATAGAGGATTGGTTGTCAAATAGGAGGCAGAGAGTGGGGGTTAATGGGTGCTATTCGGATTGGCGGTTGGTGACTAGTGGAGTGCCCCAGGGGTCGGTGCTGGGGCCTTAGCTATTTACCATTTATATAGATGATCTGGAGGAGGGAACCGAGTGTATGGTGTTGAAATTTGCTGATGACACCAAGATTGGTGGAACGGCAAATTGCGCGGAGGGTGTGGAGAGTCTGCAGAAGGATCTAGATAGGCTGGGTGAATGGGCCAGGAACTGGCAAATGGAATTTAATGTTGGCAAGTGCGAGGTGGTCCACTTTGGTCGGAATAATGGTAGGAAGGACTATTACTTACTTGGCGAAAAACTGCAGCAGGCGACGGTGCAGAGGGACCTCGGGGTCCTTGTGCATGAGTCGCAAAAACCCAGCCTGCAGGTGCAGCTAGTGGTCAGGAAGGCTAATGGGATGCTGGCCTTCATAGCGAGGGGGATTGAATATAAAAGTAGGGAGGTCTTGCTGCGGCTGTATAGGGCATTGGTGAGGCCGCAGCTGGAGTACTGTATGCAGTTTTGGTCGCCGCACTTACGCAAGGATATTTTGGCCTTGGAGGGAGTGCAGAGGAGGTTTACTAGGCTGATACCGGAGTTGAGGGGGTTGAGCTATGAGGAGAGGCTGAATAAACTAGGCTTGTACTCGTTAGAGTTTAGAAGAATGAGGGGAGATCTCATTGAGACGTATAAGATGATGAATGGGATGGATAGGATAGAGGTGGAGAGACTCTTCCCGCTCAGAAAGGACAGTAGGACTAGGGGGCACAGCCTCAAGATAAAGGGGGGGTGGTTTAGAATGGAGTTGAGGAGGAACTTCTTCACTCAAAGGGTGGTGAATCTCTGGAATTCTCTGCCTGTTGAAGTGGTGGAGGCTGCCTCGCTAAATATTTTTAAGACGTGGGTTGATGGGTTTTTTATAAGCGAGGGGATTAAGGGTTATGGGGAGAGGGCAGGAATGTGGAACTGAGCCACGACAGATCAGCCATGATCTTATTGAATGGCGGGGCAGGCTCGAAGGGCTAGATGGCCTACTCCTGCTCCTATTTCTTATGTTCTTATGTTCTATCCCTCTGTGCAACATTATCCAAGGCAGATCAATACCTATCTGTCTTTATAACACCAAGTCAGTTCTATTGATGTAAGAATACTGAGCTGACAGGCGATTGATTTGAAAGACTGCAACGAAACTTAGGTAACACACCAAATAAAAATAATGAGAGCAAATTGAGATAGACCTCACCACAGACAACAAAGCTTAAAGAGTGGAGTATCCCTCTGAAGAATTACTTTCAATGTGAATTGTATATGCCCTCCTTAGCATGATAAGAATATTATCTTCTGCTGTCATTACTTGTGTAGGATGATTTTAATCCTGTTTGGCGGACACTTAAAATCACCCCTGGCGCTCCAGTTTCCTCCCACAGTCCGAAAGATGTGTGGGTCAGGTGCATTGGCCGTGCTAAATTCTTCCTCAGTGTACTTGAACAGGCGCTGGAGTGTGGCGACTAGGGGATTTTCACAGGAACTCCATTGCAGTGTTAATGCGAGCCTACTTGTGACACTAATACTTAAACTTAAAAATAATCAGTCCCAGTTGACAAAGAACAAAAAGAACAAAGAACAAAATCAGCCCGGGAAACAGGCCCTTCGGCCCAACAAGCCCGCGCCGCCATCTCAACACCACCAGTCCACCTCTCTACCCATGACCCCTATCTAATGTTTTATGGCAATCTAGATTGATCTCCCTGGTAGTGGTTGCCCTACTAAACCCCCACCGTTAATTGAACTGAACTGCTAGGCACTTGCAGTGGCATGTTCTTTTAAGGGGTCAGGGGTCACAGGACTCTTTGGGCCAGTTGTGATGAGGGGCATGAATCAAGCCCGGGAGTGCAGGATTTTTAGCAGTTGAAGTCTGGGAGTTGTGGAGTTTGGAAGCATTTTTATCAGTTGTGCATTGTTATTTTTCCCAAATAAACCCCTATTCATTTATCTGCCTTGTTTGTTGTCAATTCCTCATAGCTAATATTTTGGGCAGTGAGGTAAATCTGAACTTCTTCTGTTGTCTGCTGCAAGTTGGTAGAGCAATCCTTGAATCACAATCCTCTTGAAGAGCATTACTGCAACAACTTGAATGCTAAAATGCCCTTAACTGGGAAATTGAAACCAACTGACCTTGAAACAGCACAGTGGGTCCATTATGTGGAGTGTCTCCAATTTCGTTTAGGGCCAATGAAATTGGGGAGGAAGAAGAGTAGAAGGTAATCCTGCTAAAAGCCTGCAGGCCTCAGATTTATAATCTGATTCAAATTAGATTTCTCCAGAATTCCTAGATGTAGAAATATTCAAACAGCTCGTCATATAGGTGAAAGTTAACGTTTATTTATTCATCATAAGTAAGGCTTACGTTAACATTGCTGTGTAGTTACTGTGGAATTCCCCTAGTCACCACACTCCGGTGCCTGTTCGGGTCCAGGCATCTAACCAGCACGCCTTTCAGACTATGAGAAGAAACGGGAGCATCCGGAGGAAACCCATGCAGACACGGGGAGAACGTGCAAAATCCACACAGACGGTAACCCAAGTTGGGAATCGAACCAGGTCCTTGGCGCCGCGAGGCAGCAGTGCTAACAACTGTATCACCATACCACCTGTATCACCTAAAACCATCAACGACAATGCAGTGGTATAAATTTAATTTAACAAGAGAAATCTGGGGGTGATGATAGCAACATTATCATGGTTATGGCAGTTAGCTGAGCAAGGTGAATTTGGATCGACACTCAACAATATGCTAAGAAATAGATTAGTTTGTGGTGTGAATAACCTCACCATACAAAAAAAACCATTAGCAGTGACGGAAATTACCTAGACGTGAGCATTAGAAATTGCCCAGGCTGTTGAAAGCATTGAAAAAGGTGCATTAGAATTGCAAAGTGTGCTGCTAAGTGAGGTTAACCAATGTTGGTTAGAAACCTCGGGGACTCGTGGCATGAGGGCTGAGAATGCTAAAAGTCATGAGCTGAAGAGCTGTGAGCAGGATAGGGCACAGGGATACAGAAAGTCAAGTTTGCAGACCAAAAACTTCAAAAAATGTCCCCGCTGTGGAGCTGAGCACCCCAGGAGAGATGTAAATTTAAATATGTAGTGCGTATTCTTACCACCTCACCAATGTGGCCAACTGGGAAAACAATGTGCAATGCTAATAATTCAATTCGTGCCTGGAGCCAAATTGTTTTATACCTTCTCAGCTCCTTTTTAATGGTGTGAACCACTTGGCACCAAAAATGGCTGCAAGGCTTATTAGCATGAATTTGACTGAATTTCAATATCATTAGCATGTTCAGCATGCATGCTTCCTCTCCTTCTGGATGCTCGCAAATCTCAGGTGAGACATCATGCTAGCATGAATCACTGTTGCTCTACAAAAGTGTGGTTCAGAAGCAGCAGTAGCGAAAGTGAATGAGCAGTTGAATATCACTGAGCACCAACCTCCGGGCACATGCAGGGGCTCTAAGGCATTGCCTTGCTGCGCAATGAGATAGGAGGTTTGCATGGGTGTAGGGTTTTGAGGGGACTCATGTTGGTCTGGGATCCTCAGGTCGGGGGTCCCTGCTGGCCTGGAGCTTATGTTGCGTTCATTCCCCTGGCATTTTGATGACCCTGAGGGGTTATATATGCAGTCAAATTACTCTCTTTGTCTCCTGGACAGGCTCTGTAGTTTATTGCTGACATTCCACCCTGGGCCACTAATAGTTACATGAACCAGGCTTGGCAGTTGTTTCCCTAATCAAGGGAGCTTGTTAACATGACTCCTCACACTGCTTGGACTCTGCAGTGCTCTCTACGATAGCCACCCATCGCATGAAAGCCATACAGATACTTCTCCACCATCTGTCTGAACTTCAACCATTCCTGGAAGTCATTGCACCAGTTTCCAGGTAGGTGCACATTTGTCCAATCTTCAAGGGTGCCCAATGAGGACTTCCTCACAGCCTTTCATATGGCCCCAGTGCCCACCGTGGTAAGGATGTGGCAATGATCAGCACCCCGTTGAGATGATGCATGCCACCAAGAATGGTGTTGGGTTGCCAACTTCCAGACTCAGGGGGACATGGACTGCTGGGAGGGAGTGAGAGGTCTAGGATGGATAACCTTATGGATTGTCTCTCTTTCTCTCTCTCTCTCTGTCTCTCTCCACTTACCCTCTCAGCCGCTACCTCCTCCCTCTGCCTGACTCCCCTAAGAGCAGCAACAGATTTTGTATTGGAGCCAATAGACGTGAAAGTGAGTCTTCCAGCTGCTGTGGTGTAGGAGGGAGATGTCTGCCATTTGCAAGGCCAGTTCAGGCTAGAGCATGCAGCAGGAGGATGGGGGCTGTCAGTGCATGGGTGGTGGTGGTGGGGGGGAGGGAAGGGAATTGGGGGGGAGGGGTACAGGGACGAGAAGACAGCAAAGAAGGAGGTCTGGCATGTACAGATGAGCATGCCCGGTGCTGTCAGGTGCTGTGTTGCCGCAGACTGTGTCTCAGTAAGGAGACAGGTCCTTGTGGACCTGCCACCTTATGGGACAGGAAGACACCCTCTCCCATTGGCAGTGAAGGTCACAATGGCCCTCAACTTTTACGCCACTGGATCCTTCCCCTACCATACCTTATCCACACCCCTTGCCATCAGTCCCATTGACATCACACCAGGGTGATGGGCCTGGATTGGCCATATCATTGAGTTCCTGATCCAGACAGGAAGGTGACCATAGAATCATAGAATCCCTACAGTGCAGAAGGAAGCCATTTGGCCCATCGAGCCTGCATCAACCACAACCCCTATCCCCATAACCCCATGCATTTACCTAGCTAGTCCCCCGACACCAGGGAGAATTTAGCATAGCCAATCCACCTAACCCATACATCCTTGATAATTTGCTATTTGCTATGTTGTGATACTTCCCAGATCTAACAAAATTCTAATTCCTAACTCTTCTCTCACTGTATGCTGGTGCCTGGGATCATGTCGGAGTGAGGGCCATGGGTACCAACATGTGGCCCAATGCCTTGGGAATGGGGTGGATAGTGCTGGGTAGGCCGATCCTACGGCCTGGTGGGTGTGGAAGATGGCATCGCAGGCTGTCAAGATGGGCCTACACGACCCCCAGTACCTTGGGGGCTGGTGGGGCTGGAGCAAAGGGGCTCATGCCAGGGAGAACCCCGTCATTGGTGGGGGCGGTTGACCTTGTGGCCTTAACGGCATTTCAGATGAATGTTTGAAGTACTACAGCTTTTCAGCAGTGTGGTACAGATGCTGGGAACTGGGAGTCACAGAGTCGGTGGGCTCTCTCGCACAGAACAATACTCTGCTGCTCCATGGAATAGTCCAGGAACAGTCATCCCTGTGGGAGACAGATCACAGACAGAGGAGTCACAACTGTGGGGTATAGTAATGTTTAATAGTGATTATTTACAGTGCTAACTACCCTAACTATGACTACAGTATGACTATGTGGGGTATAGTAACGTTTAATAGTGATTATTTACAGTGCTAACTACCCTAACTATGACTACAGTATGACTATGTGGGGTATAGTAACGTTTAATAGTGATTATTTACAGTGCTAACTACCCTAACTATGACTACCTTTACCCATGCCCACTTAGTGACAATACTTAATACCCCACAACTGTGGGGTATAGTAACGTTTAATAGTGATTATTTACAGTGCTAACTACCCTAACTATGACTACCTTTACCCATGCCCACTTAGTGACAATACTTAATAATCTTAAGTGGCCTACCATTGCGTTTAAGTGACCCCTCACATGATGCACATCAGAGGTGGAAGCAGTCAGCTATGTTCCATCCACACCTGCACCCCCCCCGCCCCCATGGTCTTTGATTCCCTTAATGGAATCTTCTGGGGAGCTAGGACCTGGAGGGCCCTGGCCCACTTTCAGGTGTCATGGATTTACCCATGGCACCCTGTTCTGCCTGCTACCTGAGAGATGCATCAGTGTCTGGAAGGGCAGTTGATGTCTGGGGTCTTTTACGTGGAATGTCTCGGCATGGAATCAACCTCCTCACTTGAAGTGCCTTCGGGCCCCTGGAATATTCTATGGGACAGAAGGGCAGCTGGAGTGAGCTTTAGAAGCCTCTGCATCACCTGGCTCTGTAGTAGAGGAGGCTCAACTGCATCTGCTCCATGATGTGTGAGCCCTCAGTAATAGTCTTCTGTGTCTGGGCTAAGCTCTGGATCCCCTCAGCAAATGCCCTCTGAGACTAAGCTAAGATCCAAAGCCCTCAGCCATGACCCTTTGTGTTTCAAGCATGCTCCCAGGACCCTCAGTCATGGTTCTCAGTGAGCGGGCCATGCCTTGGACCCTGACACCCATGGCGACCATTTGCTGCCCCAAGCTTTCCACTGCAGAGCTGACCAGGGTGCCACCTCCTGCACCTGAAGGCTGTGGGACTCCTCCAAACAGTCTTGCAGAGCTGTGACTGACAGCCAGGTTGGCCTGTGCCACGTATATGAGGAGCCACAAGACCTCAATACATGACCTTTCTCAAGTAAGTTGCAATCTGCCCATATATTGCTGGAATGTTATTGACAGCCCGTCTTGTAGTCACGGGCTCTGCTTCTGCATCTCCAGAAGCTTCAGAAGAACCGATCCCAGCGGCCCAACAGCTGGCTGGTAGCTAACTATTTCCTCGCTTCTGGCAGACCTCAATTCGCTCGAGCCCTTGGACGTTTCAGCCTCCAACTGATGTACATCTACAACTGTGAAAATGACCCAGAAGTTTTACTGCTAACAGGTCCCGCCGTGGTGACTGTTTCTGTGCTGGTGGATGCTGTGTCTGATGCCTGTGTTGTCTGAAAGCTGCTTTCCTTGCAATTGCTGAATGTCTTTTCAGAACTGCCTTCCGATTTGTGGACAATGGGCTCAGCGAGGGTTGCGCAGGACGACGACTCCTAACAGCCCAACCTCATTGGGGTATTCCCTGCAACAGAAAATGCATTGTTCATTGCAAGAATATGGGTAGGTCGCAACTTACTTGAGAAAGGTCATGAATGGAGGTTTTATGGCTCCTCATGTATGTGGCGCAGGCCAACCTGGCTGTCACAGCTCTGTCCTTGGTCTCTCCCGACTGGACCAACAAAAAAAGAACCATGACTCTGGTGCATAATTTAGAAAATGATTCCTAAGAAGAATCTGAAGTTTACAGCTTAAACAATTTGCAGTTGTAATTGTGTTAATGGTGAATGATGGATCACGAAGAATGGAAATGGATACAGGACCCTCTGTCACCATCATAGGAGAACAGACATATTTGTATTTGCAAGCTGAAATTGAAAAGCACAATGACCGGGCTGGCCACACACACACACTGGAGAAGTCTTGAAGATGCTCGGTACCAATAGCCTACCAACATTAATCAGCCTAGTTTCCTATCATCATATTCAAGGGCCATGGGCCAAGTCCCACGGGCTGAGTTTGGGCCCATCGGATTCTACTAAATTGGTTAGAGATCTTCCGATTAACTAAGGCAATTTTTGTGAAACACTAAGAAAATACCAAGGTGTATTTCAGAACGAACAGGGTATCAAGACAAATCTTGAGTCAACACCTAAGTTCTACAGAGTCTAGTGCCCTATGCAAAAAAGCAAAGCTCAAATGGTGGAGGACTTAGGAATATTTAAGCCAGTGCAGTTTTCTGAATGGGCTGCCCATCATCTCTGTTGTTAAGCCAGGCTGGACTGTCAGGATATGTGGAGACTATAAGCTAACTATCAACCAAGTAGCAAAACTGGATTGGTTTTGCTGAAAACCAATACTGAAAATCAAAGAGCTATATCCCAGTTATCTGGAGGGTTAGCTTATATAAAACTTGACATGAGTCATTCTTAGCAGCAGAAAAAGTTAGATGTGGCATTGTGGGAATTCATAACAGTCGACACCCACAAAATATACCCAGTGGTTGTCCAGAGTATCTTCAGCATGCACCACGTTCCAATGTATTATGGAAAGCTTGGTCTGAAGAACACTTAGTAAATTTGAAGGAAGTGTTGGAAAGATTTTTAAAAAAGCAGGGGTAAGGCTCGAGTAAAAAATGTACATCCCAAACCCACAAAGTAACATATTTGGAATTTGATTCTACACTCAAGAACACTCAAGGATCATTTGGTGGAGAATATTAAGGTGATCCAGGGAGCAACGGTTCCCAGAACCATATTAGAACTAAAATAATTTTTGGGGATGTTGAATTGTTATTGATGATTTATCCCCAAATTGTCCACTTTGCTGGTACTTTTTACATGCGCTTCTCAGGAAGTACCAAAAATGGCATTGAAGTGAATGTCTAAAGGAAGCATTTGAGTGGGTTAAAATGGTGTTGCAACCTTCATTTTGACTTTACAAAAGATATAGTGCTGATCTGTGACACTTCGCTCTACAGAATAGGAGCAGTATTGTCCCACAGACTTGAGGAAGGCATAGGGAGACCTATCGTTTTTGACTCAAGAACACGAACAGACGCTGAGAGGACCTAATCTCAGATTGAAAAAAACGTTTGGCTGTTATTTATGGGGTGAAAAAATGTCATCAGTACATTTATGGATGTCACTTTATGATAAATATCAATCAAGCTGCTTTTAGATTTGTTCAAAGAAGACAAAGCCGTTCACCCTATTTTTTCAGTGACGGCATCACTGTTGGTGGCATACAACTATACAACATCAGTTAAGCACCCACATTGCTAATGCAGATATTTTAAGTTGCCTTCCTTTGCCACAAAGTATTCCAGTGCCATCAATGCCCAAGGAAATTGGAGTCACTCTTAATTTTCTGTACATGTTACCTGTTTCAGCTCGACAAATCAAGTTATGGACCAAAGGGATCCCAGTCAAACAAGATGGTCTTTCATGGTTCACATCAGATGGAGTACTGTTATGGGCAGCCAGTGTAATCATTCCTGCTCCTGTTTGGCCAATACTATTACAAGAATTGCATTGTGCACATCCTGGAATAACAAAAATAAAAGTGTTAGCTGGGCGTTATATATGAAGACTCAGGGTTGATAAAGACATCAAAGATCTCATTAGGCACTGTGACCAATGTCAAATACAGCAAATCTTAGTGCCCTCAGTTCTTTGGCATTCACAGGAATGACCAGGGTTGGCCGCGGGTGCGATTTCATTTCGATTTTGCCAGCCCTTTCGTGGTCTGGATGTTTCGCCTCATTATTCACTCTAAATGAATGGACATTCATGAGCTGAAGACCATGACTTCCTTAGGCACGATTGATAAACCATGACAGACATTCATTGCACATGGTTGCCTGAAATGATGTTCTCTGACAATGGAACTCACGAGCGAGGAATTTCAGCCAATGGGATTCAGCATGTTAGGACAACTGCCTACCATCCAGCCTCAAATGGGTTAGCTGATAAAGCCATCTTAACACTTGAATCTGCTATAGAAGACAATCCTCCATGCCTTTACAACTTCGACTGACCTGTTTTCTCCTAATGTGCAAAACAACTCTTCATGCCTCCACTGGAGTTACCTCTGCTGAATTGCTCATGGGAAGATGTCTTTGGACAAGACTTGATTTAATATTTCCAAATTTGGCAGGGAAGGTGGAGGCAAAAACGGAATGCACAGAGAGTGGATGGCACAGAGGCACAGGAACTGGGGTTTGATTCCCAACTTGGGTCACTGTCAGTGTGGTGTCTGCACATTCTCCCTTGACTGCATGGGTTTCCTCTGGGTGCCTCCACAGTCCAAAACATGTGCTGGTTAGGTTTATTGGCCATGCTAAAATATCTCTCAACGTACCCAAAGAGGCACCGAGTGTAGCAACCAGCGGATTTTCACAGTAACTTCATTGCAGCATTAATATAAACCTATTTGTGACACTAATGAAAAAACTTAAGACATCATGACTCCATGAAGGTTGAGGGGATATTTTAGGTTGGATGATTCTGTGCACTGGGTTTCAAATAATATATGCATATTTAAATGCTACTTTAAAGATGCTAATTGGCTTTGTGCCTTTCTGGGCGTGAAGCAGCTTGCAGTATTGGAGAAGGGCTGGAAACATAGCAAACAGTTTGGTGTCTAGTGCAATCAGATTTTTGGCATCACGTGCTAGTTTCCCAGCTCGTCACGCTGTTCACTGGGTACGGTGAGATGGTAAAATCACGCACATGATCTTGGTTGTTGGAAAGTATCTTCTTGCTGCAGGTTCGTTTTCCACACTGTCTCCCCCTTCTTGAGAGTCAGAAAATCATGAGCCCTGTGTAGTTGGCCTATTCTATCACTTTCTCCTCTTTGTCTGGCATGATTGTGGTCTTCTGCTATGGCATTTGGTGCGGAAAGAAAGGAAGTTGGGTTCTTCGTCTGCAGCCCAGACAAAGGTCATTTGGGGCAATATCTTTTTGCAACAGAGTAAAGTGATAACTGAGTAGGGTGAGCGAGCTTAGAAATCTTCATTTTCCTGAATAGATCTTTAATGATACATACCCCTTTCTTAGCCTCTTCATCGGACCGCAGGTACTCTGGCAAACTTGTGATGTGGACAAAGCCATATGATATTACAAAAGATTGAAAATACTCATTGATGTATTTCAATGCGTGGAAAACATTTTCTTCAGAGAGGTTATAATGGCTGCAGAAGTGAGGCCATGGAGTTTTTCCACCACCATCTAATGGGAATCCTAATTAACAAAGATGACAAATACTTTCCCTTTGAATGTGAATGGATTCATACCAAGACATTCCCAAGGCCTAGATGGGAATGAGGAGGGCAGAAGTGGCCCTTTCTGTATCTGTCAGTGAATGGCACAGTTAGAAGTAGGAGACATGGCTGTGATCTTCTGGCCAAGTTGCGCTCAGCACAGAATGTGTTATAATAGAGTGGGGCTGGAGAATTGCCAGTGCGAAACTTGTCAATATTTTCACACCCACCGCTCCTGGGTGTGACCTGGCTTCTGTTCAATAAGAGTGAATCATTGGTTTTCTTGCCCAGAAATGATAGTTAATCATTTTTTGGGAAGATTCCATCCCATGTCTTTGATTGAACTTGGAATACCTACCTGGTCACCATGCGGACTATTGTGTCCTGGCCCAACACTTGGTAATAACAACAAAAACAGAGAATGCTGGAAAATCTCAGCAGGTCTGACAACATTTGTGGAGGGAGGATAAAGCCACCATTTCAAGTCTGAATGACCCTTCATCAGAGCTGAAGACAAGGAAAATCAGACAAGATTTATACTGTGAGGGTAAGGAGAGGGAAGCTGATTGGACGGGTCTGTAATGGATAGGAATGACAAAGACAAAAAGACAAAGAGAATGTTAATGGTGATGATAAAGGTGGGAATGGTGCTAAGAGCGTCCATTAAGAGATTGGAATGTGTAAATGGCAGAACAAAGGTGCAGAGTGTAGGAACGTTGCAGTTGGTCCTAGTGAGGTGTGGGATGGAGGGAAACAAAATGGAAAGTGAGATCTCAAAAGTAGAAAGTAGAAATAAGAATATCAAGTAATAAAAATAGATTAATAAGATAAAAAGAAGAAATGAAATAAAATAAATGGAGCTGGAGTAGAGGTGAAGAGAATTCATTATCTGAAGTTGTTGAACTCATTATTCAGTCTGGAAAGCTGTAAAGTGCCTACTCAGAAGACAAGGTGCTGTTCTTCCAGTTTATGTTGGGCTTCACAGGAACATTGTAAAAGGCTAATGGCAAACATACGGATTGGAGAGCAGGGTGGTCTGTTGAAATGGCAAGCAACAAGAAGGTCTGGGCCCTGTTTGCGGATGGATCAAAGATGTTCTGTAAAGCAGTCACCTAGATTGCATTTTGTCTCTCCGATGTAGGGTAGTCTGCATTGAGAGCTGCAAATGCAATAGACCGGATTAAAGGAGCTGCACGTGAAACACTGCTTTACCTAAAAATAGTGTTAGGGCCCAGGGAAGGTGAGCAGGGAGGAGAAAGGGCAGCTGTTGCACGTTCTGTGATTGCGCGGGAAGGTAATAAAAGATGTAGCTATGGGTATCTGCATGGGTCCAGTTACACCTGTCTCAGGGAGTTGCCCATTGTAAATTACAACTCCAAATAGAGTATAATCAACCAACCATTTCAGAAACAAATCCAATAGGCTTGTTTTTGTTTGCTCAATGGGATGGTGAATGGGATGTAGGTATTGCCAGCCTAGTCAGAGGGCTGACACTCTGAAGCTTCATCTGCCCCACCAAGACATGTAAGTGCTGTTAAGGCAAATCATGAATCAAGAGGGCATTTCCATTTCAAGGTGACAGCTGAGTCTAAACTCAAAATCCAGAGAGGCCAGACAGATCGATCCCTCTGAGTGGTACATTTGCATTGTGGAGGAAGCCTGCAGCCCCTTCCCTGCATCAGCAAGCCTCCAGTTTTACTGCCCCCTAGTGGTCACATAACTGGCCCCCCCCCCCCCCCCCCCCCTATGCAGCAGAGGGACCACTCTACCACCAAAAATATCAAGAGGAAAATTGCCTTCAATTGGGTCATTATTATTTAAATTGGCTACATATCAGAGCTCATATATGATCTGCATGAGTCTGTGACAATGCATTTTCAGAAGATTGAGTTCCTCAGAGGAGTAGTGGCTGGCACCAACTTCTACTGCTGCAAGACCCTGCTGGAGATAAAAAAAAATGAGTGAGTACTGTCAAAGAAAGAATGTTGCAATTATCATTATGTAGATAACAGTATTTCACGCACTGTTGATATCAAGTGACTGAGTGTCACTGATATTGTTTCACCGGACAATTGGGAGCTTCCATCTCTCCATTTATATTGATCATACGGCCTTGCACTTGTGAGCTGGCAAATCTGTAGATGCCAACCTCTGGTCCTCTCCCTATCCCTTGTATTAATTTCTGTCTTACACTAAGGGAAAAAAAAAGCGTATATAATGGTATGTGCTCACCCAATTAATGGAGTGCATTTGCTAAGGGTGACAATGAAGGAGAAAAAAATGGAATAGGAATACTCACTGCTCTGTATTAGATGTCAAACCTGGAAGTAAAATGCTAATGAGCTTAGTTAAAAACCCACCGACAGACACTGAACTTATTTACACGTTTCCCATGCAACGTTGGATTCCCCCCCCCATCCTCCAATAAATATCAGGGCCAGTGAGATTGATTTATGGGTCTGTATCCTTTATGCAGTGGAACTGAATATTGGGTGTGGAATCTTAATACATTGGACCTGAATGGAAACCAGAAAAAAAATCAGAAAATCTATATTGCTGCTGATTTGAAAGTGTGTATTAAAGCACTTGAGGTGAGGGATATGTACAATAATTTCAATCCATTGGGGGGCAGTTGGTTAGCAGCAGTTATTATAGACACCATTCTTTCTAATGAATTATTAAAACTTGTTTTATCTTAATCGAAATAAAAAGTTATGATAAGATCATGATTTCTAACATTTACATTATGGACAGCTTCTAAGGTGACGCCGTAACCTTGAAGATGGAAAGAATGATTGGTGAAATTTAAGTTTAATAATATATTTGAATTTTATTGAAATAAACAGAGTTTTTCCTAGTTATATAAAACTCAGTCTTGGAATTCAACAGTATTCAATAGTCCTTTGCATTCTTTGTTGCTCAGGCAGCCCATGTGACAGCAATCATCTGGTATCAGTGTCCAAGATGTTCTTTTATATATTGGACATTTGGTTTCAATTGAATTCAATCCTTTCCAGCCACAGAATGGGTCTCCTTGGAAAGATTTGACTGTGCATGTACAGCATTAAAATGTAAATCATTCCAAATATATACCAGATAACTTGAACTATGCAACAGTCTTTACAACTTTGCTTTCACAAAACATTCCAGCAAAATTTCATGAAGATCCAACTGGAATATTGAGTTGTGAAACTTGATTAAACAAGATCATGGAGATTTAGTGTACGTGATGAAATCATTCTAATATATTACTTAGCCTAATCTAATATACCTGATGTAACGTGTCTATTCTAATATATCTGGTGTAATATAGCTGAAGTAATGGATAGAATTTTAACAGTAAAGAGCATGTGGGTTCTAAATTTGGGATCATTGTTAAAATCGATAAAAATGTAAGCACTTCCAAAAGTCCATTTCTGGGCTTAGCTTGGCATATTTCAAGTCATATGCAGAGGGGTAAGCAGCAGAGAGATCAAATCACCAGAAGACAATATCCTTGTACCTATGTTTATAAATAAGAATTCAGTTTCCAAAGTCCCAATCAATTTTCAACAAGTGTCTAACCTCAAGAAAAGTACAAGCAAATGTCAACCTTCTGGAAGAAGACCTGCTCCCTGCTGGACCAAGTGGTTACCCGTGACTGTGAAAATAACCACAGCCCTCAATATTTTTTGCCTCTGATTCTTTCCAGGGCACTACCAAATACATAGTGGTACTCCAAATCCATTACAAGTGTTGTAGGTAAAAGGACACCTCCAAGACTGTTAGTGAGTCAAAGTACAGTAGCTTTATTACAAAAGCTTTTGGGAGAGACGTGGCGTTTAACGGCAGTTTACCAGGCCTCTCCCTAAACACAAATAAGTGTGGGTATTTATACATCATGGTTCCCAGCATTAGTCATGACGCAAACTCTGGTATCAGCCAGGACCCGCAACGCTTCCGATTCCAATCATGACACAGCCCCTGGCTTCAGCCAGGACCTGCAGTTCATCTGGCAGCTTTAGTCACGACGCCATCATCAGTACAATCATGACCCTCAGCTTTTCCGTCGGCTTCGGCAGCCTCTTTGTTGAAGTAACTTTGTTGTCGCGGCTTCCCAGCAGGAGTCCTCCTGTCAAATAACCGTTATCAACTCTACCATCTGCAGTTGTTTAACTATGTTTAGCTAGTACAAGCAGGTAAGGTTTGCAATGTCTGTAAAATAACATTCACATTAAACTATCTGTCATTATGGAAATGAAAGTTAAAGAATGAAAGACATGAACAAGTAAAGAAAACATGAATAAATAATTTATATTGATGCCAGGAGCAGTATAAATTGAAGAGGTCAGCCATGAGGAAGGGTTATGTTTGTGATATATGCTAGGCACAAAATTAACTAATTCATTAACCCTTTCCCTTCTTCATTCCCCCTTTTGGTCGGGGCCAGGTCCAAGCATGGCCCCATGACCAATTCAGGGCCAAATGTTACCAGCATATGGGCCTACCTCCTTCATCAGGAAGTCTGCCCCTTCTGCCTGTACACTTGCACTCGGCATAATCCAGGCTGTTATTGTTTCACAACAAGCGTTCAATAATGCCATAACAAACACAACAAGTGATAACAATGACAATTAATACAATCAACCCATGCATCAAGTATGATCCCCATGACCTGCACCATTGCCCCCAGCCATCCTGGAGGGTTATAATTATGATATTTGCTCCCTTCATCTTGTATTATATGCAGGCATACAGCTTACATAAGCAGGGGAGAGGTTGACCGGGAAATCAGCTGAGGGGCAATGGATTGTAAGTTGTTACTCCAAAGCCCAGGCTCCATTGGTGACATTAACCTGCTGAGTACAGTAGCTACGGCCAACAGGAAAGGTTCTGTTTCTTATCAAGCAGATAGATACCCTTTGTTGGTTTTTCACAACTAAGTGGGGAGGAGAGTCTGATCTATTATAATTAGGCTGGTAATGGTCCTTAAAGGCTGATAGAGTGAACCCTCCACCTCCTAACCCCAAAACAGCATCTCTGTCGCTGACATTGAAGGTACCTTGCATAGTGGTGCCTGATGGGGTTTTAAATGTCACTTTCCTTGTCCCGCCCTAAGTTCCATTCTGATTTAAAATCCATTCTACCATTACCGGAATTGACAAAGGGATAGAGAATAAAGGACTTCCCCCCTCACCTCTGTACATGGGAATGTGTGAGCATACCCAGCTCTTACTCAAATTTGACTGTAATGCTTACAAGTGAGACATATAAGTGTTTACGTGATGGGGTCCAATTTTAAAGGTTGGTATAATGATTGCTTGGATTAGCCAAATCTCATGATGATGTACTCATCCTCCCAAGCCCTCTGCTGTTGTCGGGCACAAGTCCATTCCGGTCCCTCAGCTAAGCACCAGAAATTCTAGCTACACCAAGTTATGTTGCATGGGAGACCCCAATCACTTCGCCCCTCCAATAGAGTTGGCAACATGGTATGGTTAAGGAATCCTGAGTAGCGGTCTCTACAGGTTACCTCCCATGAGCCTATCCCTTGTGTCAGAAGGTTACAATAGACAGAGTCATGGTTGTATGATGCTTGTGATGCCCTGTCCCCAAGTCTACACAATTCCACCTATACTTTCCCTCTGTAACTGGCAGGGCAAGGGTCGTGAGAAGCAGCAAAAGAATAATTCTATCACTTAATTATAACCTACGCAATTGTTATACAATTGTTTAAAGGCTATATCACCTGCACGCAACTTCCCACAAACCCGGTCGCCGTGCGCAATTTCCCGCAAACCTGATTGGCTTGCTTGGAGGTCAACCGTCTCACATATCTGTGAATTGAGGACATTACATAATTTGTTTGCAATTGGTACCAGTATATTCTTTCAACTGATTCTGATGTTTCCCGACGCCCAGCCTTGCATTTCTACGCAGGCACAAGTATCGACACTACTTATGACCTCATAAGGCCATTCCATTTGGGGCGAACCCAGCCTTTCCAGGTAACATCTTCACCATAACCTTGTTGCCCACCGGGGGTAACTCAGGGGCCTGTTCTAGCTCATTTTGTTCATCCTTCGCTATTTGGTGTTCCCTTACCGTTTTTCACATATCCTTCAACTGGGCACTTAGTCCTAAAACATATCATCTAATCCTATCTCATAATGGGCCTCCATCTGCCCTACTGGTAATAATGGACTCGGGTCGTTGCATAGCCCTTCCAGTCATTAGCTCATATGGTGTCAGCCCGGTGGTTCGATTTGTAGTGGCTCTGAGTTTCATTAATATAGCAGGCAACACCTCGGTCCATCTCTTTCCTGAATCCTGCATGGCCTTTGTCAGGGAGGTCTTGAGTATTATATTCATACGCTCCACTATCCCTGAACTTTGAGGGTGGTAAGGTATGTGAAATTTCTGTTTTACCCCATCAGTTGACAAATGGTTTTTACAACCCTCCCCTTGAAGTGTGTGCCTTGATCAGAGTCTATTTGTAATGGTACCCCACATCTTGGGATAACTTCCTCAGCTAATATTCTTGCCACCGTAGTGGCTGAACAATTTTTAGTCGGGAATGCCTCGACCCATCTAGCGAATTGGTCAATTATCACCAAGCAGTAGGTTCTCCCATGTGACTGAAGAAGTTGTCCTGTAAAGTCAATTTGTAGATGTTCCCAGGGACCCTTAGGGTGAGGCTAGTGCCCGATCCTGATTTTTACAGGCCTCCCTGGGTTATACTGGGCACAAGTTACACACCGATGACAATATCGTGCAATGTCCCATCCCATTCCTTTCCACCCCCACTCCTTTCCTATACTGTTCGTCATAGCATTCCTTCCCACATGGGCAGTCCATGATGTAACCGCATCAAGGTGTGCTGAATACATTCTGATGCTAAAACTCTATCGTTTAGTCTCCATACACCTTTTCGTCAGTTGTAGCTCATTGAGCTTTCTACCTTGCGTGTTCTTCTTCAGGTGTGTTAGCATGTAGCTGTGAGATGTCTATCAGGGGTTCAACTTCAGCCGAAGCAGCTGACGCAGCTTGCACTTCTGTTTCTAAAGCTGATTGTGCTGCTTTGTTGGCTGCCTGGTTTCCCTTAAAAATATACCATTCGGGGCTTTGCTTATCTGGTTCTTTTTGGTGTGCCTTTACTTTCAATACCACGGCTTCCAATGGGAGCTCACTGGCATCCAATAAGGCTTCGATTATCTGTCCATGCTTGACTGGAGTGCCCCCCATTGTAACAAATCCCCTTCTTCTCCAAACGGTCATATAGTTATGCACAATTCCAAATACATATCTACGGTCAGTGTAAATGTTGACCCTTCTCCCTGCTGCCTCAGTAAAAACCTGGGTGAAGGCCACTAGCTCTGCCACTTATGCGGACGTACCTCCCTTTATCCTTCCAAATTGGACCACGTGTAAGTCCATGTTTACCACCGCCCATCCTGTTCGCGGTGATCCGTCTACATACTTTCGTGACCCATCCACGGAGGGTCTCCTCCGGTGCCTCCAAGGGCACAACCTTTATTCTATTTTCCTCTGTCTCCTCATCTACATTACTGCATGTGTGTGGTTTCCCTTCACCTAACATTCCTTTGACAGGGTTCTCTCTCATATCTCATACGATGGTGATGGACTTAGAAGGGAGGAAGAAGTACTGCCTCCCATTTTGTCTTTCTCATATTTGAGACAGACCATAATTTTCCTGTGTTTAATATTTCCATCAAGGTATGTTTGGTGTGCAAGATTATATTTCCCGTCATTACAATGGGTTCACTGACTTTTACTGCCCATGTTGCACAATCCAGTGTGGCTTTACATCTGGGAAACCCAGTTACTAAGGGATCCTCCGCCATGGAATAATAACCCACCAGCCGCTGTTTGTCCCCATAGGTTTGGGTTACTACTGCCGAATAGAATCCTCTTTCATTGTTACAATAGATATGAAAATCTTTACTAGCGCCTGGTAACCCAAGTCCTGGGGCCAACATTAATCCTATCTTTAGGTGACTATATACCTCTTCCTGTTCTGATCCCCACTCCACAGCTTCTAAAGCAGGTTTCCCCCCTTTTAACAGCGTTTGGATTGGCTCAATTAATTTGGCATATTCTGGTATGAAGTTGCGGCTGTAATTAAGCAATCCCAAAACCTTCCTCACTCCTCAGACAGTTACTGGCCTTGGCATTTGTTGCATCGCCATTTTCCTGTCTACAGGCATTTCCTTGGTCCCTTTGGATATTAAATGTCCCAAATATAATACCAGTAGTTTTCCTATTTGGGCCTTCTTTAGGTTTGCTTTAGTCCTCAATCTTCCAAGTGCTTCAAGGCCGAGGATAGTGCCATCTGATGTTCCGCTTTAGTTCCAGAGACTATCAAGATGTCATCTACATACTGTAAAGTTGTGCTCCCCTCCAGGAGCTCCACTTGTTCCAGTATCTTACTCATTACCCAGTGAAATATGGCCAGGCTATTATGGAATCCCTAAGGAAGCTAAGTCCATGTATACTGCTTATTACCTACAGACTTATTGCCTCACAAAAGGTTGCTTCAGAAGGTTAGGGTGCATGGAGTTAGGGGTAAGGTGTTAGCATGTATAGAGGATTGGCTGTCTAATAGGAAGCAGAGAGTTGGTATCAATGGGTGCTATTCTGGTTGGCGGTTGGTGACTAGTGGAGTGCCGCAGGGATAGGTGCTGGGGCCTCAACTATTTACCATTTATATAGATGATCTGGAGGAGGGGGCTGAGAGTAGGGTGACAAAATTTGCTGATGACACGAAGAGGGGTGGAAAAGCAAATTGCGCGGAGGGTGTGGAAAGTCTGCAGAGGGATCTGGATAGGCTGACCGAGTGGGCGAGGACCTGGCAGATGGAGTACAATGTTAGCAAGTGTGAGGTTATCCACTTTGGCAGTAATACTAGTAGGAGGGATTACTATTTAAAGGGCAAAAAGCTGCAGCATGCTATGGTGCAGAGGGACCTGGGGGTCCTTATGCATGAGTCACAAAAACCCAGTCTGCAGGTACAGCAGGTGATAAAGAAGGCAAATGGTATGCTGGCCATTATAGCGAGGGGGATAAAATATAAAAGCAGGGAGATCTTGCTGCAACTGTACAGGGCACTGGTGAGGCCGCAGCTGGAGTACTGTGTGCAGGTTTGGTCGCCGCACTTGCGCAAGGATATTTTGGCCTTGGAGGGAGTGCAGAGGAGGTTCACTAGGCTGATACCGGAGATGAGGGGGTTGGACTATGAAGAGAGACTAAATAGACTGGGTCTGTACTCGTTGGAGTTTGGAAGGATGAGGGGGGGATCTTACAGAGATGTATAAGATAATGAAAGGGATGGATAGGGTAGAGGTAGAGAGATTCTTCCCGCTTAGAAAGGATAGCACGACTAGAGGGCACAGCCTCAAGATAAGTGGGGGGGACAGTTTAGATCGGAGTTGAAGAGGAATTTCTTCACTCAAAGGGTGGTGAATCTCTGGAATTCTCTGCCCGTTGAAGTGGTGGAGCTACCTTGCTAAGTATATTTAAGTTACGGGTAGATAGGTTTTTGACAGACAAGGGAATTAAGGGTTATGGGGAGAGAGCGGGAAAGTGGAACTGATCCACTTCAGATCAGCCATGATCTTATTGAATGGCAGGGCAGGCTCGAAGGGCTAGATGGCCTACTCCTGCTCCTATTTCTTATGTTCTTATGTTCTTACTGTGAAAGCAAATTTACCCTGAGAATTAAAATCCAAAGGGATGGACCAAAACCCATTGGTAATGTCTAAAAATCTCATAGGATGGTGACAATCCGTTTAGGATAGTGGAGGGGCTGGCCATAATGGGATGTAGTTTAGGAGTTACTTTATTTAAAGCTGAATAATCAATGGTTAATTGGTAACTCCCATCCAGTTTGGACACCAGCCAAGTTGGGGAGTTAGTGGTATAGTGGTCTTCCGCAGGGTTCCTTTTTTCACCAATCCCTTCATAATTTCCTCAACCGCCTTTTTGGCTTCAGGCTTAATTGGATATTGTGAGGTTTATGCTCCGAATCTTCCACTATTATGGGGTCAATTTCAATTAGCCCAGTATCATGTTTAGTTTTTGCCCAGACCCCTGGAACTAGGCACAAATGGCACCAAATCCATTACCTGCCACTCGCGTCTGATTACAGATATGGCATGGACAATTCCTAAATGGTTTACATACGTTCCTATCCTGTCTTTTCTTCCAAAATTGATTCAGGGCAGGGCCAAAGCAATTCACCCTTCCCACAATCTATTAAGACTTTGTATTCCTTCATCAGGTCATTTCCCATAGTAGTTCCTTCATTATTTTTACATACATAAAATCGCATAGGTCTATACAGATTATTAATTTCTACTAGGGTGGTTTTGCTTAAGTAGGCATGGGTCTTCTGTCCGTTAATTCCTCTTACATAGATCATTTTATTAGCAGTGGGTAAGGGTAGGTCAGTGATAGATAGTGATAGAAATGCTGTGTCCACCAGCATTTCACATAGTCGGCCCCCTACTAGTGCAAACACGTAGATTCTACCCTCCTTCTTACCCAAACTTGCGGAGGCTGCCCCTTGTCAGTTTACCCCTTCTGCGATGGCGGGAAAAGCCTGACTAAGTCGTCTGTATTTGCTCCAACAAGTGGCCTCTGTGTGGCCATCCTTATTGCAAAATTGACATATAAGCATTTTCCTCTTACCCCCCACTTCGGTGCCCTACAGTCCCGAACAAAATGTCCTGGCTTCCCTCAATTATGATAAGTCCCTTTAGGCTTGATCCCATTAGTTAAGGCTGTGTTCTCCTGCTTTGTTCTTGGGTATTGTTTATCGTCTGGTCTGACCTTAATCCCAGGAGCCCATTCCACTAACTCATCATAGTTCTTGGTACTAAGAACTCCCATTTTAAGGATTTTTTGGTGAAGCTGGCAACAAATGTTTGTGAAAAGCCCTATCTGTTGGGCAGTTTCAGGTATTCCCGAACATTCTTGGTATACTCTAAAGAGTCACTCCCCAAATTTGGAGGCTCCTTCACCCCTTTGTTGTTTAGTATTGTAATTCTGGACCAGTTGGTTGGTGTGTTGCCCAAGACTTGTTGGAATTCCGCCTTAAACCGATTAAGCAGTTCCGCCATTGCATTGATCTTGGCATTTGTCTCTATCGCATACATCCACCTTCTGCATCGGTAATCCAACCGAGCTTGGTTGGCGGCGTTATTCTGGCCCGCTCCATCACCCATTAGTCTCCACTTGTCTGTGGGCAAGTGACCCATATCAACTGGTGCACATCCTGCAAGTATAACTGGTATCCAACCCAAATGGTGTCCAGTTCTGCCCAAAATTTGCTATTGTTACTTCGGGGCTGGAGCCTTCCCAGGGATGCCAAAACTTGTTGTCTTTCTCCTGGGGGAAAGGGTTTGTATCAGGCAATGCGATTCTGTAATGTCCCGCCCTGAGTTATGGGAGCGAGATCATAGACCACTTCCTTATCAGGGTCGAAGTCTCATACAGGTGCCATGGATTTTATGGCCAATCCATAGAGAGGCAAAGATCCCCAGCCGGAGTCCTCTCTAAAATTTGGTTTCTCTTTTCTAGTTCTCTATTGCGTGATTCCAACATTTTGATATTTCTTTGTCATCAGCCCATTTCTTACCCAAGACTGAGACTTGTTCAATTAATCCGGCTAATTGGTGAACTAAGGGAACTCCAATTTTCTTAGTTCTGTCTTTCTTTTCTTTTTCCAACCATTTCTTTGTTGGTCTAACAGGTGAGATGAGTCCCACCTCCCTTTTTTCATCTGTTTAAGGAGTCTGTCCCTCTCAGTCATATACTCGTTTATCAGGGATCCTGGGGGTCCCCACTGTCCTTGTGATCCCGCCATAATACAGATAAATTTATACTCACCATCTGGAGTCTTCTATCCTCTCTTCTCGCTCTCTCCCCCTAGGCTGCTCTTATCCGAGTCCGGTGATACCTGTCAGGGGTGATCAGATCCCTCTGTATCACGGCTTACACTAGTAAGCTTACCCATTAAGCTGGCTTTTCCTTCTACTCCAGTGGTCACTCAGACAGTTTCTTTCTTACTCATGTCTGAACATCACACTCCAGGCATCTTTTTCTCCAGTCTATACATCCACTTCAAATCCTGACCTTTGTGTGGGGGATTTCCCTTCTTAACAACTGATCTAAGGCTGGGTGTTAAAGACAAATGCCTTCTTGTCTGTATACGTTCAACTCAGACTCATTCACTCTCACAGTCTCTCATCACAGACTGTCATCACAGATGATCACCCACTGTAGTTTGACTCACCCTGTTAAGTTCAGTATTCTATTCTGGTGCCCCACTTGTGGCATTCAAATGGGCCCGCAAACAGAATCCCAGGGTTCAGCACCACATTGTTGTAAGTAAAAGGACACCCCTGAGACTGTTAGTGAGTCAAAGTACAGTAGTTTTATTTCAGAAGCTTTTGGGAGAGACCTGGCATCTAACAACGGTTTACCAGGCCTCTCCCTGAACACAAATAAGTGTGGGTATTTATATATCATGGATCCCAGCACCAATCACAATCCGCAACGCTTCTAACTCCAGTCACGACGCAGCCCCCGGCTTCAGCCAGGACCTGCAGTTTGTCTGGCATCTTCAATCATAATGCAGTCATCGGTACAATCATGACCCACAGCTTTTCCAACAGCTTTGGCAGCCTCTTCATTGAAGTAACTTGTGTGGTCGCGGCTTCCCAGCAGGAGTCCTCCTGTCAAATAGCCGTCATCGCACTCTACCATCTGCGGTTGTTTAACTATGTTTAGCTAGTACAAACAGGTAAGGTTTGCAATGTCTGTAAAATAACATTCACATTTAACTATCTGTCTTTATGGAAATGAAAGTTAAAGAATGAAAGACATGAACAAGTAAGGAAAACATGAATAAATAATTTATATTGATGCCAGGAGCAGTATAAGCTTGAGGAGATCAGTCATGAGGAAGGGTTATGTTTGTGTTATATGCTAGATAAAAAAATTAATTAAATTCATTAACCCTTTCCCTTCTTCAACAAGTATGTGCATTACAGTTAGAAATTATGTCAGCTTGACTGTGCTGACGCTAGTCAGAATGTGCAAGTATTTAGGTATGTGTCTCTGGCCGGCTTCACCAGGTGCAGCCTGTTGTTGAATGCACACAGGTGGCTGATAAACCCAACTTAACAAAGTGTGTTTATAAACAGCGAGAGATCTTACCTTATCAATCTTCAGCAGATGCACAACCGCAAGAAAATGTATGTATCAGATTCCCAGGGAACTGCCATGCTACATGTATCCTGCGGTAGTCTATGCAGGCTGACTTAAGGCGTGGCTGCTAGGAGACAAAGTATATCCTCTTCAAACTTGGCTATTGACACCTGTGAAGAATTCCATCATTGTATTTCAAGAGTGATATAATGACAGTCATGTAATATTGAATAAACTATCAGCATAACCAAGCTTTATTTTAGGTGCTTGGAAAGATCAAAAGCAGCTAAAATATTTGGAATTAGTGTGGTGTGCTATGGCCTGGACAACATTTCAGCAGCAGCAATTTTTAGAATTACAGGAGGAGCAATGATTAGACATTTTATTGTTGCTCAATAGGTTACAATAGCTGAATAAAACTTGGAGACGCTGCACCTTCAACATGGGCTCTCCCAAGCTGTACTTGCTACCAATTGTCTGCTTGCTTTCAACTTGTGAAGTCTGAGTCACTAGGTGAAATCCCAACTAACTGTCTAACAGAACCTATTGAACTGCAAGTATCTGCACAGTGCATGGTAAGCATTTGTCATTGATTGTGACTGCTCCTGTACTCAGGAAGGCCCTTGGGGCAAAAGAATATGTGAATTAATACTGGAAAAATGAATGGATTGCAAAGTAATTTTATGAAGACAAGCCATAATTCACTTGCTACTGAAATCAAGTCAACAAGGGCGGCATGGTTGCACAGTGTTTAGTACCGCTGTCGCATAGCGCCAGGGATTTGGGTTCAATTCTGGCCTTGGGTCATGGTCTGTGTGCAGTTTGCATTCTCCCCGTGTATGTGTGGGTTTCCTCTGGATACTCTGGTTCTCCCCATAGTTCAAAATTGTGCAGGTTAGGTGGATTGACAATGACAAATTGCCCCTGAGTGTCAAGGGGATTAGAAGGGTGAATACAAATGCAATCTGGTCAACTCGAAACTGACACAAACACAGCAAGCACATAAGCAGCCCACCACATGCACAGGGCAAAAGATGCACTCTGTTCACCTGCTTCAAGCAAAGGTGGAAAAGTTTCAATGAATGAGATGTTATGCTTTATTATTTAAGAGTTTATGTTAACTGTTAATTTCTGTGGTTGTATCTTTAGAGAGGAAGTGTTCTACAAACAAGTGTTTAAATATCAATGTTTAATATTTTGTAGGGCCTGTCAAGTTTTTCACTGCCCTATCAGTTCACTCTGAATACAATACAGTTGCAAATTAGGGTCTTGAAGTTTTCAGTTGGAATCCTTCTACTTCTATTTTTGGAGGAGGTGAATATACTGAATACTGGATTGGAGGCTTTTAAAGTGAAACATGGAGAAGACAAATGTTTCCTATTAGCAGATACCAACTCAACAGAGTTTATAGTCCAAAAAATCTTAATTAGGAGCATTTTTAACAATTTGCTCAATGAGAAACTCATCAACTACAGGTTTTACATTCTGTTTGATTTAACTTTCCATTAGCTTTAGTGTAAGGTGAAGGTTGGAGTACAGGTTAATGGTGAGCCTAATTCTTAGAAGATCATTAAAGAAAGAGACAGAATGTATGAATGCCATATTACACCAGGAAATTGTACAAGAATAGGGAAAATTAATAATCGGACAAATTTAAAGACTTTAGCTGCAATCTTACCTTCATGCCCTGCTGTCCAAAGGATGGGGTGAGCTGGTAAGATCACAAGAGAGCCAAGAAATTGGGTTTGCACTCAACTTCTTGCCTCCCACAATCTTACTGGTACTGGATAGCTGGCGCATTCAGCCTTGCATCTGAAAAGCGCATGAAGCTGAATATATTATTTAAGTGAATTCAAATTCTTATTTGAATGTAATTAGCGAGCCCAGGACAGAATCGTCAGGGTTCACTTCCCTCTGAGGCCTCACTGGGATAGGTTGTCTCTGGTGAGGATCAATTATGGTCTTCCATCAACGGGGATCAGACGTAATTGCCTTGTCAGTAGAACCATTGAGGCCACCCCAGGAGATCAGGGCCAGGGAGGTGCCCCTTGGGCAGTGCCAGCCTGGCACACTGACACTGTGAGCCTGGCACACTGGTAGTGCTCACTGGGTACTGGGCAGTGCCATGGTGGTGGGGACTAAGGGGGTGAGGTCAAATGAGGGGGCAGGGCCAGACTGCATTCTGCACAGTGATCAGTGGGAGGGGGGGGCCTGGTGGTTTTGGCTGCGATCAATCAACATGAAAGGGGTGATCGTTTCAGGCTGGGGGCTCGCGATTGTGGAATCCCATGGTAGCGATCTTAAAGGAAGTGGCTGTGGAGATACTGGAGCCATTGGTTATAATATTTCAAGATTCCCTGGATTCCGGAAAGGGTCCTGAGGAAAAGGCTAATATAAATGAGAGAAAGGCAGAAAGTAAGAACCTACAGAACAGTTAGTTTAATGTCTGTCATTTGGAAATTGTTGGAATCTATTATTAAGGAAGTAGTAATGGGCATTTGAAAGTTAAAACACAATCCATCAGAGTCAGCATGGTTTTATGAAGCAATGATCATGTTTTACTAACTTGCTAGAGTTCTTTGAGGGTGTTTTGCCCCAGGGCCTTCACAAGTATAGCTGAATGGATAGTGGGGCTTCTGTAGGTGCAGTGTATCTGGACAGCCAGAAGTTGTTTGATAAAATGCTTAATTCACAAAGTAAGAATCCACAGGGTTGGGGATAATATATTAGCTTGGATACAGGATTGGCTAACCAAAAGAAAGCAAAGTTCAGGGATAAATGTGTCTTTTTCTGGTTGGCAAGCTGTAACTAGTGGTGTGCCACAATATTCAGTTTTTAGGTCCTAACTATTTACAATTTATATTGATAACTTGAATGAAGGGATACAATGTAGTAAATGTACTACAATTAATGTCAAATTTTCAGTTGGCATTAAAATAGGTGGGAAAGTGTTACATATTTAAAAAGATTGCAGGTTGCTTTAAGAGCTGATCACATGATTTGATGGTGATGTTGTTAGAATGTTGCTACAGGTTGCTGTTTCACTTTCAGTTTATACTCTGTGCAGTGCAGAGAGTATCTCTTCTAATAAAACTTGAGTGTTAGTTTGAATCTACATGTGCCAATGATATTTCTCCTATTTGTTAAAACCTACAATCTCATTACAGAAGGAAAATTGATGGCCAGTCAATTTAAACAAAAAAATTTGTTTCGTTGAGAACATCGAGAAAAGATCCTAAGTAGAAGGAAAATATTGTGGGTCCACACACTTCGAATATTAGAAAGTTAGGGAGAATCAACAACAGGATTAAAGATTGAAGAACCAGTGTAGGAAGACAAGAAAGAAAAAAGCTTTGCATGTGTTTTAAAAATGTTTTTTTTCCATTCAGAGAAGGGTGAGATTCGAGACACTATCTAACATATTTGAAAAGCAGGATGCCTTGCTGTACAGCTGGGGTCATTTGGTAAAAAATACACCAAGTCACCAGGTCTTTGGGGTAAAAAGGGGAGTATTTGGAAGAATATAAAAATATATATTGAGCTATCTGAAGTCTCTCGTGCCTGCAAAAAGATGGCAAGTCAATTAGGATCCATGGGGCCATTCAACGAATAAAATGAATATTGGAGTTTCTATGAAGAGAGATTTCAGTGTTTTGTATAAATGAATAAAATCGAAAATGAGTTGCTCTTACCAGTTTTTCTCAATACAATAGGAGGTAAAACCTTCCCTGGAACATAGTTCATCCAGCAAAGCCAAAATCAAAACTTATGATGATCTGACAAAGATCTTGAAGAGCATCACTCTCCAAAGCCACTGACCATTGAGGAATGGTTCAGGTTTCACTGCAGAGTTCAAGCAGAAGGCAAAAACATTGTTCAGTTTGTGGCAATCTTAAAAAGGCTGGCACAACATTAAGTTTGGCAAATTGTTAGAAGGCACTGTTTGAGATTGTCTAGTTTGTAGTCTCCAAAAATAGGCTATCCAAACAAGATTGATTATTGAACACTCTTTGACGATGAAGACAGCAGTAGAAATTACAATGTTGATGGAACTGGCTGCTAAATGTCTTTACAATTTAATGCAGGAATGAAGATCCACAAATTGGAAATTGTCCTTAAGAAGTCAAAACAACAATAAGCATGCCACAGATGTGCCAAATTGGGTAATTCAGCAACTGACTGCTTCGGCAAATATAGTCAATTCAAGTATTGTGGCAAAATGGGTCACATTGCAAAAGTTTATTGGACAGGATCAGCTTCCCCTGAGAGGAATATTCAGAAGAAGAACTTGGGCACCTTCAAGAAGAAGAACAAGTTGCATCCTACAAAAATAATTTACAACATGGAGGAAAAGAATTATGACTGTGAAGAAGACAATGTCCAGAAAAATGATGAAGCGTTCCAGCTGAACCTCTTATGCATTCAGGGTGTATCACATGGATGCTGAGGATTCTGAAATTAAGCAACAACCTATTGTGATGGACACTGGTGCTGCTGCATCCTTAAGTCCTGAGACTGCATACTAACAAAAATTGAAGTATCTTCATTTAAAACTAGCTAATGTAATTTTAAGGATGTATTTAGAGATTGTGACATTAAAAGGTTAGATCAAGATCAATGTAGAGTTGAGTGGGCAAACAATGGAGTTACCTCTCCATGTGGCCATGATAATTTTCCAACCCTATCTGGGAGATCTTGGTTGGAGAAGATAATGCTTAACTGGAATGCTGTCAACAGATTGGTTGATGCCAGTCAGACCTACAGCACCTCCTGGATAAATGCATGAGTGCACTAAAAGAGATACTTGGCTCAATGAAGAGAGTGCAAGTGAAACTCAAGATAAAGCATAATAATCAATCAAGAAGTCTGAAAGCAAGAATGGGGTCATATGCAATTCAACCCAAGTTCAAAGAAGAATTAGTATAACTTGTTAACACCAGTGTGTAGGAGCCAGTTAAAATAGCACCTGTCATGAAACTAGATGGTTCTGTTCATATCTGTGGTGATTTTAAAACAACCATAAATCCAGTTTTGTGTGCTGATCAATATCCGCTCCCTTTAGTTGAAAATTATGTTTTTTGGGTTATCAGGTGAGTGTAAATTCTGTAAGATTGATCTTTCACAAGCATATTCACAGATGCCTACAGCTGTTGAATTGCAACCATTGCTTATTGTCATTACCCGTAAATCATTTTCATCATAAAATATTGCCTTTCGTAAAAACATCCGCACATGTCCTAAAAACATCTGCACCAACCACAATCCAAAGATTGTTAGATCATATTTTAAGTGATCTCTCTTATGTACAGTTACCTTGATGATATTTTAATTACAGGGTCCAGTGAAAAAGGACATTTGAATAATTTAGAAGCAACATTGGAATGTCTTCAAGCACACGGTCTGCATATCAAAAAAGAAAAGTATATTTTCCAGCTGTCTGTTCAGTATTTGGGTCATGTTATTGGGAGTAAAGACCTGCCTAAAGCACTAAAAGGATGGATGCTATTTTAGAAGTACAAATGTGATGCACTTGTTAACACACAGGCCAGAGAAACAAAGGTATTTTGTGAAGTTAGTCTAGACTCTAAGCTTTACATTTGATTTTGGCATTGGTGAATATAAGATGTTTACTCTAGGTATGATTCAAGTGACCTGCTAGGAAGTTTTCATTAAACAAAGTTTATTTACGAACAGTTAAAATATAACAAAAAGAAATAGCGCAACTTTTACCAATTATAAGACTTAATCATTACACAGACTGTGAGAAAGCATGCTTTGCAGAAATCTGAAGTATTGGTTCATTTTAATCAGAAGCTACCATTACTGCTTGCTTACGATGCCTCACTATTATGAAATAGGGGCAACAGTTTCACACATTATCCCTTCAGGAGAAGAACGACCGATAGCTTTTACTTCATATACTCTGTCTAGTGCTGAATCTAACTATGCTCAGCTAGATAAAGAAGCAGTGAATATAGTTTTTAGCATAAGAACGTTTCAGGTGGAAGTGGTACCACCAACTGGTTTTGCTAATATTCTTTGTTTATTGCTGTGACAGTGTCTCAAATTCAGAGATACACCAAAAATTCTCCCATGATAAGGAAAGTGATGTATATAGTATTGAAAGAAATGATAGCTGGAATGTATTATCCACATCCTGATTTGAAACCATTTATGTCAAGGAAGGTTGGGTTGACCGTCCAAGGTGGGTGTCCATCGTGTGGAATCCGAGTGATTATTCCTCCTATTCTCTGTGAAAGAGTTCTTGCAAAACTACATTAAGGACATCCTTGTATAGTCCAGATGAAGGAATTAGTTATTTTTGGTGGCTGGATTTGAATGCTCAGATGGAAGAAAAAAATGGGACAGTACCAATCCTGTGCACAAATAAGAAATACACCACCATTGTTTATTCCTGTTTGGCGCAAGAGTCGTAAGGAAATTGTGGCCAAGCTCTGGCTCACAAGGGAAATTAGAGATAGTGTCAGATTCAAGGAAGAAGTATACAAATTGGCAAGAAAAAAATAATAGGTGTGAGGATTGGGAGCAGTTTAAAATTCAGCAAAAGAGGACCAAGGGATTGATTAAGAAAGGAAAAATGGAGTATGAAAGTAAGCTAGCAGGGAATATAAAAACTGTAAAAGTTTCTATAGATGTGTAAAGAGAAAAAGATTGACAAAAACAAATCTGACAGTAAGAAACAGGAGAATTCATTACGGGAATAAAGACATGGCTGAGGAATTAAATTTGTACTTTGCTTCAGCCTTCATGAAGAAAGACATGAATAATGTGTCAGAAGTTCTGAGAGAAACATGTTTTAGTGAGGAGCTGAAGGAAATCAGCATTAGTAGAGAAATGGTTTTGGGGAAATTGATGGGAATGAAGACGAATAAATCTCCAGGTCCTGATAATGTTCATCCCAGTATACTTAAGGAAGTGGCCCTGGAAATAGCTCAGGTGGTTATTTTCCAAAATTCTTGGTACTCTGGAATAGTTTCTACAGATTGGAGGGTAGCTAATGTAAGCCTGCTATTCAAAAAGGGAGATAAAGAGAAAACAGGAAACTATAGACCAGTGAGCCTAACATTGGTACTGGGGAAGTTGCTAGAGTCTATTATCAAGGATTTCATAACTTGGCATTTGGAAGGCAGTGGTATAATCAGACAAAGTCAGCATGAATTTACAAAAGGGAACATGCTTGACAAACCTATTGGCACTCTTTGAGGATATAACTAGTAGAGTTGACCGAGGAAAACCAGTGGATGTAGTTTATTTAGACTTTCAAAAGACTTTCGACAAGATCTCACAAGACAGATTACTACGTAAAGTTAAAGCACCTGGGATTGCAGGTAATGTCTTGAGATGAATAGAAAGCTGGTTAGCAGATAGGAAGCAAAGAGTTGGCATAAGTAGGTCTTTTTCTGATTGGTAGTCAGTGACTTGTGAGGTTCCGCAGGGATCTGTGCTAGGACAACCAACTGTTCACATTATATATTAAGGATTTGGATGAGGGAACTTGAGTGTATTATCTCCGAATTTGCAGATACAAAGTTGAGTGGGAGGGTGAGCTGTGACGAGGATGCAGAGATGCTTCAGGGTGATTTTGACAGGCTGAGTGTGTGTACATCTGCATGGCAGATGCAGTATAATATGGATAAGTGTGAGGTTATCCACTTCAGTAGCAATAATAGGAAGACAGATTATTACTTGAATGGGTATAAATTGAGAGAGGTGAATACTCAGCGGTGGGGGCTGGTGCCAACTGGGTATGGGCACCTTGGTAGTGCTAGCCCGTGCTCCCTGGCACTGCCCAAGGTCCAAAGTGCCCATGCCCAGGGGGCACCTTGACAGTGCCCAGCGGGCTTCGGGCAGTGTCAAGGGGGTGGGGTCTACTGTGGGCAGGGTCTACATGTGATCAGTGGGGGTGGGGGTCCTGCAGCCTCTCTACATTAGTATCGTCTGGGATGGAGGGAGGATAGTGATTGGGGCGGGCTGGGGGGAGTGGTCAGCAATGAGGCCAGTGATATGTGTGGGGGTGGTGGGTTTTGGGTGCCAGCAATGAGGCTAGCGATATGTTTTGGGGGGGTGTGGGGGCCAGCAATGAGGCCAGTGATGTGTGTAAGGGTTGGAGGACAGTGATCTAGACGTTAGGAGGTATTTTCAGCAATCTCCCAGCGCTTTGTGCACGCGCGGTTTTCACTCATCCCGCCAATTTCAGACTCTTTGGCATGTATAGTCACCCCCCCAACTAACTCCCCCCCAACCCACTCCAAGCATTTAATGATATGCATGACTGAGACCTCTACAGTGTACAGAGCACGGAGATTTGGGTGAAAAGCTGAACTGAGAAAACAGTTGGAATTTAGAACAGTTTTCCCGCCAATTCAGCACTTCTGGGTGAATCACTCCCATGTTTCTTGATGATTGTGTGAAGATGATGTAGGATTAGTTCCAAGTGAAGAAGTGTCTACTGAAGTTCCAAATCAAGCTTCTAGAGTCAAGGACAACCAAATTCCAGAATATCATATACAGCTAAAAAGGAAATTAAAATCCTCTTGTTTGTGTTTATTATTGACTGTGTATAATGATTAATGATGGATAGTATTGTGTCTATGTATTATTGCTCTCTGTATTTTAGTAATTTGTCATCATGACCACAGAAGTAAAGGGATCAGGATGTTATATATTTAAAAGGATTGACCAATGGAGCCTACAGTATATAGTATGCTTGGTAAAAAGCAATAAAAATAAGTAATTCTTTGAGAATGTTGTCCCCTGCTTGGAAAAAAGCCTGAATTACAAGCTAATCCAGAACCTTTGAAGTTTCAAAAATGACAAACCACTAAAATGAGCTGGCACTGCCCCTCACCACTCAGCCTTTCTGGGAACTTTCTCCTAAGTGGGTAGAGGAGTTGGAAAAATCGAAAGATGAAAATCCAATGTGCTAAGTTAGTGAAGAAAGGGGTGATTTTAACCACTTAACAAACCTTGTGAAATTAACCACAGAGTTCAGAAAGCCTTGAGTTGTCAGTCAAACAATGTTTCTTCTGGGAAGCAGTGTTTTATTATTATATTAACTTTGCAGATCTGAGCCAAGCTTCATTATATATTCTTGGCTGAGAGCCCACACAGCTATTAGAATGCCAGGAAGATCCTGCAGGATCTTCCTTTTGGAAGATCTGCAATGGAACCAGCCTAATTGGGAGTGCCAGATAGGGACTTTTGACAGGGACCAGCCAGCACTCTTAAAAGGAATTCCTAAAAATCATACAGCCAGGGAGGGAGCCAGAAATCCCTGAATCATGATTTGACCGCCAGTGAAAATCCGAGTATTGGTTAATTTTAATCCAGGCCATTGTATCCATAAATGCTTAATTCTGAAACAAATCTGTCTAATGCGAATTAGATAGATTCAGCTACACCTGAATTTTATGTTGAACAGGTAGTTAATTGTTCACATTCGTATTTTCTGGTCCTCTGAAACTAGACGTCCGATCACGAAGATCTACCGAACAATTAAAGGGTACACAGATCTTCAATCACAGTAGCACCACAGGAAGTGGTGGCCAATACTGTGGTTGCAGCAGGCCCCAGAGCAGAAGCTGTCAAAGAGGCCTGAAAAGCAAGAAAGTAGGATTGGGGCTTGATAGGCCAATTAGCAGGCCCTGGTAAGGTGGGGGAGGTGATCTGTGACTCACTAAGCACCATTATGATGATGCCCTGGTGCTAAGTAGTTTGACTCCTACCTGAGCTCTGCATGGGCTCTGGGGATGCCATGGCAGATGTTGTAGGTTGCTGCCAATGCATGCCATCCACTGTAGCCAGTGAATGATTTGAGTGCCTTAATTTTCACAGTAGCAGTGCATTGAAGGGCTGCAACCACCAACATCTATGTGTAGGGTCCCCCTGGTGACTGTTGGGGCAAGTTCATTCCTGTTGGAGGCTAATCAGAGACTAATTAATCACAAGTGTGGGGTGAAATAACATTCATTGGTGCCAATAAAAGTGCCTTCAGAATAAGTGCTAATATAAAAAAAGTGAAAGTAAGACTTTAAAGTGCCTAAATATTCTATCTACCTAGTGCTGCCCTTCACCCGTGCCATCTTAGTGCTGCTACAACTTCTTAATCTTATGTAGCCTACCACTATTTCTCAGTGTCTCTCCAGGATATACATTGGAGATGGATGTGGCCACCTGCCTACCACACCCCGTGGCCTGTGATGCTCTTGGCACTTGTCCTCTGGAGGACCTGGACCTTGAGGGCCCTGGCCAGCTTCCAAGTATTATGAACATATCCGTGCCATCCTGTTCATCTCCCTGCACCTGAGATGCCCCTGTGTCAGGAAGGGGGTAGTGAGAAGTTGTAGTCATTGCTGCAGTCTCCTGGGTGGAAGGCCCCAGCACAGGCTCGAGCCCTTCCTCTACCCTTGGGGTTCCTCTGGGTTCCTGGATCACTCAATGGGATGTCGATGCTTCTGCTGTAAGCTTCAGAAGCTCCAGGGTCACTTGGCCCTGCCAGTCCCGGGTTCTTGTCATGGTATGCAAACCCTCAACAATGGCCCTTTGAGTCTGATGCCATCTTTCAATGGCAGCAGCAAATGCCCTTTCAGACTGGGCCACATTTTACAGCCTCTCAGCCATGACACTCTGTGAGTGGGCCAAGTTCTTAAGGGTTGCCGTAGCTGACTGTGTTTCAGCGCTATCTTGCTGGATCTCATGCAAGCTCTCAAACCTCTCAGCCCCGGGCTACAGAATCTCAAGGAGCCTGTTGAGGGACTCACCTGTGACCTGCTGTATCTCAGCCGTGGCCCTCTGGGACTCTGATGTGGCTTGTTGTGACTTGGCCGTCGCTTGGAGCCGACCACTCATGGTGAGGATTCCCTGCCCCAGGCTTTCCACTGCAGATGCCACTCTTACAGTGTTGGGCTGGGAACCACGCAAGACAGGCAATAGCTGGTCCGCCTGAAAGCTTTGGGATTCCTCCCAACAGTCTCGCAGTCGGTCCAGTGTGGCTGTCAGCCTCTCCTACATTCCCTAACTCTGCTGCTGCATCTCCACCAGCTGAGGGAAAACTGATCGCATGTAGCCTGGAGCTAGCTGAGTCCTCACCTCTAGCAGGCCCCCACATGCCAGAGGCCTCGGACATTCCCTGTTCCACAAATATACATCAGCAGATGTGCTCTGCATACCAAAGAATAACTTAGATGTCTCGCCACTAACTTGACCCACTGATGTGATAATCTCTGCAATGGTGAATTGTGAGGTGAAAGCTGAAGACTGAAAACTGGTGCTGGCCTTGAAGATCCCATCTTCGGCTTCCTCTGAGGAATCTTCCTAGCTGTCAAAGGGAGGATGAATGGGAGCGGCAGAGGGGAACATGATGGCTGATGGTCCTAGTGCATCTGGGTCCCTTCCTGCAACACAGAACAGAAGGTTAAGTGCAAGGGAGGAAGAGGAACTGGGATGTATGCAATTTACTTGAGATATGTCCAACCACTGGAGGATTGGCAAGTGCTCTCTTCTGTGGTCCAGCCCAATCATGTTGTTGCTAGTGTTATGGATCCCCTCCTCTTCTGCATGTTACAGTGCCCGGTACCAAAAGTGGGTGAGGGCCCTGATCTCAGGCATACCACCCCCTGTCTTTGCCCTCTCCCAGCGGTTATGGGCATTCTTCTTCTGTGGGGACAGAAGGAGCCATGCAAAATATGATGGCAGAAGTCCTGCAAGGTATCGGGAGTGGCCCTCAGAGGACAAGGGTTGTGATACTCTTGGGGGTCAGGGGTTGGAAACATGCAGGGTGCTAGGGAGGGGTGAAGGAACCTGGGGGACCTTTAGAGAGAAGATGCTAGATGAGGTTAAACATTCTCCCTTGCTAACCAGATTAGGGCATTCAGTTTTTTGTGGCACTGCCTTTTGGTCCTCTCAGCCTTGGCACTCACACATGCTGACACTACCTCCCAGGCTGCTTTTCCATCCCTTCCCCTTGGACAGCCTCTTGCTGGCGGAAACAGTGTGACTTGATTTGCCTCCATTGCCTCCAGCAACATGGCAAGATCTCCATCAGACAATCTGAGGGCTGTCTTCCTCAAAGCCATTTCCTCCTGCACTACCTGCCTGTCTGTCCATCCTTAGGGTTTTTGTGGCGCTCTCCCTTGTTAGGGCAGATCAGTTTGGGTGAGTCATTCACCCATTAGAGCATTGCAGCAAGCTTAATGTAGTTTGCCTTGTTACCATTGAAGGAGGGGTGGGGTTCTTTTAAGAGAGCTGCTGTTTTTGAGCATTTTCTGTGTTTGCGCAGTTTGTGGCTCTGATCTGAGCTATGGGCTGCCTGGCAAATTAAGCCCCACCCACTGCCTTTAGTGGCTAGAAATGGTTTAGCCCGTATCTTCAATGTTGAAGTGCATAATATTGGGAGTGAAAACTCGCCCCAAAAAAATCATAAACTCTCCTGTTTTCACGCTAGCTAGACACTTCAAAAAAATCTCGTATATTTCGCCCAGTGGGTGCAATTCTCCCATTTACGCTCTTAAGTGCTCCCACCATCGGGAAAACTAGAGTATTTCCTGCTGTGTTAGTAGCATCTGTTAGGTGGTTTTCACCTGCCGTGAGTGTGTACAAATATGCATAGTACAAAACACATTTACCAACCCAGCTTCACATGGTTCAGGGTTCTCAAAATTTGGAGACAGGAACCCCCTCCCCACCACAGACATGGCAATTCCCTGCTGACAAGGGGAGCACCCTAACCCATCAACACATAAGGGCATTGTCCCCCATCACTAAAAGATTAGATCACCCCCCTCCAACAACACCATGCAGGCATGCAAGTGACCTGATACCCCCTCTACCCCACAACAGAGGTATTCCAAGATGTGGTGCCCTCTGAGCTCTTCAGGCCACACCCCTTGGCAATACCAACATTGCATTGCTCCTTCGCATCCTGGCACTGACATCCTGACCTGGTGCTTTGGACTCCAAGGGTATGGAGGTAAGGGCTTTGCTCATATGCCCCTTTGCTGCTGACAGAAAAAAGGAAGTGAAACGTCCTGGCTGGCTGGTGTATAATCGATCTAGTTTAAATTTAAGTATTATTGTTACAAATAGGCTTACGTTAACACTGCAATGAAGTTACTGTGAAAATCTCCTAGTCACCACATTCCGACGCCCATTTGGGTACATTGAGGGAGAATTTAACGTGGCCAATGCACCTAACCAGCACATTACTTGGATTGTGGAGGGAAACCGGAGCACCCAGAGGAAACCCGGGTAGACATGGGGAGAACGTGCAGACTTCACACAGACAGTGACCCAAACCAAGAATCGAAACCCAGTCGCTGGCGCTGTCAGGCAGCAGTGCTAACCATTGTGCCACCGTGCTACCCATTCTATCAATCAGAGTAAGAATGTTTATAAACATAACATGATTACCCACTAAATCCACATTAAAAATGGCTATAAAAGTTAGGACATTCAGGAGTGAATAAGTTTTTAACAGTGTAATAAGTGATAACTATCTTTGAAAAAGCTCTGGCCCTGAAAAATTAATTTACAAGTATAGAGCCACATTCCTTACAGAAGAAAATAAAACTAGAGATTTTAAACAGTTAAAGTAAGTTTTAAAAGTTTTTCTGTCTCTTTCAAGTCTTTAATTCTATCTGGGTTTCCCAATCTTTATTTTGCTTCCTAATAAATGTTATGTATATTTCCTACTTTTAACATACTGTTTTAAACTTTACATGGCTCTGTGAGGATTCTTCAATCAGAGCAGATCAATCAGCCAATTCTTCAATCTGATTGTCCTGCTCAGACATCTGGCGGCAGGCACTCCATTGAAACAAGAATTGGGATGAGTAGAAGTCTCCAAAGAGAAGCCCTTGAAAGGTCTATGGGCAACAGAACACCAATTGAATGGTGACAGCTGTTCTCCCTCAACCAAGTGGGAAATTTGGAAATATGGAAATATACCACTTTGGATGGCATTGTTATGATTTTGTCCCTATCTTATACAGTGGCACATCAACTGTGTATTATACACCCCACTCTATATTCCTTTCCAGTAATGTCAATGGAAAATCAGGCAGGTGCATAATGGGTCTCATTTTGCACACCCAGCTGGCAGAATGTTGAATTCTCCCTCTCCCTCTGTTTGGTATTCTCTGTTTTATATTGTGCTATTATTGCTTCATCTCTGCAACATTACACCATTTTGTGGTAATGTCTCTCTCTTTCTCTCTCTGTTGAACTGATCTCCTTCTGTTATTCTGGGTAGCATTATGGTGTTGCCTCACACTATTACACTGGTTGCATTGTTCTGTACTCTTTGTCTCTTTCTTAATTATATTGGGTTACATTATAATTATGTTTCTGTGTATTAGATAATCTTACCAAATAGATCTGTAAGAAATTTCCAAATCCTAGTCAGGGCAGGCTACATTTGAATGATACTTGTTAGATTATGGCTCAGAAATCATGATTGCCAAGTATCACATTCTTCTTAATATAAGGATTATCTTACATTAATATCATTACTAGGGTTGATAAAGATGTACAATGTCTCATGATACAATTTAATGTTAGTAAGAGTACACAAGTACTTTCAGAAATCTCCAGTTCAATAGACCCAACTCTGAAAGTTACATATTTGTGGGATTGTCTAATGTCTTAGTGTTTTTAATTCCATGACTTCAGGCAGTGTTGAAGTTTATTGTCTCTAACAGTATAAACTTTATTACTTTAGTTTGCTTCATGCTTCACAAATTCTGAACTCAGCCAAGCAAAACTTACACCTGTTCTTCAAATGCTCCTTTTTAGAATTATTAGGACATTTTACATTTGATTGTTTTTCTCCTAAACATTTTTGAGAATATTACTCTTGCTTTAGATTTGTTTGCAACATTATACAGAAATACTCAAGAATGGCATTTCTGATTTGATCTGATTTCATCTGTGACGTCTTTCAGAATTTCCAACATCTGTGGTCCAATTTATAATGCTTTCTAACATGTATTTTCTGACATGTAATTTGAAAATGTTTTTATTCAGGAGGTAATTTAAGAATATTCTGATGACTTAACCACTAACTTGTTTCAAGGAAGATATTTGTTGTATGCTGGCCATCTTCTCTCCTATTATCCGAGCCTAACAAAATAACTGTTGAACTGTCTGGAGATTTTTGTTACAGCATGTTAACTGGGAGGTGATAGCATCATTTTTTAAAAAGAACTATCCACAATTAGGTTATGTGTTTGGGTTGTGTTCTTGTACTTTTTTTAATTCATTTGTGGGACATGGGGGTCACTGACTGGCCAGCATTTATTGCCATCCCCAGTTGCCATTGAGAAGGTGATGATGAGCTGCCTTCTTGAATCGCTGCAGTCAACATGCTGTGGATTGACCCACAATGCCATTAAGGAGAGGATTCCAGGATTTTGACCCAGTAAGAATGGCAATATATTTCCAAGTCAGGATGGTGGGTGGCTTGAAGGGGAACTTGCAGGTGGTGGTGTTCCTATTTATCTGCCACTCTTATCCTTCTAGATAGAAGTGCTCATGGGTTTGAAGGTACTGTCTAAGGATTTCTGATGAATTGCTGCAGTGCACCTTGTAGGTAGTACATGCTGTTGCTACTAAGCGTCAGTGGTGGAGGGATTGAATGTTTGTAGATGTGGTGCCAATAAATGTTTTGCTGTGGATGGTGTCAAGCTTCTTGATTGTTTTTAGAGCTGCATCCATCTACGCAAGTGGGGAGCATTCCATTACACTCCTGACTTGTGCCTTGCAGATGGTGGATAGGCTTTGGGGAGTCAAGAGGTAAGTTACTCGCCACAGTATTCTTAGCCTCTGACCTGTTCTTGTAGCCACTGTGTTTATATGGTGACTCCAGTTTCTGGTCAATGGTAAGGGTGTTGACAGTGGGGGATTCAGTGATGGTAACACCATGGAATGTCAAAGGGCAGTTTTAGAGTATCTCTTATAGGTGATGGTCATTGTCAGACATTTGTGTGGCACAATTGTTACTTGCCACTGGTCAGCCCAAGCCTAGATGCTGTCCAGTTCTTATTGTATTTGAACATGGACTGCTTCAGAGTCTGAGGAGTTGCAAATGATGCTGAAGATTGTGCAATCATCGGCAAACATCCCACTTCTGACCTTATGACGGAGGGAAGGTCACCGATGAAGCAGTTGAAGATTGTTGGGCCTAGGACAATACCCCGAGAGACTCCTGCAGAGATGATCCGGAGCTGAGATGACTCACCCTCCACAACCACAATCATCTTCCTATGTACCAGATATGACTCCAACCTGTGGAGTGTTTGCCCCCTGATATCCATTGATTTCAGTTTTGCTAAGGTTCTTTGATGCCACACTCAATCAAATGCGGCTTTGATGTCAAAGGCTGTCACTCTCACCTCATCTCTGGAACTCAGTTCTTCGATGTTTGAACCAAGGCTGCAATGAGGTCAGGAACTGAGTGATCCTGGCGAAACCCAAACTGAGCATCACTGAACAGCTTATTGCTGAGCAGGTGTTATTGAATGTATTATCGCTGAACCCTTCCACCACTTTACTGATAATTGAGAGTCGATTGATTGGGCTGTAATTGGCTGGTTTAGATTCATCCTGCTTTTTGTGTACAGGATATACCTGGGCAATTTCCACATTGCTGGGTAGATACCAATGTTGTAACTACTGGAGGAGCTTGGTGAGGGGAACAGCAAGTACTGGAGCACAAGCCGGAATGTTATCAGAGCCCATTGCCTTTGCAGTATCTAGTGCCTCCAACGTTTCTTGATATCACATGGAGTGAATCAAATTGGTTGGAGATTGCCACCTGAGATGCTGGGGACCACTGGAGGAGGCTGAGATGGATCATCCACTTGGTACTTTTGGGTGAAGATTGTTGCGAATACTTCAGCCTACTTCAGCGTGACCTTTCACACTAAGCTGGTCTCCTCCTTCACTGAGGGTGGGGATATTTGTAGAGACACCTCCTCCAGTGAGATGTTTAATTGTCCACCACCATTTATAGCTGGATGTGGAAGGACTGCAACTTAGATCTGATCTGTTGGTTGTGCGATCACTTAGCTCTGTCTATCACTTGCAGTTTTTGCCATTTGGCATGCAAGTAGTCCTGTTAGATAGCTTCACCAAGTTGACACCTTATTTTTAAGTATGCTTGGTGCTGCTCCTAGCATGCCCTCCCACACTCCCCATTGAACCAGGGTTGATTCCCTGATTTGATGATAATGGTTCAGTGGGGTTATGCTGGGCCATGAGGTTACAGATTGTGCTGGAGTACAGTTCCACTACTGTTGATGGCCCACAGTGCCTCATGGATGCCCAGTCTTGAGTTGCTAGATCGGTTCGAAGTCTATCCCATTTAGCACGGTGATAGTGCCACATCACACAATGGAGGTTATTCTCAATGTGAAGGCGGGACTTTGTTTCCACAAGCACTGTGCCGTGGTCACTCTTACCTATACTGTCATGGACAGATGCATCTGCAGCCAGCAGATTGGTAAGAATGAGGTCAGGTATGTTTTTCCTCTTATTGGTTCCTTCACCGCCTGCTGCAGACCCAGTCTAGCAGTTATATTGATCTTACAGCACAATGCCTTTTAACTTATACCATTGAGGAGTAGTTGTCTGTGGAACATAGAGAAATGAACAGCTATTTCTGCAAGCATCCTCAAGCTATAGATTATTTGAGAAAGAGTGATTCATTCTCATTGTCTAAATATTGAAACAAGCATTAAAACTCATTAACAATAGCAGTAGTACTACACAGTAGACCCTTGGGCAGGAGTGAGGGGAAAGGGTCATGAGTTGTATTTAAGCGTGCTGCAAGGAGCAGCAGCTGTCAGTCTGTGTGGGTAGTTTAAAAAGAAAAAAAGTACTGATGCTGAAGAACACTCTAATTTCCACATTTAACTGGTATGCATTGCAATGTGCATTGAGAAGCCCGGTGAGACAGATGGGTCTGAGATTTAAAAATACAGAAAGCCAATTGACTGCAACTTTAGCCTGGATTCTAGATTTCACTGCTAACACATAAGTTACCTGGCCTGTCTGAAACTTGCCAGTTTCAACAATGTGAGAGCATTGTTGAAGATTGCAAGGGCTGAGTATTTGACAGGCTGGAAAGCCTTTAATTACAGATCTTCGCATAAGTGAAAAGCTTTTGTTCACAAGACTTATTCTGAGAGTACATTTTCACTGTTTTGGAGATGATTTTGAAATCTTTGGGGGTATTTTTGCTACCTTGGCAATTTTCTGCCGGCACATGGAATCCCCAACTGTCAGCTTTTTCTGAAGCTTGTACAGTTCTACCTTGAACCTCTGATGAAAAACAGGAGCAGCACCAACATAACTACCAGCAACAGGAATGACACCTGCTGGAGCTGCAGCTGCCCTCTCCTTAGCCATCCACCACTCAACAGGACAGAATTCTAATTCACAGGAGGGCAATAAACCCAACTAAGGTTATACAGGCAGAGAATCAACTTTCTGAACATAACTGAAAGGCATTGCTCACACCGCCATAACAGCTCAGTGCTCACATCTGCAGCCTCCTGGAAAAAGATTTATTTCCAAATGGACCAGATGAGTATGCATTGGCATTAATCAGCAAGAACCATGGCCAAGGAGAAAAATTTCACATCCAGTTGTAAGGACATTATAATCATGAGACCAAGATGCTTGTAAATTGAAACTCAGTTTGCCTGCAAAGCTGTTAACAGACTTAACTCAAACTTGGGACTACCCAGGTCCATTTCAAAAGCAGACCAATGGTGGGACAATCTTTGCATCTTAGCAAGTTTACCCCTCTAGCAGAGTCAAAGGACTTGCCAATCATTGTGGGAAAAAAAGATCACATGACTCAATTACCATTTTGAAGTCTCTACATCCTTTTGAGAACTAAGAAAACCTCAGCTTGCTGTTTAACATCCTACTGGTGAACAGCAAGAGCAGGACTCCAAGCTGAAGTAAAGAATACTTTTCACTGTATACTAATACAATCGACAATAATAAATCAAATCAAATTAAATGAAGAACAACCTGTTCCTCAAAGTTTCTCTCTGCTGGAAGATGTCCTACCATTGTCTGCAGAACTGACCTGGTGTCTATGTACCAACTTCATTTTGCATTGCCAGCATAAACTGTGAAGAGAATTCTACACCCCCTGTCTTCAGCCAGCTGAATTTGAGCCCTTACACCTATGTTTTCTTGATTAGCAAGTCTGAAGATTCTGCTGATTGCTGCATCTCATTACAATATATTTTCAATATTTACTATGCACATAAATTTATCATAATATTTTAAAACTTTAAAGAAAAGCTCATTAAAGCACTAAGATGGACTGGAGTAATAGATAAGTAGGCAAAAGGACAAGAACCATGTGCCGTGTAAAACAAGTTACTGATATACTATGTGCCCATTATGCACTCCTGTACTGACAATTTCACCCTGCAAAGCCTGCTCACAGTAAAGTCTCATTCATAACAAAATCAACAGAATACCAGCCATTACCTCTCTGTATGCCTGCAAAATAATTATGGATGACAGAGATCATCTAGCCCAATTTATCTTATCCATCTCAAATGACATACAAACATGCATATCAGAAGCAGGAATAAGCTATTTGGTCCATTGAGCCTATTCTGTCATTTCATAACATTGTCGACATTATACTAGTGACTAGAACTCAAAGGTATTTAATTAACTATAAAGCAATTTGAGGAAGAGTGAAAGGCATAGTACAAATGTGGGCTTTGTCTTTCTTTCATTACATCTGCATGCTATAGGCAGACTGATTGTAGCAATGGTGAAATTGGAGGGGCTGTGTTGATTCTGTAAGGATAATTAATCATAGAGCAATCAACCGATGTTAGGAAAGTAGCACAATCTTACCAGTCTGGCTTCTCTGGCACCAACCCACAATGTACCATAAGTGGCATTGACACTCATGACAGCATCCCTGGGATTTGTCAGTCAGACGCCTATTAGTAGCTCGAGAAAAATATAGATTGAATTGTTGATCTGAATTTTTCAAAGAATGATACATGGTATCACAATAATCTTTGAGTGACAAATAGGGATTTAATACCCAGATTTTGCAAGAAATTACAAAACAGGCGATAATGAGTCAACATCCTGTTTTGCATTGTTCCCAGTTTTTAGTTTCTTACACTTATTTTGATAAGGCTTAAGATTTTCAAGCCTCTGGTACATCAACGCAGCATGTCATCAGAATTGCAACTACATATTTTAGAATATATGGAAAATTTAGTTGGCTATTTGACAAATGTAAAATATTTAATTTTGTGGCACTAAAGTTTATAAGTGAGCACACCAAACTCCATCACCTTCCATTCCCTGCACCTCTCATCCCGTCACCCACCCCACCACCATATTACTAATCTTGCTCCATCAACCCTTATCCACCTCCAAGAGTCCCTATCACTAACCCTCCATCACCTCCACCCCTTTACCCTTCCACAATCCCCATCAATCCATCACTCCCAATCCTCCAAGCCCCCAACCATCAACCTCCCTCACCTCTCCACCGCCCCCTCCACCTCTCCACCAACATTCCCCTCCACCCCATTCCAGGGCTCTAAAATGATTCCCAATATTTGAATTACCATTTTACAAAAGCGCTCTCATGACAGCAGCTGCAAATAAAATGTGATACTGCTGATCTTCAGGCAGCTTTATGGATTTCTGGTGGGTTTTTCAAATAAAATTGGAGCCACTAAGTTACTTGAAGGTCAGATGAAGAAGCACAGCACCTCTCAGTGACAATAACCTGAAAGACCAGCATCAAAAATAATTGAAATCTCACGTTGGCAGCTCCAATATAAAAAAAATCTTTCAGGTCTGCAACTCAGCCTAGACGACAGAAACTCCATTACATTGAGCCCAGGCACTCTATAGCTCCTGGGCCACAATGTTTGGCATCACTGCACACCCATCTTCCAATCCCTGAAAGTCACTACAACCTTAAATTTCTCTGCATCTCTAAAGCCACTCGTTCACCAGTTTAGAGAAAACACAACTCACTTATTTACAGGTTGAATTATGCAGAAGTTTGCAACCTTGTGACTGCAGTCAGCTAGTTCCCAATATGACTGAATACAGATGCCTGTGCTTACCATGGTGATTCCTCCACCCTGCCTCCCGATAAGTTCCATGGGTCAAGTTGCAGATTGATCCTTAAATGGACAATCGCCACACGTTCCAGCTCCTTCCAGGGATATGCTGGTGATATATGTCTGATGACTTGGATCAGTGAAGTGATTGAAAGAATGGTTATCCAGTGCTCAAGTTGTCAAACCCAGCAGTTATTTTTGCCACCAGCAAATATGCATCCAAGGGAGTGGCTGGACTATCCATGGTCACATTTGCACTGAGACTTCGCTGGACAATATGTTCCTCGTCCTGACAGGATGCAGCAGATTTTTGCCATTCACGGCATCTCTGAGGTCTTAGTGTCCCACAATGGCACAGCATTTACAGCTCAGGAGTTCTGCCAATTAGTTAAGTCAAATGGGATGTTACATTTGGTCAGCCCTTTACCACCTAGCCTCGAATAGCTTGGCAGAGGGAGCTGTACAATATATAAAGCTCTGATGAAAAAGCAAGCTCAAAGTTCACAGCCTTTTCATTTGGCAAATTTCTCGTTATATAATACAACACCAAATGCTACCACCGGGGCTACACCAACTGAATTATTAATGGGGTGATGCCTACAAATCTGCTTGGATTTAGTGTTTCCAGATTTGTTGGGAATGTGGAGGCTAGGAAAGCCTCCCAGAAAGAACATCACAACTAGAAAAAATGGGACAGAGCATTTGAGGTAGACGAGCTAGACATGGTGAGAAAGTTTCGCGGTTGACCAGCCAGGGTGTTGGGAAAGTTGTGGAAAGAACAGGGTCAGTTTCAAATGCATTGGCAGTACAAGGTCACTGTGTGAAAAAACATGTGAATCATTTGAGGAAGAGAGCTGGGCCTGATCCAGAAAGAACATCACAACTAGAAAAAATGGGACAGAGCATTTGAGGTAGACGAGCTAGACATGGTGAGAAAGTTTCGCGGTTGACCAGCCAGGGTGTTGGGAAAGTTGTGGAAAGAACAGGGTCAGTTTCAAATGCATTGGCAGTACAAGGTCACTGTGTGAAAAAACATGTGAATCATTTGAGGAAGAGAGCTGGGCCTGATCCAGGGGACCAACAGGTGTGTCCTGCTGCAGGCTCCTGTGTGCCAGCTATGGAACCAGGAATACCTAAGACCTTTGTGGAGACCATGCAGCATCCAGCTCCTGCAGTTAAGGAGTAGGAAGTCACTTCGGAAGACATCGACTCTGAACTGATGAGTTCGCCTTTTGCTCTTGCTGACTGGATTCATTGTTTGCTTAACAATCCTGTATTGCATCGTGGCATTCTGGAAATTTCTGGAGCGATTGACTTTGCAAATAGACTTTCCTTTGATGTCTCTAATGTGATGTGTGTCTATTTATAATGATGTTTCTATCTTGTTTTCATTCATTGGTGGACTCAAGGATTAGGGGGAAGGAGGCAATGTGGCCCCTTTAAGGGACGATCCTTTGTGGGCCATGTGATCAGGCCTGATCCTATGGAGCAGCGGTGCAAGAAGTTGGACTAATTGGTAGCGAAAGCATGTGTTCTGGGATGGGGAAGACCTTCAGTTGGAGCCAGGGAGGAGGAGAGAGTAGCCCTGTTCATGTTTTGTCAGACCCTTATCTAGTATATAGTTATATTTGTTTAATAAACCCTTTATTGCTGGAGCCATATTAAGTCATCTCCAGTTACTACAATTATCTCTCACATCTGTGCAAGTTGTCTAGGAAGTTACCATGATGTTTTTGTTCTGAGGCAGGCAAGTCTTCCATAGGTCTTTACACTTCAAGCAGAGTTAGCAGATGGCTCCTTGGAAACAACATGTTAACAGGTGTTAAGAGACCTCTGAGTATACTTACCACTAGTACAACAGCGTCTACTTATTTCACATAGTGTCTTTAATACAACAAAACACCCCACTTCGTAAGACCACAATAACACGAAATATGACATTGAGCCACATAAGCAGATATTAGGTCTGATAACCAAAATCTTGGTCCAAGAAGTAGGTTTTAACAAAGTCTTAAAGGAGGAAAGTGAGATGGAGAAGCAAAGATGCATATGGCAGGAATTCCAGAATTTATGGTCTTCCAATGCGCGAGTGATTAATATTGGAGAGTTCAAGAGGCCAGAATTAGATAGCTCAGAGGATCAAGGGGCTGGATGAAAGAAACAGGAAGGGATGAGACTATGGGGGGATTTGAAAGCAAAAGTGAGGGGATAATTTTCCCAAACAAAAACTAAGTGCCCAACAGGCGGGAGATAGATGGCTCTTCCCATTTTTTGGGATTCCGGTATGTTGTGCTTTACAGAGTTCGCTGGGGAATTCATGCTAATAAGGGTGGCAGGGCGGGGGGTGGAGGGAGAGGGGATGGAGGGGTGGAGGCTAATCCTGCCCGAGAGGCAAGCATCAGCATGCTGAGGAGGTCGCTGTGCATGCCCTGATCTGTCAGTAAAGGGATCAGCGCATGTGCACTGGTTCCCCCGTCGCCAGCTCCTGATGTTGTCCTGGCCACCCCCCCGCCCCCCACAACACCCATGGCCATTTCTCTCTCCCCCATCAATCCCAAATACAGGGTATGTGGCGGTTCCCCTCATCACCACCGATCCCACCCCTTGGCACTATCCAGTGCCCAGTAGACAGTTCCAGGGTGCCACGCTGGCTGTACCAGGGTGGTTGGTGGGCATGCCAAGCTGGCAGTGCCTAAGGGGCACCCTCCTCTGCTCCCAACCTCCCGGGGGGTCTCAATGTCCCCACCAGCGAGATCATCATGCCTGGTTCTTGTTGATGGGGACCAGCTTTAATCACCACTGGTGGGAATATCTCCCAGCAGGAGGGGAGGGGGAAACATTAGTAAGCCTGGACAATACTATCCCAGGTTCACTAATGACACTGAAATTCAAATTTAAATATGATAATCAGCCTGACACTAATTTCTGATGCAAGGCTGATTATGTTTAAAAAAATGGCCTGGACAATCCCAATTGGCTGGACACTGATCACGAATCCCACTACAGACCCCCGCTGACATTTCTCGGCCCACTGCACTACTTGAGTGGTGCAACTGTCCAGGACAATTGAGCCTGGAAAGATTAAAATCAATATGATACTTGACAGGGACCCAATGTCGTTTAGAGAGCAAAAGGTGAGTGAGGCTTGGTGCGAGTAAGACACATGCAGCAGAGAATGGATGTCCTCAAGTTTATGGAGGTAGACTGTGGGAGACAAACCAGGAATGCATTGGAATAGCCAGGTTTACAAATAATAAAAGCATGAATTAATGTTTAACAACAGGTGAGGTGAGATAGACGCAAAGTTGGATGATGCTACAGAGATAGAAATAGGTGGCCTTACTGATGGTGCAAATGTGTGCTTGGAAACTCATCTCAGGGTCAAAGAAGAATCCAAAATTGAAAACAGATTGTTTCAAACTCAGACTGACGACAGGGAGAGGGATGGAGTTGTTAGCTAGAGAACGGAGTTTGGCATAGGGACTGAAAACAAAGGCTTCAGTTTTTCCAGTATTTAATTGAAGGAAATTTCTGCTCATCTATTTTAAAAACTACATCAAAGCATTCAGCCGCATTGTGGTGAGAAAAGTATTAACTTTGTCCTCATCTCATATTTTATTTGCTTTCATCCAATGTGAAACATATATTTGTAATTAAACCGATCCGTTTTGTTTGAGTCAAATTTTTCAATTTCATACTATGCTGACTCATTGCATACTTGACCACGATATGCACACAGAAAGTTCTTTCAAGTTGATCAAACTACCTCAGAATCAACTTTCGGTGTTCTAAAAAATGTGTCACAGTGTTCTTCAGTCCTTAATTTCTCAAATGAAATCTGGAAGAAAATATTATCTCAGGCTTGTATATTGTGTACTGCTCTGAGAAAAACCTGCCATGTGGGTTCACAGCAGGCGGCAATTATTGAATTAACTTTATTTACACCATAATAACATGGAGGACAGCAGAGAGAACAACATAACAAAATGCTTATATCTTGCAATACTTTTATCTGTGACAGATGCATGCTACATCACATATCTCTGGCAAACATCCAAACAGACATCCAATAAATCTGTGACAGACACTTTTTTACAAAACGTGAAACTTAGATACATCTAATATATCCTGTGCCTGAAACAATATATCCTCCACGTACAACAAATACTTGGCGTATCCCACAATTATGACAGCAAAATGATTTACCATATTTACTTCAGATGTATATCATCTGCAATAACGACATAGATATGTCCCACAGTGTAAATGTTATAAGTTACCTCCTTTGCCATAGATTAGTTACATCCTGCTTCCCAATAGCTATTGACTTTAGATGGCTCACACTGTAACAATTAAACAATTCATGTTTATCCCTGGCAGTCACTTCAATAAAAAGGAAATTTGTATTTGTGTTGGAATACAGCTGAATCCTCTAGCTCTCTGGGAAGTGATTGTTTCTCAGGACAAACTGAAAAAGGAGATGGGTTCCTGTAGTGATCACGGAGCAATCTTCTTGAGACAATAAAGCAAGTTCTGAGTGTTACTGAAGATGGCTGGAGTTCAATTTAAATATGAGCTAGCTTTCCACACATAACATTAGAATTTAGCCAAGATTATTCATCAATTGATCTTTATTTTAATGGTACAAATTTGTTTTATCCACAGTTTGCTTTGAACTTCCCTTTCCAAATGGATTTTGCTTTTATCATAGGGGTGGTCAGTGGATTGAAGGGGCCCTTGGGGATTTCCTATTTTTTCAATCCTTCAAATGCCTCAGTACCAGAATCACTTTTTATTTGACTTCTAATAGTCAATATGCGTAAATATGATGTCAGGCCAAAACAAGACACAATTGTTGCATTGATCAATCAAAAAGTCCCAAAGAACATATTGCACCCTCCTCCCACCCCTCCATTCTCCATCCCACAGTTAAAAGAGTAACTTACAAAAATAACATTTCTTGGCTCATCTCATTTGGCGAAACAAAAGGAATGTCAAATTGTCCTGAGCAACTCCAGATTTGAGAAGTAAAAATCAATAAGAGCTTTGATTTCTGATTACTGTCCTGTAATTTGTGTTGGAAAGTACAAAACTGTGAACATTAGGTGACAATAACACGGGTAATTTCCATGTTGAAAAATTGAACATCTTGCTCACACTGAATGAGGAGTAAAAGTGTCTTACTGGATTTCATACAGCTTTGGTGAGACCACACTTGGAATATTGTGTGCAGTTTTAGTTTCCTACATAACGAAAGATATACTTGCCATAGGAGTACAATAAAGGTTCACCAGGTTAATTCCTGGGATGGAAGTATTGTCCTATGAGAAAAGCTTAAATAGACTTGGCTTTTATGTGTGGGAGTTTAGAATAATGAGTGGTGGTCTCATTCAAACATACAAAATTCTTACACGGCCTCACAGAGTGGAGAAAAGAAGGATGTTTCTATATCTGTGAGGCCTAGAACCAGGGGACGCAATCTCAGAGTAAGGTGCAAGCCATTTAGGACTGAGATGGAGAGGAACTTCTTCACTCGAAGGGAGGGGAATCTTTGGAATTCTCTTATCCAGAAGGCTGTGGAGACTTAGTTGCTCAGTAGGTTCAAGGCCGAGATTGATAGATCGCTAGATATTAAAAACCATCAAGGCATACGAGGATTGTGGAGAAATGGCGTTGAAGTAGAAAATCAGCCATGATCTCACTGAATGGCAGAGCAGGCTCAAAGGGCTGAAAGGCTAACTCCTGCTCCTATTTCTTATGTCTTTATGTTTATGTTCCCAATCTTATTTTGCTTTTCAACTGTTCTTAATATACTAATTTATTTTTGTGTAAATATTTATTGCTGGCTGCAATTCAAGATGAATGCTGATTTCTGTTAGCCTGATTCTGTTTCTGAAAGGTAAAGGAAATGCTTGGATTCAACAGGCTGACATCAAATGATATCCTTTTGAGTTTGGGTTTATTTCAAACAAAAATAGTTTGTCATACTAATGTTTATAGGATACAGCCTCACTCGTTTCTGTCGTAGGGTCATAGACTTGAAATGTTAATCTAACCTCTTTTCTTTCCCCATATAAGCTGCCAGATTTACCAAGCGTTTCCTGTACTTTCTGTTTGTATTTCAATTTCTACTGTCTGCAATATTTTATTTTTGTTTTATTGTTTGATTTACTGCTACTTCCCTTTCAAGAATATCTGTGTTGAGGAATTATATTATTTTCTTTCATATGATTTTTGTTTTGTCTTTTTTACTCAATGTGCCTTCATTGTTATCCATTTCCCTTTTTATGTTGGATAATGCGTTTGCTAAAATTTACTTCCATACCACAACTCTTTTCTCTTGAACTGTCTCCAATTCTAGTTCATTCTGCAGTGGTTTTAGCCTTAATTCTATCTCTCTTGTTTCAACCTTCTTCTCATCCAGCCTGCAACAAAACTATTTTCTTCCCTGACAGTGGTATGGATCGCAAGATTCAACATGTCTAGGATACTAGAGGTTTTCCTGATCATTCTTCCCTTTTCCTTTTTTCTGACACAACCTCCCTGTCCAATCTCATTTTTGTCCTATTTTCACTATCTTCTCCAACCTTCCTTTTTTGACTCCAAACAATCTGTGTTCAGCAAAAGCTGCAACTTCACCCTCATATTGGACAGTTTCTTAGAACAATACATTTTGGAAGAAAAATGTATCTTAGTCATGATAATGTGTAAGGATTAGTTATGTGTATTGTGTAACATTAATTAATGATCTCCTGGTAAAGGGACCTCTAGACAAGACTGATCAAAATATGATGGAGTTTCATATCCAGATGAGGGTGAGAAGTATAATTTTGAAATATAATTTTGAAACTACTGCCCGAAACTTAAATAAAGGCAATTTCAAAGATATGAAGACAAAGTGTCTACAGTGGACTTGGAAAATAGGTTAAAAGGTAAGGTGTTAGATAAGCAGTGATAGATTTTTAATGAAGTATTTCAAAACTCTCAACAAACATGCATTCCATTGAGAAAGAAAGACTTGAAAAATCCACAGCTAACTAAAGTTTAAAGTTTATTTATCACTGTCACAAATAGGCTTGCATTAACACTGAAATGAAGCTACTGTGAAAATTCCCTAGTTGCCACACTCTGGCGCCTCTTCGGGTACAGAGGGAGAATTTAACGTGGTCAATGCACCTAACAAGCACATCATTTGGACTGTGGGAGGAAACTGGAGCACCCAAGGAAATCCATGTAGATACGAGGAGAACGTGCAGACTCCACACAGATAGTGACCCAAGCCGGAATCGAACCTGTGTCCCTGGCATTGCAAGGCAGCAGGGCTAACTGTGCCATCTTGCTACCCACACTAAGGAAGTTCAGGATGGCAGGAAAATACATAGAATACTGCTAAGTTTAGTGGCAGGTTAGAAGATTGAGCACATAATAGAAAGCAGCAAACGTTGATTTTTAAAATGTAGCAAAGAAGGATAGATTAGAATACACAGCCAAGCTAGCAAGAAATATAAAAAACAAACAGTAGTAGCTCCTACAAGTGAATGAAAAGGAATAGTGAAGATAAGAAGTAAGAGCAGAAGTCGAACATTCAACCTGTTGAGCCAGCTTTGCAATTTAACACAATCATTACTGACCTGTTACATCAATTCTAGAGTACCTAGGAGACTAAAAATCTGATTTTCTCAATCTTAAATATATTCAACGAGTGAATATCTACAACACCTTGGGGAAAAGAATTCCAAAGATTCACGACTCTTTTTGTCAAGAAATTTCTCCTCATCTCAGTCCTAAATGCTTGTCCTCCTGAACTGAGATGGTGCCTGTCAATGAGGCTTCTGAACACAAAGACTTTTGTTGCTAAAGCAACAAATAATGATGTATACAAATAGCATCTGACAGACTAACTATGCTACTTCACACTACTCCTCCCTGGCTTCAACTGGTGATTCTCCCTGACCTGGGATACATACCTCACACTTGCAATAAAGTCCAACATACATAAAAACATAAGAAATAGGAGCAGGAGTAGGCCATCTAGCCCTTCGAGCCTGCCCCGCCATTCAATAAGATCATGGCTGATCTGAAGTGGCTCAGTTCCACTTTCCTGCTTTCTCCCCATAACCCTTAATCCCCTTGCCTACCAAAAACCTATGTACCCGTGTCTTAAATATATTTAGCGAGGTAGCCTCCACCACTTCAACGGGCAGAGAATTCCAGAGATTCACCACCCTTTGAGTGAAGAAGTTCCTCCTCAACTCTGTTCTAAACTGCTCCCCTCTTATCTTGAGGCTGTGCCCTCTAGTTCTGCTGTCCTTTCTGAGCGGGAAGAACCTCTCCACCTCTACCCTATCCATTCCTTTCATCATCTATACATCTCAATAAGATCCCCCCTCATCCTTCTAAACTCTAACGAGTACAAGCCCAGTCTATTCAGCCTCTCTTCATAGCTCAACCCCCTCAACTCCGGTAACAGCCTCGTGAACCTCCTCTGCACTCCCTCCAAGGCCAATATATCCTTGCGCAAGTGCAGCGACCAAAACTGCACACAGTACTCCAGCTGCGGCCTCACCAGTGCCCTGTACAGTTGCAGCAAGACCTCCCTACTTTTATATTCAATCCCCCTCGCTATGAAGGCCAGCATCCCATTAGCCTTCCTGACCACCTGCTGCACCTGTAGGCTGGGTTTTTGCGACTCATGCACAAGGACCCCCAGGTCCCTCTGCACCGTAGCATGCTGCAGCTTTTCACCCTGTAAGTAGTAGTCCTTCCTACTATTATTCCTACCAAAGTGGACAACTTCACACTTGCCAACATTGTATTCCATCTGCCAGGTCCTCGCCCACTCGCTGAGCCTATCCAGATCCCTCTGCAGACTTTCCACACCCTCTGCACAATTTGCTGTTCCACTTATCTTCGTGTCATCAGCAAATTTCGACACATTGCACTCGGCTCCCTCCTCCAGATCATCTATATAAATGGTAAATAGCTGAGGCCCCAGCACCGATCCCTGGGGCACTCCACTAGTCACCAATCGCCAATCCGAATAGCACCCATTGACACCCACTCTCTGCCTCCTATTTGACAGCCAATCCCCTATCCACGCTAACACCTTACCCCCAACTCCATGCCCCCTAACCTTCTGTAACAACCTTTTGAGCGGCACCTTATCAAACGCCTTCTGAAAATCGAGAAACACCACATCCACCAGTTCCGCTCTATCCACCGCACTAGACACATCCTCATAGAATTCCAATAAATTCGTCAGACACAAATTCATCAGATACTTTATCTTCATAATTGATTGCCGTCCCAGCATGCTAACATCTATGTTCCTTGTGCAAGTACACCCAAGTCTCTTTGTATATTAACATTTATAAATTTCAATTATTTGACAAATATTCTCATTTCTATTCTAATGACCAAAGTGAGTAAGCTCACACTTTCTCACATTGTATTCCATTTGATTTACACCAACACTCTGGGGTGGGGCCTGATAGAACTGGCAAGGCCGACTGCATAGAGATTGAAATACCATCTTTAAAGAGCACCCCAATCTGCATTTAAAATCAGTTCCCCCAACCCAGAAGGATACGTAGAACCACCCCCACAAGCTTTGCCCCCATCCACCCACCCCCGGCCATGGGGACATCTTCTCCCCTCTCGCCCCACCTGTGTTGTCAGCAGCAGCCTCCCCCAAACCGACCATACATAAGGGGGACCATATGGAGGAGCATTACCCTTCCTGGCAGTGCTCTCTGATGCTGCCCCAGCACCGCCAGGAGGCACTTCCAGGGTGCCAGGGGCAAGCCCAGCCTGGACCTCAACTTGCAAGTCCTTGAGACACATCCACATCCCCTAGTGTGATCAATGTGACGGTTTTTCACTTTTGTAAACATGTTGTGATTTCTGCCAATATGACATCATGGCACCGGGGTGGGGTGGGGTGGGGGGGGGTGCGTGTAGGATCCAACATGGGCAGGAGTTACTCTGTACAGCCTTTTAATTACTTGTAAAAGTATGTAAATTCATGAAAAATGGATTCACGCTGTTTGTAAGCATGATCCTGATCATTTCACTGGTGGAGGATGGGGTAAATCTAAAGCTGTGATCTTGCTGGTGCAAATCCTGTTATTGCTCGCTCACGAGATTTATAGCCTAATATTTGTGTTGACAATTACAATTAGAATTAGAATTAAAATTCTAATGATGACCATGAAGCCATTGTTGATCATTGTAACAATCCATCTGGTTCATTAATGTCCTTCAGGGAAGGAAGTCTGCCAACCTTACCTGATCTGGCCTACATTTAACTCTAGATCCAATGCAATATGGTTAACTTTTAAATGAACTCTGAAAAGTTTCAACAAGCCACTCAGTTGTATCAGCCCTCTGGAAGTCAATAAAAAGGAATTAAGTAGAACAACTGGCATTAACCTAGGCACTGGAAATAATAACAGTAAACTTAGCCCTGTTAAATCCACAAATGCTCCTTACTAATATTTGGGGGCTTGTGCCAGAATTGGGAAGATGTCTCCCAGACTAGTAAAGCAACAGCCTAACATAGTTATACTCATGATATCATACCATATAAATAAAACCTTATCATTATCCCTGGTATGAGGTGGCAGCAGCACAATGATATACAGTCCGCGGGGAGTTGCCCTGGGGGTCCTCAACATTGACTCTGGACCATGTGAAATCTCATGGAATCAAGCCAAAAATAGTTGAACCACTTATCCCCTACCACCTGCCCTCTGCTGATGAATCAATACTTCCCCATGTTGAAATTGGAAGAAGCACTGAGGAGGGCAAGGATGCAGAATGTACTCTGGACAGTCCGCACAGTTCTTGTGGAAACAAACCATCATCTTCACATTGAGGATCTAGTCTCTGTTGTTGTATGGCTACACCATGCAAACTGGGATAAATCTTGAACAGATCTAGCACCTCAAGACTGGGCAACCAGGAGATGCTGTGAGCCATCAGCAGTAGCAAATTTGTACTTAACCACAGGTCCATGCTCAACATTTACCACCAAGCCAGAGGAACAACTATGATTCAATTAAGAGTGCAGATGAGCATGCCAGGAGTAGCACCTGGCATGTCCAAAAATAAGGTGTCTACCTGGTAAAGCTACTATACGGGACTACTTGCTTGCCAAACAACATAAACAGTAAACAATAGAGCTAAGCAATTTGACAACCAACAGATCAGATTTAAGCTCTGCAATTCCATCACATTCAGTCTTGAATTAAATAACTTATTGAAAAATGAGGATTCACAAATATCCCCATCCTCAATGATTGGGGAGCTCAGTAGTTTATTCAGAAGATAAAACTGAAGAATTTGCAACAATATACAGCCAATGCACGAAGGGCCTGATCCATCTCTTCCTTCTTCGGAGGTCCTCAGCATCACAGATGCCATTTTTCTGCCAATTCAATTCACTCTACCTGATATAAAGAAAGGGGTGATATGATTTGATTTACTATTGTCACATGTATTAGTATACAGTGAAAAGTATTGTTTCTTGGGCGCTATACCGGCAAAGCATACTGTACATAGGGAAGAAAAGGAGAGAGTGCAGAATGTAGTGTTACACTCATAGCTAGGGTGTGGAGAAACGCCAACTTAATGCAAGATAAGTCCATTCAAAAGTTTCATGGCAGCAGGGGAGAAACTGTTTCTGAGTCGTTTGGTATGTGATCTCAGACTTTTGTGTTCTTTTCTCGATGGAAGAAGATGGAGGAGAGTATGTCAGGGATGTATGGGTCCTGAATTATGCTGGCTGTTTTTCGGGAAGTGTCGACAGTATCAATGGATGGGAGGCTGCTTTGAGTGATGGACTGGGCTTCATCATGACCCTTTGTAGTCAATTGTGGTCTTGGACAAAGCAGGAGCCATACCAAACTGTGATACAACCAACGTCACCAACAGTGCTATCAAGCAGCATTTGCTTATGACCTGCTCACAGATATTAAGCTTAGGTTCCAATAGGGCTACTCTGCTCCTGCGGGAGGGTGGAGGGAGTTGGGGGGAAGGGGGAGGAGGGGGCAAGTACAAGGGCCAGGGGTGCATTTAATCTCTGTTAGGGGGAGGCCATTTCCGTGGAGGGAGTGTTGGGGACATAGGAAATCTTCCGGTATATGGGGAAATCGGGCGCATGTGCACTGGTGCCCTGAGCAGTCTTCTGCTGGTCCCCTTGGCAAAATTAGGCTCTGCCCATTCCCCTTCTAGTATCAATCTCTTGATGGCCTCTGTATTGCACAGAATGCCGTAAATTATCAAAACTCAGCTCATTGAAAAATCGGGCGTGAAAACCAACAGTTTTCTCACCCGTTATACATGTAGAATTTTTTTTCTGGACAATTCCACCTTATATCTTTTCTTTCTGTTAAATCACACAAATCCTAAAATACATGAAGAAAATTGACAGTGAGTTTCATCGGGAACATTGAGAAACGAACCTAAGATAGAAAAAAAATCAATTGTGAGTCCTCACACTTCGAATATTAGAAAGCTGAGGGAAACTCAACAACAGGATTGAAGATTAAAGTGCCAGTGAAGGACATCTCAAGTAAGAACAGGCTCTCTGTGTGGTTTTAAAAGAGGGTTTATTTTCCAACCTGAGAAGGCTGAGACTCCAGCCAGTGTCTGGCATATATGAGAACTGTAGATGCTCTGCTGTATTCTGCTCTGCTGGGATTGTTTTTTAATACATCAAGTCAACAGTCTCCAGGATAAAAAATGGACTGAGTAGGTTTGACCTGCTGGTGCCTGCAAGAGAAATAGCAGATCAATTAGGTTCCATGGGCCCATTCAATGAAGAAAGTGAAACATGGAGTTCCTATGTCGACTGTTTTCAGTACTTTGTACAAATGAATATAATTGCAAATGAGTTGCTCATACCAGTTTTTCCCAGTACAGTAGGATTAAGACCTTCAATTTGCTCAGGAACTCGGTTCATCCAGAAAAGCCAGGAATCAGACTTTAAATAAGTTGATCCTTGAAGGATGTTAGCCTCCAGAGCGACTGATCATCACAGAATGGTTCAGGTTCCACTGAACTAATCAGTTGGAAGATGAAAGCATTGCTCAGTTTGTGGCAACCATAAAAACACTGGCACAACATTGTGAGGTTGGTGAGTCATTTGAAGATTCTCTTTGAGATGGACTAGTTTGTGATCTCCAAAATGAAACTATTCAAAGAAGATTGCTTACTGAACATACTTTGACTTTAAAGACAGCACTGGAAAATACAGTGGTAATAGGACTGGCTGCTAAAGTGGCTTCAGAATTTGGTGCAGGAATGAACATCTAATAGTTAGGAACTGCTCTTAAGAAGTCAAAATAGCAACAAGCATGTCACAGATGTGCCAAAATAGGCCACTGAGCGATTGAATGCTGAAGCAAGGATAGTTAATGCAAGAAATGTGGCAAAATGGGTCACATTCCAAAAGCTTGTTGAGCAAGACCAGCTTCCCTTACGAAGAATATTCAGAAGAAGAAAAATCTGGGTGCCTCCAAGAAAAAGAACCAGTTGCATTCTACAAAAACAATTTACGACATGGAAGAATTGCGACTATGAAGAACAGAATGTTCAGAAATATGATGAAGAGTTCCGATTGAATGTTTATAATCACATTGATTCTGGGTGATTCCAAAGTTAAGTGAACAATATATTTGGATGAAAATTGATACTGCTGCTGCTGTATCTTTGGTTCCCGAGACAACATACCAACAAAAACTGAAACATCTTCCTTTAAAATCAACTGATGTGGCTTTAAGGACACACATGAAAGAGATCATGCTTTTAAAAGTTTATATCATGGTCAACATGGAGTTAAGTGGACAAACAGTGGAGATGTTCTCTTTGTGGACCATGGTAATTTTTCATACTTTGGAATAACATAGTTGGAGAAGGTCAAGCTTAATTGAAGTGCTGTCATCAGATCAGTCGATACCAAAACAGACATACAACACTGTCTGGGTAAATATAAAAGTGTTTATGAAGAAACACTTGACTCAGTGAAGGAAATTTAATTGAAACTTAAGATAAAGCCTAATAGGCAACCAAAAAGTCTCAAAGCATAGGCAATTCCTCCCAAGGTCGAAGAAGAAATAGTATGCCTTGTTGACACTGGTGTGTTAGAGCCAGTTGAAATGAGTTATTGGACTACTGCTATTCTACCTGTCATGAAACCAAATGGTTCAGTTTATATTTGTGATGATTTTAAAACAATCACAAATCCAGTTTTGTGTGCTGATCGATACCCTTAATTGAAGATTGGTTTGCTGAGTTATCAGGTGGATAGAAATTCAGTAAGATTTATCTTTCACAAGTATATTTACAGATGAATGTAGCCACTGAATTTCAACCATTGCTTACCATCCTTACTCATTTTGTTATTTAAGATTGCCTTTTGGAGAAACATTCATACCAATCCCATTTCAAAGACCGATGGATCAGATTTTAAGTGGTCTCTCTGGTCTACAATGTTACCTGGATGATATTCTGATTACAGGGTCCAGTCAACAAGAACATTTGAATCATTTAGAAGAACATTGGAATATCTTCAAGCATATGGTCTGCATAGCAAGAAAGAAAAGTGTGGCTTTTTTCAGTCCAATACTTGGGTCACATTACTGATAGTAAAGCTCTACATAGAGCATTTAAAAAGATGGATGCTATTTTAAAAGGACCAAATTTGTTCTGAACTTAGCTGCAAAATTGAAGCCATTGCATTATTTGCTATATGTGAAACAGTCATGCGACTGTTCAAGAAACATATAAGGATAAGAAAACATATGAGGATGTCAAAGATACTTTGCAGTAGTCTGAATTATTGGTTCATTTTAATCCAAAGCTACCATTACAGCTTGCATGCAATGCATCACTTTATGGAGTAGGGGAAGTAGTTTCACACATTATGCCTTCGGAAGAAGAACAACCAATAGCTTTTGCTGCGCATACTCTGACTAACGCTGAATCTAATTATGCTCAGCTAAAAAAAGAGGCACTAAATGTAATTTTTGGTATACAAAAGTTTCATCTTTATTTATTTAGTCACCGTTTCACATTATTGACTGATTATTGACCCTTAGCTACTATTCTTGGGCCAAAGAAAGGCATACCACTGTTAGCTGCTGTGTCAATTGCAAAGATGGTCACTGATCGTATCTTCACATTCATGTGACAGAAAGTATCATAGAAACATAAAAGATAGGAGCAAGATGAGACCTTTTGACCCTTCGAGCCTGCTTCGCCATTTATCACGATCATGGCTGATTGTCCAATTCAATAACCGAATTTTGCTTTCTCTCCTTAACCTTTGATCCCGTTCGCCCCAAGTGCAATATCTGGCCGCTTCTTTGAATACATTCAATGTTTTGGCATCAACTACTTCCTGTGGTAATGAATTCCACAGGCTCACCACTCTTTGGGTGAAGAAATGTCTCCACATCTCGTCAGAGTGCCATGCTAGTGCTGATGCCTTATTATGTGTACCTACTGAGCAGATCCTACCAATTAGTTTTGCTAATTATCTTTCTTTTTGGTAGATCATTTGGCTGTGACAGATTTTCAAATTCAGAGACACACCAGAAATAATTCCATGTTGGGGAAAGTGATGGATATGGTACTGAAAGGAACGATAGCTGGAATGCATCTCTGATTTGAAAGCAGGGCTGAGATTCTTCCAAAAAATTCTAATCTCTAATTCACGTGAAAACAGGAGTAACTCCTACTTTTTTTTAAGTGTGATTTTCAGACACTCTGAGCATTGTACAGTGTCCCAGCGGGATTCCCTCTGAAAATCAGGGGGTGGGTCCATTCCTGCATGAGAACCCAGCAGCATAGCACTGAGCAAGCCACTGCTTATGTGCCAATCTGTCAGCGCCAAGATTGGCACATGCACATTGGCCCTGCATTGCCTGCCTGCCAATTGCTGGCCAACCCCGCAACCCCTGATTGCTAGCCTCCAGGACCACTGTAAGCAAGCCCCGGTATTCCCCCCACCCCTGGCCACCCCCGACTTCCCCTGCCTCTGGCAGTCTGTACCCCTCCCCTCCTAGTTGCCCTGACACCCTCCCCTCAACCTGGATGACCAGGCCTGATCACTATCCTCCCTCCCTTTGCCACTAATTCCGAATGCAGAGTGACAGCACGTTGCACCACTCCCACCGATCACCACCCAACAGACCACCCCTTCTGGCTGCACCTCCTTGGCATAGTCCAGTGCCCAGTGGGTAGTGCCAAGGTGCCCCTGACATTGCTAGTTTGCCCCTTGGGCACCACCAAGCTGGCACTGCCCAGGGAGCACTGCTCCCTTCCCCAAGACTTCCTGGGGATGCCTCAATTGCCTCTGGTATCTCCAGTGGAATCAGATGTTCCACTTTTGTGGGGAGCATAGTTAACCACTCCAGGGTCAGGGGGGGGGGGAGTGTGTGTAGTTACGGGGAGGTGGGGGGGAGGGGGGAATACTAGCGGGCCCAGAGACCTCAGGCTTGGGCTTGCTAATGAAATGGAAATTTCAGTTTATATATTGAAATCAGCTCCGCACCAAATTCCAGTGCAGATGTCTAAATTCCTCTGCTGGGAGTCTTGTGGAGGCCCATTAATACAGAACAGTTGGTTATATACGAACTAAGCTCCTACTTGGTCACACATTTGAAGTTCCTAAGATTCAACAAAAGCAAAATATGTCACCTACCCCCATAAAAAGATATTTTATAGTCATTGATTAAAAAAATCGGAAAAGATAAGATCTTCCTCAAATCACTGCTGTAGATAGTATCCTGGGCTTTATTCGTGGGACATGGAGTACATGAATCACTGGTTGGCCTCAGTTGAAGGTTCTGTTGTTCCATTTTTAGAAGGATGATGGGGGCATTGGAAAAGATACAAAGAAGATTTGTAAGAATTGTCCCAGGGATGAAGATTTTCAATTGTAATGATGGATTGGAGAGGTTGGGAATATTTTTCTTAGAGAAAGGAGGGCTGAGAGGAGATTTGATAGCATTATTCAAAATCAAGCGGGATCTAAATAGAATACAGAGGAAAAACTATTCCCACTCATGAAAGAATCACAAATGAGTAATAATAAAAAGAACAAAAATGATAGTAGGAAAACATTTTCTTGCAGCAAGTGGTTAGAATTTGGAATGCACTTCCTGCGATTGTGATGGAACAGGTTCAACTGAAGCATTCAGAAGTGTGATGTACTGTGCCTTTAAGAAATGTATTTGAGTCATGTATTTTGTACAGGATTATTTTTTAATGGTTCTAACTGATGCTGCTGGATCTATAACTGGCATCTTCTATTGTTACTGCAGCAGCATTGTTGCCCTAATTGCTAGAATGTTTGCTTCAAGCTGAACTAATGCCGTTTTGCTGATTTCAGTGATTTCCCCCGATGTTTTGCAGAGTAGGACTTGATTGTGTTGATTGACAGTAACATCAGGTGATTGAGTGGAGCTAGGCTTGCACAGAGAACTCAAGCTTAAATGCTGCTTGGAGTTGTTAGAAAGCAGTGCCTTTTTTTCCCCCTTTCTGAAGTCTGGAGACTGTGATCTGCCAGAGACTAGACTTATTTCTCTGACGTCCTGCTGTTTGAGGATATATCCATCTCTGGAAATTACTAAATGAGAGACGGAAAACAGTCTTTCTGTATCTGTCCAGAGGGGTTAAAGGGCTGGAAATCTAGCCCTTACATGAGCATATCTGTTTTTGGTACTAATTGGTCCTGAAGAAGGGATTTATGTCAATGGGATGTTGTTTACAATTGAAACTATGGAGATAGCTAGCTATTAAGAATTATAACTTGTCATGTTTAAGTATTTAAACCTATGCTAATTCTTTTTGTTATATTTTAGCTGTGTTCTTAAATAAAGATTGTTTTGATAAAAGCTTCCAATGGGTAAATTGAATCCTACCTGGAACTAAACACCTTATGGCCCCCTGATGCAAAATCAAAAGTATAAGGCTAGGCTAATTTTATAATATAATTTAGAGTTTCTGATTTGGTCCCTAACAGAAGGGAATTAGACAGTTATCTGAAAAGGAAGAATGTGCATGGTTGTGGGTAAAAAGAAGAGGGAATGGCACTGAATTGCTCACTCGAAGAGCTGGTCCAGATGCAACAGGCCAATTGGTCTCCTTCTGTGCCAAAACAATTTAATGATAAAGGTGTGTCCAATTAAAACATTTTTTTCAAACAATATGTAATCCTGCTATTGGCCCAAAGATGCTTCTTGAGTCTTGATATGTATGGTATTTGCAAATTGTTAGCCGAATACTAGACAGCCCTCTCTTGAGACTAAGCACATTGGAACAATTAAACTTTTCTTATATTGCTCAGTTCTTTTTAAAAGAACATTCCAGAGGAGCTGGAAATAAATGCAATAGGTTACCATCACAACAATTGGACTGTTTATTCAAAATAACAATACTGTACTTGTTGAATCAAATATCATCTTACAGTGAAAAGCTATAAAGGAATGAATTATCTACTTGTCACCTGGTCAAAAACTGATACTCTACATTGGACATCTGTCAAAGATGCCACTCAATTTTCATTTGAATTGACTTTTAATGGAGATGAGAGTCAGGCAGTTTGTGTAATGAGTCACTTGTCACTGGCTGAGAGCTAGCTTATCGTTCACTCTTGCAAATTATACCCTTATAATCCACTAGGCAATGATTCCTAAGAAGGTCACAGTATCCCTATATGTGTTTACCCTGGGAAGTTAGAGTTCATTCAACAGTTATGAAAACTTACTTGAAGCAGTGGTCACCACATCAATAAGAAACAACAGCACCAGTCGGATGAGAACATGGTTGGGTATATCTGCCTCCTGCCCATATCTTGCGTTTTGGCATTATCACTGAGGAGACAAAATTGCCGCTAATCCTTCTAGGCTGCTGAGCTGTCCTCACAAAGTGGTGTTTCGTGAAGAAGGGTTACAAGTGCTTTAGCAACTCATTTCCAATAAAGATTTTAACACATCTCCCTGACAATGGTGCAGGACCTATCTTCAGTGATTTGACAGCACATGAATGTGAATCTCAAAGAGCGGCAACAAGGTGGCACAGTGGTTAGCACTGCTGCCTTAAGCGCCAGGGACACGAGTTCAATTCCAACCTTGGGTGACTACCTGTGGGATTTGCACATTCTCCCCCTTTCTGTGCGGGTTTCCTCTGGGTGCTCTGGTTTCTACACACAATTCAAAGATGTGTGGGTTAGGTGGATTAGCCTTGCTAAATTGTCCTTCAGTGTAAGGGGTCTAACTAGGGTAAATGCATGGGGTTATGGGGATAGGGCCTGGGTGGGATTATGGTCAGTGCAGACTCGATGGGCCAAATGGCCTCCTTCTGCACTGTAGGATTCTATGACACTATCACTGTTTATGAGGATAACTAAACTCAAAAAAAGATGCATGACACCTTCAGTTGAGCATGTCATTTATATGAATAACAAATGTATTTTAAAAAATGCAATATTTTTAAGGTGGTTTCACACCTATAATCCAAAAGTGATTCCAAAATTTCATAACACTGCTAACCCTACCACTATGCCAGGTGCAGCCCTGACATCTGTTGCTTATGTGGGTGCTGTCTGCTGGTTGCTACGTCTTGATATCAGTGATGAGCTTAGTGAATGTCTTCTGGTGGTCTGAGGCCTGGAGGACCCATTCTGATAAGTATCTCATGCTCATGGGTGGCAGCAGATGTACCCTCCCTGGCCTGTACAGCTGGGGTGGATGGGAACATGGGCTGAGGGAATTCTGAGTGGTTGAATACCTTTGGATTATCCTGAGTGGAGACCCCCTGGATGGCCAGCTGATGCTCAAGGGTCCCAACGGCCCTCCTTGATCCCTTAAGAAGATGGGACACCTGAGGTCAACCTCATCATCCCCGTCTCACCTGGGCATTGATGATGCCCACATGGGTGTGTGGCCATGGCGCCCAGGGCCAAGCTCAATTCCAGCAAAATCTGCTCCACAGTCGTCACCAACGTTTCCATGGTGACCTTGAGATGCTCGCATTTTGGGGTCACAACATCAGACATAATGCAAACAGACCCTTCCATAATTTAATCTTGATTGCTGATTGACTGTCAAATCTCTGCCTGATGTTTGTTGTTGCAGCTCCAACATAGAGTTGGCAGCTGCTCAAAAAAGCTCATCATCTGACTCGGACAAACGGATGCTGAGCTCTAGCACCCCTCCAAGTGTCGGAGACCTGGGCTGTCCCTGCCTCTGACTGTTGCAGTGATATGTTAGTGAGGTGTTCTGCAGTAGATGAGCCTGAACCTAATCTGGAATTATGCCGCTCTGAGGCGTGCATCACTGTGTGAGATGGTATGAGTGAGCACAGTGACAGTTCTTCCTCAGTTTCTTCATATGACATGGTGTGGGGGCTGGGACTTATGTTGATAAGTCTTGTGGGTCTCGATCTGCTGGTGCCTGTAAGAAAAAGAAGAATGTGTTACTTCATGAGCATGCGAATTACAAGATTGCATGTCATTCACCGTACTTGTCAGGATGTGATGAACTGATGGACGTGTGATCTGTAGTACATTCCTGAGACAATCCAATCTCCCCTTCCTCGCAGGAGTGATCCCTACCCTCCCCAGCAGCATCCTCCTCAAATTCCAGGAGGAAGATTATATTGGCTGTCCCTCCACCGGTTTGCAATCTTGCCCATCTGTTGTGGGCAAGCTTGCCCTCGACAAAAGAACAAAAGGCAAAAGAAAGAAATATGATTAGAAGGGATGGAGTGCAAATTGTGAAACATGCTTGAGTGTGTGGTGAACCTTCCCCAGAAAAGTCTGAGGATGGATGAGCAGTATTATATGAAATAGCAGTGATGTGAAAGTTTCTGTGAGGTTATCAGTGGTGAAATGTATTCTCCACTAATAGTTGTGTGAGATCCCTGAAGAAAGTTGCTCTTTGAGTGCATGATGCCATGAGGAAAGCTTGATATTGGAGGAGTGTAAAAGTGACTTACTGTCATAGACTGGATGAGATCATTCACTCTCTTTCTACACTGGGTGGTGTTTTATGCAGTGACTAGCTGCACTGACATCCTTTGCACATTCTTTAACCTGTGCTTAACCCTCTCTCCACTCACAGTGTCTGTACCTTTAAGACTTGATTAGCTGTAAAGACTCACATTCCAACCATTATCTTGTAAATTGAGTTTGTGTCTATATATGCCCTGTTTGTGAACATGATTCCTCACTCACCTGAAGAAGGAGTGACACTCCAAAAGCTTGTGGTACCAAATATATCTGTTGAACTTTAACCTGGTGTTGTGAGACTTCTTGCTGTGCTTACCCCAGTCCAACGCCAGCATCTCCATATCTTTTGCACTGGCATCCCAGGCCAGAGAAGTGGGGTTGGTCTGCTTTCTGGAACCATTCATGGGATAAAGCATATGCTTATGTGCAAGCACTCCTCGTAACAAGGCTTGGAAGGTGTTGTTGCTGAAGCAGGATGCAGCCTTCTTCTGGCTTGCAGCCTTGTTTTTCTGGTCTGCAGATGTTTTTAATGATGCTTTGGAGACAGGTGGACTGGAGAGAAAGGGATGTGTGGGCTTGAATAGTATTTAAATATGACACCCAGACCTTTGACCGCAAGGTAATGGCATGGTGGATTAATTAGCTTCCATGTGATTTGGAGAGATACTTGGCTGTGCATTATTAATGAACTTCCAAGTGCAGAATTGGGCACAATTCCCCAACATTTTGAGCAGCGGATATGAACTGTGGATCCCACCCACCTCTATATTTAGTTTTAAAAGCTGAAGATTCTGCCTTATGTTTCATGCTATGATTTATTTTGTCGAGGTAGGATTGGTGGATTAGGCTACGTTTAAGAGAAGGATTTGATTGATTTGATTTGATTGATTTGATTTATTATTGTCACATGTATTAACATACAGTGTTTCTTGTGTACTATACAGACAAAACATACCATTCATAGAGAAGGAAACGAGAGAGTGCAGAATGTAGTGGTGCAGTCAAAGCTAGGGTGTAGCGAAAGATCAACTTAATGCGAGGTATGTCCATTCAAAAGTCTGACAGCAACAGGGAAGAAGCTGTTCTTGAGTTGGTTGGTATGTGACCTCAGACTTTCAGGAAAACTTTTAGGGAGACAGGCAGACTTTCAGATTTCAGGAAGCTGCAATCCAAGGGAATCAATGGTTGATCACTTCTTCTCGAACTGCTTGCTCTACAAGGTATTACTGGTCTTGGTTTCCCTTTATCCATTTCCTTCTTCATAATTATATCTGAACTTCTGTCCAGCTCATTTTTCTAAATATAGCCACTGTTGACAATGAAAATTCTAATGAAAATGCATCATACTCAACTATCCCACTAATGCCAATGCAGAAATCCAGTAAAAAGTCTGACAACACCAGGTTTTAGTCCAACCGATTTATTTGATAATAGACTCACAAGCTTTCGGGTTAGTCCCTTCGTCAGGTGAATGGAGAGTTCTGGCCTCAGACAGAGCATATAAAGCACAGACAGTTTAGAGATTACTGATTAGAATGTGAATCCTTACACCTAACCTGCTGTTCAAGATCTGAAGTGGCTGACAATGTGAGTGGAAGGAGCACTGATCACAGGTTACAGAGATGTGTATTGTCTCCAGACAGTACAGTAAGTGAGGTTTTGCAAACCCAGGCAAGTCACGGGGGTTACAGATAGTGCGACATGAACCCAAGATCCCTGTTGAGACCATCCTCATGTGTGCGGAACCTGGCTATCAGTCTCTGTTCAGCGACTCTGCGCTGTCGTGTGTCGTGAAGGCCGCCTTGGAAAATGCTTACCCGAAGGTCAGTGGTCATGGGCATTCAGCCTCTGACCTTCGGGTAAGCATTCTCCAAGGTGGCCTTCACGACACACGACAGCGCAGAGTCGCTGAACTGAGACTGATAGCCAAGTTCCGCACACATGGGGACGGTCTCGACAGGGATCTTGGGTTCATGTCGCACTATCTGTAACCCCCGTGACTTGCCTGGGTTTGCAAAACCTCACTTACTGTACTGTCTGGAGACAATACACATCTCTGTAACCTGTGATCAGTGCTCCTTCCACTCACATTGTCAGCCACTTCAGGTCTTGAACAGCAGGTTAGGTGTAAGGATTCGCATTCTAATCAGTAATCTCTAAACTGTCTGTGCTTTATATGCTCTGTCTGAGGCCAGAACTCTCCATTCACCTGACGAAGGGATTAACCCGAAAGCTGTGAGTCTATTATCAAATAAATCGGTTGGACTAAAACCTGGTGTTGTCAGACTTTTTACTGTGTTTACGCCAGTCCAACGCCGGCATACCCACATCAATGCAGAAATCAGCATGGCTCAGTGTCGCCACTCAATATGGCCAACTCATCCCTATGATAACTATCATCACATTCCCTCTCTTTATCAGTTCCAAAGACATTCAAACTGAATTTATTATATGCTTTGGTTGGTGGTGCAGCTGCACATTCCACACCTAATTTAGTAAATACTATAACCTGCATTCTAGACCTGCATTGCATGATCTAGATATTTCTAAGAGTTGTAATATTCACGCAACGTTACCCAAATTGGATAAAAATGAATGTAACCATTTGAATTTGCATGTACTGTTTCACTTTCAATGTTTATGCCAGTCTTTGACAACTGAGTCATGTGATGCATGAATGTACGTTTTAAGTTATGTAGTGCAATTACCAATAATTTCCAGTGACACGGTATAAAGGAATTCATGTACGATTCTACTTAAAGTCAATCACCCTACTGTTACAGGGTACAATCACAACATTTTGACCCAGAAATTTTGGATGCACCTTTTTTTGGCAATGGACCTTCATCATAAAGCCTGAGGTTCCCTGTCATTGGCTAGAAAGCATAGAAACCCCACAGTGCAGAAGGAGGCCATTTGGTCCATTGAGTCTGCATCAACAACAATCTCACCCAGAACTTAGCCCCACAACCCCAAATATTTACCCTGTCAATCCCTCTAAATTTTGTATCCCAGGACACTAAGGGACGATTTAGCATGGCCAATGTGCTAACCTGCACATCTGTGGACTCTGGGAGGAAATCAGAGCACTGGAGGAAACTCATTCAGACACTGGGAGAATGTGCAAACTCCACACAACTCCATCGGTTGTCATTGATGAATTCTGAGAGGTGAGAAGACTACACTGGTATAGGTAAGAGTAAGATCAAGTTGTTAACAGCATGTCGGTGACCTTTAGTCAATCTATGGGCCAAATTTGTGATCAGGATCAGGTACAAGTCTCACACCATCAGGTTAAAGTCCAACAGGTTTATTTGGTAGCAAAAGCCACTAGCTTTTGGAGCGTTCCTCCTTTGTCAGGTAAGTGGGAATTCTGAGCAGTGCTCCGAAAGCTAGTGGCTTTTGCTACCAAATAAACCAGTTGGACTTTAATCTGATGTTGTGAGACTTCTTACTGTGTTTACCCCATTGCTGGCATCTCTACATCAGGATCAGGGCCAAGGATGGGGCTGGAGGTTGACACAAATGGTTGGAATCGGAAATCAAGTGTGGGGATCAGTGGGGCCAGGTAATGGGGGAAAGTTGAGAGTGGTGGGGGCAAGTTGAGAGTTGAGAGAGAAAGTTGGAGATGAGGCAGGGAGGAGGCAGAGTGTTGGGATAACAGGCTATTAGGGGGAAGAATGGGGATCAATGATCAGAGGAGGTGGTCGGATTTAAATCCAGAGAGAAAGGCTTGGAGATTAAGAGGATGGATTGGAGATCAATTGTTAGGATTAGAGGATGTGGGGCCAGTTGAGTTATAGGGGATTGTTGCAGTGAGCTTTCTCTTGCACATCCGGGATCTACATTCAGCTAAGTGAACATCAATAACTTACCTTGTAGTTTTTCCAAGGTATGGTTTCACTGATTGCTGCTGATGCCAGTATGAACTGTCCAGCACAAACTGATATGAAGTGGGGAGACTCAAAGAGAAGTAAGCTTTTAATTTGAAAATACAACAGGTCTAATGCTTGTGTCAGACATAGGTCTTGGATGTTTTTTCTTTTTTTAGCGCACAATAACAGAACACTATAGTCCTTATTTTAAAACAGTTCACTGCTCCATTAGAGCGTAATGTGCTATCATATTAATAACAATCTAACACTGAGAAATAAATAATCATAATGCTGTCATTGGGTTAAATATTATTACTTTGAGCAATACATTTCCTCATTCACTGTAATTGCACTGTAATAATACTATATAGGACAATAGCAATCATAATTTTACCACTAATTTAGGAGTCAAAAGAAGTGAAAGGTTCCAGAACTGACAAATGAGTCAGTTTTCTACCTTGCGGGCATATGATGTAACAATCTATCCTTAAATAGCACTCTTGGAAACCTTGCATCATGTACAATAAAGATTTTTAAAATTCAGTTCCAATAGTATTTCTTCCCTGAATCACAAAACAGGTCTGCAGGTGTACCTGTATGGTATTTCTATTTCTACAGAAATAATAATGAATCCGCCAGTAAATAGCTGGTCCCGGACGTTCCTGGTACTTTGGGTTTATTGCTGCAGGATCTTGTCTAGGTGTAATACATACCAGGTTAGAACATAAGAACATGAGAACCAGGTTAGGAGAAATAAATCATTGCCTGATTAACTTGAAAAAGTAGGCACATGTCCAACATTTCATGCTTTGAGTCAGCGTAGGGCAATCGTGCCAGAGAAAAGCTGTCCCAATGCCAAGCGACTGGAGAATTGAGGAATGCATGTTTTAGAAAAATTGTCTTGCAGCTGCACTATGTGTCTCCCTGATCTGATTGTGTAAACAATGTACAGAGGTTAATTCTTCAAATTAGGAGAAATTAGCTGGGTTCTGTTTCTTGCACAGATGGTTACATTGTCAGACACTGTTCCGTTTCCTCATTTACAATCCAGACTATCTCAGGTTTAATGAAAGAAAATCCATTGGATGCTGTCCTCTCCTTCTTTATTCTTTATGGTAAGTGAGCAGACCTGGCAAAAAAAACAGCATTTGTTGTCCACCCCTAATTGCCCTTGAGAATGTGGTGGTGAACCACTCTCTTGAACCATTGCAGTCTGTTTTGTCTGGGTGCATCCACTGTATTAGGAAGAGGCGAAGGAGTGGTGAAATAGTTCCAATGATGAATGGCATGGAGGGGAACTTGCAGGTAGTGGTGTTCCTATGTATCTTGTGCCCTTGTCTTTTAACGGGTAAAGGGTTGGAAGGTGTTTTTGAAAGTGGCTTGATGAATTACAGCAGTGCACCTTCTACTGCTGCTTTTGTGCACTGTGGATGGGGTGCTGATCAAGCAGACTGTTTTGTTTTGGATGATGTAGAGTCACTGTTGAGGGCTAGGCACACTCCTTCACCTGTAGTACCACCTTTGTTGGGTCTGTTCTGCTGTTGGCACATGACAAGGATAGTGATGGATGAATCCAGAGCATTGAGGTATGAATAGTGACTATGACTATATTAGGCTATTGCTTGCCTAGTCCTCTCAATTTTGGCATGGCCTCCGAAGTTAGTGAGAAGGTCTTGTAGGGTCAACTGGGAGGTAGGATATGCTGTTGTCATTTCCAGTGCTGAGGTTGATACTGATTTGTCTAATTTTTTTTCAGCTTGATACCATTAGTGACTTGTCAGATCATTTTAGACAGCAATCACATTGCTGTGGGTCTGGAGTTACATGCAGGCTAGACTTGACTGGGTAACAATGATAGCTTTCTTTTTCTAGACTCTGTTAGTTTCATATTGAGATTAGTTTATTTCATATTTATTAATTAGTATTAAATTCCACAAGCTTCCCATGGTGGGATTTGAACTCATGTTCTCAGAGCATTACTTTGTGCCCCCAGATTACTAATCTAGTAACATTACCACTATGTTGTCCCCCACTATAACTGATGGATCCATTCTGAATATACCCATACCTCCTACAATTAAACATGCCCGATACTATCAAATCCTAACCAAACACATCAACATTTTATATCTGCAACAGACATTCTTAAAATACACATTCCTCATGTAGCCTTGATAAGGCTGTTCCCAGAAACATCCAGAAATCAGCTGCTCTGTGATGGATCCTGTATTATTTTTATGAAAATTGGGATATCATACAGGTGCGCTTGGTGTCCTGTTTTGTGACTAAGGAAAAGAAACGTTATTGGACCTGTATTGGTCAAGTTGTACTGTGTATGGGGCATGTTTTTTAAGAGTGCTGTTTAAGGGTAAGTTGTTGTGTCTCATGCCTACAAGGTAAAAACTGATATGGTCATGATCATTACAATGATTGTATGATTATATCCAGTGATAGTCACTGCAGTCATACAAATGCAGTATATGCTACACAGTCTTCTTAACACACTTATTTAATCATTGAAACACCATCATCCTCTATAGCTTGTTACTGTCATTGTGGTTTGATCTTTGTAAGCTTGTTCACATGTTAGGCATTCATTGCTGTGGTTCTTATTGTCAGACTGTGCCTTGGTTACTCCCCCTCCTTCTCTGAGTACCTCACCATATTCCAATCATTTCGCTTCTCCTAAAAAGCTCTATTGTTTTCTGGTAGTGCTCCACTTTGAGTTTCTCTCAGTGGTATCCTCCCTCCTTTCTTCCTCAAGATTCTGCACCTCACGGTTTCTCATCCTTTCTGATTTCAACCTCTAACTCAGCTTCACTTGTCTCCTTCCTCTGAATTCACTACTTTATAGGCCTCTCAGAACTGGTACCACCCACATTTAGATGCTAATTCCAATAGGGGCATGACTGTATGGGTCCTATTTTCTTGGCGCACTTTAATGTATTATTCTAGGTTTATTTTGTCAGTGTCATTTAATATTTAACATACTCTCTCCACCTACTTAATCACCTTCTCCCTGGATAAGAGAAAAAAACTTATCCAAATTCTCATCACATCTCACTCCTTTACACCTCCAATTAGTTCTGATTTTCTTTCCACTTTCTCCCAGTACTTAGTTTCATTTGCTTTTGCAAATTTCAGTCATACTAAATTAAACTAAATGATCCAAGAAACATTTGATGTTATTAAAGAAGTGCTCTACAAAAACTTGAAGTATTTAACACCATAAAAATACCTGGGAGACATGTATATCTTTGAATTTCATCAGAGTGAGCAGAGATAATTAGTGATTAACTTAAGATTGATGCTTTTAAGAGCACTTTAAATTGTGGAGACATAAACTTTTTGGAGGATGGCAAAAAGAGCTCCAATATTCAAAAAGGTGGATGGCACATAGCTGATATTGACAGGTCAATTAGCTTAATATTCATAGTTGGAATAATGGATGAGAGCATTTAGTGGAATACCTTAAACTTCACAGGTATTAGATGGAACAGTATGTAATGTATTAGAAGTATTCAATCATACCTTACAAATTTGTTAGAATTTTTTAAGCGGCTAAATAGATTACTGAATAATGTGAATCCAGTAATTAATTTCCTTAGATTTTTCAAAAAGACAATTAAGGAAGTTACTCATGTAATGCTTGTAAGGAAGGTAAAGGCTTAAAAATTGGTTGATAATTGATCAATTGAGAACTGGTTTAGCAAAAATGGAATGGAAAATGCTCAGCTTGGGAAAAATTAATGATCAGAATTTAACAGGATTCTGCTCTGGGCCCTCACTATTTACAGACAGAATTTATCTCTCACTTCCCCAGCATATTTGTAGTTGAGCGGGGCATATGATCAGGAGAACTCACCACCATACTGCCTACCTCCAATTAGATCTAAGGTAGGAAGACATGCAGCCAGCCTTCCTTTCTCGAGTTTATTAGAAACCCTTAAGTTGCCACTTAAAGGCCCCATCCTGCAACAATTGATATTCAATCAGCAATAGACAGACGGTGGGGGAACACAACTCACCATCCAGGGACGCCACCTAAAAACATCTGTTAAGTTCGCCAGTGCTCTACTGGGAAGGGATGGGGGTTGGGTTGGATTAGTCTCTTGTTCATAGGCACTCTGTGCCAGATCAAGGGACCCACTATGAGGAAGTGGTGTGGGGTAGATGTGCACAGGAAGCCACCCATCTGCCCTTGATTCTGACCCCCCTCACTGGCAGTCACTCTCCACAGCCCCTATCCCACCCACACTCATGTCTACTTAATAATCCATCACTAATCCCTCCCGCAGGCTCCGCTGCATGTTATTAAATTACCTCTCCCAGTGATGTCACCTGAACTGCAGAGCTGCCAGCCTCATTTTTGCTGGTAGCTCTCAGGGCCAGGACTTCCGCCCTCCTGGGGCTTAATAACATAGGAGGTGTGATGCTGCTAGGTGTTTGATTGGAATAAAATAGGATTGATGCTCCAGCAGAAAAGCAACAAGCGGTTAACACAATTTTAATCAGTGGGCAAGACTCCTGTCATCCACATTAAATCCAAGCCAATGTTTTCAAAAGACATGCAACTGGGCATCTGTAGTTTAATTAGTGAATAGAAACAAGATCTTTAGAAATCTTGGATCAATTATTTAGAGCGTGCAAGATACAACAGAAGGATTTAATGTAGATAAATGTGGGGTAATGCATGTTAGAATGGATAAGAGTAAATATGTCTGTTGGCAATGGCTGAATAAAAGAATTTGGAAATCATTACTGATCACATTTTGAAAGCATCTGGGTAGAAGTCATCATTAATGTGGCAAAATTTGTACAGAACTATTTCCTGAGGGCATTGGACTATATGTCAGACCAAGTTAAGCTAAAGCTATACAATTATGAGGCCAATACTAGAATATGGTGAATAGTTGTGGTCAGCCTATTTCAAAATGAATAGAAGTACATTAAGGGATGGCACAGTGGCTAGCGCTGCTGCCTCTCAGCATCAAGGACCTAGGTTCAATTCCAACCTCGGGTGACTGTGTGGAGTTTGCACGTTCTCCCTATGTGGGTTTCCTCTGGATGCTCTGGTTTCCTTCCATTGTCCAAAAACGTGCGGGTTAGGTGGATTGGCCATGTTAAATTGCCCCTTAGTATCAGCAGGATTAGGGCAGTAAATATGTGGGGTTATGGGGATAGAGCCTGGGTGGGAATGTTGCCAGTGCAGGTTTGATGGGCCGAATGGCCTCCTTCTACAGTGTAGGGATTCTATAAGAAGGATTTAAACAAGATTTAACTGCCTCATCCCCTTCACCCCACATCCCACCCTCTGAATTGTCTATCTAAACCTATCCTTGCATATCATTTCTCAGACCAGCTTACTATGCACAATTTTCTTTGCCTCCCTTGTTGCAAATATTTCATTTATAATTCACATATTTTCAAATATAATTTTTAATTTTGAGAATCACAATGTTAAATGTGAGATAATAGAAGCATCTGGGCTAAGAAACTGGTATGCAAGTGAATGAAATTCAAATTTGGAATTAATCACAGCTAAAATCTAACCTACGTTTGTCTTCAAGGTCACAGTTGGAAGTGTAAACACTGAACAATGGTTGACCCATGTTTTGAGCCAGGAAATTTGGAGAAAGAAGGTCAGAAAATCCATTAGAGATAGGAAATACTCATATGGGTTGCAGAATCAAAGAATTGTGCTGAAGGTAAAAATATTTTGTTTGGTATTTTTGTTTGAACATCCCAAAGTGTGCCACGTTGCCATAGAAATGGGCTGTGGGCGTCCGCAAGTTTTTTTGTTGAATTTAACTTTGTGCATTTGCTGATAAAATTAAGTAGTTCAGATTGGGAACAGATTGACACAGTTGCTGAAGTGTAGACTTCAGATCATTGAATTGAGGGAGTCAACAGGAGATAATTGTTAGTAAGGCCAATACTTTAAGCATAACAAATACTAACTCTGTTGTTCACTGCATGGTACGTCGGTAGGGCTCAAGCTCAGTTCAGATTTAGTGAGGGAAGTATCAGTTTGAAGATTTGACTAGCTTGCAGCTAGAGGAAGAAATCCACATTTTTTTAGAGGTTTGTGGCATTAAGCAATTAGTCAACTTGGAACAGACAGAGGGAAAGCATTTGCCAGGAGGTGGGAATTAGCTGGGGACCAGGAGCTATACACAAACTGTGGGAGCATAGAAGAATATTAAAACCAAGGGTGCTCATGATATTTAAATTGTTAAACAAGTAGGCAATGAAGATCACAATCGAACTGCAGGGTCTACAGTTGTGAGGTCTTTGAAGGAAAATTGGAGGATCACTTAGCTAAAAGCTGATGGAAGGATCCCCATGAATTACATATAATGGTGACTAGCTAAAACATTGAGGAGAAATCTAAGTGACTATTGGAGAGCTGTGACATGCCTTTGGGTTGGTCCGAGGCAAAATGAATGAACCTTCAAAATTCCTTTAGCATATTTAAAAAAGAAATGGGGTTAAGTAAAAAGTTGAATTGCCATTTGTTTAGTCATGCAGAACTTGAATATTGTTGAAAAGAGAGACACGCTGCTGAAACTTGTCATCTTACACTCCTCAGGGTAAATGCAAGAATACTAAATTTCAAGTGATCACAGCACTCCTACAGGAGAAAAGGTTGGCAAGTCAAACTCTGATTGGCTGAGGCATTGCCATGGAGAAAGCAATGGGGAATTTTTGGTTCGCCAAGCTCCCAAATAATTCAAAGAACACGCAAGGTTTTTGCATATTCCATATGAAAGCCTTGGCAACCGGAATTGACTTTGCAGCTAACCAGCGTCCTTTTATCCTGTAATATAAATTGTTGTGACCATTTTAAATATAGTATACTTGAAAAATTTGCCTTGATGAGTGCAAGGTGAAAAGCTTTGGCAACATGTCTTTCTTTTGAACCATATTCAGGTAGAACTGAGCTTATATTATTTTATAAATTATAGTGTTAAACTAGTAGTTTTTGTTTCGTAAATCTTTTAAAAATCTATACATTGAAGTTTGTTTTGTTTTAGAAATGTGAAACTTTGTGGAATAGTTCTGTCAGTTCATTACTGGGTGTTCAGATTTTTCTTTAAACTTTAATAGTTTCTAACAGGATCAGAAGTAACATTCCAATGAGTCAAATCCCAGGGGATCCACCCACAAATTTGTGTTAAGGGGAGCTTTGTGATAGTTATGGTGGCTCTTTCCCCACATCTCTATGTGATCTGCTATGTCTACAAATGCGGTCTATGTCAAAAACAAAAGATTAAGTAAAGCAGTAAATGTGTGAATTTTTTTTCAATTTGTTTACACCTTACAATAGTCTGACCTTTTAAAAGGCCAGAGCATTGCATTGAATGATATTGGGAGTCAGCTCCACAAAACTCTAATTCTTTTCTATTTAATGAACTGTCTTCAAACATGCATGGTACAGTCACTGGGCTAGATAACCTCACTCTATACCTCCTTGTTTTCAATGTCTTGTGCAGTTGTAACCTGCTTGGTCCCACTATTGTTGAAGCAGTTCATAACTGTGGCTGGCACAGTCATATGACAAAATTAGACAAGTCTGGTTAATCTGAAGTTACGAGTGTAGAATTTTGGCTTAGCACAGGCATCATTCTATGAGATTTGCTCTTCTTCTGGTGGTATTGGTTGACAGCTTCAACATAACCAGAATTTTGTATCATCCAAGTTTGACTCATTGCAATTTCATTGTACATTCTTACATTGCCATCCATCCAACCAACACCAACAGTCACCCACTTCCTTATGCAATATCATGTCTCTACCAAATAGTCAACCTCAACAAATGACTTCATTGATCAATGAAAAGATGCCATTACTCACAATTGTATGTTTTCTCTTTCCCTTCTTGCAGGTGAAGAGAGCACAGAACACCGGACAGAGGCAAATAACTGCTCTCCAGCTTTGCAACTCACAGTCAGAAAGTAAGAAATGCTGGAAAACAACAGTCTCAGCATTCCTGACAGGAGTTGGAGAGATGGAACTGAAACAAGCTCCTTTATTTTTCTTGCCATCTGTCTGTAAGCAGTGGTGTTTTAATTTTTTTGAAATAGACTGCAACATGTTTCCCCAAATCCTATGTTTGGGAAGACAGTTTCAAAGTAATACACAGCAAACTCTCTTTAGGGTTAAAGCAAAAGTATTGTTTATTTATACATTCAAACTATGTTCATTGCAACTGCATACGCACACTGAAGCACACAAGGAAATGAAGAGTTTTACAACTAGAAATAGCTTAAAACAAAAAAACCCCCAAAGATATGGATATTAATTCACCTGAATGTCAGTGTTCAGAATGCCAGAGTCCAGTGAGGGTTCTTTTGTGCTCATAAGATCATAAGACCAGATTTAGAAGCAGAAGTGGCTATTTGGCTTATCGAGCCTAATCCACCATTCGATAAGATCATGACTGATCTGATATGATAATCCTCAACTCCACTTTCCCACCTTATTGCCATAACCCTTGATTTCCTTACTAATTAAAAATCTGTCTCTCTCAGCCTTGCACATACTCAGTGACACAGTCTCTACAGCCCACTGCAGTAAAGAATTCCACAGATTCACCACTGTCTGATAGAAGAAATTCCTCCTCATCTCTGTATTAAATGGGTGAGCTTTTACTCTGAGATTATGCCCGCTGGTCCCAGACTCTCCCACAAGCGGAAACAAACTTTTAGCAACTACCCTGTCAAGCCCCCTGAGAATCCTAGAATTTTACACTCCACCCAAAGCAAGTCCTGAGGTGGGGAAGGGGGTGAGGGTGCGCATAAAATTGAACGGATGTTTGGGATTACCCTCAGAAATCAGCCCACCAATTTCGTGCTTGGGTGGGCAGGACCTCTGACTGGAAACCCACTGAATCATCTGTTAAGGCCCTTAAGTGGCTCTTGTCTTTCTTTAACCCCATTAGCTTGCCCAATGTTACCTTTTTCGCAATAATGGTAGTTCCTAGGTCCTCAGATAGCCTTCCTGTCATCAGTTTTTTGGCATTTTATTTGTATCTTTCACAGTGAAGACCGATACAAAATTCCTGTTCAATGCCCTCATCTCCAATTATTACATCCACTTTATCATCCTCTAAATGACTAATGTTTACTTTAGTCACTCTTTTTGTAGAAATGTTTGCTATCTGTTTTTATATTCTGAGCTAGTTTATTCTCAAAATCCATTTTACTTTCCTTTATAGTTTTTTTCATGGCGTTCTGTTAACATTTAAAGATCTCCCAATCCTCTACTTTCCCACTAATCTTTGCCACTTTGTATGTTTTCTTTCAATTTGATACCCTCCTTTATTTCCTTAGATATCCATGGCTAATTATTTATTTTTCTACAGTTCTTCCTTAACAATGGTACTCCACTAGCCACTGCCTGCTATTTAGAAAAAGACTCATTTATTCCTACTCTTTGTTTTCTGTCTGCCAATCAGTTTTCTATCCATCTCAAAACACTACATTAAATCCCATGTGCTTTACATTACATGCTAACCTTTTATGTGGGACCTTGTCAGAAACCTTCCAAAAGACCAATTAAACCATATATATTGGCAATCCTTCATCAATTCTACTAGTTACATCCTTGAAGAATTTTAGTAGATTTGTCAAGAATGTTTTCCCTTTTGTTAATCCATGCTGACCCTATCAGTTTCTACTAATGTTTACCAAATGGTCTGCTATAAAATCCTAGGTAATGGACTATAGAATTTTCCCACTACCAATGTCAGACTGACTGGTCTATAATTGCCTTTTTTCTTTCTGCCATACAATCTGTAGGAACTATTCCAGAGTCTAGAGAATCTTGGAAGATAAACATCAATACAGCCACTATTTCTAGGGAAACTTCCTTAAGAACTCTGGAATATAGATTGTCAGGCACTGGATATTTATTGGTCTTCAATCCCATCAACTTCCCCAACACCATGGGTGGAATTTTATGGGAATGATTCTAAGTGAGAGTTCTTAATCCATTTTTTGGGCTAGTTTTTCTCCCAATCTTAAGGACTTAGACGTTGAAAATATGGGCTACACTGTTTCTAGCTGCTGCAGGCAGTGGGCTGGGTTTAATTTGCCAGACAGCCTGCAGAGGAAGCTATTACATGTTCACAGACCTCTGATTCTGCACATGTACAATTCCCGCAGCAATGTCTGACGGACAGAGAGAGAGAGAGAGAGAGAGCTGTCAGGCCCCTGCTGCTGCATACAGTCTGAACAAACTCCTTCACCCCCCCCAATCACAGATTGTGAGCCCCACACCTCCCAGAAATCTCTGGCTTACCCACCTCCCAGACCGATGGTGCCCCACTCCCCCAGATCCAATCAGCTGCAGTGCGGAAGCAGGCCTCGTCCTCACTCTCCAATCCGATCACAGGCAGAGTGCATAGTGGCCATCCCCTCCCCTACCGATCAGATCACCCCTTTAGCCCCACCTCTATAAACCCCACCCATTGGGCAATGCCAAGATGCCTGGTGAGCATTGCCAAGGTGGCAGGCTGATAGTACTAAGCTGCCAGGTGACTCTGCCAGGCTGGCACTGCCCAAGGGTCACTCCCCCCTTGCCCTCGGCCTCCCGGGGGTCTCAATGGCCTTTGGTTCTACTGGCAAGGCCAACATGACTGTTCCCTGTTCGTGGGCAATTTTCTTCTCCTGGCAAGGCCATAAAAACAAGCCTGGATGATTGAGCGCTGGGCTCGCTAATAACATGGGAATGAAGATTAGAATACAGTACCATAATTTATTCGGCCTCTCACCATTTTTGGCAAGAGGCTGACCCCGCCAGAAATATAGCTCTCTTAAGATCGGGTGCGATCCTGATCTTTTGGCTCTCACGAGATTTTATCGGCTTGCTGCGCCCATCAATGGACATGGCGAATCGGTAAAATTGCACCCTATTTCTCTACTAATACTGATTTTCTTCAGTTCCTGTCCCCTCACTAAATCCTTTGTTCTTCAACATTTCTGATATGTTATTTCTGTCCTCCATTGTGAAGACAGACCAAAGTATGGATTTAATTAGTCAGCAATTTCTTTGTTCCTCTTTGCTCCCCATTATAAATTCCTCTTTTACTGACTGTAAGGATCACAACATTTGTCTTTACCAATCTTTTTCTTTTCACATACCCATTGAAACTTGTACAGTCAGTTTTATGTTCCCCATAAGCCTACTCTCATACTTTATTTTCCCCTCCTTAATAAATTCATTGGTCCTCCTTTGCTCAATTCTAAACTTCTCTTGACTTCAGCAAGGCATTTGATAAGGTACCCCATGCAAGGCTTATTGAGAAAGTGAAGGGGCATGGGATCCAAGGGGACATTGCTTTGGGGATCCAGAACTGGCTTGCCCACAGAAGGCAAAGAGTGGTTATAGATAGTCATATTCTGCATGGAGGTCAGTCACCAGTGGAGTGCCCCAGGGATCTGTTCTGGGACCTTTACTCTTTGTGATTTTTTATAAATTATCTGGATGAGGAAGTAGAGGGATGGGTTGGTAAATTTGCTGATGACACAAAGATTGGAGGTGTTGTGGATAGTGTGGAGGGATGTCAGAAGTTGCAGCAAGACATTGATAGGATGCAAGACTGGGCAGAGAAGTGGCAGATGGAGTTCAACTCAGATAAATGTGAAGTGGTTCATTTTGGCAGGTCAAATAGGATGGTAAAATATAATATTAATGGTAGAACTCTTGGCAGTGTGGAAGATCAGAAGGATCTTGGGGTCTTAGAAGACGCAGGGTGTTACCAGGTGGTGAAGTGAATGTGTCAAACATGTTTTGAAGGGGTATCGTGTCTCTAAACAGCCAGTCAAATATGTTTGGAAGAGTGGATTGTGCTAGGATCATGAAAACTGTCTTGGAATCTTGTACACAGGTGCATTAGGATCTTTTTTGTGGTACCAAGCCAGCTACAAAACGATTGGTTCACTTCCTTGTAGTTGACAAACACTTTGAAGTAATCTAGGAGTTCCTTAATGCCAGAAATGGGCAGTTACGTGTGTGCTGCTGACTTCAAGATCCTCCAAATGACTGCCAGATTCCTGGAAATATCCAAGGATGAAAATGTTGAAAGGAATGGTGACTTTGACAATCACTGATAAAATATCACTGTGACCGGCTGGCAGTCGGTGCTGCCCAGCAGGCTGCAATTGTCTGTCACCACTTGGTAACACTCTGGACCTTCTAAGACATAAGTGTTCAGACTTGTTATGGAAACTTACCCTTTGCCTGTATATCCTGCGTGCTGAGTATGGCCTCCTGCGAGTGCACTGCTCAATTGCTCTTCTTTATTCTGGTTAGCTATGATTCAGTGAATAGCAGACTGTGCTGCTAGTGTTGTTCATTTTGCTCCTCATTTGACATCCAATCTAAGCAGTATGAGTGACACCCAACCTGACCTTTTAGATCAGAGCTCCATAAGTAAATTAGATTACCAAACCCCCAAAATATTGAAAGACCTTCCAAAGTGTGCGAAATAGCCATAAGTGCTGTAAAAACAAACCATTTCTCACAACTGGATAAGAAAACAGCAATCAGAATTGTATCATTACTAACATTATTCCTTCCCATAGCTTCAGCCCTTCAATTGCTGCTGACACCTTGTTTTCACTGCTGTGTTCCAGGAAGTCTGAGAAATCCATATCCCTAAAGTTGAAGTTAAAAATCCACGGTCTGAGCAATTAATGTATCTTAAATAGCAATCTGCCTTTCCCAAGGGGCATGCTTGTGCATAGCCTACTGCTGCAATGAAACACAGTGATTAGCAGGTTAAGTCAGCTTCCCACTGTGCTGGAAATCTTGCTGGTTTTAACCAACACATCCACTCCCAAACCAATGTGAATTAAAGTTTATTTCTGTAACTTACTGCAAATATGCACTTTGGAATGAATAATGTTCGATCTTTAATAAATGTATCTATTTAATTCCTTCAGAGATCACACATGTGGACAGTAGTGATGTTACTGTAATTCAGAATAATTTCGAGGCCTGGATCAATAATCAAGCAGCATGAGCTCAAATTGTTCCATGGCAACTGGGGAATTTAAATTCCATTAATTAGTCTGGAATAAATAGTGGCCCTGAAACTACTGGACTGTCATAAAACCCCAGTGGTACACTACTATCCTTTAGAAACATTAACAATCTTTACCCAGTCTTGCCTATACATGACTCCAGATCCACAGCATGTAATTGACTCTTAATTGCCTTCTGAAGTGGTTTAGCAAGTCATTCAATTATATTTAAAAAGGCATGTCACCATCCCCTTTTCAACGGCAATTAGAGATGGACAATAAATGTTTGTCTTTCCAGTAATGCCCATATTAGTGAATAAATAAAGAAAACAGCAAAACATAATATATTGCAATAAGTAGAACTCAGTGAAGAGGATTCTCTTTCTTAGTCTGGATCTTGATATATTTGCCTAAATATTTGGCAGTAAAAGGCATACTCTAGTCTATGATGGATACAAGAACCACTTATGAAAGAGACAATGAAGCCAAGGAGAATATCTTGTACAACACATCTAATATCATATAATTGAAAACGAGCCTGAAGGATTTTTGACCACATTTATTCCTGATAATAATTTCAGCAAATCTATTAGAGTTGCTGGATTGAGGATTAGTTATCTAATAGGAAGCAGAGAGTTGGAATAAATGGGTGCTTTTCTGGTTGGCAGTTGGTGACTAGTAGCATGCCGTAGGGATCGGTGCTGGGGCCTCAACTGTTTACCATATATAAACGATCTGGAGGAGGGGACTGAGTGTAGGGTAACAAAGTTTTCTGATGACACGAAGATGAGTGGGAAAGCGAATTGCGTGGAGGACGCAGAAAGTCTGCAGAGAGATCTGGATAGGCTGAGTGAGTGGTTGAGGATCTGGCAGATGGAGTATAACGTTGGCAAATGTGAGGTTATCCGCTTTGGAAGAAATAATAGTAAAATGGAATATTATTTAAATGGTGAAAAATTACAACATGCTACTATGCAGACGGACCTTGTGCATGAATCGCAAAAACTCAGTCTGCAGGTGCAACAGATGATCAAGAAGGTGAATGGAATGTTGGCCTTTATTGCGAGGGTGATAGAATATAAAAACAGGGAGGTCTTGCTGCAATTGTACAAAGCACTGGTGAGGCCGCAACTGGAGTACTATATGCAATTTTGGTCCCCTTATTTGCGAAAGGATATATTGGCCTTCGAGGGAGTACAGAGAAGGTTCACCAGGTTGATACCAGAGATGAGGGGGTTAGCTTATGAGGAGAGATTGAGTAGATTGGGCCTGTACTCGTTGGAGTTTAGAAGGCTGAGGAGTGATCTTATAGAGACATATAAGATAATTTAGGGGAGTTAGAAGGGTGAAAAGCGGGCATGAAATGGTCTTGGCAGACCAGATTAAGGAAAATCCAAAGGCATTTTACTCCTATGTTAGGAATAAAAGGGTGGTTAGAGGAAAAATCGGTCCTCTTAGGGACAGAGGAGGGGAACTATGCTTAGAGTCTGAGGGAATGGGGGGAGATTCTGAATGAATACTTTGCGTCAGTATTCATGAAGGAGAGGGACTTGTTGTCCAGTACTGTCTTGGAGGGAGTTGTAGACCCGTTGGAGGAAATATCTATTACGAGGGAGGAAGTGTTAGGGTTTTTAGGTAGTATTAAAGCTGATAAATCTCCGGGGCCTGATGGCATTTATCCTAGGCTGCTTAGGGAGATGAGAGATGAAATTGCTGGACCTCTGATGCAAATCTTTGTCTCTTCTTTGGACACAGGTGAGGTCCCAGAGGACTGGAGGATAGCGAACGTGGTACCGTTGTTTAAAAAAGGTAGTAGAGATAACCTGGGTAATTATAGGCCGGTGAGTTTGATGTCAGTGGTAGGGAAGTTGTTGGAAAGGATTCTCAGAGATAGGAAGTATACGCATTTAGAGCATGGCAATCTCTGGAATCCTCTGCCAATTGAAGTGGTGGAGGCTACCTCGTTGAATATGTTTATGTCACAGGTAGGTAGATTTCTGATTGATAAGGGAATTAAGGGTTATGGAGAGCAGGCGGGTAAGTGGAACTGATTCACTTCAGATCAGCCATGATCTTATTGAATGGTGGGGCAGGCTCGAGGGGCTAGAAGGCCTACTCCTGTTCCTATTTCTTATGTTCTTATGTTCTTTTGTTCAACATCAATATATGAAAACCTTTAACATTCCATTCTCCTTCAAAGTAACACTCATGTTTAACCTATACATTTGAAACTAAAGTCTCTGGGTGGGGTTCTCGGATCTCATTCATTCCTGCCCCGCTGCCAGTGAGAATGGAGAATTTGGTGTTCAGCCAAAACTCCATTCACTGTAATAGCACTGGAGAATCGTGCTGCAGAAGTGGTCAGAGATTTACTGTATCTGTGTCTAATGTTATTTCAGCCTGGTATGTCCAAGCAAGTTTTAGTCAGAGCTATTAAATGGGTGTCTTTTCTATAACATTGGCCAAACTGGTCAAAACAATCTCCTCAGAGGCTATATATCTAATTAATGAAATGCTGGGAATAGTTCAGAATGTCTTCATTTCAAAAGTATTCAACAAAAAGCTTGACAAATCCACCTGCAATGATTACTTGTGGAAATCTATTTCTGTTGGAGTTGAGAAAAATCAGTGTGGTTTCCACGCACTTTTTGGTTGTGATATTATTGTACTCTTGTTTGATTCTTGATCATTATTAACAGTGAGATTTCAAAAATGCTTGGAACATGAATAAAGAAATAAGCAAGGTTTAGTAAATGAAAGGTTTGAAAAGGATTCCAGAATCCACAGTAACATGTAAGTCATTGATTGTCTCTTTGATGCATTCCAGAAGGTTGCCTCGAGTTTCAAGTACATGTGTACAAGTAATCCTTGGGGTGATGTCTGTTTTTTTTTAACTGTTTCTGGACATGTCAAATGCAGCATGGTGATGCCAATGTGTTTGACTAGCAATAGTTTCAAGATTCAACACTGTGCACATTGGCTCAAATTTAAAGAATGCACTAATCACAGCTCAGACAGGGCATGATAATTGTTTGATTAATAAATGTGAAATTCCCAGCTGTCAATGAACAGTCCACATTGCCAACAAAGAATGACTAAGGGCCAGGAATGCAGTCAAGTGGGCCTTTAGTATATTCAAGAATGTTGTTGCAAACACGACTTTAACATTGATGTGCTGGAGATTCAGACAAAATAGTTGTCCATTTATGGAAAATGTTTAGTTTCAGGAATAAAGCACAACTCCATGTAATAACTAAAACTCATTGTTTTTCCATTCCAAGATTATGTGATGCCCTGCTAATCAGGAACTGGCAAAAAAAAAGCCGTTTAAAATGATTTTAAGTATCAGGAATGTTGAGGGTTCATTTAGGTGTGGAATAAAACATACGTGTGCAAGGGAAGGATAAAATTACAAGAAGCAAAATAGTTAATGGGAACCAAAGCAGCAGGTCAGCATGTGAGGAGAAGATAATGGTTTATAGGATGAACAAACAGGGTCAGTCCAGTGACAGCAGAGAAGAAAGGAAACATAAAAATCAAAATGTAAGAGCTGACTATTGGAGTGAAAGTTGGGGATGAGGCTGAGTGTTATCGGGGACTAATAAAGGATATCAAAATGTGTGAAAAGTGTAGTGCACAAGAAAATCCTGAAGGGAAAGACAAATCAGTGAGCTTTAAAAACCGTGTACCTAAATGCACATAGTATTCGGAATAAGGTCGATGAGCTGACGGAACAAATAGAGGCAAATGGGTATGATTTTGTGGGAATCATTGAAACATGGTTACAGGAAGACCATGAATGGGAATTGAATGTGTAAGGATACTCAATATTCTGAAAGGATAGATAGGATGGAACAGGAGGTGAAGTTGCTTTATTAGTTAAAGATGACATAAAGGCTGAATTAAGAAACAACATTGATACTAAGGGCCAAAATGTTGAATTGATCTGAGTGGAAATGAAAATCAAAGCAAAAACTCCTTGCTAGGACTAATGTACAGGCCCCTGAGCAATACTTCCAAAGTGGGGAACTTCCAAAGTTGAGGAAATGACAAAGATGATTGATCAGGGTAGGGCAGTGGATGTTGTCTACATGGACTTCAGTAAGGCCTTTGACAAGGTCCCTCATGGCAGACTGGTGCAGAAGGTGAAGTCACATGGGATCAGAGGTGAGCTGGCAAGGTGGATACAAAACTGGCTTGGTCAAAGAAGACAGGGTAATAGTGGAAGGGTGCATTTCTGAATGGAGGGCTGTGACATGTGGTGTTCCTCAGGGATCAATGCTGGGACCTTTGCTGTTTGTAGTATATATAAATGATTTGGAGGAAAATTTAACTGGATTGATAAGTAAGTTTGCGGACAACACAAAGGTTGGTTGATTTGCTGATAGTGATAAGGACCATCAGAGGATACAGCAGGATATAGATCAGTTGGAGACTTGGGCGGAGGGATGGCAGTTGGAGTACAGTCCAGACAAATGTGAGGTAATGCATTTTGGAAGGTCTATTACAGGTAGGAAATATACAGTAAATGGCAAAATCCTTAAGAGTATTGATAGGCAAAGGGATCTGGGTGTACAGGTACACAGGTCACTGAAAGCGGCAGTACAGGTGGAAAAGGTGGTCAAGAAGGCATACAACATGCTTGCCTTCATCGGCCGGGGTATTGAGTTTAAAAATTGGCAAGTCCAGCTCAAGAGTAAACATGTAACTCATGTTTAAAGATGAATCACTTTGTAAATTTGTGAAAGTCATCGAAGAAGAGACTCCATCAGTTTGACGTCTGCAGGAATCTATTTTTGAGGAGGAATTATGGCATGTATATATCATTATGAAAGCACCAGGTCATTTTAAGGATTGATCAGTCAAGATTACAGGTATTTAAATGTCCTTTCTCGTGTGTTTATATTGATCAACAAATTCTGCCATTGTTTCTTCTTCCTCATTCTTTTTCTGTTGGTTTCTTCCATTTTACTTGGGGTCACCATAATACTGGTTGATCATCCTTCTTCATCTCCTGTCAGTCATCCATTCACCTTCCAATTCTGCTGTACTTACGTCTCCTGCCAACATATCTTTACATCTAGTCTTAAGTCTTCTTGTCCTACCCTCTTCTCCCACCATACTGCCTGGGTTTACAAAATCCTACTAACTGTTCTGGGCTGAGACAATGCACACCGCTTTAACTGTTATTATGCCTCTCTCCAAGCACACTGTACGTGCCTGTAAAGACTTGATTACATGTAAAGACTCACATTCCAGCCATTCTTCACATTCTAACTGTAATTATCTTGCAATTGTGTCTTTGCATATATATGCCATGATTGTGGACTAACCTCCACTCATCTGATGAAGGAGCAGTGCTCCAAAATCTCATGATTCCAAATAATCCTGTTGGACTTTAACCTGGTGTTGTGAAACTGTACTCACCCCAGTCCAACACCAGAATCTCACATCAGCAGTCCCTTCTTCAACACACCCACCACCAATTTTCTACTTTCTCTCCATTACAGATGACTGTACTATTTCAATCACTTCTTGGCTACTTTCTTCAATGCTCCCAGTCTTCACTGACCCTTTGATGTGCTGGTTTCTGAATTCGTCCTTCCTAATTACTCCACTCGTCCATTGCAGCATCAGCATCTGATCAGTATCACTCTTTATTCCTCTCTGAACTTGCCCAAGTTTCTGCATTATATAACAAGACACATCGCACAACCTGCCTTGTAGCTTCCTTTCAGCGATAGTTCTCTATCACATAACATTCCACTATACTTCTCCCAATTTCTCCAACCAGAGCTAGTCCTTTGTTTAATTTCCAATTCCATACTTTCATCTTCTGCCACCACTGATCCCTGTCCTTGAAACTACTCACTTTTTCCACATCTTTGCCAATTAATTTTTATACCCAGAGTCTGATCCTCTGTCTTAGGTTCAAACAGGAAGCCCATAAATTGGTTAATTGGTCTACTGATCTTCATACCCCTACCTCCCAGTGCTTTCCTTCAATTTTTCAGATCATGGTCATGTTCTCATTATCTCAATGACATAGTTCAATGTAATCTGCAAATATCATTAACCATGGCACTGTTTGGCTCAATGTTCAGTTAGAATAAGCATGACAATCAGGAAAAGGAAGAGAGTTAGTGCTGATCCTTGATGCACTCCAACTTTGGCTTCAAAACTCTCACTTCTTGTCTTGCACTCCTTGTCTAGTAATAGTGGTACAAATTTCTCAGGAATACTATGAATTCCAGTACATCTCTAGATTTCCTCCATAAGCACTCAGTCATAAATCTTACATAGATTGATGAATACAATCTTCATGCTGCATTGGCCTTGCCAAATTTCTTCCATCACTGGTCTCAAGACAAAAATTTGTAACAACTGTGCTTCTTTCAGGCATGATTCCAAACTATTCTTCATGGATTTCCATTATTTTTCTCAGTTTCTGGTCTACAACCCTGCCCTAAATATTGAAGGTGTGTGAAAGGAATTTATTCCTGAGTACTTCTTGCAATTTGAATGTCACCCTTTCTTTGGAATATTGGTATCAATGTACTTTGCCTTCATGCCTTGGAGTTTTCTCTCATCATAATACAATTGACTGTGTTGTTGAGGATCTGGACACCATACGCACCCAGGCAGGTCAATATATCTGCTGATACCTCATTCAGTCACACTGCTTTGCTGTTTTTTATTTGTTTCTATGTTGTATGTGTTAATAATGTTTTAAAGGCACCCATGACTCATTAAATATTGTGCAAAACACATTATGAGTTCATTGATTACGAACAGGCATAAGTGATCAGATATACAAGGCTAGAAAGCTTGAGATTTTTAAAGTTTTTTTATTAGTCAGGCTTACATTAACACTGCAATGAAGATACTGTGAAATTCCCCTAGTCGCTATAGTCTGGTGCCTATTTGGGTCAATACACCTAACCAGCATGTTTTTCAGAATGTGGGAGGAAAGGAAACCAGAACATCCGGAGGAAACACAGGCAGACATGGGGAGAACACTCAAATTCCACACAGACAGTGACCCAAGCCAGGAATTGAACTTGGGTCCCTGGCGCTGTGAAGCGGCAGTGCCAACCACTGTGCTACCGTGCCTCTCATACATAGCCAGGAGTCTGTGTGTCTGTGTTCTGCTCCAGGATGAAGTGAAACTAAAACTGGATTGCATGACATACTTCCTTAATAATGATGCTATGCTCTCATCCCTTTAAGGAAGGCCAATCCTTGAATAGCAGCTACCCGATTCTATCTTTGCTCTTTGGATTTTTTTTTAGTTCATCAGCCAGTTAAAATATTGGCCCCACATCTCTTTAATTTTATCCTCTTCCACTAAGGTTACTGTGCCTACATTCTTGTTTTTACTTTTATTAACTTATCTCCACCAGTTGCTATTCTGAAGATATATTTCATTCCACTTTCGTATCTTTACTTTCATAAGTTTCTTCTATGGCTAGGTATCTCTCTTTAACAATCATTTTCTTTGCATTCCTAAGTGTATTTTGTATTATTCTTTATCTTCTTTGATTCTTGACTTTTTCCACTCCCACTTAAGAACATAAGAACATAAGAAATAGGAGCAGGAGTAGGCCATCTGGCCCTTCGAGCCTGCCCCGCCATTCAATAAGATCATGGCTGATCTGTCGTGGCTCAGTTCCACTTTCCCGCCCTCTCCCCATAACCCTTAATCCCCTCTCTTATCAAAAACCCATCAACCCGCTTCTTAAAAATATTTAGCGAGGCAGCCTCCACCACTTCAACGGGCAGAGAATTCCAGAGATTCACCACCCTTTGAGTGAAGAAGTTCCTCCTCAACTCCGTTCTGAACCACCCCCCCTTTATCTTGAGGCTGTGCCCCCTAGTCCTACTGTCTTTTTTGAGCGGGAAGAGTCTTTCCACCTCTATCCTATCCATCCCATTCATCATCTTATACGTCTCAATGAGATCTCCCCTCATTCTTCTAAACTCTAACGAGTACAAGCCTAGTTTATTCAGCCTCTCCTCATAGCTCAACCCCCTCAACTCCGGTATCAGCCTAGTAAACCTCCTCTGCACTCCCTCCAAGGCCAAAATATCCTTGCGCAGGTGCGGCGCCCAAAACTGCACACAGTACTCCAGCTGCGGCCTCACCAGTGCCCTATACAGCTGCAGCAAGACCTCCCTACTTTTATATTCAATCCCCCTCGCTATGAAGGCCAGCATCCCATTCGCCTTCCTGACCACCTGCTGCACCTGCAGGCTGGGTTTTTGCGACTCATGCACAAGGACCCCGAGGTCCCTCTGCACCGTCGCCTGCTGCAGTTTTTCGCCACGTAAGTAATAGTCCTTCCTACCATTCTTCCTACCAAAGTGGACCACCTCACACTTGCCAACATTAAATTCCATTTGCCATTTCCTGGCCCATTCGCCCAGCCTATCTAGATCCTTCTGCAGACTCTCCACACCCTCCGCACAATTTGCCTTTCCCCCAATCTTGGTGTCATCAGCAAATTTCGACACCCTACACTCGGTTCCCTCCTCCAGATCATCTATATAAATGGTAAATAGCTGAGGCCCCAGCACCGACCCCTGGGGCACCCCACTAGTCACCAACCGCCAATCTGAATAGCACCCATTGACCCCCACTCTCTGCCTCCTATTTGACAACCAATCCTCTATCCACGCTAACACCCTACCCCCAACTCCATGTCCTCTGACCTTCTGCAGTAACCTCTTGTGAGGTACCTTATCAAACGCCTTCTGAAAATCCAGAAAGACCACATCCACCGGCTCTCCTCTATCCACCGCCCTAGACACATCCTCATAGAACTCCAATAAATTTGTCAGACACGACTTCCCTTTAATGAAACCGTGTTGCGTCTGCCCTATCAAGCAATTCCCTTCAAGATGCCTCGCAATTTCCTCCTTAATGACGGATTCTAACATTTTACCTACCACAGACGTTAAACTAACCGGCCTGTAATTCCCCGCCTTTTGCCTGGCACCCTTCTTAAACAACGGCGTAACATTAGCCGTTTTCCAATCCTCCGGCACTTCCCCGGAATCCAGCGACGTCTGGAAAATAACCACCAAGGCATCCACTATCACCTCCGCCATTTCTTTCAGAACCCTCGGATGCATTCCATCCGGTCCTGGGGACTTGTCCACAATCAGCCCCTCCAGTCTGTTGCGCACCACCTCTCTAGTAACAGTAATGTCATTAAGACCCTCCAGTCCTACCACCTTTCCATCGCTAACACCCGGCAAATTATTCACGTCCTCCTCCGTGAAGACAGAAACAAAAAAGTTATTCAAGACCTTAGCCATATCCCCATCCCCTACCACTAGGTCCCCTTTCTCATCCTCTAAGGGACCAACGTTCACCCTAGCCAGCCTCTTCCTTTTTATATATTTATAAAAACTCTTGCTATCCTTTTTTATATTAAGCGCTAGCCCAGCTTCATAGCTTCTTCTACCCTCCTTTATCAACTTTTTTGTCAATCTTTGTTGACATTTAAACCTCTCCCAATCCTCTTCTCGCCCACTGCTCTTAGCTACTCTAAATTCCTCCGCTTTTAATTTAACACTTTCCTTCACCTCCTTCGTTATCCACGGCTTGCTGTTCCTAATCTCCACCCACAACGATTCCACTTTCTGCTCTTTGGCTCCGATATCATCCCTTGCTACCACCTTGATGCTGTCCTTAATCAGCAGAGCTACGCCACCCCCTCTTTCCTCCTGCCTATCCTTCCTAAACACTTGATAGCCCTGTACATTCATCTCCCAGTCCCTGTCACCTTGCAGCCACGTCTCTGTAATGGCCACCAGATCGTATCCATTTGTGTCGATCTGCGCCACCAGCTCATCCACTTTATTCCGAATGCTTCGTGCATTCAGATAAAGCGCTTTCATCCCAGCCTTCTTCTGGACCCTATTTGCCGTAACGCCACCACTTGGGACATCCTCAGCCTCTTCCCTTACCTGTACCCTATCCTTAACTGTAGACCTCCTAACATCACCTACCCTCGCACCCTCCCCCCCCCTAATTAGTTTAAAGCCCTGTCTACAGTCCTCTTTACTCGATTCGCCAGCACTCTGGTCCCAGCACGATTCAGACCAACCCCATCCCGCCCGAACAAGTCCCACCTACCCCAATACTGGTGCCAATGCCCCATAAATTCGAACCCATTCCTCCCACACCAATCCCTGAGCCACCCATTCACTTCCTTTATCCTGTCAACCCTACGCCCGTCTGCACTCGGTTCAGGCAGTAGCCCAGAGAAGACCACCTTGTCGGTTCTACTTTTTAATTCCATTCCCAGCTTCTCATACTCCCTCCCCAGATCCTCAGTCCGCACTTTGCCTACGTCGCTGGCACCCACATGTACCACCACAACTGGGTTCTCACCCTCCCACTCCAGATTCCTCTGCAGCCCAGCTGCGACATCCTGTACCCGAGCACCAGGCAGACAACACACCCTTCTGTGCACTTTGTCATTGTGACAAAGGACAGTGTCAATACCCTTCACCCCACTATCCCCAATCACTACTACGTTCCTTTTCCCCTTCTCTTTGCCTATGTCCTGCTGCATCACTGTACCGTGTGCAGTTTGCTCACCAACCTCACCTGCCTCGTCCTCTTCCAGAGTGGAAGCAAGAACCTCAAACCTGTTATGCAGATTAAGAGGCTGAGGCCTCCGCTCCTCACCCCCCTTCCTCCTCCCAGCAGCCCCCTTTTGTTCCTGACCCTTAGATTTAGACAGTCTAGAGGGGGTGGATGTCACTTGCACCCCATTGACAATGACACCCTCTCTCCCCCTGATGAGCCTCAGTGTCTGTAGCTCAGAGGCCAGCTCATCCACCTTGAGCTGGAGCTCCTCCAGCAACCTGCACTTACTGCAGACATGGTCTCTGGGAAGGACCCTGGGGTCCACCAGTTCCCACATCATACAGGAACCGCACATCACATGTCCCTCCATTATTCAATATAATTTGTTGTGGGAAAAATTTTTTCCTTGTTTTTTGCTGTAGTAGTTTTGAAAAAAAAATTTTTTTTTTTCCTTGTTCTTTCCACCTGGCCTTTTTACCTTCCAGCCCTTTTTGATATTAAGCCCTAATAGCTCACTCTGCTTCCCTCTCACTCCGCTGCCCGCTCCGACGCTGCCCGCTATCTACACCAGGCCTCCTTTTAAACTTGGCGCTGATTTAAAGCTGATGGGCCACAACTGCCTGATAATCACTCCCTCACAATTCTTAAAGCAGTAAATACAATAAGTAAATGCTTTAAACAGTTCTACAAAGAACAAAGTGCTTTAAACTTATTTTAAACAGGTTTTTAACAGGTAAAGTCTTAGCTTTCTCTCTGATGCTCCTTCCTTGACTTCTTAACAGTTTATTTCCTTTTACTGCTCTTTCTGAGTTTTCAGTCAACTACCAAGTTTCTTTTTGAGCCTTTCTCTTCTCTGATGATTTTTCAGACATTTCTTCATCAGTTTTATTAATTATTATCCCTGGGGAGTTATCCCCAGGAGCATGGACACAGCACAAGTAAGTAGCCGCTAAGCTAGTGAAAAAAAAACTACTCTTTGTTAAAAGTCCTTGCTTTCAATGATTCAGGAACTCAACATTTATACGGGGTAAGAAGTTGGCAGAATAGCATAAGGACTTTGCTCCATCAACCCACTCACCTTTGATAAAATATTACAGATAGTTGGGAAATGTTTGAGAAGAAGGGGCATATTCACAATGGTGCTCCATTGTCTGACAAGTTGAAAAGGGTACAGGCTAATACTCTTATCAAACCTAGATGGACCCAAGTCCATCAAAAAATTTGAATCATTTGTTTTCCAGATGGAGCAGGAATAAGAGGACCCTGAAATAATTACTAAAACTGTTCAAAAATATCTATCTTCCTGTAAAAAAAAAATTCTAGATAGACGTAAGTTCAATTCTACAAGCCAGAGTGAATGAATCAATAAAGAGCTACCCTAAAAATATTGGCAGAAAGAAATGTGTTTGGAACTCCCACAGGGATCACATAGTCTGTTGAATTTATAGTGATTTAGTCTGCAAACAGCTGCCGCATGAGCAAGATTTAACATTGCAAGCAGCCATTAGTACTGTATGTTAAATGAACAATCAGAAAAAATAATTTAGGTGGGAAAAAGTATTTGTAGTACAGGGGAGATCCTGCTCCAACTCTGCATTGGCCAGCACCCTGTGAACAGAAGTTTGTTTTGCATTTGGTAAAAGATGCAGAAAATGTAGGAATTTGAATCACTTTGCTAAATACCGCAGATTAAACCATGGCAGCCCACCCCTGTAACATGGCAGTGGGTTTGTCCTCCATTGAGAGGAATATTAGTAAGGTGAACAAATTGGAGATCAGCCAATGTAGCAAAGCTATAGAGCCTCCAACAACACTCTATTGTAAGGGTGTTGACACTGGCATAGAAAAGGATGAGATCTTTACCACCCTCAACATAATTTGCAGTTTTGCAAGATTAAAGGTAAAGATTAATACTCCAGCAAAGTGCAACTTATTATCCAGCTGTGTATCATCCAGCCAAATGTTATGGGAACTAGACCTTTATTCAACATCAGGCCCCAGCACCCAGGTAGACAAGCTTATGGCAGACAAAGCATCCACAATGAAGATGTAGTTACCCTTCACTGCACAGAGCAATATCAAGTTTTGCCTCCCCACCGCCCCCACCCACCCACCACAACTCATACACACAACTGTCCCTTTAATTCACAATACATTATTTTCCAGAAATTCCACAATGTGAGGACAACAATGAAAGTCCTAAATATCACAAACCTTTCAGATCACAACTCCACTCAACATCACCTCCATACTGGTGCAATAGACTCTCTTAATCCTGCTTGGAAATTTCTAATGTTCAGAAAATTTAAGTACTAGCATCACCCAGTGTTTATTTATAAAGGTCAATAGGCTAATTTTCCACTTAAGCAACTCATTAGAAATGTAGAAACTAGAAGCAGGAGTAGGCCATTCGGCCCTTCGAGCCTGCTCATTCATTTTGATCATGGCTGATCATCAAAATTCAATATCCTGATCCCTCCCTTCTCCTCATATCCCTGGATTCCTATAGTCCCAAGAACTATATCTAATTTAACTTTTAAATCAGACATCATTTTGGTCTCATCTACATTCTAGGTTGTGAATTCCACAAATTCACCATCCTCCAGGTAAAGGTATTTCTCCTCACCTTAATTCTAAAAAGGTTTACCTTTTAACTTCAAACTATGATCCCTAGTTCTGGACTTTGCTCACTATTGGGAATATTCTTTCTAAATGCCTTGTCTAACTCTATTAGAATTTTGTAAGTTTCCATGAGATCCCCTCACACTTCTGAATTCCTGTGAATTCGACTTGCCTCAATGACAGCTCGGTCATACAAGCATCATCCTGGTAAACCTTTGTTGTATTCCCTCTATAGGAAGGACATCCTTCTTAGTGCAAGGACATCAAAACTGCACATAATACTCCAGGTACAACCTCACCAACACTCTATACAATTGCAGCAAAACGTCCCTGTCCCTATACTCAAATCCTCTCACTATGAAGGCCAATATACCATTTGCCTTCTTTACTGCCTACTGTACTTGAATGCTTACTTTCAGCAACTGATGCATAAGGACTCCGAGGTCTCATTGAGTATCCACCTCTCTTAATTTACACCCTTTCAAATAATAATGTTTTTCTATTATTGCTACCAAAGTGAATAAACTCACGTTTATTCACATTATATGTCTGCCATGCATAAGCCTACACATTCCGCCAGTCCAAATCACACTGAAGCATCTCTGCATCCTCCTCACAGCTCACCCTTCCACCCAACTTGGTAACATCGCCACATTTGGAGATAATACATTCAGTTCCCTCTTCAAATCATTAATGTATAATGTGAACAGTTTGGGGTCCTAGCACAGATTCCTGTGGTACCCCACAAGTCCCATTTATGCCAACTCTTTGCTTTCTATCTGCTAACTAGGTCTTTATCCATCTTAAGACATTACCTGCATGTGCTTTAACTTTACACAGTAGGGCCCCATTTTACCAATTGGAGCCTAAGGGCAGGATCCAGGCATAATACGGATCCGAGCCTGGAATCCTCTTTGCAGCGAACCCATACGCTTCTTGTCAGCTCTGGTCCCATCAACACTGTGGGCACGGCTTAGAGCTGCCGGGACGATTGAAGCTCTGAACTGTGCATGCGCAGTTCGAAAAAAAATCTGAAGCAGTGCACCTGGGCGAGAAAGAAAAAAACAGCAGGGAGCGTGGGGCGGGGAGGAGATGGACTTGGAAGAATCTTGCAAACTGAAAATAATGTAGCATCTTCTTTGTGCTGCCTAATTATCTATGGGAAAGGTAATTGAACTACAGTGTTCTAGTGAGCAATTAGTGACCTGTATAATACAGTTGTGATCTGTAAGTGGATTGTTGATGTCCCTGTAGCCATGAGCCAGGTGCTCAAATGTTGAGACTCATGTGGTGAACTTGGAAGAATTGTCCCTGAGGTGGAACTTGGTTGCAACTAAGATTCAAGATTACTGAATCTGGGAAATCAACTATAGTGAAAAGGAATTTGTATTGGTAACCCTTCTTTCACATTCCATGGCAGTTGTGCCCCTACTTATGAATATGATTTGCATGGGCAATACTGGGTGCAGCTAATTTGCCTCTGGAGCAACATTAGATCCTTTCTTTCATCTTGTTTTCATCTGAATCTTGCACAGAATTAGAGGAATTCCCTTTGGAAGATAATGTCAAAATTATAATCACAGGAACTAAAAACCTGACAGTCAAAAATTTGGGAATATATTTCAAAATATGGATGGGGATATATATTTTGAAATATTTTCCCAAATTTTTGACTGTCAGGTTTTTAGTTTCTGCGATTATAATTTTGACATTATCTTCCAAAGGGAATTCCTCTAATTCTGTACAATGTTCAGATCAAAACAAGATGAAAGAAAGGATCCAAGGCTGCACCAGAAGCAGATTAGCTGCATCCAACATTGCCCATGCAAGTCACATTTATAAGTAGGGGCACATCTGTCATGGAATGTGGGAGAAGAGTTGCCAATACAAACTTCTATTCACTATGGTTGATTTCCCAGATTTAATAATCTCCTTGAATCTTATTTCCAACCAAGTTTTGCCTCAGGGAGAATTCTTCCAAGTTCACCACATGACTCTAAACATTTGAGCACCTGGCTCATGGCTACAGAGACATCAACGATCCAGTTACAGATCACAACTGTATTATGCAGGTCACTAATTGCTCACTAGGACACTGTAGTTTAATTAACTTTCCCATAGATAATTAGGCAGCACAAAGAGGATGCTACATTATTTTCAGTTTGCAAGATTTTCCTAAGCCCATCCTCCCCCCATCCTTCCCCCTCCCCCCTCAACCAGATCTCAATCTGCTGGCAGACGCCAGCAGAAGGCCAGGGAGGTGCTGCAGGCTCTTGAAGGACTGCAGGCCGGAAGGATGGTGGAAGGAGACCAGCAATCGAGGTAGGTTAGGGGAGCGCTCTGCCGAGGAGGGCCTGCCTCCCAGGGGGGTCCGACCGCCGGGGTGAGATCTGCCAGGGTGGTTAGCAGGGAGGTCAGCGAAGGATGGTCGAGGAGGATGGGCTTTGGAGTTTCCCCTGAAGAATAGACGTCTGCTTTGGATTTTTATTCTGCAGGTCACTTACAGCGCAGATCTGGAATGGACCAGAAGACGGTAAAGTGGTGGTAGAGTTGGGTGTGTGGTTCATTGAATCGTCGGGCCGCCCAATTTGGGCGTGGACTGGACCACGCCCGAATCGGGTGTCGGTAAAGCCGCGATCTGCTCGGATTCAGATGCAGATCGCATAAAAGGCCCCACGCTCTACTTTACCAAGATTTTGCACTCGAAAACGGGCGTGAATTTTTGGTAAAATTGGGCTGGTAGTCCGTTATGTGAGATCTTGTTGAAAGCCTTCTGAAAATCTAAATAAATTACATCTACTGGTTCTCCACAGTCAACTCTATTAGTTACATCCTCAAAGAATTCCAATAGATTTATCAAGCATGATTTCCCTTTTGTAAATCCATGCTGACTTCGTCTGATTATACCACTGCCTTCCAAATGCTGAGTTATGAAATCCTTACTAATGGACTTAAGCAACTTCCCCAATACCAATGCTAGGATTACTGGTCTATAGTTCCCTGTTTTCTCTCTACCTCCTTTTTTGAATAGTGGGCTTACATTTGCTACCCTCCAATCTGTAGGCACCAGTCCAGAGTCCATAGAATTTTGGAAAATAATCACCAATTGATCTTCTATTTCTAGGACCACTTCCTTAAGTACTCTGGGTTGAAGATTATAGGACCTGGAGATTTATCCATCTTCAATCCCATCAATTTTCCCAAAAGCATTTCTCTATTAATGCTGATTTGCTTTAGCTCCTCACTAAAATTTGTTTCTCTCAGAACGCCTGGTACATTATTCATGTCTTCCTTTGTGAAGACTGGAGCAAAATATGAATTTAATTCCTTGGCCGTTTCTTTATTCCCTTTTGTGAATTCTCCCGTTTCTGACTAAGGGGCCTACATTAGTTTTTGTCAATCTTTTTCTCTTTACATACCTATAGAAACTTCTTTAGTCATTTTTTATGTTCCTTGCTAGCTTACTTTCATATTCTATTTTTCTCTTCTTAATCACTTGGTCCTTCTTTGCTGAATTTTAAACTGCTTCCAATCCTCAGACCTAATGCTTTTTCTTGCCAAGTTGCATGCTTTTTGAATCTGGTTCTATCTCTAACTTCCCTTGTAAGCCACGATTTGGCCACAATTTCCTTACCACTCTTGCATCACACAGGAATAAACAACTTCTAGGCTTCACCTATTTGTCCTTTACATGCCTGCCATTGCCTGTTCACTGTCTTTCAGAAATGTTTCCCAGTCCATAATGGCTAATTCATGCCTCACACCATCCTAGTTACCTTTATGGGGATTCAGGACCTTGGTCTCAGGATCAGCTACATCACTATCCACCTTGACAGAGAATTCTACCATATAATGGTCACTCATCCCCATGGGTTCTCCCGCAACTAGATTGCCAACTAATCCTTTCTCATTGCACAACAACCAATCCAACATGGCCTGATCCCTTGTTGGTTCCTCAACATATTGCTCCAGAAAAGCATCCTGTATCCACTCCAGAAATTCCTCCTCTATTGCACTGCGTCTAGTTTGATACAGTATAAAACCTTAAGGTGAGCCATTTTAACATTTCTTTTCCCTTTCCTCCTAACTTTTACTCGGTCCTCATCTGGCTCTAGCCCTTGATTTCTCTGCCAATCACTTCCCTTATTCTCCTTACTGTGTTTTCCTCTTGTTCTTAATTCCCCCGCTCCAAACCATTGCAAAGGTTCCCATCCCCTTGCTATATTAGTTTAAACTCTCTCCAACCACTCTACCAAGTACATCCCCACCCCCACTACCCACCCCAGGATATCAGTTCCTATCCTACCCAGGTGTAACCCATCCGGTTTCTACAGGTTCCGCCTCTCCCAGAATCCATCCTGATGCCCTAGGAGTCTGAAACCTTACCCCTCAAACCATCTTTTCAGTCACGTATTCGTCCTATGTATCCTGGCATTTGTGGCACAGGTAATAATCCTGAGAGCACCATCATCACTCAGCTTGCTGCCTAGGTCTATTTACTTTTAGGGACTCATCCCTTTTTTCAGTTATGTTGTTTGTATCAACCTGTACTATGACCACTGCCCTCCTCCTTCAGATTGTCTCTTGTGCCCTGGTTTGTTCTGTTGCTGCAGAACCAACCAGGGTGCAACAGATTTGGCTGTTGCTGTTTTCCCCTGAAAGGTCATTCCTCTCAACAGTGTCCAAAGTGATTTATCTATTTTGCAAGAGAATAGCCACGAGAGATTCCTGCATGCCTGCCTAACTCTCTTTCTCTGCCTAGTGGTCACCCATTCCCTTCCTGCCTGTGGATTCTGAGTCTGCAGTGTGACCACCTCTCTATGCATGTTATCCATGATACCCTTCGCCTTGTGGATGCTCTACAGTGTCCCAGACACCACTCCAGCTCTGAAATGCAGGCTTCCAGGAGCTGCAGCTGGAGACACTTGCTGCAGATATGCTGGCCCAGGCACTGGCCTCCCGCATGGAGCACTTGAGCAGATAACCGCTAAGATCTCTCCTGTCGTGTCTCTCTCTTTTAAATTAAACCTTTGAGAGATGTTTTGTTTCAGATTAAATCATTTTTTTCCTGTTCCTCATTACTACCGGATACAACCTTTACAAGCTATAAACCACAGAAATTACCTTTGAGACTGCAAGTGATAAAATGATTAACAGTTATCTGACTTTTGTACTTGTCAATCGGCCCTTTCCCTTGTGTCCTCTACTACTGCAGCAGATCAAGATCACATCTTGCTTGCCCTCTTCACAGTGCCCTTTTTTTTGATAGAGGAGGAGAGAGGAAAGGAAACACTAATGTATTGTCTTGGGCTTCTTGTCACCAGTTCTCCTTTGCCCACTATACAGCTGTGGTGACTACGCCAATTTCACTCAGAATGCTCCTCAGTGAAGTCTCTCTGCCACCTCTGCTGGATCATTAACATCACAACAACAAAAACTTATTGATTTGCCGTGTTTATTTCCTATACAGAATTTGGACATATTGTAATTATGGTACACAAGAAGAAAATGCTAACAATTACTGGCAAAATACTTTATAATTCCCACACATGATGGTTGTCCCAAGAACAGTAATTATATCAGTTTTGAGTAATCCAATTAACTAAGTTAAAACTAAATTAAGTAGAAAACTTTCCACAATCCTTATTGTACCAACAGGTGCACTCCTGCAGCTGAATATAACCAGTCCATAATTTTTATGAACCAGCTGAGAATGATTACATTCAGACATTCTGCTGCATAGCTTACGTGTTATAGTTTAGTTGAACATGAGCCTCCTCCACTTGGAGCTGAGATACAGCAAGCTATTCATCAGATACAAGAACACAAGCAATAGGAGTAGGTCACCAGGCCCTTCAAGCCTGCCCTGCCATTCAATATGATCATAGCTGATCTATGCCAGCCACAAGTCCATTTGTGACATTTCCCCTTAGCCCTCTATTCCACATATATCAAATATTTATGTACCTCCACTTTAAATACTTCTAATAATCCAACCTCCACTACCATTTGGGGCAGAAAATTCCAGAGATTTATCTCCTGAGAGAAGAAATTTCTACACACACCTCAGTTTTAAATGGCTGGCCCTTTATCTTGTAGTTATGTCCTGTTGTTTGAGACTAGTGAAAACACCTCACTGTCACCCTGTTAAGCCCCGGGATCTTATATGTTTGAATAAGGTCATCCCTCACTCTTCTAAACTCCAAGTATTATCGACCCAGTTTACTTGGTCTCTCTTGATAGGACAACCCACTCATCCCAGGAATTAGCCTGGTGAATCTCCTTTGCACTACCTCCAACGTTACTATAATTAAGGTCAGGGGACCAAAACTCCAAGCAGTATTCCAGGTGAGGGCTGACCAACACCCTGTACAATTGCAACAAAACATTCCTATTTTTAAAAGCCAACTACTGCAGATGCTGGAATCTGAAACCAAAAGAAAAAAATGCTGGAATATCTCAGCAAGTCTGTCAGCACCTGTAAGGAGAGAAAAGAGCTGATGTTTCAAGTCCAGATGACTCTTTATCAAAGCCTATCTTTAAATTCCAATCCCTTTGCAATAAAGGCCAAAAACTGTTTGCTGCCTTAACTACTTGTTGGACTTGCTTGCTGGCTTTGTGATTCATGCACTAAACACCTAGATCCCTCTGGACTTCACTCACGTATAGTCTCTCCATTTAGATAATAATTTATCTTTTGATTCCTTCTACCATAACATAATGCATGACCTCACATTTTTCCACATTAAACTCCATTTGTCAGGTTTTTGCCCATTTACCCAATCTAGTCATATCCCATTGCAGATTCCCATAGCCTCATCACAACCTGCCCTTCCACCTAGATGGTTGCCATAAGGCCATAGGCCTGGAAAATATATCAGCAGACTTCTTAAGATCAGAAGAGAATCAGTAGTACTAGACAGGATGCATAGAATATGTATGGTTCTGTGGGAGACCAATAAACGGCTCGAGGGCTGGATTGACTCTACCTTATCTCCCTCCTGGAGAATGCTTACTTGATACAGTGCACAAATTATAGAGAGTTGCTTTGATCTCCTATGCGAGTCTTCTCAGGATCATCTAGAAAAAGATAGAGTGAGATTGTTGATGAGCAATCTGGAATCAGAGATCAAATCACTTGTCATAGAATCATAATGTGAGAAGTAATGTGAACAAGAATCTCAGCAGCCAATATAAGCACAATTCATTGTTTCTGAGATGGCAATTGATTTGTTCTCACACAAGAAACTCTGGTTCACAATGTTAGACATGGTATACACACTTTCTTAAACCGACTTGTCAGCCAAGCTTTAACGTGAACAATGAGCCAGAGTCAGAGTCACCAATACCCTCCAGAATGGCTCAGAGTCAAAATGGTGTTAAGTAGGAGTGTGTTCTCTGATCATATTTATTTAACATCCTAGCAAAATGGTTATGAAAGAGACACTGATGGATTCAAAAGTGGGATACTGATTACCAAGTGGCAAGTTCCGAATTTTCGATATGCTGATTATTCTGCTCACTAATTTAGTGAAGAACCCACAGGAGTTGATGGGTCACCTTGATCAAATTAACTGGAAATACAGTCACATGATCAATGTTGCCAAGACAACTGTGATAGGGATGGGGATAGGGAATGACTTGCAAGATTCTGATTAACGGTTGAACAGGTTGATGATATCCTCTACTATTTTGGGTCAATCATCACACTAGATGCAAAGCCTAGCAAAGACATTTGGGCTGGATTCAACAAAGATTTTGGTGCTATGGCCTAATTTAAGCAAGTATGAAGTAACCACAACATCTGAATTACAACAAAAATTTGTCTTCTGGAAGTCCATGTGTGGCTAATGCCAATGTATGGCTGTGAAAGCTTATGTATTATAATTTAGTTGAACATGAACCTCCTCCACTATCAAACAGAGTGACAAGATTCAAATAAATGCATTTGAAATGTAAGGACTCAGACAGACATTGGTCGTGATTCACCTGTTTCCTCTCTAAGTGCTCCCACTAGCAGGAAAACAGGAGTGGTTCCTGCTGGTACTGGCCTCCCAGATGAAATTCATCCACCTTTAGCAGGTAAAAATATGCATAAAGTGAGACACGCCGACTAGTCCTTCACCAAGATTGGGCTGCCCTTTTTGCAGTGTGCCTCAACCTCTACATTCAGAGAGAAGCCCTTCACCTCACACGAAAATGATGACCTCCTCATTCTCACCCTCACTGTGGTCCAGGGGAGCATCACTAACCCTTCAAGAAATGTGGGCATCCCCTCCACATCACTAAAATAACAGGTCACCCTCCCCACGCCATGACAGGCATGAAAGTGATGTGACCAGCTTCCCCCCGCTGTCTCCCTCCTCACCACCCCACCACTGCCACCATAACAAGCCTTCTTCAGACAAATATTCCCTCCCCTCAAAACCTCCCCAAACCTTCTGAGGTCACAGTGGTCACAGCTGCAGGCAAATTCAAAAGCAGCTACCTGCTTTCAGCTCCTATTTTGTATCAGCATTGCAGTAATGGGGGATGTTCTTGAGATGCAGTCAAATATGGAGGGAGAGATCAAAGAACAAACCCTTCTGCATGCTGTCTAAAATACATTAGGCTGTCAATCAAAAGAGAGTTAAAAGGACTGGAATGAAATTGAATGGAAACAAAGATTTCCAAAGCAGCTGAAGGGATTTCAAAGATTTTGAGCTTTCTCAAAAAGGGCTGACTGAGTAGCTGTGGAGAAGAGAGCACCACCCCTCCCCCCACCTCCAGTGAAAGTGACTTTGGTCAGCCAGAGGGCTTGAAAGGGGTCTTCTCATATCTGTAGCTTCTTAGAAGAAGTAAGAGGAATCCATTCTGCAGAATGGAGTACTGCTGTGATTTGGAAGCCTGCCAGGTGTCCAGGGGCCATGGAGATTAAAATGATTTCACCAGCTCAAGGTTTTCACAGTTTACAGACATGAATGAAAATTTTGATCAGTGAGATGCCTGAAATCAATATTCCAGGAGTGATCTTCAGGTTTCCCACAGCTGGAAGGGGCAGTCTAGCTTCTTACCACCTATCCCAGGGGCGAGGGTTAATGTTAACCCTTTGCCCCCAGTCTGAAACCACCCCAAGGCCCTTGGGAGTCCCTCCCTCTGCAGCCTGGCAGTGCCAAAGGGGCACATGGACACTGCACTTACCTCTTTGATCCCTTTGGGGTCCAACATGCCAGGACTATGCTGGTCATGACCAGCACCAAAGCCCACCCAATGCAGTTCCCACTGGAGAGGTGGGAGAATAGCAGAGGGCATTGAATCAGGCTTCAAGTCTGCTAATGACATTTAATGTCACTGGCATAATCATCAGGTTCCACCTGCTCAGATCAGGAAATGACGGGTGAATTGGAAATTTTTGATGCTCAGTGGCAAACCCATTTTAGCCCTGACATCCTGTTCAGCAGGCCATCAGGATTCCCACTTGTGGTGAACGGGGCAAGTAAATCCCCCCCAAGTCAACCAAATGGACAATTTAATGAGTGTTTGAGAAAGCTGATGTTAAGAGGAACTCGTCTGAGGAACTGATAACAAGGAATCTCAAATATTTTGGACAATTTGGAAGGAGGAGTGGAGGCATAGATTATTTTCTAAATGGGGAAATGCTTAGGAAATCAGAAGAACAAAAGGACTTGGAAGTCCTTATTCAAGATTCTCCTAAGGTAAATGTGTAGGTTCAGTTGGCAGTTAGGAAGGCAAATGCAATGTTAGCATTCATCTCGAGAGGCTAGAATACAAAAGCAGGGTTGTACTTCTGAGGCTATATAAGACTCTGGTCAAACCCATTTGAAGTATTGTGAGTAGTTTTGGCCCCGTATCTAAGAAAGATTATGCTGGCCTTGGAAAGAGTCCAGAGGAGGTTCACAAGAATAATCGCTGGAATGAAGAGCTTGTCTTATGAGGAACAGTTGAAGACTCTGGGTCTGTACTCATTAGAGTTTAGAAGGATGAGGGGGGATTTTATTGAAATTTAAGGATACTGCGAAGCCTGGATAGAGTGGACATGGAGAGGATGTTTCTACTAGTAGGAAAAAATGGAACAGAGGGTACAGGGACGATCCTTTAAAACAGAGATGAGGAGAAATTTCTTCAGCCAAAAAGTGGTTAATTTGTGGAACTCATGTCCACAGAAGGTTGTGGAGGGCAGGTCATTGAGCATCTTTAAAACAGAGATAGATAGTTTCTTTATTAATAAGGGGATCAGAGGTGATGGGGAAAAGGCAGGAGAATGGGGATGAGAAAAATATCAGCCATGATTGAATGGCGGATCAGACTTGATGGGCTAATTGGCTTAATTCTACTCCTATGTCTTATGGTCTTATGTGAATGTGAACAGACGGGAAAAGTTTGGAAAAATACATATTGCAAAGCAAAACACTTGGAAAATATACACACGAAAGACCTAAGATGGAATGGGTGGATATCATCAGAATGTGGACCGTGCTCTCCATGGGACAAGCAGTGAAGCAAGCAGTGGAGAAAGATTGTTCATAATGCAGCCAACCAACAGAACAAGGACAGATGAATGACAGACAAAATAGACAGATAGTTATTAGGAAATTTATATAAATGGAAATTGCATTCTGTCCAACTATTTTTATGGGTTAGTTGCTATAAATCATGTTCCTTACAGATGCACATAGTAGAAAAATGAGTACCTAGAATTAATGAGTAAAATATTTATGCATCAGAATATAAAAATGCAAAAAACAGAACCACTGTGTAGCATTCAGTTCATTTTTGTAAATATTGGCTCAGAAATTGCTGGAAGAATTATGATGACTTCATGGCATCCACCATAAATAGTGCATAAAAAACAGTGATGTGCCAACAGAGATAGGACATGAATTGTGAATTACCAAAAATTGCTGAACAACTGACACGACTTCACCATTAGCCTCATAAATACAAGAGATTGCAATGCACCTCTCTATGAGTTTCAAGATTTGCTAGATTAAATTCAAACAGAACCTGATATAGGCACTTAGGGCTGGTTTTCATATCATATGGATGCTGGTAAGGAGGTTAATACTGCTCTGTAGCTATCCACCATCATGTCCTGCTGACTTGAAGCTAGCATTGCACGGAGACCCATGCTTTAGCTGGTGTTCTGTTTTAACTTCAAACTAACTTGACATTAACCAACATGAAGGAACCCACACCAGCACTATTTAAGGGAATTATCAACCAATTACAAGTTTGTCACTGGTTCATTTCATCTGCTTGATGCTACAATTTTACACATTTTTAGTGTCTTTCATTCTTGTCTCAAGTTTCAAATGTTGAGGCAGAGTGTACCAGATGATGAAATACTTCTTTTGCTCCATTCAGAGTTCTGAACACTAGCTGGACTTTTTTGTAATTGGATATGCTAGGAGAATGAGCTGAGTATATTCATAGCAGGGTAAGCTACTAGAAGAGGGAGGGAGAGGGAGGCAAAGGGGAGAAGGGAACACAGCAGGAGGTCATATCTGCTGAGAGAGCAATTCGTCAAGGTACAGCTCCAACATATCTGATGGGATGTTATGGCCTCGCTCAAACAAAATTGGAAATTTCCACCCAAGATCAAGGGAGATTTCCATTGTTGGATCTTCACCCATGCTGATTTCATGGCGGGTGAGATGGTAGAGTTCCAGCCATCCTCCCTGCTCTTATAACCTATGACACGACTGATAAAAGCAAGTGTCCTGTATGCCTTCTTAACTACCCTACTAACCTGTCCTGCCGCCTTCAGGGATCTGTGGACAAGCACTCCAATATTCCTCTAAGCTTCCTAGTGTTCTGCCAGTTATCAAGTATTTTCTTGGATAAATTGAGGCTGATCGGCCTTCTTTGGGTGGACACAAATACCTCTTTGAAGAGCAGGTCTCTATCAGTATCCTGGCCAATGTATATTTCTAATAGTACCAATATTTTGTCATTTTATTCTGTACATTATGTGGGGTTCTGATGTACTACGTTTCCTTTCACTACAACAGTGACTGCATTTCAAAAGTACTTATTGACTATAAAGACTTTAGGACATCCAGAGTTTAGGAAAGACACAATATAAATGCAAGTTAGAACATAGAACATAGAACACTACAGCACAAACAGGCCCTTCGGCCCACGAGTTGCGCCGATCACATCAACACCTACCAACCTACAGACCTATCTATAACCCTCAATCTCATTAAACCCCATATACTCATCCAGAAGTCTTTTAAAAGACCCCAGCGAGTTCGCCTCCACCACCACTGACGGCAGCCGATTCCATTCACTCACCACCCTCTGAGTGAAAAACTTACCCCTAACATCACTTCTGAACTTCCCTCCTTGCACCTTAAATCTGTGTCCTCTCATAGCAACCATTTCAACCCGGGGAAATAGCCTCTGAGAGTCCACCCTATCTATTCCTCTCAACATTTTGTAAACTTCTATCAGGTCGCCTCTCAACCTTCGTCTCTCCAGGGAAAAGAGTCCCAGCTCCCTCAACCTAACTTCATAAGGCATGCCTCCCAGTCCAGGCAACATCCTTGTAAATCTCTTCTGTACCCTCTCAATAGCTTCTACATCTTTCCTATAGTGAGGCGACCAGAACTGCGCACAATACTCTAAATGAGGCCTGACAAGGGTCTTATAAAGTTGCAGCATTACCTCCCGACTCCTAAACTCAATCCCTCGATTAATGAAGGCCAGTACACCATACGCCTTCTTGACCACCTCCTCCACCTGCGAGGCCGATTTAAGAGTCCTGTGGACCCGGACCCCTAGATCCTTCTGCTCTTCAACACTACTCAGACTTCTGCCCTTAATAGTGTACTCGTTCATCCCGTTGGTTCTGCCAAAATGGACGACTACACATTTATCCGCGTTGAAGTCCATCTGCCACTTCTCCGCCCAGTCCTGCATCTTATCTATGTCCTGCTGCAACTTCTGACATCCTTCCAGACCATCCACAACACCACCGACCTTATTGTCATCAGCGAACTTACTTACCCATCCCTCCACTTCCTCATCCAGGTCATTTATGAAAATGACAAACAACAAGGGTCCCAGAACAGATCCTTGAGGCAGTCCGCTGGTGACTGACCTCCATTCAGAAAAAGCCCCATCCACAACCACTCTCTGCCTTCTGCAGGCAAGCCAATTCTGGATCCACAAGGCCAAAGGCCCTTGGATCCCATGCCCTCTCACCTTCTCAAGAAGTCTTGCATGGGGGACCTTATCAAACGCCTTGCTGAAGTCCATGTACACTACGTCCACGGCACTTCCTTCGTCAATGTGTTCAGTCACATTATCGAAGAACTCAACTAGGCTTGTAAGGCACGACCTGCCCTTGACAAATCCATGCTGACTATTCCTGATCATGTCAAACCTCTCCAAATGTTCGTAAATCTTGTCCCTCAGAAGCCTCTCCATCAGCTTGCCAACTACTGAGGTCAGACTCACCGGTCGGTAATTTCCCGGGCTATCTCTGTTCCCTTTCTTGAAAATAGGAACTACATCCGCAATCCTCCAATCCTCCGGAACCTCTCCCGTCTCCATTGACGACGCAAAGATCATCGCCAGGGGCTCTACAATCTCTTCCCTCGCCTCCCACAGTATCCTGGGGTACATCCCATCTGGTCCAGGCGACTTATCTACCTTGATAGAATTCAAAAGTTCCAACACATCCTCCTCCTTAATATTCACGTACTCAATCTTTTCCATCTGCTGCAAATCCATAACAAAATCTCCCAGATCAGCTTCCACTGTGAATACTGAGGCGAAGTACTCGTTAAGCACCTCTGCCATTTCTTCTGGTTCCACACAAACCTTTCCCCCCTCACCTTTTATAGGTCCTATCCCTTCTCTTCTTATCCTTTTACGTTTCACATATTTATAGAAGGCCTTGGGATTCTCCTTAATCTTACCCGCCAAGGTCTTCTCATGACCCCTTCTGGCTCTCCTAATTTCCCTTTTAAGGTCCTTCCTACAGTCCTTATACTCCTCAAGATCTTTAACCTCTCCTAATTCCCTGAACCTCTTATACACCTTCCCTTTCCTCCTGACTAGGTTCAACACAGCCTTTGTGCACCACGGTTCCCGCGACCTACCAAAACCCCCTTGTCTCATCGGAACGTTGTCATTCAGAGCTCCAGACACACATTCCTTGAATATCTGCCACCTTCCTTCGGTACTTTTCCCTAAGAACGCCTCCTTCCAGTTTATTTGTCCAAGTATCTTCCTGACTTCTTCGTATCTCCCCTTACCCCAGACAAACACCTTCCTAGCCTGCCTGATCCTATCTCGTTCCAATGCAATTGTGAAGGAGATAGAGATAGAATTATGTTCTTTCTTCATTAAGTTCTTTTCTTCATTTAAGTTCCTTCTTCATTTTTAGCAGCACTGACTTTTAAGGCTTAAATGTGAATAATATTGTTTTGTATAAAGTAGCAAATGATGAACAACCCTATGGAACACAGTAAAGGAACAGGAGGCAATGTTGTTAAAAACTGAATTGGGAATCAACAGACTAGTTTTCCAGAAACTGATGCACTCCAGGAGATGATAATTTATAATATTTAAACTTCATACAAAGGAGATTTCCAGATGTAAAAAGTAAAACAGTTTCAATTATAGGACAACAATGTGTGAACTTTATCCTTGATATCCTGACTTTATTGATTGGTTAGAATGTTGAGGTACAAATGCAGCTGCTCTTCTATGCCTAATATGGACTGGGGATTTGACTTAAGCTCGTGTGGTGCTGATCTTGTGAAAAAAATGCCATGTATGTTTAAGGATATAACATTTACGATATATTAGTCTCATTGTGCACATACAAAATGGGAAGTTTCAAGGCCACTTATCCTAAGTTACCTTTTGGGATTACAATTGTTTTTTTTTTAGCTGTGATGAATGTATATCTTAATTTTGCAAATGATTCCCATTAAAAAGTTAATCTGCGGTCAGGCTGTTACAGTTGGCTTTTTCCCAGCACAGGTTGATACTAGTATTTTCCATCATGTTTAAAAACAATTTCAGACCTCAAGAGCAGTTTTCCTCAGACACATCTGATGTGAAACTCTTTGGATCAACTTAGCATGTTTTACATGGGCATTTGCCAGAATGTCTATTCCTGGTGCAGACTGCTGGAATTCATTATCCTTCACTGTCACGGGTTTTATTTGCTTCTCAGAAATACCAAGACTGCTGCAACACTTTAAATTATGCACCATGAAGCACATCAGAAATATTGCATAGACTTTGCATAGGGCACTTTACATAATAAAGTCTCATTAACTCAGACAACTAAACAATTGTTACAGCAATGACGTGGTTTTCATGCCCCTCTGACGCAGTGTTCTTTATAATTGCCTATAGCAGTATTATGGGAAAAACTTTAAATTCATAGCTGTGATCAGTCAGAAAGGCTCATGGATCGAGTCACATCTTTCAAAAACACAAGGAAATGCAGAGTTCCCAGAGAAGTTGGACATAATTTGTGGATAAACTTTTAGGTATTGCATACACCTAACATTACTTGTTACACTCTTCTGCTTTCCATGCACAAAGACTTTATAGCCATGTATACATATTGTTTCAGAGGCAGCTCATAATTTCACAAATGACGAAAAAACTAATAATGGTACTGTTGGAAGATCACCTGCTGCTCTTCTGGACCAGTTTGGGCCAGTTTAGCACTTTTGCATATCTGGGTCAGGATTTTTAGGATGGCAGGGTTTCCTGTCTCACTGTTTGAAGAGTTGGAGGTGAACACATTACTGCTGAGAAAAGCAAATTACTGTGGATGCTGAAATCTGAAACGAAAGAGAAAATGCTGGAACATCTCAACAAGTCTGGCGGCATCCATAAGGAGAGAAAAGAGCTCACTTTTCAAGTCCAGATGATCCAGCTTTGACAAAGGGTCGTCTGGACTCAAAACATCAGCTCTTTTTTCTCCTTACAGATGCTGCTAGACTTGCTGAGATTTTCCAGAGTTTTCTCTTTTGGTTTCATCTTCCTGCTGGCCTGCAGAAATTTCATGTTCCAAGGACCGTTATTTTGGCTGCCGGCAGGATTTTTGCCCCACAGTAAAACCCCTCACTCGGAAGGAAGCCCTGTCATAGAAAGCTGACAGCCAATCAGATTGGCTGGTAACTTTCTTGTCGGAAAGATACAGTGGACAGAACTGGGGCTGCATGCAGACCACAGAGCCTAAGTCCCAGAATTCCAGGAAGAGGTAAATCATGGGGGCCTCACTAATGTCGTTTGGGGAAAGAAACCTACTAGACTGACCTGGTCTGGCCTACATGTGACTTCAGACCCACAGCAAAATGGTTGACACTTACTGCCCTCTGAAACTGCCGAAACCACTAAGTCTCATAGGAACGAAACTGGATGAACCACCCTACATTGATCCAGGCACTGAAATGACAAGAACAAAATAAACCTTGTTGTTCCTGCAAAGCCCTCCTTATTAATATCTGGGGGCTTGTGCCAAAATTAGGAGAACTATCTCACAGGCTGGTCAAGCATCAGCCTGACATGGTCATACTCACATAATCATAATTTAGAGACAATGGGTGGGATTTTATGACCTCACTCAGGTGAGATTGCAAAATCCCACCCAAGGCCAAAAGATATTTCCATTCTGTGCAGAATTTCTCATTCAGCAGCTGAGGAGGGGTGTAGTTCATGGTAATTAGCAGGCATTTCCCTTTTCCACATTGACTCTGGACCCCATGAAGTCTCATGGCACCTTGTCAAATATGTGCAAGGAAAATGCCTGCTAATTACCATGAACTACACCCCTCCTCAGCTGCTGAATGAGTACTCCTCCACTGAACAGCACTTGGAGGAAGTACTGATGTGGCAAGGGCATAGACTTCAATGTCCATCACCAAGGGTTGATCAGTAGCACCACTATTGGCCAAGTCCTAAAGGACATAACTGCCAGACTGGGTTTGCTAGTTCAGGATCTCGTCACAAAGGGAGGTGCAAAGGCCCAGGCCATGAAGTTTGGAGGTGAGTTTCATGGGAATAATAGTGTTGAAGGCTGAGCTGTAGTCAATGAATAGGAATCTGATTTAGGTATCCTTGTTATCTAGCTGTTCCAGGATGGGGTGCAGTTGGATCTGTTGCAGCACTAGGCAAATTGTAGTGGATCCAGGTAGTCTGGGGGGCTGGAATTGATTCGTGCCATGACTAACCTTTCAAAGTACTTCATAATGCTCTGACCACCAATTCTTTCCATGTCAATGAGGCTGACAGCACTCTTGCTTCATTAAATGTTAGCAATATTCCTGTTCTATGCTCCTGAGCCAAACAAGATTCCTTGCTTTATTGTTGAGAATGGCAATGTGCTTATTCCATTTCCTGAGATCAGTAGTTTTCGGTAATTTTCTTGGTAAGATCAGTAATATTTGTGCTTATGTCTCTGAAACTATTATATTTTCTGCTCCATAGCAATAAGGTCAATGGTGTTCCTACACCATCTAAGTAATGTTAGTAGAATCCCCTTTTCCCATTAATCAGACCAGAGAGTTCACTCCTCCATGCCAATGAGGTCAGCAGTGTCCCCTACTCCACATCACTCAGGCCAATAACTTTTTCTTTCAAGATACTTCAGTCCAAGAACACATGTCCCCTTGTTACTCAGGCCAACAGCCCTGATACTTCATAACAGCCAAGCCACTGATGTTCCTACATCTAACCACCAATTCTTTCACCCTTTCAGCAAGGAATTGGGGAATTGAAGTTAAATTGGATGTTGTGGATTTTCATAATTGCTACGCTGCTGTACTGCATGAGAGCACTTTGAGAGATTCAATATAAAACCCTATATATGGTTCAATTGGAAGTAGTTTGGGGTAAAGCCACTTGTATCTTACAAAAAAATCTTTGCGGCCAAAAATGGAGTGTCTGGTAAGTGAGAGCAATGGAATGCTGTGTGCCATTCTTGATCAGATTCTCTGGTCAAAGAGCAAAATTCCATTTGGGACAAAGCCAGGAAAAAAAGAGCAAAAACAAGTATTAGGAGGAATACAGATTTGGCAAACAAACTAATATAATGTAGAATATAACGGAACCAATAAGTTTCATAAAATGGAAGTGAAAGTGTAAGATTGTGAGGATGGATTAATCAACATTGAATTGTGGCAGCTGAAATCTCGGGGTGAATGCCACCCTCAGTCAATTCTTTCCCCAATTCTTCTGTTATTCTTTAAAAAAGAATCTATCATTACACAGCAGTAGCAACTTATTTCTATATAGCACCTTGAATGTAATGAAAAGTCCCACTTTGCAGGATCATTATTAAATAAATTAACACATCGAGCTACCAAGCAGATATTAGGTGAAGTGATCATAACCTTGGTCAAAGAGCTAGGACTAGAAGGAGCAAAGCAAGGTAGAGAGTTGGAAAGTCATACAGAGGGAATTCCAGAGCTTGGGGCCTCAGCAGCAGAAGGTATGGCAACACATGGTGGAAAAATTATAATCAGTAATCCACAAGATGTCAGAAATAAAGGAGCACAGTTATTTTGGAGGCTTGTAGAGTTGAAGGGTGTTACAAAGATAGGGAGCAACATCGAGATATGCATAGGCCATGGAGAGATTTAGAGATAAGCATGAGAATTTTGCGATCGAAACACTGCTTGACATGACGCCAATGTAAGCCAGCAAGCACATGGTGATAGATCAATGACCATGGGACTTGCTGCAAATTACGATACAGGCAGGTGAGTCTTAGATGGCCTTAAGTTGATGAAGGGAAGAATGTGAGAGACAGGTGTGCTTTAGAATAGCCAAGTCCAGAGATAACAAAGGTATTGATGAGGATTACAGCAGTAGATGAGTTCAGAGGGGTAAAGCTGAATGATGTTATCAAAATGATCATTGGTGGTCAAAATGATGATATGAATATGAAATTGGAAGCTAGGTTATTTCTTTACAATCCTGATTTGTGAGGGCTCACCCAGTGCCTTCTGCCTTTAATTAGAAGGTGAAAATCGAGCTCAGGAGGCTGGAAGATTTAGATACCATATAGGCCATACAATTATCTGAATAGGCTGCACTCATTGTCCCCAGTTTGAAAACTGATCAGACAATAAGAATTTGTCAGAATTAACTGTCAATAGATGAGTACAAACATTACTTTCTCGCAGGCTTTTTTTCTAAACTGGGAGTGTAAAACCAGAAGTAGGCCCCAGTGACCCCTGGGAAGGTTTTTTCCTCCCAATAAATTTGAATGAAGAGGAAACCCGAGGCTCTAGACTTCTAAAGTCTCCGCCATCCTCCCTGCTCTAACCTAAAAAAAAGGCTTGGAGTGAGAGCAGGTAAACTTTTCTTTTTTTTCACTTACTCCTCTAATCAAAGGGGGTGAGGAAAATCAGGCAAGATCTTTCTTTTTATCTAGAGGGAATGGCAATGAAAGAAGTGCAACGTTCCTCCTGCGGGATGTTTGAGATGAGGGATGCCTTTAGTGTCCCTGCTAAATTCACCTGTGGGAAGTGCACCCATCTCCAGCTTCTCAAAAACCGCGTTAGGAAACTGGAACTGGAGCTGGATGAACTTAGGATCATTCGGGAGGCAGAGGTGATCATAGATAAGAGCTTCAGGGATTTGGAGACTCCAAAAAATGAAAATAGATGGGTGACAGTGAGAGGGGCTGGGAGGAAGTAGCCAGTGTGGGGAGCCCCTGTGGTTGTTCCCCTCAGCAACAAGTATTCTGTGTTGCATTCTGTTGAGGGGGATGACCTACCACTGGTAAGCCAGAATGACCGGACTTCGAGCACTGAGTCCGTCCCTGTGCCTCAGAAGGGAAGGGAGGAGAGCAAGAAAGCAATAGTAATTGGGGACACGATGGTTAGAGGGACAGATAGGAGGTTCTGCAGCAGCAAAAGAGACTTGCGGATGGTATGCTGCCTCCCAGGTGCAAGAGTCCGTGATGTCTCAGACCGTGTTTTCAAGATCCTTAAGTGGGAGGAGGATCAGTTGCAGGTCATGGTGCACACTGGTACCAATGATGTAGGTAGAAAGAGGGATGGGGATTTAAAACAGGAGTTTAGGGAGCTAGGCTGGAAGCTGAAAGCTAGAACAAAGCATGTTATCATCTCTGGTTTGTTGCCGGTGTCACATGCTAGTGAGTTGAGGAACAGGGAGAGAGTGCAGATTAACATGTGGCTGCAGAGATGGTGTAGGAGAGAAGGTTTCATTTACTTGGATAACTGGAGCACATTCAGGGGAAGGTGGAACCTATACAAACAGGATGGTTTGCACCTGAACGAGAGGGGCACAAATATCCTGGGAGGGAAATTTGCATCTGCTCTTTGTGGGGGGTTTAAACTAATTTGTCAGGGGGTTGGAAAAATGAAACGTAGTCCAAAAGCCAGCGTTGAGGATTACAATGTACTAGGAAGGTACCAAGGTCACAGGAATGTACAGGCAGAAAGGATGATGGATTGAAGTGTATCTACTTCAATGCAAGGAGCATCAGGAATAAGGTAGGTGAACTTGGAGTGTGGATTTCTTTGGGACTACGATGTTGTGGCCATTACGGAGACATGGTTAGAACAGGGATGAGAATGATTGTTGGTAGTTCCGGGGTATAGATATTTCAGTAAGAATAGGGAAGGCGATAAAAGAGGTGGAGGAGCAGCATTGTTAATCAAGGATAGTTTAACAGCTGCTGAAAGGCATTTCGAGGGCCATCTGCCTACTGAGGTAATATGGGCTGAAATCAGAAATAGGAAAGGATCGGTCACGTTGTTAGGAGTTTTCTATTAGCCCCCAAATAGTAATAGAGATGTGGAGGAGGAAATGGCAAAGCAGATTATGGATAGGTGTGGAGGTCACAGGGTAGTTATCATGGCGACTTTAACTTTCCAAATATTGATTGGAACTTTTGTAGGTCGAATAGTTAGTATGGGACACTTTTTGTACAGTGTGTGCAGGAGAGTTTCCTGACACAATGTGTGGATAAGCCGACAAGAGGTGGGGCCACATTGGACTTGGTACTGGGTAATGAACCGGGCCAAGTATTAGACTTGTTTGTGGGAGAGCACTTTGAAGATAGTGACCACAATTCAGTGTCCCTCATTATTGCAATGGAGAAGGATAGGGTCACATGACAGGGCAAGGTTTATAATTGGGGCAGGGGTAATTATGATGTGATTAGGCAAGAATTAGAGGGCATAAGATGAGAACAGAAACTGTCAGATATGGGCACAAACGAAGAGTGGAGCTTTTTCAAGGAACAAGTACTGCGTGTCCTTGATAGATATGTCCCTGGCAGGCAGGGAGGAAATGGCTGAGTGAGGGAACCATGGTTCACAAAGGAGGTTGAATGCCTTGTCAAGAGAAATAAGGAAGCGTATATAAGGATGAAGAAACAAGGTTCAGTTGGGTCGCTTGAGTGTTACAAGGTAACTAGGAATGAGTTAAAGAAAAGGCTCAGGAGAGCTAGGAGAGAGCATAAGAAGTCCTTGGTGGGTCAGATAAAAGAAAACCCCAAGGCTTCTTACTCTTATGTGAGAAGTAAAAGAATGACCAGAGTGAGGTTAGGGCCAGTCAAGGATAGTCGTGGGAACTTGTGCATAGAGTCAGAAGAGATAGGTAAGACGTTGAATGAATACTTTTCTTCAGTGTTCACTAAGGAGAGGGGCCATGTTTTTGAGGAAGAGTGCGTAATACAGGCTGATAGAATGGAGGAGGTAGATGTTCTGAGGGAAGATGTATTAGCAATTTTGAAAAATCTGAGGGTGGATAAGTTCCCTGAGCCAGGTGGGATACATCCTAGGATACTTTGGGAGGCAAGGGATGAGATTGCGGAGCCTTTAGCTTTGATCTTGGGGTTGTCACTGTCCACAGCAATAGTGCCAGAGGACTGGAGAGTGACAAATGTTCTTCCTCTTTTCAAGAAGGGAAATAGGAATGACCCTAGTAATTATAGGCCAGTTAGTCTTACTTCAATGGTCGGTAAGTTAATGGAAAGGGTCCTGAGAGGTAGGATTTATGACCGTTTGGAAAGATTCAGTTTAATCTGAGATAGTCAGCACGGTTTCGTGAGGGGTAAGTCCTGCCCCACAAATTTGATTGAATTCTTTGAGGAGGTAACTAAGTGTGTGGATGAAGGTAGAGCAGTTGATGTCGTATACATGGATTTTAGTAAGGCGTTTGATAACGTTCCCCATGGTAGGCTCATGAAGAAGATAAGGAGGTGTGGGATAAAAGGAAACTTGGCCAATTGGGTAAGTAACTGGCTGTATCATAGAAGACAGAGGGTGGTGGTGGAGGGAAAATTTTCAGACTGGAGACCAGTTATCAGTGGTGTACCACAGGGGTCAGTGCTGAGTCCTCTGCTTTTTGTGATCTTTATCAATGACTTGGAAGAAGGGGCTGAAGGGTGGGTTTGTAAATTTGCTGATGACACCAAGATTGGTGGAGTAGTGGATGAGGTGGAGGGCTCTTGCAGGTTGCAAAGAGACATTGATAGGATGCAGAGCTGGGCCGAAAAGTGGCAGATGGAGCTTAACCTGATAAGTGTGAGGCGATTCATTTTGGTAGGGCAAACTTGAATGCAGATTACAGGGTCAACGGCAGGGTTCTAAGGAATGTGGAGGAACAGAGAGATCTTGGGGTTCATATCCACAGATCTCTGAAGGTTGCCACTCAAGTGGATAGAGCCGTGAAGAAGGCTTATAGTGTGTTAAGGTTTATTAACAGGGGGGTTTGAGTTTAAGAGCCATGGGGTTATGCTGCAACTATACCGGACATTGATGAGACCACATTTGGAATATTGTGTTCAGTTCTGGTCACCTTATTATAAGAAGGATGTGAAAGCATTGGAGAGAGTGCAGAGGAGATTTACCAGGATGCTGCCTGGTTTGGAGGGTAGGTCTTATGAGGAAAGGTTGAGGGAGGTAGGGCTTTTCTCTTTGGAGCGGAGGAGGATGAGAGGCGACTTAATAGAGGTTTATAAGATGAAGAGAGGGATTGATAGAGTGGACATGCAGAGACTATTTCCTCGGGTGTACGTAGCTGTTACTCGGGGGCATAACTATAAGGTTCATGGTGGGAGATATAGGAGGGATGTCGGAGGTAGATTCTTTACTCAGAGAGTGGTTGGGGTGTGGAATAGACTGCCTGCTGTGATAGTGGAGTCGGACACTTTAGGAACCTGCAAGCGGTTATTGGATAGGTACATGGAGTACTCCAGAATTATAGGGAGGGGATAGCTTGATTTTGGGATTGGACATAGCTCGGCACAACATTGAGGGCCGTAGGGCCTGTACTGTGCTGCAATGTTCTATGTTCTAAATAGGCAGATACTTCATTCCAAGAATTGAAGATCTCTATGCAAAACTAGCAGGAGGTTTAAAATATGTTAAACTGGATCTATCATGCCTATCAGCAGTTGAAATTGGAAACAAAAGCTGGTGACAATCAACACACACAAGGGTTTGTACCAGTATACAAGGCTGTATCACAGCTTGATATGGCTCCTGCTCTGCCCAGTACTACAAGGAACTACAAAAGGTTGTGAATGTAGCCCAAATCCATCACGCAAACCAGCTTACCATCCACTGACTCTATCTACACTTCCCGCTGACTCAGCAAAGCAATCAGCAATCCATGCACCCTGGTTATTCTCTCTTCTATCTTCTTCCTTTGGGAAAAAGATACAAAAGTCTGAAGTCACTTACCAACCGATTCAGGAACAGCATCTTCCTTGCTGCCGTCAGACTTTTGAATGGACTTACCTTGCATTAAGTTGATTTTTCTTTATACCATGGCTATGACTGTAACACTACATTCTGCACTCCCTCTCATTTCTTTCTCTATGAACGGTACGTTTTGTCTGTATAATGCGCAAGAAACAATACTTTTCACTGTATGTTAATATATGCGACAATAATAAATCAAATCAAATCAAATCAAATCAAATGGAACAAAAAAGAAGATGAACTCAATGACATGGTCTAGGAATATTGTCGGTCTCACTGGTATGAAATAGAAACTCTACTCATCAGAAATATAAAGTAGAAGTGTTGCCAATCTCAAGTACTTGCATAACATATGTCAATGACTTCAGTGACATGCTATAGGAAAACTGCTGGTAACGTTGACATGAAATCATAACATTCCTGCTTTCAGTGAGACAGAGAGGAAATATTGCAATTCTCAGTGACCTGGAGTGGAAATGTTGCTGGCCTTAATGATATGGTGTGATAATGCTGCTGGTCACATATGCTGCCCTGTTAAGTCAGTTCTGCAGAAAATATACTACTGGGCTGGCAAATAGATTTCCCATTTGAAATGCCACTTTTTCTCTATGTTAAAGAGTAGGTGAGGAGGTTGAGAATGAAATAGACTGGACTGAAGGCTCTTTGAGTGAAACATCACAGAAAATGTCCATTCCCTTGTACAAATAGCTGCTCACACCCAAGAGTTTACATATCAAGCAGATCTTCACGTGTATGGCTTTCAAGTCCGATAACGTGTACTGACCTGAAATGTTCATCTCTATGCAAATTCTGCCTGATCTGCTGAGTCTTTTATTTCAAGTGAGAAGAATAGACCTAGGTGCAACTAAAAATGAGATGTCAACTTGATGTAGCTACAATGGAGGACTACATTTGTCCTCAACAGCAAAAGTAGCATGCTATAGACAAAGTCAAGTGATGCCACAAGTAATAGATCAGGTCTGATTTTGTTGTCTTGTCACATCCAGATGAGGATGAGGGTGTGAAATTAAACAGCTAACAGGAGGAGGGACCAGTGTGCAGATTTATCCTTATATGTAAGAGTTATTATTCTGCATTGTTCAGATGATTTTTGCTGAAACAATTGAAATTGAACTGGGACGTGATGAATAGATTAATGGAGTCTTGTTCAAGTCTGAATGATATTTTGGAGAAATACAGGAAGGTGTTTAATGGAACCCTTGGTGAGATGAAAGGACAGGAAGTAAGCCTATGGCTGAAGCTGGATACATGCCCAAAGAGCATGAAGGCACACCCAGTGATGTTTGTGATTAGACCCAAGGTGGAGGCCAAACTTGAGAGATTATTAGGCTTGCAAGTATTGGAACCAGTGACCATGAGTGAGTGGGCCACAGCCAACATTTCTGCCATGAAGTTATGAGGTTATGAGGGGATTTTAAAGTCACAGTGAATCCTGACTTGTGCGGATCAGTCTCCATTGTCCCTTATTGGCAGTCAGAAATTTACCTAATGGATCTCTCCCAAACTTATCTGCAGATTGGGGTGACTGAAGACTCACAGCTACCATTAACCATCATCACCCAAAATGGGTTATTCCATTACAAATGGCTGCCTTTGGGAATACATCAACCCTGGCCGTTTTTCCAAATGATGTGAGATGCCGGCATTGGACTGGGGTAAACATAATAAGAAGTCTCACAATACCAGGTTAAAGTCCAACAGGTTTACTTGGTATTAAACGCCACTAGCTTTTGGGGTTTGCCCCCTCGTCAGGTGAGTGGGAGTTCTGATCACAAACAGAACCTATAAAGACATACACAGTTTACAGAATACTGATTAGAATGTGAATCTTTACAGCTAATCAAGTCTTAAAGGTGCAGACAATGTGAGTGGACATAGCATTAAGCATAGGTTAAAGAGATGTGTATTGTCTCCAGAGAGGACATTAAGTGAGATTTTGCAAGCCTAGGCAAGTCATGGGGGTTACAGATAGTGTGACATGAACCCAAGATCCTGGTTGAGGCCATCCATATGTGTGCGGAACTTGGCTATCAGTTTCTGCTCAGCGACTCTGCGCTGTCGTATGTCGTGAAGGCCATCTTGGAGAACGTTTACCCAAAGATTTGAGGACAAATGCCCATGAACCATTGAAGTGTTCGCCAATAGGAAGGAAACAGTCTTGCCTGGTGACTGTCAAGCGATGTTCATTGTCGTAGCGTCTGCATGGTCTCCCCAGTGTACCATGCCTCGGAACATCCTTTCCTGCAGCGTATCAGACAGACAATGTTGGCTGGGTTGCAAGAGTATGAACCATGTACCTGGTGGATGGTGTTCTCACATGAGATGATGGCATCTGTGTTGATGATCCGGCATGTCTTTCAGAGGTTGCTGTGGCAGGGTTCTGTGGTGTTGTGGTCACTGTTCTCCTGAAGGCTGGGTAATTTGCTGTGGGCAATGGTCTGTTTGAGGTTGTGCTGTTGTTTGAACTTCTCCGGCTATGTCGAGGGCATCCTGAAACCCATTGCACAAAGAACCCCCAGCTTTTGTCGTGTCACTACGGACTTCCTACAGAAATTCAGCACACATGGAGCAGTTGAACCAGGGGCACTCCTCGTCACAATGGATGTCTCAGCACTCTATACCAGCATCCCCCACAATGATGGCATTGCTGCAACTGCCTCAGCACACAATGCCGACAACTGCCAGTTTCCAGATGCAATTTTACAACTCATCCACTTCATCCTGGAACACAATGTCTTCGCTTGCAATAATCAATTCTTCATCCAGACACATGGAACAGCCATATGGGCCAAATTCGCACCTCAATACACTAACATCTTTATGCAAAGACTCGATCAAGACTTCTTCACCGCGTAGGACCTTCAACTGGTGCTATACACTAGATACATCGATGATACATTTTCTTCCTTTTGATTCACGGTGAACAATCATTGAAACAACTACATGATGACATCAACAAGTTCCATCCCACCATCAGATTCACCATGGACTATTCTCCGGAATCAGTTGCATTCTTGGATACACACATCTCCATTAAGTACGGTCACCTCAGCACCTCACTGTACCACAAGCCCACAGACAACCTCACAATGCTCCACTTCTCCAGCTTCCACCCTAAACATCCCCTACAGACAAGCCCTCCATGTACACAGGATTTGCTCAGATGAGGAGGATCGCAACAGACATCTCTAGATGCTGGAAGATGCCCTCAGAAGAACAGGATATGGCACTCGACTCATCGATCGATAGTTCCAACTCGCCACAGCGAAGAACTGCACCAGCCTCCTCAGAAGACAAACACGGGACACAGTGGACAGAGTGCCCTTCGTCATCCAGTACTTCCCCAGAGCGGAGAAGCTACAACATCTTCTCCGAGTCTTCTATATGTCATTGATGAAGATGAACATCTCGACAAGGCCATCCCCACATCCCCACTTCAAACAACCGCACAACCTCAAACAGATCATTATCTGCAGCAAACTACTTAGCCTTCAGGAGAACAGTAACCACAACACCACACAACCCTGCCACAGCAACCTCTGCGAGACATGCCGAATTATCGACACGGATGCCATCATCTCATGTGAGAATACCATCCACCAAGTACACAGCACATACTCTTGCAACTCGGCCAACATTGTCTACCTGATGCGCTGAAGGAAAGGATGTCCCGAGGTATGGTACATTGGGGAGACCATGTAGACGCTACGACAACGGACGAATGAACACCGCTTGACAATCACCAGGCAAGACTGTTCCCTTCCTGTTGGTGAACACTTCAGTGGTCATGGGCATTCGGCCTGATCTTCGGGTAAACGGTCTCCAAGGCAGCCTTCACGACATACAACAGCGCAGAGTCGCTGAGCAGAAACTAATAGCCAAGTCCCACACACAGGAGGATGGCCTCAACCAGAATCTTGGGTTCATGTCACACTCTGTAACCCCCATGACTTGCCTAGGCTTGCAACATCTCACTTACTGTCCTGTCTGGAGACAATACACATCTCTTTAACCTATGCTTATTGCTATGTCCACTCACATTGTCTGCACCTTTAAGACTTGATTAGCTGTAAAGACTCGCATTCTAATCAGTATTCTGTAAACTATGTGTGCCTTTATATGCTCTGTTTATGATCAGAAGTCCCACTCACCTGACAAAGGGGCAAATCCCAAAAGCTGGTGGTGTTTACTACCAAATAAACCTTTTGGACTTTAACCTGGTGTTGTGAGAAATCTTAATGCATTTTTCCAAAAGCGATGGACCTGATTTGAGTGATTTCCGGGAATCCAATGCTAATTATATGACATCCTGGTAACTTGTTGTGGACAGAGAAAAAATGGCTACAACAATAACTAAACATCAACTTTAACTATTAACTATGAAAATAGATACTACTGAGTTTAGAAATATGGCCAAGAAATATCCTTGATTTCAAATCTATCTTCTTCTTGCGATGGTTGGTCTCTTTGAGTCATTGCTGTCAAATAAAGGACTGCCGTGTCTCTTTATCCACAATTCTCCACTTACTTCCGGAATATTCTTTGTCATCCAGCCAACTGTGTAACCAGAAGCTGATCACATGGCTCCAACGTCCAGTGAAATTACTTTTGAATGATGCCCTGATGCTTAGTCCATTTGACATGTACCATACATAGCAGCCTTTTAAATCAAAGTCACGCTGTCTCGGTTAATGTAAACAACTTCCCCGATCTGGCCAACACAGGAAGCTTCAGGTCTTGGCTCCCAGAACAGAGCCTCTTTATGACCTGCGTCTGGTTTTAATCTGTAAATTGACCAAAAATCCCAGTATGCTTCACTCTCGGCCAGAATAGCCATTTTAAATCCACTATTGCCAAGATCAGCCATCGGGTCAACATGCAAATGTGGATGCGTTAGCTAGACTGTAATTGGCTTGTCATAAAGAGGTCCCGAGCGAGGTTATCCACATAGTGTACTTTTCACAATTGCTAAGGTGAAAGAAACAATAACAAAAGATCCCATACTGAGTCAAGTAGTCGACCTGGTCTGCAAAGGGAGGACAAGCCAGCAGAAGAATCCAGAACTGAGGCCACATCTAAGCCAGCAGTGGGAATTGTTAGTGCAAGATGGTTGTTTGTTGTGGGGCAAGTGGGTTGTCATTCCTTTTTCCTTGAGGAGAAAAGTGTTGGAGCAACTACATCAATGGCAGACGGGGGTGGGGGGGGGTGGTGCTAGAATAAAAGAGGTGGCCTGCAGTTATGTATGGTGGTCATAAGTCAATTCCAACATTGAGGAGGAAGTGGGCTCATACATATTGTATTCCAAAACTCGGAAGGTACCACCTGTGCCACCATTGCACCCATGGGAATGACCAAAAGGGCCAAGGGAGTGTGTCCATAAAGATTTTCTGGGACCAGTAGAAGGCCATCAATTTTTCTGGGACTGGTGGCCATCAATGCACAAAGTTGTGGACATGATATGTATGAAATCAACGATGCTTGACAAACTTGGATATCAAGACCATGTTGTAAGTGATTATGGACCACACTTTGTGTCATGGGGCTTTGAGGTATATATGGAACTGCATGGAATTTGTCATGTAATATCTGCAGCCTATCACCTAGAGATTAGAGGGTTAGTGGAGCATTTTGTCCAGTCTGTTAAACACTCCTCAGAGCATCATAGGGGAAGGGGTCATTGACGCGAAGTTTAAACCAGTTCTTCAGTGTACAGGAACACCCTCCATGCAACACCTAAATGTTCTTTGGAGTCACTGATGTTTGTAAGACAGTTGCATATAATGTTTGGTCTCCTGAGGCCTGATGAGACAAGATGAGTGGTGGAGAGGAAAAAGGACATGCAGATGGGCCTTTCAGTTGAATATGCCATGTTAAGGGCGTTTCACAAGACCAAGTTGGTGCTTGTCAGAAACTATGCTTCAGGGGAGATGTGGGGTCTGGCTGCAATTGTAGCCAAGACAGGGCCAATGTCCTATATGGCCAAAACTCAGAATGAGTTAGTTTGGCATCAGCATGTGGACCAACTGCTGCTAGTCCCACATCAAGGTGGGGGGAGGAACCCATAAACAATTTCAGAGGCATTGCATTCCAGGTGGAGCCAGTGGAGGTACCAGGAGAAGGAGGCATGGAATCAATAGCTCCTCCTTCTACAGAAGAAACTGGGAAGCTGGCATTAACCAATGATGTGCAAGAGGAAGGGTCACTGATGGTAGCTGCATCAAGACCACAATCGCCGAAAAGGAACCTAAGGCCAGCTCCATTTCCCAGGAAACATCCTTACATGACCGTTGTCCCTCTGACAGACTCAGCATCTCAATGTCAGATGGATGTATGGATGGGAAACTAAAGAATGGACTGCATCATATTGTAATTATACTGTGGGTTTTTCACAAAACATTTTAGAATTATGTAAACAATGTATTAATGTATATAAATAGTTTTAAAGTGCTGTTGCTGTTATGGGGGATTTTTGTTTAGAAAGGAGGAGTGTTATGCATATTGGGGCATAGCCCCTTTAAGGGAATGGGTTCCTGGGTGGGGGGGTGATCTGCCTGGTGACCACCCTGAGAAAGCAGATGTTGTGTGGATTATGGAGTGAGTAAGACTGTAAACGGTGTTCCCTGATGCCTGTCTGTGGAGTGAGTTTTTGAAGATACTCCTCTGTAGTAAAGAATTTAACACCACCACCATCCCAAGGGCAAAAAGAGAATGGACAATAAATATTATCCTTGTCATCAATGCTATAGACTGTGAATGAATAAAAATGTTTCTCTTTTTATTCTACAAATGTTAATTCAGCTGTGTAAGCGATGCCTTCTGCCTCTGAATCTTAAATACCAAGAATAGTTCATTGATACATATAAGCTTAGTTATCTTTATCTGATACACTTGTGGAAAGATTATTAAATATATTTCTATAATCAGCTTTCTCTCTACATTACCTATATGACCTACTGCATAGGAACTACCAGAAATCTTGAATGGAATAAATGGTGAAAAGGCTGTGCATTTCCTATCTGAGACCTCCAAGGTAGCTTGCAATAAATCAATTCTGTAGGAGCAGAGTAATTTGGAGAAATTATTTCTTTAGATGCATAGAATTAAGATATTATTTTAAGTGCACAGAATTAAAATATAAAGACTACATGCCAATTATTTCCTTATGATTATAAGTTGGATCAATTCTTTTACTGAGGTGTTGAACTCCACATTTAGAAAACAGGAGGTATTGATGTTAGTTACAAAACAGATTTTTGATTTATTTTGAATTTATGCTTAAATCTAACATTCATTTTTTTAAAAATTAAAACTATTTGAATTATTGCTGACTCACAGAAACTTGGAGAATAGGACAACATTGGCAAATGAAGTTCAACATAGATAAATGTAAGGTGCTACATTTTGTTTAGAAGAATAGAGTGGTCACTTATTGCTTGGAAGATGCAGGTCTAGGTGGGATAGAGAAGTAAAAGAGATTTCAGAAATACAAATACATCAGTTACTAAAAGTTACACCACAAGTTATCAAGGCCGTAAAAAACAAAACCCTAGCCTTTAATGCTAGAGAGCTGAAGTTGAAAAGTAGAGAAATTATGCTAAATCTGCATCAAACATGGTTAGCACTGCTGCCTTGCTACAACAGGGAACCCAGATTCGATTCACAGCTTGGGTCACAGACTGCTTGGAGCCTGCACATTCTCCCAGTGTCTGTGTGGAATTCCTCCACGTATCCGGTTTCCTTCCACAAGCTGTGTGCTGATTAGGTGCATTGGCTATGCTAAATTCTCCCTCCATATGCCCGAACAGTGCCAGAGTGTGGCGACTAAGGGATTTCCACAGTAACTTCATTGCAGTGTAAATGTAAGCCAATTTGTGACACTAATAAATAAACTTAAAACCTTGATTGTATAAAGTCACAGGAGAGGATGCAGAGGACTAATACAGAAGTTTGTGGTTATAAATCAGGAAAGGGCTGGCAGGCAACATTTTATTTCTCTTGAAAAATACAAGGCTGAGGAGTAACCAGTGAGAAACCTTCAAAATTATGAAATATTTTGACAGAGTGGAGACAGAAAGAATATTTCCTGTTGTTGTGAAGAGCATAACTAGAGGTCATAAATATAAGATAGTCAGCAAAAATCTCAGTAAAGGAATTTAGAAGAAGCTTATTCATTCAAAGAGTGATATGAATGTGGAACACCTTACCAGAGGGACTGATTGAAGTAAATAACGTTTCGAGAAACCAGATGATCATATGAGGGAGAAGGTGAAAGATGGCTACAATAATAGATTTAGATGAGAAAAGGAGGGAAGGGGCTTGAATGGAGAAAAAATGCTGCATGGACTTGTTGGATCAAGTAGTTTGTTTCTGGGTCATATGCCCTATATAATCCTATGAAAGTGGGCCAATTCCCAATACTACCTGCCATGGTCTGAACAAAAGAGCAAGTGAATAAAGGGTGGGGAGAAATAAAGAAACACAAGATATTATCTGAGACATGAAATGAAGGGTAGATCACACTGATAACACTGATTTGACCTAATTACAATCCACCCATTAATTTTGGATTTTGGTATATTTTAATTATTGTAATACATTTTGCCCTACACAGTTTTCCACGCCACGTGGATGATCTATGCTTTGCAGGTAAAACATGTACAAAAGATGCAAAATTTTCAATAAGATAATCAATAAATTGTATAACTTTCATTTTCGTTGTGCACCATATGTTTAAATTACATTCTCTTGGGCTTCAGTATATCGAAGAACATATATTGATGAGACAATACCCTGGTACTACTCAAGGTGGGTCATTGCCAGGGCAGTGCCAAAGAGGGGCATTCCATGGAAGAAGGATTGCGTTGAGACTGGCTCCATGTTCCTGGGAGGGGGACTCAGTAGTGGTGGTGCTGCGTGGGACTTCTGTGTCGGCAGGGGAGAAGTTTCTTTGTGGTGATGGGAGAGTTCCATGGGGCTGGAGTGGGGGTGGCGGGGTGGTGGATTCCATGTCAGTGTTCATATTTGAAGCGCCCTTATCTTTTAAAAACCTGAGCTGCTGGTGGGTTCTGTGAGAACTTGCCTCACTAACATTACATTGTGGGACCCGCCCCTTCCATTTTTTCACAAAATGATTAAAAATATGACTTGAACAGCTGAAAGCCAGCAAGACAGCCAGAATGCTGCTTTCCGCTTTTTCCGCCCAAGCCAATACTTCGAAAAAAATTTTGGCCAGGGTTCCCAATGTATAATTGGAGTAAATTCATGCACATCCAGTACTGAATGTGAATCAAGCAAGTCTGATGATATAGCAACAGTGGAAGAATCGAGAACGTTGGTAGAGAGGTAAAGCTGGGTGCCATCAGCATACATTTGAAGGCTAACTTCTCAAAAATGTACCCCTCATCTAAATGATTTAATCAATAGGAATGACTTGCAGAAACATGCAATTTATTTCTATACCTTAAAATAATGTAGCCAAATTCATAATTTAAGTCAAAAACTAAATCAGCAATTAACACAATATAACAATTAGCATTCAGTGGAATTACAGCTATGTAAGAAAATGGCAAACAATCTAATCTTAGTCAATAGTTTTGGTAATGATTGGAAAATGCCAATGAGTGCTTGGTCTGTGAAAAAGAAAATTCTAGGAATTGCTCACAATCAGCTTGACTAAAGGAATTGCTTTAGCCGGCTTGGAAAAAGCATCGGTGGTGCAATATCTGAAGTGTAAGTGATAAAGTTGGGAATGGAACAGGGGAGAAGAGGAGGGGAAGTTCATTGGTTTGAAGTTCAGCACCTTATTCTCAGAAAGTTTTGTCATCCTTGAGTGCAGTATATCAAAGAAATGAAAGAAATATTTTAAACATGGTTATCGTTGGTGATTTATTTTGGGCAGTGGACTTTGTGAAATACATCTAGTCATTGAATTTATAAATGAAGTTGAACAAAACTTGTAAATTTTAGTTCCTGTGGATTATGTACTAATAAATGAATATTATTCAAGTACGTGTTGTTCAAAATTATTTTGACAGATAAAGTGTGAATGGAATTTACAGCAAACACGCTGACAATATCTGCAAAGTTTGGTACTTCTGCAAACGAATGTGGGGAAATCTGCCTGACTCCTTGCCGCTGATCATTAATAGTATACCTGTAGTGTGTGCAGATGTTGGCTAATAACAGAACCACACTCAGCTGTGATGCTTTCCCTTGTGAAATAGTTTATTAACAATCACACATGAACACTGACCATTAAGGTTCTGGAACAATGACAACATCTGTGGATAGAACTCCAACTAGAATCAGTGTATTTGGGGCAAGTCTCCAAGCCTTTTGCCCTAATGTGTTGTTTTGTTCATAGAATTATGTTTGCATCCCACATGTAAATTAATATGCTAAATTTGAACTGTGAGTTATCTACCAGCATGGAAAGAGGTTTAAGAACAGTCCTTTGATCACCTCCATGTCAATAAAATTCAAACAGGACATAACAGTAGCTAAGAAACATCAGCAATAAATTTAATTTCAGAAGTTGCTCAAAAAAAAGAATGGAATTGATCATGCATTATATACCAGTTTAGTGCCCTCTCTGAAATTGCATTTTTACTTCATATGCAGAAACAGAACTGATTGGCCTAGGTTTCATGGATTAGATTCGCAGGGATTGGCATACTGACCTGGTCCAAACTTCAGAGCTTGCACTTGTTGACTTAGAGCAAGCATGAAAGGGGAGAAGAATGGCATTACACAATGCAGAAACTGCTGGCTTATGTGACTAATTATATAATGGAAGCAGAGTTAGAAAGAGGGGTGGGGGGGGGAGCTGAAAACCAAAGCAAGATAGATCATCTTTAATTACACTTCAATTGTATCCTTGGTGTTATGAATGCAAGAAGAAAATACAGAAACTCAGACTAATTAAACATTCCATTTAATGACAACAGAAGCCCAGTCTATGAGGACATGATTGAATATCATGCATCTTTTTTGCTATTCTGTGAGGAATCCTGAGACACTGATTGGAGGAATTGTATCAAAGAATGTGACATGGTGTGGCTCCTCAAAACTTGGAATATTAGACACTTTCTATGAAAATATTCAAAATTTAATGAAAAATACAGTCACCTTTTAATTGATGAGAAGGAAGACTTGCTACTGGTAGAAGTGAAGGAAAGGAAGAGCCTAAAGTAATGGATCCAATGAGAGGTTTGAGTCAGAGTTGGAGTCAGAGGAATATGTACTCACCATGGCCAAAGTATACTATTCTGAGCTATTGCTGAGGAAATGGCTAACAATGAAGCTAGATAGCCCAAAGTAAATTTTCTCTGCTCATTACTTCTACACAAATATGCTTCAACAGGAAGCAAGCACAGAATATCAAGTTTGCAAAATGAATGCGTTCTGCATTGCATTGACTGTATACTGTTCATGTTTTAATCACAACTTAAATAATTCCTTTGATATTTTTATGGCAATTTCAAATGTTCCAGTAGCATTCTGCTGGTTTTGTAAATTAAATTTGCCTCATTCAAACTATTAAATAATTGGCAATTCTTTGAACAAAGATCTGTTTTGAATTAACTGGAGTAAACTGCCGATGTTGATAAGTTGCGTGTTTCTATGCTATAGTTAATACAAAAGGATTTTATCATACATACATTGACACACTTGGCCGATGAAAACTATGGCTAAAGCAATAAAGTCGACAAATATCAAATATAGGCAACTGCATATGGAAATTGTCCTTCAATCTAAATTATAAAGATTATTCCACAATAGAGTAATCCTGCGAGGAATAATGCTGATAAGAGTACTTCTCAAATGCAGGCTGCTGAATTGAAATTTTTCAAGATTTGCTTTCTGAAGATGCTTCACGGTGCTGGAAGTATTGGATGGTAAAATCACTCCCTATATGAAGAAATGTTTATATATAAAACTAAATGGGCTTTTTTCATAACCAAAGATACGCATCTACAAAGAAGGACTGTAGAGGAAGCTGGGCTACTGTAGTCTACAAAATTAACAGAGCACTGATGCAAGGAAGTACAGTATAGGGTACATTATAAGAATTAAAAGCAGAATACAAGTGAAAGAAGCAGATTTATTGACATTTGACTGATCAGAGAAGTCTGTGGTAGACCTGAAAAATGTGAAACATTTATATATGCAAGGACCTGTAATACACACCACAATGGTGTAAATTAGTGCATGTGCTTAAAATAGCAATCTGTGAGATAGAATTTGAAAATACGAGTTACCTGAATCAAAGGGTAATTCTTCCTTCTGTTGGGTGGCACAGTTGGACTATCTTCTATTCATGCAGATGGATTTTTAAAATCTTTTAATGGGTCTGGGTTTCAAAATGAGTTATTAAGCCCAGTTTTCTTTTGCCTGACCAGTCCTCGTATCACTAATATGTTTTCTGCAGTCTCTGGGGTTCTACCAACTTTGGAAACTTTATGAACTTGCTTTACAATAGTACATCCAAACATTCAGGTGTTGATGGTTGGGTTTTTGTGCCCAAAGTGAAGGTTCGCACTTAACAATCTGATTATTGAGGATTTTCAATGAAACATGGAGTACTTTGGGTTCTGCCACGTCTTACTTGTAAATCGTAAAAAAAATAATTGAATGGGGTCAAGTGACTCACTTCTCGGAGTTAAATTGTTGAATCCAGTTATTACTGAACTGATCAGGAATCTTGTTTTTCCAAGTGATGGAAAGCTTGAACTCTCCAGGGGAAAGTTTAGTTTTGGCATGCTTGACGATACAACAGAGAATAACAGATGGATTTTTTCATCGAAATCAATTGAAAATCCACCTGGATATTGACTCCATTCCACAACCTGGGAGATTTCACCCATTAAAATGTATTTCCACTTAACCAGTAGTGTTACAAATTTCATTATACTTTTAAACAATTTGGAAAACATAATCTATTTATGTTCTCTGAAATATCATAATTTGATCACTTGGTTTGTTTTGCTCAATTCAATTTGAGTGCCTTTTTCTCCTCAAAGTTAATGTATAGTCGCTCAATAGATACAGGACAATAGCTACCATGCTTCTTCAACTTTTTGTAAGTTTCCAGAATTTCAATTACATGTTCACCTGTTTTTCTGCACATGGTGTAGATGATGAGTCAGTGTATATTGATTCACATAACAAACTACAACACTTATACAATATATAAATCATATTGGATCATAGTTAATTATATCTCATAACTCATATTAAAGGATTCATTTTATATTGGAATTTTGTATCCTGATCCATAAACAATTTGATTCGCAATCATGGATAGCAATAAAATTTGATTGGAATTGGAATTATAGTACTTAGCAACTTTAGCTTACTACCAGTGGCACTGATCTCACTTAGAGCTAGGAATTGTGCTCTTCGGTACAGACACGGAGCAGGAAGTCAATTTTAATCCATAGGGATGTTTGGCAAAGGAAGCTTGTAATTCTCTGGGGAGCAAAACCCATTATCCACAGACATAATGCAACAATTTATTTATATCAGGAGCAGCGTTACTGCAAGGAGGATAACCATTAGAATGGTACGGGAGTACTGTCACTCTACATTTCTTTCCCAAGTCACAGTACTTCCTTACTTTCACATATTTCATTTTTTCATACTGACTAGACCAACATCCTGTAATTTTCTACTTAAAGATATTGGAGAAGCATTAGTAAAAGGGTGACAGTGGTTCAAGGAGAAGATCAACACCACCTTCTTTGGGCACCCAAGGATCAGCAACAAATGAGGTTGACTAGTATTGTCCACATCTTGACAACAGATTTAAAAATGCAATTGAATGATATGCTACTTGCTCTCGAAAATGTACAAGCTCAGCCAGATTCACTGAAACAGGAGCAGAATGCAAGCTTATCAATGTAAAACCACAGACAAGCTTTCCCTATGCCATTTAAAAATTTATTGGCCTCAGTTAGCCAGTATAGTTGTAGTTTTCCTTTTTCAACTAAGTAATTTTCTTCCATATTGATTCTTGTGCTTTGTAATTTTTAATCTGTTAAAGCTCCAGTCACTATTTCAGACCCTTGTTGCCAACTACCAGTTACAAGTGTTTCACTGTTCTGTTCAACATTCCCCATTACTAGGAAGGAAATTTCATTACAATTCCTGGAGGACAAGGGCAACTTTCTGAGAATTCACTAGTTGACTGTCTTCATGTGAATGACATGGGTGATACAGTTGTTTAAAGTGGAATGGGAAAATAGGTTAAAAGGCAAGATGGTAGATAAGCAGTAGCAGGCATTTAAAGGACTATTTCATAATTCTCTGAACCAAGGTATATTCCATTGAGAAAGAAAGACTCCGTCAGTAAAATGCATTGTACATGGCTTAATTAGCCAAAGATAAAATTGAAAGAAAAGTGAATAATGCTGCAAAGATTAGCAGTGGGCCAGAAGATTGGGAAAATTTTGGGAAAGTAACAAAGGATGACTTAAAAAACAATGGGGGGAGAAATTAGAATATGATAGTAAATTAATTAGAAATATAAGAACAGGCAGGAAGAAAAAATATATACATAAGACAGTAGCTAGAATAAATGTTGGTCCTTCAGAGATTTGAAACTGGGGATTAAAAGGGGCCGACACAGTAGCAAAGTGGTTAACACTGCTGCTTCACAGCTCCAGGGACCTGGGTTTGATTCCCAGCTTGGGTCACTGTCTGCGTGGAGTTTGCACATTCTCCTCATGTCTGTGTGGATTATCTCCAGGTACTCTGGTTTCCTCCCACAGTCCAAAGATGTGACGGTTAGGTTGATTTGGCCATTGCTAAAATTGCCCCTTAGTGTCCTGAGATGCATAGGTTAGCGGGATTAGCAGGTAAAATATATGTAGGGATATGGGGGTAGAGTCTGGGTGGGTTTGTGGTCAGTACAGACTCGATGGGCTGAATGGCCTCTTTCTGTATTGTAGGGTTTCTATGATTTCTATGAAACAAGAAAATGGTAGAGACTTAACTAATTTGTATCGATCTTCTTGGTAGAAGACACAAAAAACATTTAAGAATAGTAGAAAATCAAGGGGAGCAAAGGGAATGAGGAACTTAAAACAAGTACTATCACCAGGAAAAGTGTAAAATGAAAACTAATAGGACTAAAGGTGACATGTCTCTCACACCTGGTGGCTTGCATACCAAAGTCTGAAAAGAAGTAGCTATAGCAACAAGAGAGGCATTGGTTGTAATCTACCAAAATTCCCTTAATCCCAGAAGATTGGAAAAACACCATAACACCTCTAGTCAAGACGAGAGAGACAGAAATCAGGAAACTAAAGGCCTAACATCTGAAATTTAAAAATTCTGGAATCCATCATTAGGAAAGTAGTATAGCGGACATTCAGAAAACCAAAATACCATAAAAGTTAACATGGTTCGATGAAAGGGCAATCATGTTTGAGAAACATGTTAAGAATTTTTGAAGGATGTATCAAGTGTGGTGGATGAATTGGAACTAGTAATCAATACGTAGGGTATTTGGATTTCCAAAAGACACCTGATAAAATGCCACATAAAAGGCTAGTCACGTTGGTATAATGATTAGAAAGGCACCAATTACTCATAAATATGTTTTGGGTCCATTTATTTAAACTGGCACATGATAATAGATATACTCAGACAGAAAGCTTTGGGACCTCAGCATATTCAAAAGTGAAACCATGGGGGTGATCTTACCAGCTCGTCATGCTGATTGATGGGCAGGGCGAGCGGGTAAGATGGCATAAGAGGCACAAAATCGGGTTCATGCCTGACTTCCCAACTCTAGCGATCTTACAGATCTTGGATTTCCAACATGATCAGCCTCGTGCCTGGGAAGGGTGCACGATTGATTTTAATACTCAAGTTTGAAATGAAATAGAATTAGTGATTCTGGGATGCAATCATGTGGGCTCACATGACTTAACAGCCTTGCCAGTGAGAATCACATATTGTCCCAATCAATGGGGACTTGATGTGGTGGCCTTGCCAGTAGGACCAGAGGCCATTGAAACTCATCAGGGTGGTCAAAGATGGTGGGGGATGGGGGATCAGTGCCCCTTGGCAGTGTCAATTTGGACACTGGCAGTGCCAGCCTAGCATCCTGGCATTGTCAGCCCTGCACTGCCCACCAGGAATCATGGCACCTTTCACCATGTACTAGTCCAAACTTTCAACTAAACTGGTTCATCTTCAAAACATGTTGGTACCAAAACCAAGACATTAGGGATTACCATCTCAAAGGCAAAACAATGATCATCAGACAATCCAATTAAAGAAACTGAGACAGCATTAGAGCTGAGGCTCCAGACAACAGCCACTAATACAACCAAGCATGAAGTGGACTTTATAATTGTAATAAAACAACAGCGAATCAATAAGGCTCAAGAACAAGAGACTTCATTGCCAACGAACAAATAACTATATCTACAAACTGAGACAGAAAGAATAACCATGCAATTGCACTCCACCTTGACTCCAATTGCAGATCCTCCTTTGGCCTACGATACACACTTTTACACTTAGATTTGCTTGGCTTCCCACCTCCATATTCAAGGGTTCGACCCAATCACATGGCCTTTAGGGAATGCTCTCTTAAAGGGGCCATGCTACCACACTCCTCCCCCTCTCCCCCCTCCACTCCCAAAGTCACCCAAGGCTAAAATAAAAAGAAAACCACATTAACATAAGCAACAATTTTCAAAAAAATTATCAGGAAAACCTGCAAGGCAACTTGTCACACATTTAGTTGTTCTGGTGACTTCCGAACTTGAGTAGAATGTCTCTATTCTGAATAGATTCATCTGGAAATTAAAAATCAGGTCAAGTGGAGGCAAAAGGCAAGCTCAACAATCTAGGGTCAAAATTGTCCTCGGTGGCTGCTGTATTGTCAGTTACAGAAACCACTGGTTGCTCCAGTTCCATATATACAGCCAGGATCATTCTAACCAAGCCCAGCAGATATAAATTTTCGGCTGCAGGCTGCCTCTCTTAGAGAGGAGAGTACTGCCTCTTGATATGCATCTCTACGAAATAGGAAACCGGCTCTATCCTTCCACAATTTTACCAGTCACCCATGCCGGCCCTGCTGCAAAATATCAAACTATGACTAAATCCTCAACTTGGAAATCCCTGTTCTTCCTTGATACATGATTTTCTTTCTGAGAGACTGGTCTAGCCACCAACCTCCCTGCCAAATCTAGGAGTATCATACCCAAACATGCCTTTAAACGGCATCCCATTAGTATCTCGGCTGGTATGACCCCTGCGGTCTTACTTGGTGTGGTGTTATAAGATAGCAAAAAGCTGACAAAACATATGATTAGAGGCTATTGACTTGGTTTTTTACTGATACCTTGAACATTTACATAACACATTCCACTAGCCCATTTTAGGTTGGGTGGTAAGGTGCTGACAACATGACAAATGCCATTTGATTTTATGAATTTCTGCAACTCCTCCACTGTGAAGCACATGCCATTATTTGATATCAAGACTTCTGGGATCCCATGAATGGCAAACATTTTCCTCAATTTATCAATAATGGCAGCAATCATCGCAGACTTTATCAACTGGACATTCAGCCACTTCAAGTGTACGTCCACTAATATTTGATATATGTGGTCCTGCAAAGTCAGTATGCATTCTAGCCTGGGGTTTGCCTGGCCGGTCCCAAGGATACATATCAGCCAGAGGTGCCAAATCTGTTCAGCTTGACAACTGGGGCATTGATTATTTCCCATCAAGACCTGGCCACCAAACGTAACTTCTGGCTATCATTCTGCTTTGATCTTCTTGTGCGTCATGCAGCGCTTGCAACAAGAGTAGTGTTCTTTGGGATGAGACTATAAACCAAGCCCCCAACAACAAAACACTGTTTTCATAGGTTATCTCGATCCTCCTTTGTTGGTATGGGTTAAGCAGCTCTGATTTCTCATATTGCCACCCTTGCGTGGTTTCTTGAGAAAGACAGAAAATAGGAGCAGGACGAGGCCATTTGACACTTTGAGTCTGCTCCACCATTCATTATGATCATGGCTGATTATCCAACTTAATAGCCTGATCCCGCCTTCCCCCATATACTTTGATCCCCTTCACCCCAAGTGCTATATTGAACTGCTTCTTGAAAATTACAATGTTTTGGCTTCAGCTACTTCCTGTGCTAACAAATTCCACAGGCTGATGACTCTCTGGGAGAAGAAATTTCTCTTCAACTCTGTCCTAAACAGTCTACTCCTGGTTCTGTACAACCCCACCGTCGGGCACATCCTTCTTGCATCTACCCTGTATAGCCCTGTTAGAATTTTATTGGTTTCTATGAGATATCTCCTCATTCTGGTAAAGCTTCTCTGCACTCCCTCTAGAGCGAGAACATCCTTTCTCAGATAAGACCACCAAAACTACACACAATATTCCAGGTGTGGTCTCACCAAGGCCCTGTGTAATTATAGAAAGACAGCCTTGCTCTTGTACTCGAATCCTCTTGCTATTAAAGCCAACATACCATTTGCCTTTTTCACTACTTGCTGTACCTGCATGCTTACCTTCTATAACTTTCCGTGAATGTCTGTATAAGCTGTGTATGTTTTTTGATGTCTTCTTTTACGCTTAAACTGGACCAACTGACGGGCAACTTGACAGCTCAGTGACTAGCACTGTTTGCTGTGCAGATACATGGACCTGAGTTGGATCTCTGACTTGGGTCGGTATCTGTGGGAGTTTGCACATTCTCCCCATGCTTGCGTGGGTTTTCTCCAGGTGCTCCGGTTTCCTCCCACACCCCAAAAACGTGCTTTTAGGCTGATTGGTGTTAACAAATTGTCCCTAAATTAGACCTCCCTCAATCTGGCACACATATAATTCTCTAAATTTGCACACCTTTATTGTGGAGTCCAAGAGGCGTAGGCAAAAGTCATAGGTAGAAGAAGGATTGGAATGAGGCGCTCACTGAATGTTAAAATGGTGGTGTGGGCTTGTTGGGCCGAAGGGCCTGTTTCCTGTGCTGTATTGTTCTTTGTTCTTTGTTCTATAACTGGTATATGACGAAACCCAAAAATCTCACTGCTGATTCCCCTCTCCTAATTTATGACATGTTAGTAATCTGCCTTCCCATTTTTGCTATCAAAGTGGATAATCTCACATTTATCTAAATTAAACTGCATCTGCCATTCTTTTGCCCAGATGCAATGCCAGCACTATTTCTCATGGAAATGGTGGTGATGCCACCATCTGTCGCAGGGCTCTGCTGAATGCATCCCCATTTGATATTTGTGCCCGTGGGTGATGCTGAAATGTATAATTGTGCACTGCCAATAAGAGAGATTCTGCACTCTTGCCAAAGCTATAGGTGGCACTACTCTATTTTCCCTGGACATGTCCAGCAATGGGTTGTGATCCAAAAGCATTGCAGAATGCCAACCATAAATGTAATGATGAAACCTTTTGACTCCGGGGAACACTTCAGCAGTTAAGGGCATTCAGTCTCCAATCTTCGGGTAAGCTTTCTCCAAGGCGGCCTTCAAGACACACGACAATGCAGAATCGCTGAGCAGAAACCGTAATAGACAAGTTCTGCACATATGAGGACGGCCTTAACTGAGAACGAGTGTTCATGTCACACTACCTGTAACCATTTGGTCTGGGCTTGCAAAACCTTACTAACTGTCCTGGCTTGAGACAATTCACATCTCTTCAACCTGTGCTTAATCCTCTCTCCACTCGCATCATCTGCACCTGTAAAGACTGATTACCTGCTAAAACTCAGATTCAACCATTATCTTATAATTGAGTCTGTGTCTATATATGCCCTGTTTGTGAACCTAATCTCCATTCACTTGATGATAATCAACACTCTACAAGCTTGTGTTACCAAATAAACCTGTTGGACTTTAACCTGTGTTGTGAGACTTCTTACTGTGCCCAGCGCAGTCCAACTCTGGCATCTCCACATCATGGAGACACACATAGGATGGGATTCTTCCAAAAAAGTTCTCAGTGTCAAACTTGTGGGAAACCTGGAGTAAATCATGCTTTTTTCCCAGTGGCAGCTCACATGACAATCTCCCCCACTGTGCAATGCAGAGGTAACCACCACGATTATCATTAAATTTCAGGGGCCTACTCATACTGGAAAGGCTGAAATTAGCGGGCCTCTGCACATGTGCAGTGGTCCCAACCTGTCAGCCTGTAGTTTGCTGGCTAGTCTGGGATCCCCACAGTGCTCCCCCCAAACCCTCCTATGGCCCGATCATGGTCCCCCCTGTCCATTTGTGGGCCGTCCCCAAACCACCCCCATCCCATCAGTACACTTCTTGGGAGTGTTCTCCCCTACAACCAAAAACAATCTTCAGCCCTCAATGCTGTATTTATTTATTAGACTCATCAGTACCTGCATTCGGACTGCCCTTCAAAATAGCCAATCTGGCACAAGATATTTACCTTGTTTGGCATGCCTTGCAACTTGCTCATATCCTATTCTGCATATTCAATCACCTGGGCCAGCTCCACAGATCTTAAATTTTGGTGTCATCAGTAACATATACCAAACAATCTCTTAACATGTCTTCTAAAGCTGGGTTGAATTTGCAATGCTCTGCTGGTCCTTCTGATCTGGCCATGAAGCTCAAGACTGTCTCCCCAGCCTCCTGGACTGTTGAGTGAAATTTGTACCTCAGCATAATGATTGAGGTTCAGGAGTTCAAATTATTTTTAACCAGCTCCACTATCTAGTCAAAAGACTTAGGGCTGGATTCTCTGATCTTGCCAACAGCTGGGATTCTCTGGTCCAGATGCAATGAACAGAAATTCAGCTGAGCACCACATTCTCCATTCTTGTTGCTAGTGGTGGTGGAGTGTGAACGGCCATTGAATCATGCAATGTTAAATTTCTGATTAAGCTGCAAGTCTGTGGACCATAAACTGTGACCAAAATAATCCGCTTTTCTTCTGTTGTTATCTCATGTGCTATGAAGGAGTAATACAGCCTTTCAATATACTGATTCCAGTTTTCTACTTGGGTGTGGAATTGTTTTAGTTTCCTGATCAAAGGCATTTTAACATGCACTAATATCTTACTTCTTATTTTTGATGCTCCAGTCTCTTCACTCTATAGTTGTGCACGTGGTCTCCAAGAACTTGGAAAGATTTTCCTTGTCACTATTGTAATAAATTGATGGTGCCTTGATGAGACTTAAGAAGAAAAAGTTTTACTGCTAATGAACAAATAACTATATCGACTAACAATGACTGCGCATTACTTCTTTGTGGCTCCAACTGTGGATCCTCCCCCAACCTGGATACACATCCTAGCACTCTATTATAAGAAAATAAGAACATAAGAAATAGGAGCAGGAGTAGGCCATCTAGCCCTTCGAGCCTGCCCTGCCATTCAATAAGATCATGGCTGATCTGAAGTGGATCAGTTCCACTTTCCCGCTTTCTCCCCATAACTCTTAATTCCCTTGTCTATCAAAAACCTATCTACCCGTGACTTAAATATATTTAGCGAGGCAGCCTTCTCCACTTCAAAGGGCAGGGAATTCCAGAGATTCACCACCCTTTGAGTGAAGAAGTTCCTCCTCAATTCTGATCTAAACTGCACCCCCCCCTTATCTTGAGGCTGTGCCCTCTAGTCCTGCTATCATTTCTAAGCGGGAAGAATCTCTCTACCCCTACCCTATCCATCCCCTTCATTATCTTATACATCTCTATAAGATGCCCCCTCATCCTCCTAAACTCCAACGAGTACAGACCCAGTCTATTTAGTCTCTATTCATAGTTCAACCCCCTCGTCTCCGGTATCAGCCTAGTGAACCTCCTCTGCACTCCCTCCAAGGCCAATATATCCTTCCACAAGTGCGGTGACCAAAACTGCACACAGTACTCCAGCTGTGGCCTCACCAGTACCTTGTACAGTTGCAGCAAGACCTCCCTACTTTTATATTCTATCCCCCTCACTATAAAGGCCAACATTCCATTCGCCTTCTTGATCACCTGCTGCACCTGCAGACTGGGTTTTTGCGACTTGTGCACAAGGACCCCCAGGTCCCTCTGCACCGTAGCATGCTGCAACTTTTCACCTTTTAAATAATAATCTCTCCTACTATTATTTCTGCCAAAGTGGATAACCTCAGCTTCCTGCCTCGTCACTCCATACAGTTCAACCTGACCATGGCCCTTCAGGAACACTTCCCTAAAGGGACCACACTCCACATTCACATATCAACTTGGGAAACAGAAACATGATACATGAATGGGATCTATTATTTCAGTCCTTGAAACAACATGATGAATGGTTTGACTGGATTAAGGCTAAGAGAGATTGAAATGTACTAAGAACTGGCCTTCCAAGCATGATGTCTCCAGAAAATGCTTTGTTATCTTTGATAAAGTCTTGTCATAAAAAAAGGGCAAGACAGCTGAGTCTTGCACTGCAGTCATGAAAGATAGTTAGGAATGGTTATCCTGACTCACGGCTATAGCTCCAACCACAAGAACAAATTGTGTAGGGAGTTTTAAGCATCAGCCAGATCTGAGGGCTATTGGGGCAGATGTACAACAATAGTTTTAAAGTAGTAATTAAATCCTGCGGGAGGGTGAGTTGAGGTTAAGCAGAAACAAGGGTTTTTCCTGTGGTTTGCAGTGGAAGTTTTTTAATAATATGTTGTTGTTTTGTGCGCTGTGTGAAACTATTACATTAGTTTAAAGCGCTTGTAATAGGAATTAAGTGTGTTGTTTTTTATTACTAAAAAGTTCTGTGGTTCAGTCTAAAAGCCTGTTTCTATATAAGTTTGACCACTCGTGAAGTCAAGGACTGATAGTGAGAATAAATCGGAGTGTGCACCTCTTACCTAGCTGGTGATCACACCAGGACTTTAAGGTTAAGGATGTAATATGGAAAGGGCCAAGAGCAAGAAACCCTCAACGGAGGATAGAATATCTGGGTATGTGAGAAATAAATTGAAGTTTTCTGCATCATGAGTGCCAGGTTAGAGAATAAAAGGTAGTGCCAGGCTCAATTGAAGCAGAGTGCCAGGAATCTAGAGAGGGCTAGCAAGGCTGAGGGGCAGTTGAAAGGTGTTAAGGCAACTTATAGAGTAGCTCAGATTCAGGCATGTATAGATGCTGACCATATATCCTGTAGGGAAAGATCCAGAAGCTGACACTTGCATACCAAGACCAGGGGTATGACCAGCCTCTTGATACCAGGCTAAGGTAGTATAAGCTGGAACAAAGTGGATAGAGAGTCTGAGGACAGGACTCAGTATAACAGGAGCTGGCTGCTTCCCATAACATTTGGTCCACCAAGACCATTGTGTCTTCTGCAAGGGCAGAAGTTTGACTCACCTCCAGCACACAGTAGTCCAGCAACGTTGCAAAGTAACCATGTGGTCCCATATACAACTCTCCAATTACAGGAGACACTAGCCAATGTACCAAAGCCCAAGCCTAGAAGGGATGCCTCTGTCCACTTTGTTAATATAGAATGGATAGGAGGAATTAACAATTGTAATGAGAATGATATGAAAACACTGATCTTGTTCTCTTTAGCTGGGAAGTTATATCAGAGTTTATCAACAGCTACTGAGATGTTGGAGTGAAAATATACTAACAGCTGGAAGGACAATATTTTAATTGCATTGGGGCATGATCAGTATAGCCTGTTCTTTCAGGTCAATAAGACCCAGCAGCTAATGCATGAGGCAGTGGATGCAGTTACAGACAGATTATGCCCTGTGTATCTGAAAGCTAAGGAAGGCAACCTCAGTCAGTTACAACTAACAAGGGCTGCTAGAAATTATTGGCCAAAAACCCTGGTATCCCACTGCCTGGCATGGATTAAAACAATAATAGAGTCATGGTTCAAGCCTGAGGACCTGATAAGTGTCGAGGCAGGAGTATTGAGGAAACTGGCCTTAGCTTTTAAAACTGTCCAGGGTGAAGAATGCTGGTGGGGAGGAGAGGTGTCGGGGAACACAAATGGTAGGGTAAAGTGATGAAGGGAAGCAAATATGTGAAGTAAGAAGTAGAAGAAAAAGATAGGGTCACTCAGATAAAGCATGTTTTAATTGTGGAAGATTGGGACACTGGCTAAATGACTGCAGACTTCCGAAAGGGGGTTAAACAGGAAATGGAATTCCACGGGGTTAAAGGTGAGGGAGCAGAGTTGGAGAAGATGAGAGTAAATGAAGATTCTTCAGGTGTGGAGCCTGAGGAAGTGGAAGTAAAGAGAGAGAAGGCAAATGACCCAATAAAAATTCTGGTCACTGTAATACAGCAGATCATAGGCATGGGACAGGGAAAACTGGACTTTACTGTGAGCAGAGAAGCCCATTGCCCCAGCTCCTTACCACTGACTAAGCCAAGCACAGCCTGAGCATCTAACCCCATTCAGATATAATGAGTTGGGCAGGTCCTGTGCAGAAATAATACTGCAAGATGATTATGGGGAGTATTTACTGGATACCAGTGCATCCAGCATGGTAGTTAAAGTGGTTAATTCAATGGATTTCACAGGGAAAAAATAGGCTGGGACCACATCAAACTCTTTGCTGTTAGAGTTAGAATGCTTTGCCATGAAGCACAAACACATCCTGACACAATGGGAACAGGCTGACACAGGGGTTCTTGGGGCTGACTTCGTGCAGACCCAGCATTTTATTGGAGAAGCAGTGCAGTTGTTAAAACTGGCAAAATAGCCCCATATTAGGCAATGCAACCTGTATCATCTAGAACTAGGAAAGTAAAACAAACATGGGATCAAGGGACGATTATCAGTCGAAGGAACATGAATCCTTGAGATGACAGTAAGGACGCTAGTAATGGTCCAGTGAAGAGTAGCAGCTGGACATACCGAACCAGGGGTCCTGGCTGCCTCCTCATAGATCACAACCCTGCTGTGATTTGTGGCCAAACAGGCCAACTAAAATGTGATTTATAGAGCACTCTGGGACAATTCGGCAAGAACTAAAACAGCAGACTGGAGCCTAAAGAGATAAAGAGACTGTCGTTCAGGTGACTGAATCTCCAGGGCAAAGGAGACTTTCTGGTCAAACGGGATTGTTTACCAGACATAACAGCTCCCTTAACCCCTTACATGGGAGGGAGGTATGTGACCTTTGTGCCCTCCGAAATGGCTGTTGGGATCACACCCAAAAATTGATGTGGCAACACCTGATTGGACAGGTCATCAAGTCCTGATCGATTGCTTGGTGATGGCTAAAGGCGCACAAACCAACAGGGTATAAAAGATATTGCACAACAAAAGAATCTCTCTCTCCCTGACCCCCATGAACAAGCAACAACAACGGTGACCATTGGCAGTAATGACCAGCACGGGGAGAGCCACCACACCCAAAAAGGAAGGGAGACAAGAGCCAGAGTGTCAGACTAGACCAAAGGACCAGACTACGCAGAGGATTACAGAGACCAGCACACAGATAAAGGCCAATATCTGCCTGGGTACTTGCCAGTCATGCAAAAGTTAAGTCGAGGCCCAGTATTGGACTCGAACTTTAGTTTTTGTGCAAGATAACTAATTGTTGGTTGCGTGGGTGATTATTGATTGTGTGTTTAAATAAATATTTTTGTACTCACAATTCTTTATCCACCATATAAGGGTTAAAGCAGACTGTGCAGCAGGCAAACAAACTGGTGACCCAGATGGGACATTGACAAGAAGAAACTTCATTGCTCAGATATCGAATCCCACAGAACCTAATATTCCTGAGACTTAGCTTCAGCATGAATTAAGATGGCAAATGCCCCATGTGATGGCCAGGATTTCAAGTAAATCAAAGGGAGTGGAAGGTTAATATTGAGCAATTATTTAAAACTCAGAGCCAACAGGTGTAAATTCCTTATTGGACAAATTATTGTTTTTGGGAAATTGTTATTGTGCATGCGTTGTTACTAACAAGGAGGATAGGATAACCTCCATAGGTTTACATTAGAATCTGGAGGGATTAGGACAGCAACATAGCCCAAAACTGTATCCACAGTCTGATCAACTCCCTACCTCTTGCCGTCAGAAATATAGAATGGCAGGAAACAGCAAAGAGAATGAGAAGTGTCCCATATGGGAAATAAAAATCAGACAATGTATTAAGTAGAGGCTCCTATGGGCAGAATTTTGTACCAGTACTGAGATGGGACCGGGATCCCTAGGGCAGAAGCATTAGCATGATCCGAGGAAAGTTCAGGGAAAACGGGCAGGCAAATGTGAGAAAGCGATTGCCATGGTGAGCTGCTTAGGACAGCTGTCGGAACAGAAAAATAATTAAACACAGTTCAAAGGGAACTGAAGGAATTGAAGCAGGTACAGGAGGAAAAGGAGGAGGAGATGAAGAAACTAAAGGAACAGCAGCAGGAGAGGATAGCACAAATAAAAGCCAAAAAGGACAGAGAGGTAGATTAATTAAAAAGAACCAACCAGGCAAATTTATTACATTGGGATAATTTTCAAACCCAGTATGAGGGAGCCTACCAAGATGCCCAGCATGCTGTCTTGGCCAAAGGTGAAGCTGAGCAGGTGATAGCACGATTGGAAGCTAAGTGCACTGATCTGCAAGCGACAATAAAAGCTCTACAGCAAGCCAGTAAACAGACACAGGCAACCGCTGACCACTCCAAATGCCAGCAAGAAATTTCATGGCTGGAATCCCTATTATCAGTTCAAAATGGATTTATGTGTATCTTCGGGACAATAGAGGAAGAGGAGATAGAGAATGCAGATTGTGGAGAGTTAAAGGAGAATGCTAAGCTGTACATTACATAACCGAGGATTGGAGTCCATCACCATCATTCCCAGGGGAAGTCATACCCACCTCACCCCCAGATTCACCTCCAGTACTGATGCACCCAGTCATGACAACATCAGGTAGGAGAGTCTCAGGGCCCAGCTGTTACATATACAATCCATTTCCGGTGGCACAATTGGCTGAAATCGCAAATAAAATCACAATCTTTGAGCTGTCGGCTGACCCACACAGTTTCTTTGAGGATGTTTGGCAGCAAAAGATAATGCAAGGACTAGATGAAAGGGAAGAAGTAAAACTGATAGTCATATGCTTAAGCAAATCTGTACAGTCTGCTCTGCCAGCCCCTCAAAATACTGTGAAGGAACCTTAAGCAAGATCAAGGAAGTGATATTGACTGCAGTAGAGTTTAATTAAGGGGTTCCTGTAGATGGGTTAAATAAATGGAGACAGAGGAAAAGGAAACACCTGACTGCCTTTGTCAGTTGTTTATGGATCCACTTCACGGGATGAAATGGGGACTTAGATCGGCCTAGATTAAATGAGACTAATTCATCCAAATGGGCTAGGACATTAGTCTCGCGCACCACAGAGGAAGGCAAGAAAGCCTGTGCTAATTTTGACCCCGCAGAGACCACACACAATGAAGCATGTGTTCTCTGACGGTTAGCTTGAGTCTGGGAATAAGAAGTTCAGGGACCCCCAGCATCACTGTAGAAAGGGAGGCAAGAATGCTTCCAATGAGGACTAGCCAAGGTCCAGTTTGGAGGAACAAGGGTAGAGGGGATTCCCCAACACCAGAGAGATACCACTCCACCTTACACAATAGCCCCAGGGAGAGATAGAAGAACATGTTTTAATTGTGGGAAATCAGGACACTTCACCTGAGATTGTAGGAGATCCCTACCACTATATACCTGGTCTCTGAGACCACCAGCTCCACTAGTTAGGCCAGCTCCTGGGTACGAGAGTGACCACCGCCCGCCACCGATAGAAAGTCCCAGTCACCCAATGCATACAGTGAGCGTTAGCCCACCATTATATCCAGTTGTCACCGCCTACGGAACCCTAGATTGACGGTGTCCGGCCTCCCCAATCTGGGTCTGGAGCACCAGGTGGGATAGCATAGGGAGACCCCTAATTAACAGCGAGGCCACCCCATAGAATTCTTTTGGGATACCGGAGGGTCCCAAACTACACTGAATATATTGAAATTAAAGACAGACATCCCTTGGGCAACTATAGGCACAATCACATTCAATGGATTCACAGGACACATGCAGGAGGGACCCTGTATAGGTCCGCCCAGGCAGCATGGCGTGCGGCCATCCGGTTGTGTTAGTTGACCTCCCCCAAACGCTGAACACATCCTGGGGTCCGATTACATGAATAAATGTAACCTTTCATTTGATCCAGCTAATCGATGCATTTGGCAAATGGCTACGATTAGCAGAGTGCCATCAATCATCCCAGTGGGGACATATGCTAATAGGGTTAGCACAATAGGAGAATTCTGGTTTGATCCCTTAATGATTAGTAGTGACCCAGCCATCAGGGAGGTGCTTCAAAGAAACAGTGGGGTGTTTGCACAGCATAAGCATGATTGTGGCCAGATACCTGGGGAAGTGTTAATTGAAGGGCCGGACCCAAAACTGCTGAGACAATACAGTTTCCCCAGACAGGCAGAGGGAGAGGTGGCCAAAATAATTGATAGTCTATTTCAGCAGGGGTTGTTGAGATGAGTGGCATCCACATACAATGCACCGATATGACCTGTCAAAAAAAGGCAGATGGATCATGGAAGTTAACAATCGATTATCGGTAATTAAATAAGGTTGACCCACTCATGGCTCCCTCAGTAGCTACAAGTCCTGTCACCATGATGAGACAGCGAGCCCAGGCAAAGTTTTTAACGGTACTGGATATCAGTAATGGTTTCTGATCCATCCAATATAAGTTCACCTTTACCTTCCAGAGACAGCAATACACTTGGACTTGCCTACCACAAGGTTTCCATAATTCCCCAACCATCTTCCACAGACAATTAGCTACTGGACTAGAAAGATTTTCCTGACTCGAGTGCTTGGTCCAATATGTAAGCAATTTATTGTTACAGACTAACACCAAAGAGGAGATTGTAACATTGTTAGATGAATTGCTCACGCTGCTCCACTCATTAGGCTGCAAAGTCAACCTGAAAAAGACGCAAATTTTTCAACCCAAGGTCATATACCTAGGTACAGTGATTACCCATGGGAAGAGGAAGATCGAATAAAAAAACCGATAGACTCCATAGTTCACCTCCCACTGCCCCGAGATGTGAGCGCCCTCCAATCTTTCCTAGGTCTAATAGGGTACTGTTGGAACCATATAGCTGGCTTTAGCAATTTGGACAGTAGGGCTGCTTTGGCAAAGAAAAATGCGACCTAGAAGTGGACTGCACAGCACACAGCTGCAGTAACTGATTTAAAGCACGCCCTCGCCACAGCATCAGCATTACTAGTCCCTGACCCAGATCTACCATACACCTTAGAGGTTGCAGCCACCGACCACACACTTACAGCAGTATTATTGCAAGAAAGACATGATAGAACAGGCCCAGTAGCCTACGCCTCATGAGTATTAGACCCAGTTGAACAGGGCTTCTCTGGGTGCGAACGACACCTGCTGCGGTATTTTGGGCCTTGCAGCATTTTGCCTGTATCACCAGACTAAACCCAATAACCATTCTCACTGAACACACCCCAACCCAGCTTCTGCTGGATGGCCGCATTAAAGACGGCTCAGTAAGCCAGGTCTGCGCTGCCCATTGGACATTACTATTATAGGGCAGGGATATCGCCATAAAGCGAATCAAAGTGCCCATGTTCCTGGTAGATAATTTAAATATGGAATATGGGGGAGATCCACATGAATGTCAGGTTAGAGCCACAAAGGGCCCCACAGGTCAGTTTACCCTGAAACAACAGGAAGCACGGTCAGGGACGAAGCAAACAGCCACCCAACGGACAGACTCAGCCATGAAAATTTATGTAGACGGTTCACCCACCATAGAGGATGGGACCAGAATCACAGGATGTGGCATCTATGTGGAAAACCAACAGGGACAGCCACTAATAGAACTCGCCCTCAAACTACCCAGCCATTTGAGTGCTCAAGCTGCTGAACTGGCAGCAGTTGCATACGAAGTGAGTCACCCAGATTTATTTCCAACCCCTGCTAACATATACTGTGATAGCCTGTATGTGTGCAACTAAGTTCCAACCTTAATGGGAAACCAAAGGTTTTGTCTCTGTGGACAGAAAGCCCCTACAGCCAGTCCCCTTATTAAAATATGTTCTGCAGGCCACCGAAGGGCACACATATGGAATTATTAAGGTTAGAAGCCACCACAGGACCTCCCCACCCGGTAACTGTAAGGCCGGTCATTAGCCAAGGCCGGTGCCCGTACGGGACAGTTTTAGCAGCCACTTGGAGGAGAGCAAGAAGACACTATGGCCATCTGCCAAACTATTATAGCTGACTTGGTTGCACTGACAGCTCCCTAAAACAAATTTTAGAAGGATTCTACCCAGCCCCATATGAGAGATGGAAGGAAAAAATACAGATTCAGGATGGTTTAGTGTTAAAGGCAGGCACATACGTAGTCCCTACAGAAGACAGAAATCAGCTCATCTACCAGTACCACAACGGACATGGACATCAGAGCATAGAGACAAAAACCGAGTGATCCCATAAGATCTGTACTGCTAGTATGATTAACCGGGTTACCTACATAGTCGGATGCCATGCCCTTTGGTCAGCTTTCTTCAGTTAAGACAAATCATTAAGGCAACCGTGCCAAACTTTAAAATCATTGAGGCAACTGTGCTAAATTTTAAATTCATTCTGCCTTCAAGCTCTGAGACAGTATGGAATGGACACCTCTTCGGGTCATTACTGACCGGCTCCAGTGTTATTTGAATCCCTCCGGCTAATGGTGACTGCTGCTAGAATAAAACCGGCTGCCTTGATTTTGCGGGCAGGTTAAACAAGCTCTTTTCTGGCCACTCCACGACTCATCCATTTATTGATCTGAACAAAGATTTGCTCGGCAGTGGTTCACAATTAAAATTAAAAAAAAACTATGACACGCAAGCGACAATCGATATATCCAGATCCTCCTGACCACACCACTGTTGATAATGTTCACAAAAAAACAGTTTAAATACATGTATATACATCAAATATTAGATGCGGCAACAGCAGAAGTTACATTGATCTCCTCTGGACAATGATTACCTGAAAGAACCCCTACTCTGGACAATGATGGACGACGACAAAAATGCAATCTAAGATATATCTCGTCGGACTCATCATCAAAATAAGCATGTAGGACACCCCAAGCTAAGATGAACTTTTGGCATCCCGGTTATTTATGGTTTGCCTTACCTGATGCGGGGAATGTGAGGATGGTGTGTTATGAGTGCATTAGGATAAGAGTATAATGTTTGGGTGTAACAACCAGTGGCTGATATACAAAAAAATCAAATGGCAGTTATCTGAGTGTCACTGTAGCAGGGGATTTTCAAGAAATGGGTGCCCCAAAATTGGATGTTTGGCCAACAGCCCAGAAAAAGGATTGGAGCTCGGGCATCGGTGCCCCAGGACACTCAGAGGGGAACTTTGTCTTGTTCAAAATAACAAATGGACCAAAGCCAACCTCAAAACCATCCCACTTGATTTGTGCTGAAGCCATCCCCGAACCACAGAATGGATTGATACTAAAACACACAGGGAAAACCTTGTATGACAACATCCGCCACAAATTGGTTCCTGTGGTGGTAGATATAGCTGGAACCCAATTGCTAGAGTGGTGCTCTCCCCAATTTAAGAGATTATACCTCCACTTGACTTGAAGACTGTTAGGACAGAAGATAGGAATGATCCAAGAAAGACAGGAAAGATCCAAGAAAGAGTTAATCAATGACATGGCTACAACGTACAGGGCAGGGGTAGCAACCATTAATGCCCTTGATTTAAGTCTGCGTTAGAGATTGTAACTTCCATGGAATTAGCCACCAGAGAAGCAACACAGTTGAGTGTCAGCACCCGTGTGTACAAGGTAGCGGAAGATCCAGAGGTTTCGACACTGCAAGCAGAATGCTGCTGATGTGGCAGGACGGGCTACAGGGAGTTGAGTTGCTGCATACGAGAGGCCCAATGTTGAAAGCGAGTTGGTCACATTGCCTGGAATTTCCAGTTGCAACTAAGTCCAGAAAGAGGAAAAGAAAAGATCCATGCCACAAGTCATAGAGAGGATAGGGAGTCAACCGGGTCTGCAGGAGTTCAGGTTGAACTGTCCCATATTATGCCAAATGGGGAGGAAAGAAACGTAGCATTCACTTCAAGATCGTTGACAAATGCTGAGGAAAATCTCTGATGAAGGGTCATCCTGACTTGAAACATTGGCACTATTTTCTCTCCAAATCTGACAGACCTGCTGAGTTGGGTCTGCTGGTCGTCGTCATTAGTGCCAAATGTTTTCACTTCCTATATGGCAGGTATTTTGTACTTCTGATAGACCTAGGCCCTTGATACCCATCTTAGGACAGTACACTAGAATACCAACTATGGCGGCAGCTCAATTGAAAAGATGAGCATTGGTACCATCAGCCTACTCGTACAAAATCCAGCACTGCCAGTCTGCAAAACACGGCAATGTGGATGCCCTGTCAGGTCTGTCTTTGCCGGGGATAAAGGTGTTTCCGGCTGGAATCTGAAGATAATGTATTTCACAGAGGAAGATAAAATCCCGATAACCACTAACCAGATGTGGAATGCCACTCAGAATGACCCGATTATAAGCCAAGTGATGGATCTAATCCTGAGAAGAAGGTTAAGTTGGTGAAATCACCTGGAGTTTCAGCCACATAAATCCCAAAGGTGGGAACTGTCCATAGTGGATGGATGTTTAATTTGGGGAATGAGAGTCATCATTTAGAGGAAAAGTGCTGGAACAGGTGTACCAAGGACACCAAGGGAGTGATGCAAATGAAAGAAGCTATTTTTGGTGGCTCAGTGTTGGTGCACCAATTGAAGAAAAAGCAAGATCATGTGATTCCTGCACTTTGGTATGGAAGGTGCTACCCCCTGTTGCCTCATCTTCATGGGAATGACCCCAATCACCATTGTAGCCAATCCACTTTGACTTTGCTGGGCCAGTAAAAGAACAGAAGCTTTCAGTGGTATGGATGCTCACTTCAAGTAGCTGGGACATCATAACTAAGAGGTCCATGTCGTCAAAGTCAACAATAGACAAAGTTGATCAAACATTTTCCCAGTTTGGCAATCCAGAACAGTCAGTGACAATAGGTCCCAGTTTGTGGCCCATGATTTTGCTGAGTACACCAAATCAGACATGTGAGGTCAGCATCGTATCACCTGGCAATGAATGGTCTGGCAGAACAACTTGTTCAGACCTTGAACAAGTCTCTAAAGAAGTCACAAAGGGAAGGGTTGCTTAGGTGCCATATAAATACTCATGGGCCGAAGGGCCTGTTTGTGCTGTAGTGTTCTAAATAAATTCCTGAGTACATACCACAACACACCACATACAACATTCCTGTGCTCGTCGACTTCACTGATGTTAAACTGTAAATTGAGAACCAAGTTTGACCTGCTGTAGCCAGAGGACACTCTGAAGGGTGGCAAGATGGCACAATGGTTAGCACTGCTGTCTCACAGCGCCAGTGACCCCGGTTCGATTCCCAGCTTGGGTCACTGTCTGTGTGGAGTTTGCACATTCACCCTATGTCTGCATGTGTTTCCCTTGGGTGCTCCAGTCTTTTCCCACAGTCCAAAAGACATGCTAGTTTGATGCATTGGCCACAATAAAATTCTCCCTCAGTGTTTCTGAACAGGTGCTGGATTGTGGCACAAAACTCTCTCGGACACTTCCTGGGTGGCATGCATAGACCTGCATGAAGATCATCTGATGGTCACAGATGATCTGGATGTTCAGAGACTGGAACTCCTTGCAGTTAATGAATGGTTGCCTCTCACCTCGCGAGCACTGCAGGGTGATGTGTGTCTTGTCCACTGCCCATTAGACATGGGGCAGTCCTGCAATGGCTGTGAAGCCTACTGCCTAGACCTTTTGCTAAGCCTTCCCAACATCAAATTTGATGTATTGGTCAGCCCGAGTGTACAAGGCATCTATGACACGGCAAACACATCTGTGTACTGAAGCCTACGAAATCCCACAGATTGGCCACTGGGATGACCCTGTTGTGTAGAATTTAAGGGCCTTGTCACCTTAACTGTTATGGGAGTGGGTGATTGCCCCTCCCCTCAGATACCCAATGTGTGAGCACCTCACATAGGTGCCAGACTGTGTCCTTGGATAGGCCCCTTTAATGAATGCTTGGTCCAGTGCCGCCTTAGTCTTCGCACCCTCCTCCTCCTGGCCATCCTTACTGCTCTCCCAATTCCTGGCCTTCAGGAGCAGCCCCCTCCCTTCCTTCCAGAAAGAATGCCACTGGCTGATCCTGCAGTGGCCTCCCCATGCCCTCCACCTCCTGGGCTGCTACCGCCTCCTCCTCAGCTGTCACCATGATGACCAGCTCTAAATGAAACAGCCCGAGAACCATTCTGTCCAGTGAGGGTTAGAGAGAGAAAGATTGATAGATTCATGCCAATGCTTGCATCTCTCCCCGCAACCCCACCTCCTCCCCACCCCACCCCACACTGTGTCCAGAACTCTACTTGTAGATGCTGGCAACACAACACAATTAGTGGTGCCACATGTCACTTGATTAGGTTATCTGCCATGGGCATTGTGAACGCAGCAGGCATGGTGAATATGCATGTTGGTGTGCAGGTGTGGCCATTGCACCCTCCTTGAGTCATTGCCATGAGTGCAATGACAGCATTCCTTTCCAAGCAATTGTTGCATGTCAGGGACATACTCCTAATTAGCACAAGATGGGTTCCCATTCACTGCAGAATACATGCAGTATGAGTATCTATGTTAACCTCAGCACCCCTGCTTGGAGAACCAGTTACTTGAACTGATGAGCCCTCAAGCAGCATATGGTGCACTCCGCCTCCCCCAGCCCCCTGAAACCCCAGCACTCAGTGCAGTCCCCTCACCATATCCTACGGTTAGAACAAAGGTAAAACCGGCCAGGCTCTGTTAAGGGCCTCACCCTAGAGTAACAGCATTGCGGCTGCAGAGAGCAAACTGACCAGCAGTCTGTTAAAGGCCCTATCACACCCCACAGGGCCAGGGCACAGCACCTGAAGATCTCTAGGAAGCTCCATACAGTGAGCAGCAAATCTCCAGGCCCTGTCTCCATCTTCCCCAGCACTTGGGCGGCTGCAGATCCATAAAACTTAGTTCCTTACTCCTCTTCAACACAGCTACGCCAACTCCCAATTTATATAGCAGTTATACACCGCACCAGAGGGGTAGGAGATGCTAATGAGGGTGGAGATTGTTATTATTAACCCACTAATCAGATGCTACAATATGTAAATGCATGCAAATGTCCATTATGCTGATTTTCAGCATGGTTCTGTTGGCACAAAAAACTTGGGTTGGGAGATGCAATCAGGGCGGGAACGCAGGCACAAATCAGCTGACGTGAGAGTCTGCTGCCCATTGTACTAAAAAAATTAGCACAGTGGGATGGGAGAATCGCCCCCTATATGTCTTGGTTTGAGGGAAGACTGCCCCTTTAAGTGTATGGGTCAGGTGACCCCTAGGCCATTAGCTCCTCTCCGTGTGGGGCCCAATGGGACAGTTTTAGACCTGACTGTGAATTGATGCATACCTCTCATAAAGACTTCCCACTGTTCAAGTTACCAAGCTACTTTGTGATTCTTTATGCACCCTTAGTCAAAAGAGGTATAAATATCACCTGTGACGCAAGAGACTCCATTTTGTATTACAGAATATTGTTAGGGGAAGGTATAAGGGACCACGGTGATATGCCCACAGTTTAGTTAAATTACTGAGTAAATAGTAAAGGAAACTCGGACACGATTTTCCAACTACACTCACCCTAGAGCCAGAAAATTCCTTTGAATGATTCCTGTGAGCAGGTGCTCTCCCCACCACCTTCCCCCTCCCCCTCCCCGGGTATTAATGTGAGTGGATTCAGTGTCTGTCTGCTTTAATAGCGTCCTGCTGAGTGCCTGTGCTTCACTGTCTATCAAAGAGTGGACGTTGGAAATAAGAACATAACATAAGAACATAAGAAATAGGTGCAGGAGTAGACCATATAGCCCTTCGAGCCTGCCCCGCCATTCAATAAGATCATGGCTGATCTGTCATGGCTCAGTTCCACATTCCCGCCCTCTCCCCATAACCCTTAATCCCCTCTCTTATCAAAAACCCATCAACCCGCGTCTTAAAAGTATTTAGCGAGGTAGCCTCCACCACTTCAACGGGCAGAGAATTCCAGAGATTCACCACCCTTCGAGTGAAGAAGTTCCTCCTCAACTCCGTTCTAAACCGCCCTCCCTTTATCTTGAGGCTGTGCCCCCTAGTCCTACTATCCTTTCTGAGTGGGAATAGTCTCTCCACCTCTATCCTATCCATCCCATTCATCATCTTATACGTCTCGATGAGATCTCCCCTCATTCTTCTAAACTCTAACGAGTACAAGCCTAGTTTAGTCAGCCTCTCCTCATAGCTCAACCCCCTCAACTCTGGCATCAGCCTAGTAAACCTCCTCTGCACTCCCTCCAAGGCCAAAATATCCTTGCGTAAGTACGGCGCCCAAAACTGCACACAGTACTCCAGCTGCGGCCTCACCAATGCCCTATACAGCTGCAGCAAGACCTCCCTACTTTTATATTCAATCCCCCTCGCTATGAAGGCCAGCATCCCATTAGCCTTCCTGACCACCTGCTGCACCTGCAAGGTGGGTTTTTGCGACTCATGCACAAGGACCCCGAGGTCCCACTGCACCGTCGCCTGCTGCAGTTTTTCGCCACGTAAGTAATAATCCTTCCTACCATTATTCCTACCAAAGTGGACCACCTCGCACTTGCCAACATTAAATTCCATTTGCCAGTTCCTGGCCCATTCGCCCAGCCTATCTAGATCCTTCTGCAGACTCTCCACACCCTCCGCACAATTTGCCGTTCCACCAATCTTAGTGTCATCAGCAAATTTCGACACCATACACTCGGTTCTCTCCTCCAGATCATCTATATAAATGGTAAATAGCTGAGGCCCCACACCGACCCCTGAGTCACCATCCGCCAACCCGAATAGCACCCATTGACCCCCACTTTCTGCCTCCTATTTGACAACCAATCCTCTATCCACGCTAACACCCTACCCCCAACTCCATGTCCCCTGACCTTCTGCAATAACCTCTTGTGAGGTACCTTGTCAAACGCCTTCTGAAAATCAAGAAAGACCACATCCACCGGCTCTCCTCTATCCACCGCCCTAGACACATCCTCATAGAACTCCAGTAAATTTGTCAGACACGACTTCCCTTTAACGAAACCGTGCTGTGTCTGCTCTATCAAACAATTGCCCTCAAGATGCCTCGCTATTTCCCCCTTGATGACGGATTCTAACATTTTACCTACAACAGACGTTAAACTAAGTGGCCTATAATTCCCTGCCTTTTGCCTGGCACCCTTCTTAAACAACGGCGTAACATTAGCCGTTTTCCAATCTTCCGGCACTTCCCCGGAATCCAGCAACGTCTGGAAAATAACCACCAAGGCATCCACTATCACCTCCGCCATTTCTTTCAGAACCCACAGATGCATTCTATCTGGTCCTGGCGACTTGTCCACAATCAGCCCCTCCAGTCTGTCGAGCACCGCCTCTCTAGTAACAGTAATGTCATCGAGACCCTCCAGTCCTACCACCTTTCCATCTCTAACACCCGGCAAATTATTCATGTCCTCCTCCGTGAAGACAGACACAAAAATGTTATTCAAGACCTCAGCCATATCCCCATCCCCTACCACTAAGTCCCCCTTCTCATCCTCTAATCCTCTAAGGGACCAACGTTCACCCTAGCCAGCCTCTTCCTTTTTAAATATTTATAAAAACTCTTGCTATCCTTTTTTATATTAAGCGCTAGCCCAGCTTCATAGTTTCTCCTACCCTTCTTTATCAACTTCTTTGTCAATCTTTGTTGACATTTAAACCTCTCCCAATCCTCTTCTCGCCCACTACTCTTAGCTACTCTAAACGCCTCCGCTTTTAATTTAACACTTTCCTTCACCTCCTTCGTTATCCACGGCTTATTACCTCTCCTCCTACTGTCCTTTGTGACCATCGGAATAAATTTCTGCTGAGCACCAAGAAAGATCTCCTTAAAGGTCCTCCACTGCTCCTCAGCAGACCTACCTTCCAACGCACTCCCCCAGTCCACATTCGCCAATTCTTCTCTCATCCTACTGTACTCCCCTCTGTTCAAACAAAGGACGCGTGTCCGGGAACCCACTTTCTCCACCTCCATCTGCACCAGAAACTCCACCATACAATGATCACTCTCCCCAAGAGGATCCTTCACCGCAAGGTCCCTAATTCTACCCGCCTCATTACATAGCACCAGATCCAAGATAGCTCGCTTCCTCGTCGGCTCCAACACACACTGTTCGAGGAAACTATCCCGGCAGCATTCCAAGAACTCTTCCTCGAGCCCACCGCGTCCAACATGGGTCGACCAATCAATATGTAGATTGAAATCCCCCATAACTACGGCCGTCCCATTCCTGCACGCCGCACTTATTTGCGCGTTAACAGCCCGCCCCACCTCCAGATCATTATTCGGGGGCCTATAGACGACACCCACCAGCGTCTTCCTCCCTTTGCTGTTCCTAATCTCTCCCCACAACGATTCCACTTTCTGCTCCTTGGCTCCAACATCATCCCTTGCTACCACCCTGATGCTATCCTTAATCAGCAGAGCTACGCACCCCCCTCTTTCCTCCCGCCTATCCTTCCTAAACACTTGATACCCCTGGACATTCAGCTCCCAGTCCCTGTCACCTTGCAGCCACGTCTCTGTAATGGCCACCAGATCATATCCGTTTGTGCCGATCTGCGCCACCAGCTCATCCACTTTATTCCGAATGCTTCGTGCATTCAGATAAAGCGCCTTCATCCCAGCCTTCACCTGGACCCTATTTGCCGGAACGCCACCAACCATACTCACGCCCCCTACTCCCTCTATTATTGGGACATCCTCGGCCTCTACCCTAACCTGTACCCTCTCCTTAACTTTAGATCCCGTAATGTCACCAACCCTCACACCCTCCCCCCCCTAATTAGTTTAAAGCCCTGTCTACAGTCCTCTTTACTCGATTCGCCAGCACTCTGGTCCCAGCACGATTCAGACCAATCCCATCCCGCCCGAACAGGTCCCACCTACCCCAGTACTGGTGCCAATGCCCCATAAATGCAAACCCATTCCTCCCACACCACTCCCTGAGCCACCCATTCACTTCCTTAATCCTATCAACCCTACGCCCGTCTGCACTCGGTTCAGGCAGCAGCCCAGAGATAACCACCTTAAATCAAGTTGTGTTGTACACTTCTGCTGAGAGAGAGTGTGTGGGCCTTTTGCATCTTGCATTTATCTGTGTGTTTGCAAGTCATCGTCTGTGAGACTTAGAAACTATGGTCTATTGTATGTGGTTTTCATATGGTTGGTTATTTAGTGTTTTCAATGCTGAGAGAAAATGTGTGTGATAAAGATTCAATGTGGATAAATGTTTTAAAGTTTCTCCTAAAGCTAAGTACTAATGGGAACCAGACCCATCGTAACATGGGGAGGGGTGCACAACTACCAGTTCAGTGAAACCACTGCCCAAGATTAAATATTACAGCCAGCAAATTATGGGTGAAGGAGTGTACCTGAAGAGTCAGACAAACATCTCAGTGAAACAGTGGTAGGGGTAGCTACAAAAGACTGACAGGAGTAAGGTTGATGTATTCAGGGACAAGAAGAGATTGGTAAATGATTTATTTGGACAGATTACTGGAATAAAGTGCGATACTAAATTGTGTTGAGACAAATGGTGGGAGGAGCAAGGATAGAAGAATGATAAAAATGGGCAAGCAACAACAGCTGGTACAAGTATACCAGCATCAACCAGTTTGTGGGTTCAAATCAGAAAGTGCACAACCTATCAATTGCAGTATGGACAAATGGTCCGGGACTATGTTCCACCCCAGGTAGTAAATGATGGCACTGGGACAATCCATCAATTGTGCTGTGGAAGTGATTGCCTGGGATTATGTTCCACCCCAGGTGGAGTATGAGAGCACTGGGACACATTGCAATACTACCAGTGTGTGCCAGTATAGAATGTATGATATCCTGTTCAGGACCTGACTTTGTTTTAAACCCCCATTGGAAATCAAGATTTCTCAAGAAAGGATAATCTCGATCTGGTATCATACCTCAGTGAACTTTCCAGTAAACAATGCCCCACACCCTCCAAAACCTTTAGGATTATTTAGCTCACTTTGGGTATGGTATTCCACTACTGCATGAGCACCTCAAGCAAATAGTGAAATTGGAGGTGAAAGTGTCCCGTAGAAACAATTACATGCTGAGATAGAGATACAGGGAATGAAGTCAGAACAATAACATCCTCCACCTTGGTGGGATCTTTGTCTTAATATTAGAATACCTTCATGGATCAGACTTGTTTCATCTGTGTTAGTCATTGTACAGTTACATATGATAGTGTATGTATTAGTTTTGTCTTGCAAGCTGAAATGAAAAACCAAATGGCAAATCCTTGGAAAATGGTTAAGAAAGGGCTTCTAGAAGATGCTAAGGTACAAATAGTGATCTGGCTGTAGCTTGAAATTCCCAGAACAGGGGAGATTTGTCAAGGGAAGTAGTATCTCTAGTGTTTGAGATATTAATGGGAAGAGATACAAGATTGAAAGAAGATTCCTCCAACTGGACTTTTATTCGATCTAAAATCCCAAAAGCTTCATGAACAAATACTCTAAACAGGCCAAACTTCAACTATACTATAAGGGGTTGAATACATGTTGCAACTGAAACCATGACATTGGAATATTACCATCTCCAAGACAAAACATTGCCCTTCAGAAAATCTAGTTCAAGAAACTGGTACAGCAGTAGAGCTGAAGACCCCAGATAACAACAACTTTACAACCAAGCATCAAAAGCTAAGGAGAAGTGGACTTTATTACATCAACTTTTGAAACAGAGACATTACACCTGAATGGGATCTACTGTTTCAGTCATAGAATCAACATCATGATGAATGGTTTGTCTGGACGAACACAGTAAGAAGTCTTACAACACCAGGTTTAAGTCCAACCAGTTTATTTGATAGTAATCCCACAAGCTTTCAGAAACAGTGTTCCTTCGTCAGGTGTGTGGAAGGTTCTGATCAGAGAAAGCATATAAAGACACACACAGTTTACAGAATACAGTTGTGAGACTTCTTACTGTGTTTACCCCAGTCCAACACCAGCATTTCTACATCTTGTCTGGACGAAGGCAGGAACCAGGCTAAAAGATATTAAAAGGTGCTAAGCACTGGCCAGTTAAGCATGATATCTCCAGAATATGCTTTGATATTTTCGGCAAAGTTTTGCAATAAGGAGGACAAGACAGCTGAGTCTTACACTGCAATCACAAAGAAGGGTCAGAAAGGACACCTTGATTCATGGTCTATAGCTCCATCCAACAGGACCAACTTGCGGGGAGTTGTAAGTATCCAGGGGATATTAGTGCTGAGGTTTAAAGGATACAGAGAAGTACAAAAACCATGACGTAGAAATATTTTGATAATTCCACATAAGCTTCTAAAGACTCTTAGATGAAGAAATATATTTTAAAAATGCTGACAAATGTGAACTTTCATACCATATTTAATGGAAACTTCGGAGTAGAGTTTTATTTGTAGCTGAGAAAACTTTAACATGAAATCTAGCTGCAAAATCCCCACAGTTTGATATAAAATAACTACTTTCTTGTTTCTGCAGCAAATGGTAATCATAATATTTCTCTGGAAAATGTTGTAGGATGATAAATGCTGAAATGACATATGATCTTCGGGCCTCTTATGTTCTTCTCAGAATTGAGATTTTGCCATTGTCAACAGCGTAGGATTGTTGGAACAGTTAAACCTATGATATGCGAGATATTCCCCTTAACTTGTGTAGCTAAAGAGGATGCCTTGTATATTTGAGACAATACAACTTGATTGAAAATCATAAAACAACACAATTTCTTTTGGATAAAAGCAAATTACTGCGGATGCTAGAATCTGAAACCAAAAGAGAAAATTCTGGAAAATCTCAGCAGGTCCATGTTTCATTTGGAATTTGGATAATACATTGCACAAAAATTGATTATTCATTATTTACATAAAACAGTTGGCTAGATCTTGAATGCTGGGAATGATGGGAAATAAGAATCAAATGAATTAGAAATTGAACAGCTGATTCACTATCATCTCTTTTACACTATGCACAAAGTTTGCCTTAATGATTGCAAACACACTAATGCCCTCACAAATTGGGTTGCTGTAGATTTTAATCTTTTATATTTAGGGCAGGATTTCTCCACAAATCAGCAAAGGCCAATATTTGGAAAAGCAGTTTTGAGCCACTTGCGTCCCAGCTCATATCAGCTACGCTTCATAGATCACTGGTAAGTCATGGCTGCCAGGAAATCTGCCACCAAGTTTTGAATGTCTCATAGAACATAGAAAAACTACAGCACAAACAGGCCCTTTGGCTCACAAGTTGCGCTGATCATATCCCTACCCACTAGGCCTACCTATAACCCTCAATCCTATTAAATCCCATGTACTCATCCAGAAGTCTCTTAAAAGACCCTAACAAGTTCATCTCCACCACCAGCGACGGCAGCCAATTCCACTCAGCCACCACCCTCTAAGTGAAAAACTTACCCCTGACATCTCCTTTGTACCTACTCCCCAGCACCTTAAACCTGTGTCCTCTCGTAGCGACCACTTCAGCCTTGGAAAATAGCCTCTGAGAGTCCACCCGATCTATCCCTCTCAACATCTTATAAACCTCTATCAGGTCACCTCTCATCCTTCGTCTCTCCAGGGAGAAAAGACAGAGCTCCCTCAACCTATCCTCATAAGGCATGCCACCCAATCCAGGCAACATCCTTGTAAATCTCCTCTGCACCCTTTCAATAGCTTCCACATCTTTCTTGTAACAAGGTGACCAGAACTGCACACAGTACTCCAAGTGGGGTCTGACTAGGGTCTTATAAATCTGCAGCATTATCTCCCAACTCCTAAACTCAATCCCTCGATTAACGAGGGCTAGTACACCGCCTTCTTGACCACATCCTCCACCTGCGAGGCCGATTTAAGAGTCCTATGGAACCGGACCCCAAGGTCCTTCTGATCCTCTACACTGCTAAGAGTCTTACCCTTGATATTATACTCCTTCTTCCCATTGGACCTGCCAAAATGGACTACTACACATTTATCCGGGTTGAAGTCCATCTGCCACTTCTCCGCCCAGCCTTGCATCCTATCTATGTCACACTGCAACTTCTGACATCCCTCCAGACTATCCACAACACCACCAACCTTTGTGTCATTGGCAAACTTACCAACCCATCCCTCCACTTCCTCATCCAGGTCATTTATGAACATTACAAACACCAAGGGTCCCAGAACAGGTCCCTGGGGCACTCCACTGGTGACCGAGCTCCATGCAGGAAAAGACCCAACCACTCTCTGCCTTCTGCAGGCAAGCCAGTTCTGGGTCCACAAGGCAACAGCCCCTGGAGAGATTTCTGGATACAACAGTTGCCCGCCATAATGTCCTCTATTCATGCACAGGAAGAAAACCAGCAAGGTCACCAACACAGCATGGGAGGTGGCAGCAGTGTGTACTATCTACAAAATTCACCACAGCAATTCACCAAAGATCTTTAAACAGCATCTTCCAAGCCCATGACCACTTCCATCTAGGACAAGGGCAGCAGATACATGGGAACACCACCACCTGCAAGTTCCCCTCCCAGCCACTCATCATCCTGACTTGGAAATATATCACTGTTCATTCGGAGTTGCTGGGTCAACACCCTGGAATTCCCTCCCAAATGGCATTGTGGGTAAATCCCCAGACCAATGGAAGGTCCAACTGTCGAGAAGGCGGTCTCTGCAAGTGTCGTGGAACACGAAGAGCAAGACAAGACACAGAAGACATCCTGGTCATCCACTGTGCCTATTCCCATCTCCAGCCGTCTTGACTCTTGTTTGCCACTGGATCTAGATGGGAATTGGGAAGAGAGAGTGAGGCTGACGCTGTGCAGCTCTCCCTCACTTTAATCCAAATCAAGCGCTATTCTCGACATCATCATCATCAGTGTCCTGTTCAACCCTTGAAGTCCTGTGGCGATGGGTGAGTGACGAAGCAGCAGGTGAGGATACACTGGGAGCAGTATTCGTGGATTTGCACACAGGCAGCCCAGGTCTAATGGTCATTTTTTGCTGACCAAAGCAGCAATGAAACTCGACGTCTGAGCAGTCCTCTTCAGGAATGCACTGTGCACTGCCGTAAATGAGGAAGGGGCTAGAAAATGTGCCCTAAACATTGCCTGCTTCACTGTACCCTGGCCAGTTTACCACAGCTGGCGGGGATCCCTTCTTCAGTCAAATAAACAAAATAAAACACAAGGTGACACCACTCACCATTGGCACTTGGAATATGCACACGCTTTTGGACAACCCTACAGCAGACAGACCAGAGAGAACAGCCTTAAGTGTCAGAGAGCTTGCAAGAGACAACATTGAGATTGCAGCCCTGAGCGAAACTCGTCTTGCCAACATAGGTCAGTTGACTGAAACTGGAGGTGGATACACTTTTTTCTAGAGCTGTTGCGGCAGCAATGAGTGTCATGCTGCTGCAGTGGATTTGCTGTCAGGAATCACTTTGTTCAGAAACTTGATAGTCTACTCAAGGGTGTGAACGACCAGCTTATGACATTACAGCTTCCGCTACAGAACAGAAGTCAAGCCATCCTGATCAGCGCCTATGCCTCCACAGTGAACAACCCGGACGAGATGAGAGACAAGTTCTACAAAGAACTAGACGCCCTACTATCAGTAGTGAGCAGTACCAACAAGCTGATCTTGCTTGGTGATTTCAATGCAAGAGTAAGGTGTGACTCTGCAATCTGGCAGGGAATTATTGGGAGGCATGGAGTGGGCAAGTGTAGCAGTAACAGCCTACTCTTAATGAAGACTTGTGCAGCACACAACCTCCTTATCACCAACTCAACCTTTCATCTGCCTACCCGAAACAAGACCACTTGGATGCACCCCCGCTCTAAGCATTAGCATTTTATCGATTATGTCATTGTCAGGAGAAAGGACAGGCAAAATGTCAGAGTGACCAAGGCCATGTGTGGTGCTGACTGCTGGACAGTTCACAGGTTCATTGTCTCCAAAATGAGGATCCGCATCAGACCCAAGAGGCAACAACAACAAAGCAACGTTATCAATGCGGCCAAGCTAGAGAACCCCAGCATAGCTTCAGCACTGGCTGAAGACTTAGAAATCAAGCTTGTTGACCGACACCTCACAGGCAGCGCTGAGGACGACTGGGAACTTTTCAGGGATGCTGTCCATACATCTGCACTGAAGTTGCTCGGGCCCTCTATCCGCAAGCAGCATGACTGGTTCGATGAGAATGATGAGGAGATACAGGCTCCACTTGTTGAAAAGCACCGTCTTCATCGGGCCTGTTAGAACGACCCATCGTCAGCTGCCAAGAAATGTGCTTTTACCAGTGCTCGCCGGACAGTCCAGAATAAACTGTGTAAAATGCAGGATGCCTGGCTGAGCATCAAGGCAGATGAAATACAGGGATACGCTGACATAAATGACTTGAAATGGTTCTATGAAGCCCTCAACACTCTCTATGAACCTCAATCTCTCAGGAGCTCCCTCCTCCTGAGTACAGGTAGTATAACTCTCATTACAGAAGAAGGCTCAAATCCTGCAGAGGTGGGCTGAACACTTTGAAGCCGTCCTCAACCGACCATCATTAATGATGAGGCAATAGACAGGATTCCCCAGGTCGATAGCAACAGGATAAAAGAGGAATCTTGCCATGGGTGATGCACCAGTAGTAGCCGAAGTCACAAAAGCTGACAACCAGCTATCCAGTGGCAAAGCCCCAGGGGCAGATGCCATACTCGCAGAGATCTACAAAGCTGCTGGTCCTGTACTTAGCTCACCTAGTTGTTCCAGTCCTTTTGAAAGCAAGGATCCATTCTTCAGGAGCTTAAAGATGCTTCCCTCACACACCTCTACAAGAGGAAGGGCAATTGGCAAGTGTGCGACAACCGCTGAGGAACCTTGCTGTTCTCCATCACAGGAAAAACCCTCACAAGAGTCCTGCTAAATCGTCTGGTCGCTCATCTGGAGCTAGGCCTGCTTCCAGAGTCACAGTGTGGCTTCCGCAAAGGTCGCAGGATTATTGACATTGTTTTTGCTGTGCGCCGACTTCAGGAGAAGTGTCAGGAGCAGAATCGTGAGCTCTACACAACCTTTGTTGACTTCGCGAAAGCCTTCGACACTGTAAGCCGACGAGGCCTGTGGAGGATCATGTCAAAGTTCGGCTGCAGCCACACACACACACACACACACACACACACACACACACACACACACACACACACACACACACACACACATTCATTCAGATGGTACGCTTGTTCCACTGGATGGTGGCAAATCCTCTGAGGCATTTCCAGTCACCAATGGCATCAAACAGGGCTGTGTGCTCCACCCACACTGTTCAGCATGATGTTTACTGCCATGCTGAATGATGCCTTCCAGGACAGTGTTGCTGGAATCAGCCTCAAGTACAGAGTGGATGGGAAGCTTTTCAACCTGAGGATACTTTAAGGTATTACCAAAGTGAAGGAGACTGTTCTGAGAGACTTCCTCTTTGAACATAAGAACATAAGAAATAGGAGCAGGAGTAGGCCATCTAGCCCTTCGAGCCTGCCCCGCCATTCAATAAGATCATGGTTGATCTGTCGTGTCTCAGTTCCACCTTCCCGCCCTCTCCCCATAACCCTTAATCCCCTTGCCTATCAAAAACCTATCAACCCGCGTCTTAAATATATTTAGCGAGGCAGCCTCCACCACTTCAACGGGCAGAGAATTCCAGAGATTCACCACCCTTTGAGTGAAGAAGTTCCTCCTCAACTCTGTTCTAAACCGCCCTCCCTTTATCTTGAGGCTGTGTCCTCTAGTCCTACTGTCCTTTCTGAGCGGGAAGACCCTCTCCACCTCTATCCTATCCATCCCATTCATCATCTTATATGTCTCAATGAGATCTCCCCTCATTCTTCTAAACTCTAACGAGTACAAGCCTAGTTTATTCAGCCTCTCCTCATAGTTCAACCCCCTCAACTCCAGTATCAGCCTAGTAAACCTCCTCTGCACTCCCTCCAAGGCCAAAACATCCTTGCGTAAGTGCAGCGACCAAAACTGCACACAGTACTCCAGCTGCGGCCTCACCAGTGCCCTGTACAGTTGCAGCAAGACCTCCCTATTTTTATATTCAATCCCCCTCGCTATGAAGGCCAGCATCCCATTCGCCTTCCTGACCACCTGCTGCACCTGCAGGCTGGGTTTTTGTGACTCATGCACAAGGACCCCGAGGTCCCTCTGCACCGTCGCATGCTGCAGTTTTTCGCCATGTAAGTAATAGTCCTTCCTACCATTATTCCTACCAAAGTGGACAACTTCACACTTGCCAACATTAAATTCCATTTGCCAGTTCCTGGCCCATTCGCCCAGCCTATCTAGATCCTTCTGCAGATTTTCCACACCCTCTGCACAATTTGCCGTTCCACCAATCTTGGTGTCATCAGCAAATTTCGAAACCATACACTCGGTTCCCTCCTCCAGATCATCTATATAAATGGTAAATAGCTGACGCCCCAGCACCGACCCCTGGGGCACTCCACTAGTCACCAACCTCCAATCTGAATAGCACCCATTGACCCCCACTCTCTGCCTCCTATTAGACAGCCAATCCCCTATACACGCTAACACCCTACCCCCAACTCCATGCCCCCTGACCTTCTGTAATAACCTCTTGTGCGGCACCTTATCAAACGCCTTCTGAAAATCAAGAAACACCACATCCACCGGCTCTCCTCTATCCACCGCCCTAGACACATCCTCATAGAACTCCAATAAATTTGTCAGACACGACTTCACCTTAACGAAACCGTGCTGCGTCTGCTCTATCAAACAATTTTCCTTAAGATGCCTCGCTATTTTCTCCTTGATCACAGATTCGAGCATTTTACCTACAACAGATGTTAACTTAACCGGCCTATAATTCCCTGCCTTTTGCCTGCCACCCTTCTTAAACAACGGCGTAACATTAGCCTTTTTCCAATCTTCCGGCACTTCTCCGGAATCCAGCGACGTTTGGAAAATAATCACCAAGGCATCCACTATCACCTCCACCATTTCTTTCAGAACCCTTGGATGCATTCCATCCGGTCCTGGGGACTTGTCCACAATCAGTCCCTCCAGTCTTTTGAGCACTGCCTCTCTAGTAACAATAATGTCATTCAGGCCCTCTACTCCTACCATCTTTCCATCGCTAACACCCAGCAAATTATTCACGTCCTCCCCCGTGAAGACTGCTGATGACTGCGCCCTGAATACTGGCTCAGAGCCAGAGATGCAAGTCAGTATGGATAAATTTTCCACGGCTTGTGACAACTTTGGACTCACCATCAACATTAAAAAGACCAAAGTCATGCATCAGCCTGCTCCTCATGCACCGTACACAGAACCCATCATCACAATCAAGGGGCAGAAACTACAGGCAGTGGATCAGTTCACTTATCTTGGCAGCACCCTCTCCCAAGCAGTGACTATTGATACAGAAGTTAACTGCAGAATAGCAAAGGCAAGTTCAGCTTTCGGTAGTCTGCTCTCCACTGTATAGGAATGTCGAGGAATCAGCCCAGCAACAAAACTGAAGGTCTACAGTGCCATGGTACTCACTTCCCTCATGTATGCCTGTGAAGCGTGGACTGTAGTGAAGGCATGCAAGACAGTTCAATTATTTTCACGTGACTTGTCTTCGCAGAATATTACGCAGCAGATGGCAAGACAAAGTACCAGACACTGAAATTCTCTCTAGAGCAAGTCTACCATCAGTCTACACACTGCTGGTGAGAGTGCAGACCTGATGGGCAGGTCATGTCATCCGTATGCCAAACAAGCGCATACCCAAGCGGTTCCTTTTTGGGGAATTCTCAGCTGGAAGACGCTCGTGTGGAGTGCAGAAGAAACATTTCAAAGGCACACTCAAGGACTTCCCGAAGTCATTTGACATGGACACGACCACCTGGGAAACGCTAGCACTAAACTGCCCTGCCTGGCGCTGCCTCATCCACAAAGGCTGTCAAGCTTACGAAGCAAGGTGTATTGCTGAAGCACAACTTACACACAAGTTCAGAGCCACCAGCGCAACAACTACAGTGCCTACTCAAGTCTGTCCAATACGTGCCAGGACATTCTGTGCCTGAATTGGCTTGATCAGTCATCTTCTGACACATTGCATCCAGCCTCAAAATGACTAATGGTGTTGATGAGATGGACGAACAACAACAAAGGTTTAAAGGGAATGTACGAGGCAGATTTTTTACACAGAGGGTTGTGGGTGCCTAGAACTCGTTGTCGAGGAAAATAGTGGAAGTGAATACGGTAGTGACTTTTAAGGGGCGTCTTGACAAATACATGAATAGGATGGGAATAGATAGATATGGTCCCCGGAAGGGTAGGGTTTTTAGTTCTGATGGCAGCATGGTCAGCGCAGGCTTGGAGGGCTGAAGGGCCTGTTATTGTTCTTTGTTCTATTGGAAACCAGCCAAATTGATTCAGTAGACTGACTTAATTGTGAGATAATTAAAGACTAAATAATTCATTAATAGACGTTAGAAAGGCTGGAAATGCACTGTGGAACACAATCTTTATAACCCTTATAAACTTAATATTACCACTTGATTATTAATGCAGACTCTTAAAGTGCTGTGAGAATAAAATTATTGTGTGCTTCTCATGCCCGAGAATAAAGAGATGACATGAATATTAACCTTTACTAAAAGCACTGAATAGGCCCTTGTCTAAATGACTTTAACGCCAAATGATAGATAACTATGTTGACCAATTATCCGTCAAGACCCAGCCTACCTCAAGACAAGAAACCTTGGGAGGGATTTTATGGCCTCACTCATCCTGAAACCATATAATCCCACCCAAGGTCACCAGACCTTTCCAAAGTCTGCCCCTTGCCCACTCTGATTCCTGTGGTGGAATTCTATAAAATTCTGGCCATAGTTTGAGAAGAAGCATCATCTTACAGCTGAGACAATGGCTGGCATTTTACCATCCCACCTGCCACGGGATTCAGAGTGGGCAAGGAGTGGACCATGGACAGGTCCATTGATCTCGGGCAGCATTTTACAGGTTCAGGACAAATGAGGCCATAAAGTCTGGCCCAATGTGCATAAATAGGCAAAAACCAATGGGCTAATTCTTATTTCATTATTGACAAGAAGTAGACCATTTGACTATTTTTCCAACAGTTGACTGAGCTGGACTTTTTAATTTGTAAGGTTTAAGGAAGTGTCTCTGTTGTTTATTGTGGAACTGAATCTAGAAACACAAAGGGTTAAAACCAATTGGGCTTTATTCACAAGGTGTGTTCAATACAGCTGGTTCTTTACTCTGGCATTTTCCTCACTAACGATTTGTGACATCACTTTTGGTGATGGCATGCATACTGCAGCTATTTAGACTCGATATAACCATTTTCTCCCCCTAAAAATTGAACTGTCCCCAACACTTTTAAACAATAACCAAATAACAATAATCAATAAGTCAGATGGTTTGTAGGTCATTTTGGAATGCCTGACTACTAATCTCTGACATCTTCTTCCTTGCATTGGTTGTAATCTCTGGCATTTTCACCTTTGTATGAATGCCATTAGTAGCTGTTTTAGTTATATATTTAGGGTTGTTGTGCAGTCACTTTGAGTCTAGTCACATATTTAATTGTGATGAGGTTGGCTGCTTTGTGGAATTTGTCTCAGTCTAGATCAATCCTTTATAGACTTAACAGCTATTGATGAACCTGCACTGTTGTTCGCATCCAACCCCATGCGCAACAACTCCATATTTTTTGTCCTGAGACTACAGTACATAACAGGCTAAAAAGGACACTAGCTATGAGGAATGGATTAATTCTTTTCAAGCAAGAAAAAGAAAATCAAAAAAAAATTTTAAAAAATCCAAAGGCGTTTTACTCCTATGTTAGGAGCAAAAGGGTGGCTAGGGGTAAAATCGGTCCTCTGAGGGACAGACGAGGGGAATTGTGCTTAGAGTCTGAGGGAATGGGGGAGATCCTAAATGAATACTTTGTGTCAGTATTCACAAAGGAGAAGGGCTTGATGCCTGGTACGGTCATCGAGGGAGCTGTAGACCAATTGAAGGATCTATCGATTACGGGGGAAGAAGTGTTAGGGCTTTTAGGTAGCATTAAAACTGATAAATCTCCGGGGCCCGATGGCATTTATCCTAGGCTGCTTAGGGAGGCGAGAGATGAGATTGCTGGGCCTCTGACGCAAATCTTTGTCTCTTTTTTGGACACAGGTGAGGTCCCAGAGGACTGGAGGATAGCGAACGTGGTGCCATTGTTTAAAAAGGGTAGGAGGGATAACCCAGGTAACTATAGGCCAGTGAGTTTGACGTCAATGGTAGGCAAGTTGATGGAGAGGATTCTTAGGGATAGGATGTATGAGCACTTAGAGCGTTGCGATCTGATTAAGGACACGCAGCATGCCTTTGTAAAGGGGAAGCTTTGCCTTACAAATCTGGTAGAATTTTTTAAGGAGGTGACAAAAACAGTCGACGAAGGACGAGCCGTTGATGTCGTCTATATGGATTTCAGTAAGGCGTTTGACAAAGTCCCTCATGGTAGGTTGGTAGAAAAGATTAAGGCTCATAGGATACAAGGCCAGGTATCTAGATGGGTGGAGAACTGGCTTGCAACGAGGAGACAGAGAGTGGTAGTGGAGGGGTCCTTTTCTAGCTGGAGGTCTGTCACTAGTGGTGTGCCGCAGGGCTCAGTACTGGGACCTCTTCTCTTTTAGTGTATATCAATGATTTGGAAGACGGAGTAAGTGGTGTGATCAGCAAATTTGCTGATGACACCAAGATGGCTGGATTGGCAGGCAGTGAGGATATTGATAGACTGGTATATTGGGCAGATATATGGCAAATGGAGTTTAATCCGGATAAATGTGAGGTGATGCATTTTGGCCAGAATAATGTAGGGGGGAGTTATACGATAAAGGGTAAGCCCATAATGAGTATAGAATCGCAGCGAGACCTGGGGGTGCAAGTGCACAAGTCTTTGAAGGTGGCAGTACAAGTAGAGAAGGTTGTGAAGAAAGCCTATGGAATGTTAGCCTTTATAGGAAGGGGTATAGAATGTAAGAGCTGGAGTTTAATGTTGCAGTTGTATAGAATGCTGGTTAGGCCGCATTTAGAGTACTGCGTCCAGTTCTGGTCGCCTTACTACCGGAAGGACGTGGAGACCCTGGAGAGAGTGCAGAGGAGGTTTACCAGGATGTTGCCTGGTATGGAAGGACTGGGTTATGAGGAAAGATTGAACAAATTGGGACTGTTTTCCCTTGAAAGACAGCGACTGAGGGGGGATCTAATAGAGGTATATAAGATTATGAAGGGTATAGATAGAGTAAACAGAGGTAAGCTATTTCATAAGAACATAAGAAATAGGAGCAGGAGTAGGCCAACTAGCCCTTCGAGCCTGCCCCGCCATTCCGTAAGATCATGGCTGATCTGTCGTGGCTCAGTTCCACATTCCCGCCCTCTCCCCATAACTCTTAATCCCCTCTCTCATCAAAAACCCATCAACCCGCGTCTTAAAAATATTTAGCGAGGCAGCCTCCACCACTTCAACAGGCAGAGAATTCCAGAGATTCACCACCCTTTGAGTGAAGAAGTTCCTCCTCAACTCTGTTCTAAACCACGCCCCCTTTATCTTGAGGCTATGCCCCCTAGTCCTACTATCCTTTCTGAGCGGGAAGACTCTCTCCACCTCTATCCTATCCATCCCATTCATCATCTTATACGTCTCAATGAGATCTCCCCTCATTCTTCTAAACTCTAACAAGTACAAGCCTAATCTATCCAGCCTCTCCTCATAGCTCAACCCCCTCAACTCCGGCATCAGCCTAGTAAACCTCCTCTGCACTCCCTCCAAGGCTAAAATATCCTTGCGTAAGTACGGCGCCCAAAACTGCACACAGTACTCCAGCTGCGGCCTCACCAATGCCCTATGCAGCCGCAGCAAGACCTCCCTACTTTTACATTCAATCCCCCTCGCGATGAAGGCCAGCATCCCATTCGCATTCCTGACCACCTGCTGCACCTGCAAGCTGGGTTTTTGCAACTCATGCACAAGGACCCCGAGGTCCCTCTGCACCGTCGCCTGCTGCAGTTTTTCTCCACGTAAGTAATAATCCTTCCTATCATTATTCCTACCAAAGTGGACCACCTCGCACTTGCCAACATTAAATTCCATTTGCCAGTTCCTGGCCCATTTGCCCAGCCTATCTGGATCCTTCTGTAGACTCTCCCCACCCTCTGCACAATTTGCCTTTCCACCAATTTTGGTGTCATCAGCAAATTTCGACACCCTACACTCGGTTCCCTCCTCCAGATCATCTATATAAATGGTAAATAGCTGAGGCCCCAGCACCGACCCCTGGGGCACTCCACTAGTCACCATCCGCCAATCCGAATAGCACCCATTGACCCCCACTCTCTGCCTCCTATTTGACAACCAGTCCTCTATCCACGCTAACACCCTACCCCCAACTCCATGCCCCCTGACCTTCTGTAATAACCTCATGTGAGGTACCTTGTCAAACGCCTTCTGAAAATCCAGAAAGACCACATCCACCGGCTCTCCTCTATCCACCGCCCTAGACACATCCTCATAGAACTCCAGTAAATTTGTCAGACACGACTTCCCTTTAACGAAACCGTGCTGCGTCTGCTCTATCAAGCAGTTCCCCTCAAGATGCCTCGCTATTTCCTCCTTGATGATGGATTCTAACATTTTACCTACAACAGACGTTAAACTAACAGGCCTATAATTCCCCGCCTTTTGCCTGGCACCCTTCTTAAACAACGGCGTAACATTAGCCGTTTTCCAATCTTCCGGCACTTCCCCGGAATCCAGCAACGTCTGGAAAATAACCACCAAGGCATCCACTATCACCTCTGCCATTTCTTTCAGGACCCTCGGATGCATTCCATCCGGTCCTGGGGACTTGTCCACAATCAGCCCCTCCAGTCTGTCGAGCACCACCTCTCTAGTAACAGTAATGTCATCGAGACCCTCCAGTCCTACCACCTTTCCATCTCCAACATCCGGCAAATTATTCACGTCCTCCTCCGTGAAGACAGACACAAAAAAGTTACTCAAGACCTCCGCCATATCCCCATCCCCTACCACTAAGACCCCTTCTCATCCTCTAAGGGACCAACATTCACCCTAGCCAGCCTCTTCCTTTTTATATATTTATAAAGACTCTTGCTATCCTTTTTTATATTGAGCGCTAGCCCAGCTTCATAGTTTCTCCTACCCTCCTTTATCAACTTCTTTGTCAATCTTTGTTGACATCTGAACCTCTCCCAATCCTCTTCTCGCCCACTACTCTTAGCTACTCTAAACGCCTCCGCCTTTAATTTAACACTTTCCTTCACCTCCTTCGTTATCCACGGCTTATTACCTCTCCTCCTACGGTCCTTTTTGACCATCGGAATAAATTTCCACTGAGCACCAAGAAAGATCTCCTTAAAGAACCTCCACTGCTCCTCAGCAGACCTACCTTCCAACGCGCTCCCCCAGTCCACATTCGCCAATTCTTCTCTCATCCTACCATACTCCCCTCTGTTCAAACAAAGGACACGTGTCCGGGAACCCACTTTCTCCTCCTCCATCTGCACCAGAAACTCCACCATACAATGATCACTCTCCCCAAGAGGATCCTTCACCGCAAGTTCCCTAATTCTACCCGCCTCATTACATAGCACCAGATCCAAGATAGCTCGCTCCCTCGTCGGCTCCAACACACACTGTTCGAGGAAACTATCCCGGCAGCATTCCAAGAACTCCTCCTCGAGCCCACCGCGTCCAACATGGGTCGACCAATCAATATGCAGATTGAAATCCCCCATAACCACGGCCGTCCCGTTCCTGCACGCCGCACTTATTTGTGCGTTAACAGCCCGCCCCACCTCCAGATCATTATTGGGGGGCCTATAGACGACACCCACCAGCATCTTCCTCCCTTTGCTGTTCCTAATCTCTACCCACAACGATTCCACCTTCTGCTCCTTGGCTCCAATATCATCCCTCGCTACCACCCTGATGCTATCCTTAATCAGCAGAGCTACGCCCCCCCTATCCTGCCTATCCTTCCTAAACACTTGATACGCCTGGACATTCAGCTCCCAGTCCCTGTCACCTTGCAGCCACGTCTCTGTAATGGCCACCAGATCATATCCATTAGTGTCGATCTGCGCCACCAACTCATCCACTTTATTCCTAATGCTTCGTGCATTCAGATGAAGCACCTTCATCCCAGCCTTCACCTGGACCTTATTTGCTGGAACGCCACCAACCATACTCACGCCCCTTACTCCCTCTATTATTGGGACATCCTCGGCCTCTATCCTTACCTGTACCGTCTCCTTAACTTTAGACCCCGTAATGTCACCTACCCTCACACCCTCCCCCCCCCAATTAGTTTAAAGCCCTGTCTACAGTCCTCTTTACACGATTAGCCAGCACTCTGATCCCAGCACGGTTCAGACCAACCCCATTCCACCTGAACACGTCCCACCTACCCCAATACTGGTGCCAATGCCCCATAAATTCAAACCCATTCCTCCCACACCAATCCCTGAGCCACCCATTCACTTCCTTAATCCTATCAACCCTATGCCCGTCTGCACTCGGTTCAGACAGTAGCCCAGAGATGACCACCTTGTCGGTTCTACGTTTTAATTCCATTCCCAGCTTTTCATACTCCGTCCCCAGATCCTCAGTTTGCATTTTGCCTACGTCGTCGGCACCCACATGAACAACTACGACCGGATTCTCACCCTCCCACTCCAGGTTCCTCTGCAGCCCAGATGTGACATCCCGGACCCGAGCACCAGGCAGACAACACACCCTTCTGTGCCCTTTGTCATTGTGACAAAGGACAGTGTCAATACCCTTCACCCCACTATCCCCAATTACAACTACATTCCTTTTCCCCTTCTCTTTGCCTATGGCCTGCTGCATCACTGTACCATGTGCAGTCTGCTCACCGACCTCACCTCCCTCATTCTCGTCCAGACTGGAAGCAAGAACCTCAAACCTGTTATGCAGCTTGAGAGGCTGAGGCCTCCTCTCCCCACCCTCCTTCCTCCTCTCAGCAGCCCCCTCTTGTTCCTGACCCTTAGAGTTAGCCAGTCTAGGTGGGGTGGATGTTACTTGCACCCCATTGACAATGGCACCCTTTCTCCCCCTGATGAGCCTCAGCATCCGTAGCTCAGAGGCCAGCTCATCTACCTTGAGCTGGAGCTCCTCCAGCAACCTGCACTTACTGCAGACATGGTCACTGGGGAGGACCCTGGGGTCCACCAGTTCCCACATCATACAGAAACCACACATCACATGCCCCTCCATTATTCACTGCAGTAATTTTGAAAATTTCCACACGAACTCACCTGGCCCTTTTTCTCTCCAGCCCTTTTGATATTAAGCCCTAATTGCTCACTCTGCTTCCCTCTCACTCCGCTGCCCGCTGTCTAGACCAGGCCTCCTTTTAAACCTGGCGCTGATTTAAAGCTGGCTGGCCCACAACTCCTTCTAACCACTCCCTCAGAATTCTTAAAGCAGTAAATACAATAAAATAAATGCTTTAAACAGTTCTACAAAGAACAAAGTGCTTTAAACTTACTTAAACAGGTTTTTAACAGGTAAAATCTTATCTCTCTCTGCTCCTTCACTTGTCTGCTCCAGAAAACAATGGAAGGTTTCACCGTGTGACCACTTGATAATTAATACTGGCTGGCCCACAACTCCTTCTAACCACTCCCTCAGAATTCTTAAAGCAGTAAATACCATAAAATAAATGCTTTAAACAGTGCTACAAAGAACAAAGTGCTTTAAACTTATTTAAACAGGTTTTTAACAGGTAAAATCTTATCTCTCTCTGCTCCTTCACTCGTCTGCTCCAGCAAACAATTTCCTATGTTAGAGACACACAGTACGAGGGGCCATGGGCTTAAGGTGAGGGGGCAGGGGTATAACACAGATATTAGAGGGAGGTTTTTCACACAGAGGGTAGTGGGGGTATGGAATGCTCTGCCAAGTAAGGTGGTGGAGGCAAAACACGCTAGTGTCATTTAAGAGTAACTTAGACAGGCACATGACTGGGTTGGAGATGGGTGGATATAGGAGATTGTTTTTAATAGGGTTCATTAGCATTGGGGCATCCCTGGTAAGGTAAATGGATATGGTATGATAATAATGTTTTTTCTCTTTTCATTCACAGGTTTTAAGTCGGTCCACCTTGTTGTCCAACGAGGGACATACAAGCAATGGGTCGTACTTGGGCTGCTCTTGATTGTTTGAGATTGGCCTAGTGCTTCATGTTGTTAGTGTGTGCTTAAACTGGACCAGATGCTGGGCAAGATGACAGCTCAGTGACTATCACTGTTTGCTGTGCAGACACATGGATTTGGGCCAGTGTCTGTGGGAGTTTGCGCATTCTCCCCGTGCTTGCGTGGGTTTTCTCTGGGTGCTCCGGTTTCCTCCCACACCCCAAAGCTGTGCTGTTAGGCTGATTGGCAGTAATAAATTGTCCCTAAATTAGTTTCCCTCAATGTGGATGGCCATAAAACAATAGATAAGGGCATGGGTGGAGGGGGGAACTGGTAGTATTAAAATGGTGGCGCGGGCTCGTTGGGCCGAAGGGCCTGTTTCCCGGGCTGTTTTTGTTTTTTGTTCTTTGTTCAAAGTTGCACTTACCAAAACTTCCGATATTGGGACAGAATCAACAGCAGGTCAGCTGAATTGCACCTGGCATCAGACCAGTAAGGTTGTTGGGCAGAGAGAAAGGAAGAAAGGTCTTACCTAACATTAAAATCGGCACCTCAAGGAGTGCAGGCTGCAGAAAGGTTAAGGCATGGAGGCAGAATGAGACAGAGGAACTTCTTGCATCAGATTAAATCCAAGGCAGGCTGCTACAATTGACATATTACAATTTATATTATAATATAAACTAAACCATTTATATTAGGGGAAGTTCCTGAGGGGTAGTTGCTGATCCCGGTATCAGTGTAAAATGGTGGGACCATTGGCACTATTAACTCATTTGAGGAAGAATTTGAGATTCGGAAGTTCTAATCAGAAAGATTTCACCATAACCACTTAGCTAACAAGAATTCCAGTGATATTTTAATTCCTGCTTTCCTTAGCATGACTGGTAGAAAAATGTTTAATCTACTGTGAAGACTGGTGAAAACCAGTAGCAAAACATGTCAAGGATTAATTAAGATATTGGAGGACAATTATTCATCCAAGCCATTAAAAATTGCAGAACGATTTAGGGTCCAAGGCAGAAATCAACTAAAAGGAGAGAATATAGCACAATTTGTTGTAACCCTAAAATGTGGGACATTGGAAATTTGGTGACTGTCTGGATGATACAATTAGAGACTGATTGGTTTGTGGGCTTAGAAATGGAGCTATGCGGCAGAGATTGCTAACCGAATTGAAGTCTTAAAACAGCCTTAGAAATAAACATTTCAATGGAGTTTGCTGCTAAGAAAGTTTCTTAGCTCAGAGCAGGTGCAAAGATTCATAAAATGGCCATGGCCCAGAGAACATCTACCCAATAACAGGCGTGCAATTGCTGTGCAAAAACGTACAAACACAGGCTGATTGCTGGAGCAAAGACAGCTAATGCAAAATTCTGACAAAATTGGCCACTTAACATGAGTTTGCTGGAAGAAGTCAGTTTTTCTAGAAAACAATGTGCAAAGATAGAAGCAGGACACGCCTCCATGCATACAATGAACATCGTGCTGCCACACAAAATGTGAAAGAACAGACCACTGGTATGGTAAAACAACATTCCCACTGGCTGCACTATTCAGGAGGAAGTCTGTAGCATTCAGCAGAGTGAGTATCAAATTTTGCAGTTGTACTGAACCACCTGATCATCATGAATGGCCAGCAGTTGCCAGTTGTTATATGAGCAGCAGCTGAGAAACAGGAGGAGGTGGAGTAGGACCACAAGGAGGAGGGAAAAAGGGGGAAGGCAACATAGACAATCCCTTTCTGGCTTGGTTGTTCATGAATAAATCATGTGACTCTGATACGAGTAAACATAAATGTGGTTCTCAATTCACCAATGGCCCCATACCTTCCCCTCCCTCTTTTCCTGATTGTCACATTGTCCACTCAGTCACATTGATCATCCAATTCAACGACCTTGAAATAGAACCCATGAAGGATGTTAACTGCCTCAATCAGGGAGCTCATTTTCTAACAGATCAACTTCATGGACCTCATTAAAATCATTACATCCCTCCCTGTCTGGGTCTGAGGTCATTCGCCTTTTGAGCCCCTTGTGGCGTTTCAACACCGGGTCTGGTTGCTCCATCCTTGCGTCGAGTGTAGCTGAGGTGTAGCAGACTGAAGCTTGCCTCTTTCATCTTCAGCATGAAGACCTGAGTTCACTGTCTTCATTGGACGGCAAGGGAATCGATGAAGCCATATTCGTCATATCCATTTTGGGGTCCAAGGTTCTAATGACTTGAGATGGAGAACGGGAGCCAGTGGGTCCCAAAACTTCTTCTGAGGCTCCTGGTGTGATGGATATAGATTGTTTCAGCATGGCTTGGGGCATAATGGCTTTTAAATGGTCTCAGTATTTTCATAGGTTGGGTCTCTCACGAGTAGGAAACCAGTTCTTGAGTCAATTGTGCCCTGTTAACCATGTGGTTTATTGGTAGGGGGATTGAATTTAGGAGTCGCAGTGTAATGTTGCAACTGTACACTACTCTAGTGCGGCCGCACTTGGAGTACTGTGTGCAGTTCTGGTCCCCGCATTACAAGAAGGATGTGGAGGCGTTGGAGAGGGTGCAGAGGAGGTTTACTAGGATGTTGCCTGGTATGGTGGGGAGGTCCTATGAGGAGAGACTGAGGGATCTAGGGTTGTTTTCGTTGGAAAGAAGGCGGCTAAGAGGGGATCTTATTGAAACATATAAGATGATTAGAGGTTTAGATAGGGTGGATAGTGATAGCCTTTTTCCTCGGATGGAGAAAGCTAGCACGAGGGGGCATGGCTTTAAATTAAGGGGGGGTAGCTACAGGACGGATGTCAGGGGTAGGTTCTTTACCCAGCGGGTGGTGAGGGATTGGAATGCCCTGCCTGCTGCAGTTGTAAATGCGTCTAGTTTGGGGGCGTTTAAGAGATCTCTGGATAGGTTTATGGACGAAAAGGGATTGGTATAGGCTAGTGGGTCATTGTTTTTGTAACTGGTCGGCGCAACATCGTGGGCCGAAGGGCCTGTTCTGCGCTGTAATGTTCTATGTTCTATGTTCTATGTTCTATGTGAGGCCATTCCCATAATTCTTTAATAACATCCTATCACCCGCCTTTAAGTATCTCTCCCGGTTGATGTCAGCTACAGCCTGTGCTTCCGGATGTCTGTCCACCCTCCTCCCGAGTTTCAGGAAGATCAGGCTCAACCTGGAGTCATCTGTCCCTGAATACCTCGGCTGGGGCTATTCTGGTCATCCTGTAAATGAAGAGGAATCTGAACAGTTTGGTGACAACAGTGGCTATGGGCTGTTTCTTTAAATCTGCTTATAACGTTTGGACTGCTCTTTCCACCAGGCTGTTAGATGATGGATGATATGGAACCGCCCTGATGTGTTGAATTCCATTCAACTTCAAAAAAATAAACTATTCCTGCCCATTGTTGGAAACCAGGATCTCTGGGATCCCACATTTCATGAAAGAGACACAAAGTTTGTCCACTGTAATTCTTGTGTTTGAAGAATTCACCTTGTGTACATCCATCCATTTTGAGTGAGCACCTACCATTACAAGGAGTATTGAACCCATGAACAGATCGGCATAGTCAATATGAAGCTGAGTTCAAGGCTTTCCTGGCCATTCCCACCAGCAGCTGGTGGTGATGAGGGATTCTGCCCTTACTGACCCATGAGGGTCTGTATTCATTCTTAATCATCAGACATAGCTCCGTTCGAGCAATTTTATTTTTGTCACTCCTGGGTGGCCATGGTGTAGGTTGGCCAGAATGGGACGGTGACCCTGGTTCGGGTGACAACCCTGGAGCCTACAGTCAGCTGCTCTCTCTGACTCGAGTATGAATGGAGTGCAGGTTGTAAAAACTTTTTTGTTTCCCTGTCAGTGCTGGCTGCTCTAATTTGTGAGGACTGAATCTTTTTGCATCTGCAGCCAAATATTATTTGTTGCCAATGGGAAGAGTTTCCAAAAAGTTCATTGCCATCACTGTCTTGAGGGTATCACCACTGGGGTGTCTGCTAACAGTAACCAACTCAAGGCATCTGCATTGGCTACTCACCCTCCTAGTGTTCCAAATGATAATTGTAGGTGGCCAGTAATAAAGCCAACCGCTGGATTCAGACTAATGCTATGGGTGGCACCGCCTTGTCCTTTAGCAGTCTTAGTAGTCACATAGAGTCATAGAGCAATACAGTACAGAAATAGGCCCTTTGGCCCAACAGAGCCATGCTGACCATGATGGCCTCCCAGCTACTCCCAATTGCCCAGATTTGGCCCAAAGCCCTCTAATCCTTTCTCAACCATGTACTTATCAAAACGTTTTTTACATGGTGCTGTTGAACCTGCCTCAATACTTGCTCTGGCAGCTCATTCCATATATGCCCCATCCTCTGCGTGAAGACTTTGCTCTCAGGTCTCTTTAAAATCTTTCTCCTCTCACCTTAAAGCTACACCCTCTAGCTTTCAATTCTCCTTCTCTGGGAAAAAGACATGTATCTCATGAATTTTCACATTAGGGATTGGATATAACGTTTTTACTAAATTTTCCAGTGCTGTTTGGTAAATAATAGATAATGTAATTTTGCAGAAAAACTATCCTATTGCTTGTGTTGAATAAACTTGATGTGGAGATGTCATTGTTGGACTGGGGTAAGCACAGTAAGAAGGATTACTAGGTTAAACACTAGGTTAAAGTCCAACAGGTTTATTTGGTAGCACAAGCCACAGGCTTTCGGAGCACTACCCCTTTGTCAGGTGAGTGGGAGTTGTGTTCACAAACAAGGCACATAAAGACGCAAACTCAATTTACAAGACAATGGTTGGAATGCGAGTCTTTACAGGTAATCAAGCCTTAAACAATGTGAGTGGGGAGAAGATTAAGCACAGATTAAGGAGATGTGTATTGTCTCCAGCCAGGACAGTTGGTGAGATTTTGCAAGCACAGGCAAGTTGTGGGGGTTACAGATAGTGTGACATGAACCCAAGATCCCAGTTGAGGCCGTCCGCAGGCGTGCAGAACTTGGCTATCAGTTTCTGCTCAGCGATTCTGCATTTTCATGTGTCGTGAAGGCCGCCTTGGAGAACGCTTACCCGAAGATCAGAGGCTGAATGCCCGTAACTGCTGAAGTGTTCCCACAGGAAGAGAACACTCCTGCCTGGTGATTGTCAAGCAGTGTTCATTCATCCATTATTGTAATGTCTGCATGGTCTCCCCAATGTACCATGCCTCGGGACATCCTTTCCTGCAATGTATCAGTTGGCCGAGTTGCAAGAGTATGCCCACAGCAAACTACCCAGCCTTCAGGAGAACAGTGACCACCACACCACACAACCCTGCCACAACAATCTCTGCAAGACCACTGCAAGAAAGGATATGCCAAGGCTTGGTACATGGGGAGACCATGCAGACGCTACAATAACAGATGAATGAATACTACTTGACAATCGCCAGGCAGGAGTGTTCTCTTTCTGTTGGGTAACACTCCAGCAGTCACGGGCATTCAGCCTCTGATCTTCGGGTAAGCATTCTCCAAGGCAGCCTTCACAACACAGGACAACGCAGAATCGCTGAGCAGAAACTGATAGTCAAGTTCCGCACGTATGAGGACAGCCTCAACAGGGATTTTGGATTCATGTCACACTATCTGTAACCCCCACGACTTGTCTGGGCTTGCAAAATCTTACTAACTGTCCTGGCTGGAGACAATACACATCTCTTTAACCTGTGCTTAGCCTTCTCCCAACTCACATTGTTTAAGACTTGATTACCTGTAAAGACTCGCATTCCAACCATTATCTTGTAAACTGAGTTTGTGTCTATACATGCCCTGTTTGTGAACAGATCTCCCACTCAGCTGATGAAGGAGCAGTGATCCAAAAGCTTGTGGCTTGTGCTACCAAATAAACCTGAATACACTTCTCAAAATTGGGAAGCCTAGGACTGTTGTTGTAAAGTAAGGCTCTCAGTGCAGTGTAATTAGGGTGGTTGATGTGCTTTTGAATTATCAACTACTGAAGAGTTTTATAGGTGGCAAGAGAAATGGACTTTGATCTGCCTGTCATCCTGTCTTGTAGCCTCCATAGGTGAAGTAGGGTCTGGCAAGGAATCCTGTTACTTATCTGACACAAGCATTCAGAACAGCTTGACAATGTTGCAAATGTCACCAGCTACAGCCTGACTCCCAAGGCAAAAGGTTGATAACTGCAGTAACTTTCAGAGTCACAGCCTAGGATGAATGTGACATGATGCTGGACTATAGCTGGTGCTGCAGAGATGGCATGGCTCTTTACATAATTACACAGGATATACAACACACAAATGGATCATCTGGCCCAACAAGTCCCTATTGGTATTTATGCTCTACTTGAGCCTCCTCCCACCTTTCCGCATCTAAATCTACCAATATAAATGTTATTTCCTTTTCCCTCAAAAATTTGTCTAGCTTCCCTTTAAATACGTTCATATTATTCATTTTGATCACTCCTTGTGGTAGGGAGTACTTACCACTCTTTGGGTGAAGAAGTTTCTTCTGAATATCCTACTATCTTATATTGATGACTATAGATATACTTTTCCCCACAAGAGGAAACATTCTCCCTGTATCCGTTCTATCAAACCTTTCATAATTTTAAAGATCTTTATTAGGTTTTCCATTAGGCTTCCTTTATCAAGAGAGAAGAAAACATAACTGGCAATCATTTCCTGATATGTGTACCCATACATTTCTGGTATCATTTTTGTAATTTTTTTTGCATCTCTCTGGTTGGTGTACTTTGGAAGTATTAAATGTCCATCTAACAGGCATTAGGAGCCTGTAAATTAAATCATGGCCCTAACCACCCTTGCCAATTGTGTGCTTGACATTAATTTCAGTCACATCTCCTTTTCAGCATCCAATGCACCTGCACTTGTTGAAGGACTTAAATGCCATTTTCTCAACAAACCTTCCAGAGCTAGTTGGTTGTCTTAATGATCTCATTAATCATGGATCAAAACTGTTGTGACAGCACCATTTTTTGTGTTATCTAAAAGAATCTTCAGCTATTTTCAAGTGAAACATTGGTTCATTCAGTTTGTCTGCAAATGCGCTGCTTTTCTGTTTTGGCTGTCTTTTATTACATTTAACTTTCCAAAAATTATATGTCTGAGTCCAGACTTGGATTCTGACCAGGGGCATCTGGCAAAAACCAGATTCCCTTCTTCTGTGTCTGGTGTCTTTTCTGTGCAGCTGCAGGTTTATGGACTCTAGTCTGCTGTTCTACCTCTAACCACATGATATCTCAGTCATTGCTTTAGGAACTATTTGAAAATTACTCAGCTTTGCAAGAGCTCTGCAACTCAGAGTCACACTTTTTGTGTGCTGTGTTAATTCAGCACTGTTTCTCAATCGCTATGCTCTATTTTATTGCCTGCATTTAAAAAAAGGAATTAAAACTGATATGCATGGTTAATCCTTCTAACAGTTCAGTACTAGCAGTAAATTATTTGTAAAAACATTACACATTTTCCAGATGGGCAGCATAAACCCCAGATTTTTTCTAATTATATTGTCTGCTCCACAGCAGGGCTTTGGGGTACATGTAGCTCCAGACCAGTGAAGTTGAAGTATGCAGGTAGTTGCTGTTTTCTCAGTTCTGTTATAACCATAATATTGAGCAGAGGTTCCATTGAAAAATTTTAAAAATGTTTCTTGTTTCTCTTAAAGATGCAAATGGGGAAGAACAAGCAAATGACCTACTAGATAGCGAATTTCTCCAGACTATAATATGTGATGAATATCTCTCTGCAGGTATGTGATGATCTTCTGTAGTTACCTACTATGTATGAACATGATGCGGAACCTTCATTAATTGAGCTTGAAAAGGCCATTGATTCCCCAGCACCTGGTAAGCATGAAACACCAGTTGAGATAGTCAAGTATGGACCGCCCCACCTACTACCATAACTATATCACCTCCTCATCCTCCTCAGAGAGGAGACTATCCCATAGGATATGTGTGACACAATTATCACCATGTAATGCAAGAAGAAAAGATGCAAAGCGTAATGGAGAATCTTGCTCCTCACTACAAAGAAAGCATTTGCCAGGTCATTCTAACAAGTCCCGATTGAATAGCCAACATAATATACCCAGAAGCACAATATGGCTTCAGAGCAGGCAGACATGATCATCCCCCTACATCAGCTTCAAGGGAAGTACAGAGAAAAGTAAAAACAAAAAACTCTACCTTGCTTTTATGGATCTCACAAAATCATTTGACATTGTGAGGAAAGCCTCTACCAAATACAAGAGAAAATCAGTTGTCCTCCCAAGCTTTGTAGTCTTATTCCGTTCTTCCATGATAACATGCGTAGCGCCATTCAGTTCAACAGCTCCATCCTTGACAGTTTTGAGATCAAGAATGGGGCAAAACAGGGCCACATTTTGGCCCTACTCTGTTTTGTATCTTTTTCTGTTTCCTCTGACGTATGATTTCCTACTGGCATGAAAGGAATGTGCCTCCAAACATGATCAGATGAGTAACTCCTCAATTCAACAAGGCTGAAAGACAAGGCAAATGTACTGTCTGATCAAAGAACTTCAGCGTGTTGATGATGCTACATTAATTTCCTAAACAGAAGACCAGCTTCAAGGGCTCATGGATTGCGGGTCCCCTGCCTGTGTCATGCTCCCTTTCCTCATCAGTGCCAAGAACACTGTAATTGTTGTTATGTGTTGTAAATCAATTCATCTATGTGTATGTCGCATGGTGACATCATCAGAGGCATTTGGGAGATTTTTCCCTCTCTTACATTTTGGACTGTAAGCAAGGAACCAGCAGGGCACCCAAAGCTCTGATTCAAGGGTAATGTTAAAAGAGACATGAAAGACCTTAATATCAATTAAAACAAGTGGGGAATTCTAGCTGACAATCAATGCAAATTATGACCCCAGATGTGGGCCATCATGACTAATGTGATTTCAGAAGTTCCAAAACATACTTGTGGCAAGGAAGAATTTCATGTGACAGGTTTTGCCTTTCCAGAATTGGACTTATTCAGCCATCAGAAGAAGTGCCGCAGATCATCTCATTTGACCTCATCAAAGTTCTGTGGCTGCAGTCCCATCATTGTTTGCAGATAGAAATATGCCAAATCTGAAGCCATTCTCAGCAGCTTACAGTTCTATAAGCACTCTCCAGTACTCCACCTCACTGGCCAATTGTTACGTGTGAACCTAGACAGTAGCATCAAGGTTTTATTGGACTGTGATGACCATCACCTGGAAATATAATTATTTTCTCACCCAACATTCACATATTGCTGAGCAGAAGTCATTGGATGGTGACCTGAGCTGATGTTCCAATGTAATGCCTTCATGTTGTCGCAAATGAGGTCAGGTAATTTAGCACAAACTTGAAATTCAACTCATTTCTTTTGATCTGTATAAGCATCACTCCAGTCAGCAATTTATTCATGGGGACATGAAGGAAACATTGAAATTGTCTCTAAATAGGTAAGAATTATGGTTTGAATAGTTTTTCCATTTTGCTTTGCTATATTGCCAGCTGTTTAGATTACTCCAAATTCTTGGTGGTGATGACTATAGGACTTTAGCTTTCCTTTACTTCTTACATTTGTGTAATTCAATATGTTCCATTTATTGATGAGCTAGTCTCTCAAATCTCCAAACATATTCAAGCATAACACTAAATAGGAGGTCTTGTGGCTCATAAGAACGTAAGAACATAAGAAATAGGAGCAGGAGTAGGCGACCTAGCCCTTCGAGCCTGCCCCGCCATTCAATAAGATCATGGCTGATCTGTCGCGGCTCAGTTCCACATTCCCGCCCTCTCCCCATAACCCTTAATCCCCTCTCTTATCAAAAACCCATCAACCTGCGTCTTAAAAATATTTAGCGAGGTAGCCTCCACCACTTCAACGGGCAGAGAACTCCAGAGATTCACCACCCTTTGAGTGAAGAAATTCCTCCTCAACTCTGTTCTAAACCACCCCCCCTTTATCTTGAGGCTGTGCCCCCTAGTCCTATTATCCTTTCTGAGCGGGAAGAGTCTCTCCACCTCTATCCTATCCATCCCATTCATCATCTTATACGTCTCAATGAGATCTCCCCTCATTCTTCTAAACTCACGACTACAAGCCTAGTTTATTCAGCCTCTCCTCATAGCTCAACCCCCTCAACTCCAGCATCAGCCTAGTAAACCTCCTCTGCACTCCCTCCAAGGCCAAAATATCCTTGCGTAAGTACGGCGCCCAAAACTGCACACTGTACTCCAGCTGCGGCCTCACCAATGCCCTATACAGCCGCAGCAAGACCTCCCTACTTTTATATTCAATCCCCCTCGCTATGAAGGCCAGCATCCCATTCGCCTTCCTGATCACCTGCTGCACCCGCAAGCTGGGTTTTTGCGACTCATGCACAAGGACCCCAAGGTCCCTCTGCACCGTCGCCTGCTGCAGTTTTTCTCCACGTAAGTAATAATCCTTCCTACCATTATTCCTACCAAAGTGGACCACCTCGCACTTGCCAACATTAAATTCCATTTGCCATTCCCTGGCCCATTCGCCCAGCCTATCTAGATCCTTCTGTAGACTCTCCACACCCTCCGCACAATTTGCCTTTCCTCCAATCTTGGTGTCATCAGCAAATTTCGACACCCTACACTCGGTTCCCTCCTCCAGATCATCTATATAAATGATAAATAGCTGAGGCCCCAGCACCGACCCCTGAGGCACTCCACTAGTCACCATCCGCCAATCCGAATAGCACCCATTGACCCCCACTCTCTGCCTCCTATTTGACAACCAATCCTCTATCCACGCTAGCACCCTACCCCCAACTCCCTGTCCCCTGACCTTCTGCAATAACCTCCTGTGAGGTACCTTGTCAAACGCCTTCTGAAAATCCAGAAAGACCACATCCACCGGCTCTCCTCTATCCACCGCCCTAGACACATCCTCGTAGAACTCCAATTCTGGTTCAAGTCCTACTCCAAGACTTGTTGGTCATGGAAAGGCATTCAGGATGCAGTTGAAGAAGTTGATAAACTGCCGCCAATATTTCCAACATTTTCAGACTATTCACCAAAGGGAAAGAAAGTGCCTATGAAGATAATGAACAATTTTAAGTCCCTTGAGAATGAAGAAATTTGAATCATAGAATGATACAGCACAGAAGGAGACTATTCTGATCATACTTACATCAGCATTTTGAAAGAGTTGTCCCGTGCCCTGTAAATTTTTCTATTTCAAGTAATTATCTAATTCCCTTTTGGATTACTTCTGAATTTACTTCCCCACCCTCTGATTTTAAGCATTGCACTGCAGATGATAACAACTCTGTATGTTTTCATCCTTACCTTGCCTTTTTTGTGCCAAAAAACATAAACCTGTTTCCTCTTGTTATCAAGTCTTCTGAAATGAAAACATTTTCTTCTCCTTCACTCTATCAAATTCTTAATGATTTGAACACCTTTATTAACCCTCTCTTTTAACTATCTCTGCTTTAAGAGAAACAATACAGATTCTGCAGCCCACATAACTGTAGTCCTTCATCCCCAGTTGCATTCTAAAAATTATTTACTGCAACCTTTTTAAGGCTGAGGTGTTCATCCTAAAGTGCAGTACCTAGAATTTAACACAATACTACAGCTGGGGATCTAATCAGCAATTCATAATGGTTTAATTTAACTTCCTTGCTTGTGTACTCCAATTCTCCACCTATAAAGCCAATTTTTAAGTATGCCATTTTAAACAGCCTTCATTTCAAAGATAAAAGCAAATTACTGCGGACGTTGGAATTTGAATCCAAAAGAGAAAATGCTGCAAAATCTCAGCATGTCTGGCAGCATCTGTAAGGAGAGAAAAGAGCTGATGTTTCGAATCGAAATGACCCTTTGTCAAAGCTAAAAGTCATAGAAACTGGGAGATATTTATACTGTAGGTTGAGGGTACGAAAGATGAGTCAAAGGGCCCAATTTTACCAAATATTCACACGCAAAATCATGGTAAATTCGGGCATCAGGCCTGTAACGCGATCTGCACCAGAATCTGAGCAGATCTCACCTTTACTGACATCCGATTCGGGCGCAGATCCGGTCTGCGCCCCAATCGGGCGGCCCGACGATTTAAATGCATTAGCATGCATTTAAATTGACTTAATGAACCGCGTGCCAAACTCTGCCACCAAATCACACTTTACTGGCTTCTATGATAGTCCTCATCAGTTTTCGTTCTTGCTGGTGGCCTGCACTGTTCCGGGTCTGTTCCGGATCCGCGCTGTTATCAACCTGCAGAATAAAAATCTGAGGCCGGTTCCTATTCTGCAGGGGAACCTCCGAAGCCCCTCCTCCTTGAACACCCTTCGCAGAACTCGCGCTAACTACCCCGGCAGACCTGCCCCCCTCTTGATCCGACCCCCGTGGGAGGCAAGCCCCCCCAGCAGACCCCGACCCCAGATCAGACCCCCCGGGAGGCAGGCCCGCCTTGGCAGAGCATACACCCCCCCCTCCGGTCAGACCCACCAGGGAGGCTGCCCCCCCTACCACACGAATGGACCCGCCGGGGAGGCAGCCCCCCACCGCAACCCGCGATCGGACCCCGCCCCGCTCCCCCCCGCCCCCCCCAGAGGCAGCCCCACCCCCCAGTCAGATCCCCCCGGGAAGCAGACACGGTCCCCACCCCCCCATGATCGGAACCCCCTGGGAGGCAGGCTCCCCTTGGCAGGGCACACCCCCAACCTACCTCGATTGCTACTCTCTCTCCATCATCCTTCTGACTTGCGCTCATTGGACAGCCATTGGGGGGGGCTCCGATTGCAGGGGAGGGGACTGCCTCCTGGGGAGGGTCTGATTGTGGGGGACTGCCACCCGCGGGGCTCTGATCGGGGCGGGGGGGTGTTCTGCCAGGGTGGCCTGCCTCCCGGGGGGATCTGATCAGGGGTGCTGCCTTCCGGGGGACCCTGCCTCCTGGGGGGGTCTTATTGGGGGGGTGGGCTGCCTGTTAGGAGGTCTGATCACAAGTCATTCCCCGCCCCCCGCCGGTCTCTCTGCTGTTTGTGTCTTTCATGATGTGGGGATGCCGGTGTTGGACTGGGGTAAACTCAATAAGAAGCCTCACAACACCAAGTTAAAGTCTAACAGGTTTATTTATAATAAACTTGTTGGACTTTAATCTAGTATTGTGAGACTTCTTACTTTCTCCTTCGCACCCGGGCACGCTGTTTCAGATTTTTTTTGAACTACGCATGTGCAATTCAGAGCTCCGATCGTCCCGGCAGTGCTTAGCCCCGCCCACAATGTGGACAGGATCGGAGCCGGCAAAAACTGTATGGGCGCGCTGGAACGAGGATTCCAGGCTCGGATCCGTTTTACACCTGGATCCAGCCCTTAGCCTCCGATTGGTAAAATCGGGCCCATAGCCACAAAATCATGGGTTATTTGTTGGGATTTTCCAGCATTTTCTCTTTTGGCTTCATTTCAAAGATTTGTATACATCCACCTCCAGATCTCTCCATTTCTGCATTTCTTTTAAGATTGCATCAATTCTCACTTAGCACTTTGCTGTGTTAAGTTGCATTTCTTATGTGTCTGCACATTTCATAGTCTATATCCTGCTGAAATCTGTATACCCAGGTCAAAGTCATTAATGTCCATCAAAAAAATACTGCCCCCCTAGAAGTCACCACATATACTTCCCTCCTGTCTAGAAAACAACTGTTCATCATTACTTTTTGTCTTCTATGATAGTCCTCGTCAGTTTTCGTTCTTGCTGGTGGCCTGCACTGTGGCCTTCGCCTTTCACATTATCCTTAATAAAAAAAATCTATTCAATGCTTTTTCATGAAGACACTTCCCCTCTAACAACCCCAGCAGTTATAATTCATTGACGAAAGCTCATCAAATAAAGGAATTTAAATGTGTCACTGAAGAACATAATTTGTAATTAAGCCCTTTATTCTATTTGCCAAATTTTAGAGGTGCACTGTGAAGACTGAAAATTTCCACTTGCTGCCAGATGTCCAACTAGGTTCTATTGAAAATCTTACTTGAGCAAATGTTGGAATACTTAGAGCCTCTTAGAATCCCTTGCTGCCACTGATCTTTGAATCAGAACTGCAAGATTTGCACTTGATCTTAAAGTTGAATGAAGGTACTCAGTTAACTGCCATCTACTAGAGAGAATAAAGTTATTTTTAAAAATTCATTTCACAAGTAAGGAGCCTCATCTGTGGATCATGCATATTGAGAAATCAAAGGAAGACCTGTTAGCATGAACTCTGAAAACATCCCCTCTGTCTGAAGAATGAAAGCACTTCAGAAAGAAAGGCAACATTTTTAAAACTAAATAAATGATTTTGAAGTCAAATTGAGAAGCTCCAGACACAAACATTGTTCTTTTGGCTTTCAATACAGTTATAAATCTACAATGATAACCTTACTGATTTTTTGCAGTATAAAAACACTGCGCTAATTTCCAAAAAAGTAATGATCAGATAAACTTTGCTACAAAAACAACTGGAGAATTGGAAACTACTTAAGTAACCTAAAACTAGAGTTATGAACTGAGGCATTCAACTGCCCTTTCCCATCATTAATCAGCTTCAATCAAAAGTCTAAACAGAGCCTCAAGCAAATGTTCCCACATTTAGTCTGTGCTGCAGGAATGCCTGATGAATGGAATCTAATGTATTTATATTAATGTAATGGCAGTGATATTGTACAAAACTAACATCTGTTTCCCATGTGTCAGCATATCACAGATAACTTAAAGAGCATGACAAAATGCTGCAAAGTGCCCTCACTCACACAGGCACTCAAAAATGCATTGCCCAGATGGTACATTGTGCAACATTGTCCTGTGCCTTACTATGTTGTTCATTGTACAGTATTGATTGTACCTTATGGAATTAAACATACTGTATTGTGCAATATGAAATATTACTTGACACATGTTCCTTGCATATGGTTTACTGTTGCATGGTGTATTTTACTGTATTGCTTGGAATGGATTATGCATGATTCATGGCATATTGTTCCATTGTGCAAAGAAGCCTGCAATGCCATAACATACAATATCGAAAGGCTGGTATGAAAGCATAGTAGTTAGCGCTACTGCCTCACAGCGCTAGGGACCTATGCTCAAGTCCTGCCTTGGGTGAATGTGTGGAGTTTGGAGTTCTCACCATGTCTGCGCAAGTTTCCTCCAGGTGCCCTGGTTTCCTCCCACAGTCAAAAGATGTGCAGGTTAGGTGCATTAGCCAGGGGACCATCAGCAGGGGCCATCAATAGGGTCATTAGTGCAAGGTTACAGGGATGGGAGAGGGTGAGCCTGGGTAAAATGTTCTCTGGGAGAATCAGTGCAGACTTGATGGGTGAATGACTACCTTCTGCACTATAGAGATTCTATGAAAATATTTCCTTTAAATATAAATGTAAGTTAGTCATTGATAAATCCAATAAGGAATTCTGGAGAAACGTATTTATCTGGAAAACAGTTAGAAAATGGAGTTTGCTTATCAAATAGGATTAAACTTTTAGCTTCAGATAGGGGCAGACATGGAGGTGAACAAGAATTTTGTGCCTCCAGCTAACATGCCAGTTTCCCAGTTCTATCCCACCTATTTTACTTAATTAAGACAGAGAGGATACACAAAAATATTTCCCAATATATCAAGGCTAATTTTTTAAGATAGCTAGTCAACCCACTATTGCAGATAGTGCCAAGGTTAATGCCAAGACCATAATTCCACCATTATTTACACATACTGCACAATAATCTGAGTAAGCGCTATCCCATTTTCCATCCGCCTCTTCCTTATGCATTCAGCAATCTCACTTTCCAAGCCTTGCAGTCTCCTACCCCCTCACCAAAGTCTCTCATTTTTTTGAAGTCTCTCACCTCCAAAAAGTCTGTCTGTCTTTCTCTCTCCCTTATTCCTTGGACTCTCTCTCTCTGTCTCATACACTCCATGGAGTGAGTCTTGCTCTCTCTCTCTTTCATGCACACCCTTCTTGGAATCTTTTTCTCTCTCCATGGCCCATGGAGTCGCACTTGCTCTTTCTCTCTCACACACTCCCACATGCCCTTCTTGGAGTATCTCTTTTTCTCTTATCCCTTGGAGTTACTTTACCTCTCACTCACTTGGAATCTCTCTCATGCTTTCATCCTGTGGAATCTATATCTCCCTCACTCCTTCGCATTCCAACTCATGCACTTGGACCCTGCCTGCCTATCTCCTAAAGACCAGGATGCCACCACCGCTGGATCACCTGATGCTACTAGTTGTGGTTCTGGGTAACCAGGACCAAGAAATTGTGGCTGGCTTTGGAGCTAGCCAACTTAATGCAGGCAGTGGGAGGTTAGGGATCTGCAGTTGAGGTGAGGGGCTCTGGGGGCATCTGACTGCTATTCTTGCCCTGTAACAATGGTTCTGGGTGCAGTGTGTGTCTTTGAGGTGAAGATAGCTAAGTTTTGGTTACTGGCTCCATGGCTGAGTTCCCTGTGGACAGGATCTGAGCTACTGTTTTTATGTGCCACCAATAACAGTGGCCACAATCTTCCTCTAAGAGAACAAAGTGCTGCTGCCAGCAGGTAACCCATGGTACTTTATGATGGCACTGGCAGTGCTTCCCAGGCACTATTCAACTCATATTAATGACTTGTCTCTCCACCTACATGAATCATGCTGCTCCCAACTTCCCAGATGAGTGATTCTTTGACAAGTGGGTGCACCATATAAATGCTCCCCACAGCATAGCCTGTCACTGCAGGCAAAAAGATGGTGACAAGTAAGTCAGCCCCAAGGTTCCTGGACTCGGACCTGGACTGTATGCTAAATGCTGTGGAGAGGAGATGGACCACATTCTTTCCTTTTGTGGGCTGAAGATCTACACTGAGCATCTTGAATCCAGCTTGGAAGATTGCGGAAGGCTGTAAGCACCAGCAGCCTGACAAGAGGGACCTGCCAAGTGTCACAAGAAGATGAATGACCTCCTTATAAATGTAAGAGTGAGCATCCATTGTCTGTCCCCAGCATCCCTCCTGACCGTTTCCCCTGGCATCGTTTTATTAGCTTCCTCACATGATACCTTAGAGCGACCCACGACCCTAACAACTAAATCCATTTCAGAGGGTCACCCCTCAGCAATCCCCTCACAACCCCTCCATTGCAAGATGTGGTGTCCACACATGCCACCTGATCTTAACAACTCTCTCTCATACCTCCATGTGAGTGTCTCACAATGTCCTCTGAATCACTCCACAGAATAAGATTGCCCATAACAAGAGAAAGTGGCAGAAGATGGATGGGGTAGTGCCCGAAATTAGAATCCTTACCCTCTTTGAGGATTGGATAATGGACATCATGGGGGAGCCTTATGAGCAAACATGGCAGACAGCAAAGCCAAAGATTTATCCCAAATGAGTTTCTCCTCTTCCACTCCCTTTTCCTAGCCAATGCTGATCAGGATCTCCATCAGATTAGACCAGCCCAACTGGGCTCACTACCCCCCGAACAGCCTCTCCGGGCACACTGGAGCACTGCACCAGGAAGGACATTGATTTATCGTCACTGCTTTCATCAGCACCATTTGCTATCACAGAGACAATCACCTCAATGTGACATGATAGTAGACAGGTTTTTGGGTCACTATCTGGTGTGAACCACACAGCTGCTGAAGAAAGCAGGAAAGTGCAGTAATCGAACAGCTGCTGGATCTCAGGAGGCAGTGTCTCCACTCCAGGAAAAGGTCACTCCATCACTTGTTGAAACGCAAATACAGAACTAAACTTCACAGGAGGGGATATCAGTGGCTTTCCAGCAGAAGTAGGGCCAAGTACAGGACACAGGAAGCCTACTTTCATAGGAGACATTACCAGCATTGCATGGCGTGCAGGCCGACACTGCATGGATGGTGTCCACAGCAGAAAGCCTGGGCGAGTTCTCCAATCTAAGTCTGATGACGTCAAAGAGTTGCTTATTCTGCAATGTCCATGGCTGAGACGCAAGACCACAGGGCCCAAACACATCAGATCATTTTCCAAGCACCGGTAAATATTGCTGAGGTACTTGAAGGCTTGCCTAGTCGCACAAGACCATGAATGGGAGCTTCAAGAGCATGTCCCAGTCACAGATGGAGATGTCCTGGTCACAGAGGACCATGGCTGAGGTCTTCACCACCATGATTCAGACATTGCAAGGCTCCAGGACTGGTAGTGTTTTTTTCAGCTACTCCATCATGCCTTGCAGTAGCCCAAGGGCTAGCAAGCATCCAGGAGAGGAAGAAGCACTGGAGCCCATCACGGGGCCTTCTACCAAGGACACCTCAACGGTCTGCAGCTCTTCTGAATCCCTCCTTCTGACACCAGCATATCTCCTGGGCAGCAGGCAGAATAGGGCCACTTGTTACACCTGAAAGTCAGCCTGGACTCTCCAGGTTCAGGTCCTCAGGACCACCAAAGGCATCATAGGTAGAGAGTACAGAATGCAGCAGGCTGCCTCCAGCTCTGATGTGCTTTCTGGGGACACACCTAGAAGGGGAGAGTGGCCATGGAATGTGAAGAAGGTAGAGGACACACAGATGTAGATAGAGAGAAAATAGCACTGATTGTAAAAATTCACTATTAAACACATTTCCTCGTTCAGACCAACATGTCTCTCTTGCTTAATGCTTGTCCACAGGGGTGGGAGGGCATTCATCTTCCCTTTTAATCTTTGAAATTCCCAAGACGCTCCACAACCTCACTCACAGGTCTCAACTCATGAGACTGCCAGTCTCAGTCATCCTTGCATGGCAGCTTTATGTTCGTGAGAATATACTTTGTGACGTTTCCCCTCCTCTACGCTCCCTTACAATGACCCACAGGAAAATGACCCCATCCTACAACCAAGAGGTCAATGAACTAACATCAGAAAGGCATTACCCTGTGAACATATTGCACATCAATAACCTTGCTTGATTGATGTGAGTGAGCCTCTCTAGCTCTGCTGATTGGAGTGAATGCCTCTATTTTGGATGAATATACATCATTATCTATATTGTGTAAGTGTCATTATGGATATGTACTTCAATCCTTGCTTTCTATGTCTTTGTCCTTGCTATGTATATGTCATTATCCTTGCATGTAAATATGTCAGTAAGTGTGCAGGTTTTGAGGTCAACACCACTTACAAGCTTCCATGGAAAGACAGAGCACAATAGCCATATAGTGGGTTTCAGACCATGATTCCCATAAAATGGAGAGCCAGTACTTCCCAGACTTCCTTGCAGTAGACTTTGGCTCTCACATTCTCTTCCTAAAATCAACTTATTTCCCAAGAGTTCAAGGAGGCCGAGTGTCACATCTGTGCACTGTCATTTCAAATCTCCAGCAAAGTCCTTGCTCAAGTCACAAGGGTTCCATGCTGTACATAACAGACATACCCTCACTGCCCAGGAATGAGGGATCTAATGTGAAAACACAGAATTTCCCCATATTTCTGCCACTCTGAGTCAGAGTCATTAATGTTGGACAGGAACAGAGAACTTCCATTTGAATGCCAAAAGAAATAAGGTACTGGGAAAAGGCTGCTAGAATAAACAGGTGCCAAACCAAATGTTTGCCAGTTTGCTCTCAAGAACAGGTGATATTGATGGAAAACAGCACTCTACTCATAATCTGGTCCCAGCAGAAACTTTGGAGCTGCAGAGGAAACAAGTTTAAGCTACATCTGTCAAAATTTGGCAATTTTTACAACACCTGTATTAAGTTTATTTGAATACATTTAAATAATTGTCCCAAGTTTTGACTTCAAATCACACATTAATGGTAGATTCCCAGACAGTGAGTATTACATTTCTTTTGCACAAAGTCTGTGGTCTGACACTTCTGTTCAATGACTAGTGATTTGAGGTCAAAGAACATACTATGTGTGGCTCATATCTTGTTTTCTATATATTGGCCCAGATCTTCTGGTCTCTGGATTGTCAGTGACCAGATGTAGCCCTCAAGAAGTGCTTTGGGACACATCAGAGGTACGAATGCACTGACTCTGTGGATATTGACCAGGAAGTTTGAACATCTGATGTCCTAGCCTGCTCCCTGAGATCTTTCAAAAAAAGTCTCTGATTCTGAGTTAGAGTTGAACAGTTCCAATTTATTTATCTGATGGTTACCCAGGACCTATTAGACTGAAAAATATCAGTCAAACTCCTGGGTAACAAAACAACTGCATACCTGACTCCCCTCCAGACTATCTCCCTTGACTCTTCTCTTGACTCCTTGAGCGCTTCCTTTCCCATCAGCCGCAATCCAAACTGATTAGCCCTAACTATCCAACTAATCTCATGTGATAACACCAACCACCAGGTACATGATACATAGTCTTGTAGCTCGGCCACCATTGTCTACCTGATAGTCTGCAGGAAAGAATGTCCCGAGGCGTGATGCATTGAGGAGATCATGAAGATGCTACGACAACACTTGACAATCACCAGGCAGGAGTATTCTCTTCCTGTTGGGGAATACTTCAGCAGTCACGGGCATTCAGCCTCTGATCTTCGGGTAAGCGTTCTCCTAGGTGGCCTTCACAACATAGACAACTTAGAATTGCTGAGCAGAAACTGATAGCCAAGTTCCGCAAGCACGAGGACAGCCTCAACAGGGACCTTTGGTTCGTGTCACACTATCATAACCTCCATGACTTGCCTGGGCTTGCAAAATCTCACTAACTGTCCTGGCTGGAGACAATACACATCTCTTTAACTTGTGCTTAACCCTGTCTCCACTCACATTGTCTGTACCTTTAAGACTTGATTATCTGTAATGACTCAATTCCAACCATTATTTTGTAAATTGAGTTTTGTGTCTTTATATGCCCTGCTTGTGAACAGAATTGCCACTTACCTGATGGAGCAGCACTCTGACAGCTTGTGGCTTGTGCTGCCAAATAAAGTTATTGGACTTTAACCTGATGTTGTGAGACTTCTTACTGTGCTAATCCCAATCCAACGCTAGCATCTCCACATCATTATCGCTAGGGTGCCAGGCTGGCACTGCCCAATTGGCAACTCCCACCCCCGACCTCTTGGGTGGCCTCAATGGCATTTGTCTCCACCAGCGGGATGATCATTGTTAGATTGTAACCAGTGACACCTTTGTATCGGATGTAATGTGACCAATGGTAACAAGAATCAGCTGACTCAGTAAACCATGAAACCAATTACGGATTGATGTGATATCATGTCACTATAAATAAGAACCTCTTGGCAATTGTGGGGAACTTGTATTGGCCCAGAGCAAGACCCCAAGTTTGGAGTAATGAAGTTTCTTTATTAAACCCTTTCTTTGAATTATGAGTTGGAGTATGTTTTGTTATATTTTTATTGTCTGCATTTGAAGATTTCCTTCTGAAGAAACAATCATGTTTGGTTCCTGTTGATAGAGACCAGCTTTAATCCTTGCTGATGGGAACCTCTCCTGACATTTGTGAGCCCCGAAAATACCGTCCGGGCTGGCTCCTTATGTGGAAATTTTCATTTCCATTAAGTAATCAGCCTTGCGCTGATTTCTGGTGCGAGGCTGATTATGCCGAAAAAAAGGTCCTTGGGGGTCTTATGGTCGGCTGGATGTTGGCTGTGAATCCTGCTACAGGCCTCCTGTGATATCTCCCAGCCCACTGTGCTACTCGAGCAGCACAGCAGGCTGGGAGAATTGCCACCTTAATCTTTATTGTGCTGTTAATGACACTTTTCTCTATTTCGCTTTGATTGGATGTAGACTACTTAGGCAGTAATTGGCTGATTTGTCCTGCTTTGGACAGGACTTACCCGGACTTACCATTAGGTCCAGACTCTTCTATTGTGGGGCTGGCTATAATCCTAGCAGTGACCACTACTCCCATCATCCCAAGGAAGGGATGACTTGCTTTAAAGGAATGAACACTGTTTCTACTGTCAAATTGATATGGGACACGCCAGAATTGAAGAGAGCTCACCACTGACTTCTTAGCCAAGGGGGGAGGGGGGGTTATGATGGACCTGGGGTGCCAGAGCCATGCCATCCTGTAATGTCCAACCCTATGTTTCTAAAGTAATAGTTGAAACCTCTGGATTATTAATACAGTAACAAAACAACAATTCTACTATTCACTATGCCCTCACCATTACCTTAGAGTCCCCAAGGATGTATACTTGGCTCCCTGATCATTTTCATCTGCATGCTGCACATTGATTGGTGAAATCACCTGAAGACAGTTTCCATATATATGCTGACAACATCCAGCTCTACCTTACTATTAAAGAGGTCATTCTATGGATGAAACATAGTACAGTGTATTTAGCTACACCCATATTGATATAATGACTTATAGAGATATGGAGAGGATGTTAAGAAGTTGCAAGATATCGAGAAAGCAAATAAAGATGTCATCTAAAGATGAACATTTCTGTTTCTTTCAACTTTCTGTCACCATTTTGCCATTAACTACAGTTGCATGTAATTGTCTCCGTGATTTTTGAGTATCTTCTAGTTGTTTGGACTAAAATTGTTCAATGCTGATATTCCTTCCTAGTTTTCATGGCATTGATGATGTGCAGAATTTCCTTCAAAAGGCAACATTGACACTTTGCACCAATAGCATGCATTCCCTAATATTGAGAGGTGATGGCACATTGTCGCTTTAAATGAAGTCTTCATGTATTTTAGCCATAGTAGACCTTATGGAGTCTTGAAGAATACTGGAAGCATCTCTATCTCTGGGCCAGAAGACCCAGGTACAAGTCCTATTTCAAAACTTGATGACCATGGAAGGTGTGTTCAGAACTTGGCCAAACAGGCTGAGTATCAACCTATAATTCTTTCCAATATGTCTAATGAGAGGCAGTAAGAGCAAAAGAACATAAGAAATAGGAGCAGGAGCAGGCCATCTGGCCCCCCGAGCCTGCCCCGCCACCCAACAAAGATCATGGCTGATCTGTCGTGGCTCAGTTCCACATTCCCGCCCTCTCCCCATAACCCTTAATCCCCTCTCTTATCAAAAACCCATCAACCCGCGTCTTAAAAATATTTAGCGAGGTAGCCTCCACCACTTCAACGGGCAGAGAATTCCAGAGATTCACCACCCTTTGAGTGAAGAAGTTCTTCCTCAACTCCGTTCTAAACCGCGCCCCCTTTATCTTGAGGCTGTGCCCCCTAGTCCTACTGCCCTTTCTGAGCGGGAAGAGTCTCTCCACCTCTATCCTATCCATCCCATTCATCATCTTATACGTCTCAATGAGATCTCCCCTCATTCTTCTAAACTCTAACGAGTACAAGCCTAGTTTATTCAGCCTCTCCTCACAGCTCAACTCCCTCAATTCCGGCATCAACCAAGTAAACCTCCTCTGCACTCCCTCCAAGGCCAAAATATCCTTGCGTAAGTACGGCACCCAAAACTGCACACAGTACTCCAGCTGCGGCCTCACCAATGCCCTATACAGCCGCAGCAAGACCTCCCTACTTTTATATTCAATCCCCCTTGCTATGAAGGCCAGCATCCCATTAGCCTTCCTGATCACCTGCTGCACCTGCAAGCTGGGTTTTTGCGACTCATGCACAAGGACCCCAAGGTCCCTCTGCACCGTCACCTGCTGCAGTTTTTCTCCACGTAAGTAATAATCCTTCCTACCATTATTCCTACCAAAGTGGACCACCTCGCACTTGACAGCATTAAATTCCATTTGCCAGTTCCTGGCCCATTTGCCCAGCCTATCTAGATCCTTCTGCAGACTCTCCACACCCTCCGCGCAATTTGCCGTTCCACCAATCTTGGTGTCATCAGCAAATTTTGACACCATACACTCGGTTCCCTCCTCCAGATCATCTATATGAATGGTAAATAGCTGAGGCCCCAGCACCGACCCCTGAGGCACTCCACTAGTCACCAACCGCCAATCCGAATAGCACCCATTGACCCCCACTCTCTGCCTCCTATTTGACAACCAGTCCTCTATCCACGCTAACACCCTACCCCCAACTCCATGTCCCCTGACCTTCTGCAATAACCTCTTGTGAGGTACCTTGTCAAACGCCTTCTGAAAATCAAGAAAGACCACATCCACCGGCTCTCCTCTATCCACCGCCCTAGACACATCCTCATAGAACTCCAGTAAATTTGTCAGACACGACTTCCCTTTAATGAAACCGTGCTGCGTCTGCTCTATCAAGCAATTCCCCTCAAGATGCCTCGCTATTTCCTCCTTGATGACGGATTCTGACATTTTACCTACAACAGACATTAAACTAACCGGCCTATAATTCCCCGCATTTTGCCTGGCACCCTTCTTAAACAACGGCGTAACATTAGCCGTTTTCCAATCTTCCGGCACTTCCCTGGAATCCAGCGACGTCTGGAAAATAACCACCAAGGCATCTACTATCACCTCCGCCATTTCTTTCAGAACCCTCGGATGCATTCCATCCGGTCCTGGGGACTTGTCCACAATCAGCCCCTCCAGTCTGTCGAGCACCGCCTCTCTAGTAACAGTAATGTCATTGAGATCCTCCAGTCCTACCACCTTTCCATCGCTAACACCCGGCAAATTATTCATGTCCTCCTCCGTGAAGACCGAAACAAAAAAGTTATTCAAGACCTCAGCCATATCCCCATCCCCTACCACTAAGTCCCCCTTCTCATTCTCTAAGGGTCCAACGTTCACCCTAGCCAGCCTCTTCCTTTTTATATACTTATAAAAACTCTTGCTATCCTTTTTTATATTAAGCGCTAGCCCAGCTTCATAGTTTATCCTACCCTTCTTTATCAATTTCTTTGTCAATCTTTGTTGACATCTGAACCTCTCCCAATCCTCTTCTCGCCCACTACTCTTAGCTACTCTAAACGCCTCCACTTTTAATTTAACACTTTCCTTCACCTCCTTCGTTATCCACGGCTTATTACCTCTCCTCCTACGGTCCTTTTTGACCATCGGAATAAATTTCTGCTGAGCACCAAGAAAGATCTCCTTAAAAATCCTCCACTGCTCCTCAGCAGACCTACCTTCCAACGCGCTCCCCCAGTCCACATCCGCCAATTCCTCTCTCATCCTACTGTACTCCCCTCTGTTCAAACAAAGGACACGCGTCCGGGAACCCACTTTGTCCTCCTCCATCTGCACCAGAAACTCCACCATACAATGATCACTCTCCCCAAGAGGATCCTTCACCGCAAGGTCCCTGATTCTACCTGCCTCATTACATAACACCAGATCCAAGATAGCTCGCTCCCTCGTCGGCTCCAACACACACTGTTCAAGGAAACTATCCCGGCAGCATTCCAAGAACTCCTCCTCGAGCCCACCGCGTCCAACATGGGTCGACCAATCAATATGCAGATTGAAATCCCCCATAACTACGGCCGTCCCATTCCTGCACGCCGCACTTATTTGCGCATTAACAGCCCGCCCCACCTCCAGATCATTATTCAGGGGCCTATAGACGACACCCACCAGCGTCTTCCTCCCTTTGCTGTTCCTAATCTCTACCCATAACGATTCCACTTTCTGCTCCTTGGCTCCTATATCATCCCTTGCTACCACCCTGATGCTATCCTTAATCAGCAGAGCTACGCCCCCCCCCTTTTCCCTCCCGCCTGTCCTTCCTAAACACTTGATACCCCTGGACATTCAGCTCCCAGTCCTTGTCACCTTGCAGCCACGTCTCTGTAATGGCCACCAGATCATATCCATTTGTGTTGATCTGCGCCACCAGCTCATCCACTTTATTCCGAATGCTTCGTGCATTCAGATAAAGTGCCTTCATCCCAGCCTTCCCCTGGAGCCTATTCATACTCATGCTCCCTACTCCCTTTATTATTGGGACATCCTCGGCCTCTACCCTTACCTGTACCCTCTCCTTAACTTTAGGCCTCGTAATGTCACCTACCGTTGCACCCTCCCCCCCCAATTAGTTTAAAGCCCTGTCTACAGTCCTCTTTACACGATTCGCCAGGACTCTGGTCCCAGCACGGTTCAGACCAACCCCATCCCGCCCGAACAGGTCCCACCTACCCCAATACTGATGCCAATGCCCCATAAATTCAAACCCATTCCTCCCACACCAACCCCTGAGCCACCCATTCACTTCCTTAATCCTGTCAACCCTACGCCCGTCTGCACTCGGTTCAGGCAGTAGCCCAGAGATAACCACCTTGCCGGTTCTACTTTTTAATTCCATTCCCAGCTTTTCATACTCCCTCCCCAGGTCCTCAGTTTGCATTTTGCGTATGTCGTTGGCACCCACATGTACCACAACGACCGGATTCTCACCCTCCCACTCCAGGTTCCTCTGCAGCCCAGATGCGACATCCCGGACCCGAGCACCAGGCAGACAACACACCCTTCTGTGGACTTTGTCATTGTGACAAAGGACAGTGTCAATACTCTTCACCCCACTATCCCCAACTACTACTACGTTCCTTTTCACCTTCTCTTTGCCTATGTCCTGCTGCATCACTGTACCGTGCGCAGTTTGTTCACCGACCTCACCTCCCTCGTCCTCGTCCACATTGGAAGCAAGAACCTCAAACCTGTTATGCAGATTGAGATGCTGAGGCCTCTGCTCCCCACCCCCCTTCCTCCTCTATCCACCCCCCTTCCTCATTCCCCCCTTCCTCACTTGCACCCCATTGACAATGGCACCCTCTCTCCCCCTGATGAGCCTCAGTGTCTGTAGTTCAGAGGCCAGCTCGTCTACCTTGAGCTGGAGCTCCTCCAGCAACCTGCACTTACTGCAGACGTGGTCACTGGGGAGGACCCAGGGATCCACCAGTTCCCACATCATACAGAAACCACACATCACATGCCCCTCCATTAATCACTGCAGTAGTATTGAAAATTTCCACACGAACTTACCTGGCCCTTTTTCTCCCCAGCCCTTTTGATCTTAAGCCCTAATTGCTCACTCTGCTTCCCTCTCACTCTGCTGCCCGCTCCGATGCTGCCCACTGTCTACACCAGGCCTCCTTTTAAACCTGGCGCTGATTTAAAGCTTGCTCCCGCTCAACTCCCTTCTAACCACTCCCTCAGAATTCTTAAAGCGGTAAATACAAAAAGCCCACAAAAATGCTTTTAAATGATTTAAACAGTTCTACAAGGTTAGTTCTTACTACAAAGTGCTTTAAACTTAAAAAGAGTTTCTTAGTCAGTCATATTACATAAAGCAATCAGAACCCACTGTAGTACTTTATGAAGCATAATCATGGACCAATCCAATCGAAGTCCGTAGTCACTAATGCCCCTTTCAGGCACGGGAGCCGAATGAGGAGGAATTCTTATGGAAGACAGTTGAGTGGTTTTGAGCATAATTGATTCTTGACACCCACTCCTTCCATAATAACATACACTATGTAATTTCAATATATTTTGGCACATTCAAAGACCTAAGCACATGAAACCCCAAATCCATCTTCCCCTGTACAGTCTTTAAAACTGTCATTGAGTCAAAGTGCACTCCCTCACATTTTTCTGCTATAAATTCCATTTGCAACGTGTCTATGAATTCTGCTCATCTGTGTATATTCTGTTGTGGTTGATAGGTCTCATTCCCACCGTCTGCGCCATCTCCAAGTTCAGTATTATTGACAAATTATGAAATTTTACTCCACTTCAATATCAAACTTACAAAATATGTTTACATATATATATAGTAAAAACAGTGGCTGCAGCACTGAACCTTGAGGAACACTCCAACTTACAGTCTGAAAAAAAACAACCATTTTCCAAGACTCACTGTCTTCTGCCCGTAAGCTTTTATTTTATACAGTTGCAAGCTGACTCTATTCCATTATCCTCAATTTTCGTCACCACTTTTTGTGTAATATGTTATTGAAAGCTTTCTTAAAAATCAATAAAGACAAAATCCATTGCTTTCCCTTCATCAACCTTCTCTGTTACTTCATCAAAAAAATTAATGAGATTAATTAAGCATGATGCCCTCACCTTTTACAAATCCATGTTCCTCTCCATAATTAATTCAAAACTCTCAAGTGCCTATTGATTTATTTTGTCTGCCTACTGTTCCTAAATCTTTACCCATCACTGATGTAAAGTTACTGGGAATGTCCCTGTAACTTTTCTTGTAAAAGGGTGTCCCATTAGCCATTCTCCAATTCTCTGGCATCTCCCCCATCTCTAAGGAAAATTGGAAGATTTGGAAAGCCCTTCCATTACATTTATTCCAATTTCCTTTAGCAGCCACAAATTTAAGCCATCTGGACCAAGCCACTAATACATATAAGCAAAGCCAACATCTCCAATACATCCAGTCTATCAATTTTCACCTCATCCATTACCTCTACAATTTCTGCTTCTTCTGGTATTTTGTCAGCATTCCCTTCCTCAGTAAATACTGATACAAAATTCTAATTTAGTATTCTTGTCTTCCCCTGCCTCTCTGGGTATACCACCTTCATTGTCTCCAATAGGCCCCACCCCACCTCTTACTACCCACCTGCTAGCCCAACTCTTCCAATTGCTGGATCATTGGAGGCCAGATGTATGACAGTTAATGCATACTAGAAGCCTGTAGGAGTCTTGATGCATGGACATTTGTGGGAATTGCTCAAGAAATGTAAGCTTCTGATGGGAAATTCATTATTGGCTGGGACCCTACATGAATGTCTCTGAGCTAACTTTGAGCTAGAGTTGGAGACTTGTATGAGTGACTTATTTTAATTGTTACCCAGGAACTAAAAGATATTTTAAAACCAGGTCTAACAGTTGAGTAACATCAACTCCAATCAAGCTCCTTCAGCTACTGGGCTACCCACTCGAACACCTGGCTAACCCCTAGCTCAATATCCCCTTCAATCCTACCCAACTAAACCCCATACCTGACTACCCTTTGACCGAAACAACTACCTTCCCTGACAACTCAAATACCCTCGACCAGAATGAACTCCCTGTCATGACCCACTACCCCCATTCACCAAAGTACATCCCTACCAGACATGTCTACCACATTATCATCCAACTATCCCCGATTTGATCTAACTCCAACCATCCAGTCTCACCCCAACCACCAACTTCCCGGATACTCCCCATAACATGACCTGATTACTTTCCTAACAGCCCAATTACTTCACACACAAGCCAACAACATCCCAAGCACGCAAATAGAACCCTGTATCAGACCCAGTGACTCTGACCCCATACGACTAACCCTTGACCACCAAACTACCTCCTTTGATGACCCATAAACCAACTATCCTAAACAAAACTTGACTACACCCTGGACTAACATGACAACAGCACCAACCACCCAACTAGCCCTCCAACCAGACCCTACTACGCTCGATCTAACCCAACTAGCCTGCTACCACCTGACCACTTCACTTTTTGGATATCCACTCAGTCACTCACATCAATCTATCCATGCCATTACCCACTTATTCATTGACCTTGCCCACCTACCCATGTACTCACACATTCAGTCATTAATCCGTATCCAAAAATTGTACTTTTAAATACTTACCAGAATACAACAGCTCGTGCCGTAAAAAAGGGGACATGTCTTCTCTTCCCTGACTGTACTGTAATCTGCTGGGCTTACTTGGGAGGCAATGCACTGCCTGTATCCTTCAGCCAGGATTGGAAGATGCTGGAAGAAATGGACATTAGCATCTAGTGAAGAAATTCTGTGTGGGATGTGACAATGTGTACAGTATTTTCACCAATCAGAAGATTCAGGCCACTGTTTGTATACCAGTGAAGATTTTAAAGTTCCCTTTTATGATAACTACTAGTCAATTCTCATTTTTTCTCTTTGGCAATCTTAGTTTTCTCTTCAGTTCCTCTTTCAATTTAATGTATTCTTGCTTGAAGAATTCACCCCTTTTTCTCTTGTACATCTTCACATCCATACTGCCTTTTTTTACTCTTTGAGGAATAGTGAGGAAGTGGCGGAAGGATTTCCGAGCTGATTATCAGCCCATTGAGCCACATTGATTCACCTAACCTGTATCATACATACACTTTTTTGCTTTAATGATGTTCCATACCTCCCTCATCGCCCGAAGAGCCCTGCACTAGGTCCAACTATCTTTTGCTGCTTCACCAATGACTTTGCTTCCATCATAAAGTAATGTGTGAGGATGTTCGCTGACAATTGCACAATGTAACCAAGGGGCTGATAGGTTATCAGGGATAATTGGGATGCAGATTTGAGGTTACTATCAGATCAGTTATGCTCTTATTAAGTGGCAGAGCAGACTCAAGGATTATTTGTATGCCTGTATGTTGCACCTGCCTGTGAAGAGTTGCCCCTTGATCAGTCTGTGACCAGTCAATCCCTCCTTCAGCCTGTGAACAGTCACCCCTCCATCAATCTGTAAACATTCATCCTTCTGTCAGTCACCGAACTGTGGGCAAAAAAGAAATCCTTTTCCATGATTTCAGGGCAATGAATGGCAATGCTTTCCATCATGTTTTGCAGCAAAATGACCTGGACTGGGAGAGCAACTGTTGTGCAGTTATTTTTCTAAAAAAAGTCTTGGCAAACTGAGATTTAAAAAAAACACCATCAAGGAAAACAACCACTAGTGTTTTAGTTATGAAGACCAGGTCTTGAATTAAGGTAAGGTGTTCCAGCAAAATATAAATACTTTTTCCTGAAACTTTGGCTATAAGGGGTTTTCACATAATGTAAAATTACTGGAAAAAGTAAAAAAAAGGACAACTTTCTAGGAGGATGCAAACCATGATTTAAATACAGACCGCACAATATAATTGGATATTACAATTTCAAAGAAGCTTCCGACGTCAGTATGACTTCTCAACATTGTAAACTAACATTCCCTGAATGAAAAAGAATGCAAATGATAAAACACACCATGACCTGTACTGCAGCTGAAGGCAGAAGATCCCATTAATTGTTGGAAGGTGATCTCTGTGATGAAAAGGTGCAAATTGTAAGTATATATATATTGTGTATTTTTAAATGTTTCAGGAGAATGTTTTAAAGTTCCTCTTTTTTCTACAGGTAGTATGGTAGGAATACAGATCAGATGCTGGGAGCAGGATAATTACTCATTTCAACCTTGCAAGTGGTTATGTTAAGTAGAGTTAATGATTTGTATTCACTTAAGTTCCCCAGGGATTTCAGAGTAGAATGATTGACACGGTCGTGCGATGTTGCGGTTTATGCGCAGTCTGGATCTATGTGAAAAAGAAAAAAAGTTTTTGCAGAAATGAGTTGGCGTTTGGCTTTTCTGGGTGAAGAATCTTTCAGACTTCTGAAAGCTGTATATCTGAAAACAGGGTACATTCATTATAGCAAGCATATTTGTAATTGCTACCCACATTTAAAAGGATTTTTAAGTATAAAGCATTGCAGGAATAGGGTCTGGGTGGGATTGTGGTCAGTGCAGGCTCAATGGGCTGAATGGCCTCTTTCTTCAATGTAGGGATTCTATGATACTAAGACTGTAAGAAGAATTTTGCTTATGTTGAACCAAAATCATGGTAGACATTAGAGTTGTTTCTATTCATGTTTAAAGATTGGTCAACTGTTAAGAGTTAAACTGTTTCATTTTGTTAGACTATACTTAAACTATCCATGTCCTGACTTTGTTATGAATACAGTTTGTTTTGATAAAAGATCACTAATTGGTCAGTAAAACTGTTCCTGGAGTGAAACATCTTTTCCTCACATTTATGCCAGATTAGAGAAATTGTTGGGGTCTAATCTGGCTTCATAATATATCTTGGGGTTTTGATCTGGGACCCTAACCTCTCAAAGAGCATGCTTGACTGATCATTGGGAGAATAATCTATAACCAGAAGAGCCAGACACTTCTATTGATTGTATGGCCACAGTTAGTGGCATATTTGAACTAGATATTGGTGAGGTATTTACCTGCAAAAGTAAAAGTAACATATTTGAGAATTCTAACGTTAGGTAAGAGTTGATTTGCTGTGAATGAAATAACAAAGTGCTTAGAGGTTGTGTTTTTAATTTCCTTCTTTTCTCAACCTGTTAAATCTGTAATCATTAAAGTTCCTGCAATCATTTTTGAACTGTACCCCTGTTCAATCTGCAGTAGTGATATAAATAAACTAACCCATTAAACATCACAAGTCAATTTGTTCTCTTGCAATTTGTGAGTCAAGGTCTTGAAGGAGTATGTTTTATAAAGGGTAGAAACTCTCACAGAATAGTCACCACTTCACCAGCCAATAACAAGCCATCCCTTCATCAGGTTGTGAACATTCATCCATCCGCCAACGTCCGAACAGTCAATCCATCTCCATCCTCAGAAGAAAACCCAAGGAGTAATTTGCTTGCCACTTGAAAGCCTGGGTGCTCCATGGTTCATTGACAACTCCCTTCACATTTTCCCCAGGCTATTCAAGTGAGGTGGAAGACTCATTTCCCTACGGACAGAAGAAGGAGGTCTCCCTGCCTAAACAAGTTAGCCCAGGTAGAGGAAGAAGAAATCCACCGCCATGGGCACCATTGCTCCCAATCATGGAGGCTACTGGTGCAGACTGTTAGACTGCAAAGTCAGGACATGGAGCAGAAGCAATATAAAAAGACAAGCTGTTCACAGACAGAGGAGAATGAAGGCTAGCAGTAAGAGGATTTTACATACCTAAAGTCTCTTGGAACCAGACCTGTAGCCTCAGAGCTGGATGAGGACAGTGCTACTGCAGCCCTAAATTTTTCCTCAGTGACTTCCAGATTAGAACAAGAGACATTACAAACATCAAACAGTTTGCTGCCCATTGCTGCATTAAAAAGGTCACAATTTCTGTACGTCAGCAGAGGGGACTTCATTGTGCTTCAAGAGAAGGCAAAGAAGCAAGAGAGGAATTTCAATGCTTCCTCATGGTGCAGGGTGCCTTCACCTATACACGTATGATTTTGTTGGAGCTCCATTTGAATGCTGAGATGTCTTACAACTGCATAGGACTCCACTCATTTAATGGGACACAGTTTTTATGCAAACTCACTGTGGTATTTGTATTTTTAAGGACAACTTAGCAAAGTAAGGGTCACTTCGCTTGGGTAACCAATTGGGACTCAGAATGGGGAATCACCCCAGGAGGAAGAGTTCTCTTAGGCAGAGGCATTCCAGAACTAGCAGCAGACATGCTGCTGCTCTTGTAGACCCTTGTAAATAAATCCTTTATTGTTCATTAACAAAGTCTCTGAAAGTGCATTATTACACAAACCATGGACAGTATGTTGGAAAAGTCTGTTAACCTGGGAGAAGTCATGATCCATTTATCCTGCACATGTCCTCGCTAAATATTTTTAAGAAGCGGGTTGATGGGTTTTTGATAAGAGAGGGGATTAAGGGTTATGGGGAGAGGGCGGGAAAGTGGAACTGAGCCACGACAGATCAGCCATGATCTTATTGAATGGCGGGGCAGGCTCGAAGGGCCAGATGGCCTACTCCTGCTCCTATTTCTTATTTCTTATGTCGATGTGATATTATTTTTTAAACCACCATGCTAACACACAAGGTTGCTGCACAATGACAAGCGTTATTTATAACCTCACTGGAAGATAATGTCCTTCCATAACCCTACATGTGGTCAACACGCATGCAACTTATGCCATGTTGTGGTGGGGAATTTCATTGAGCAAACTTCAGAAATCTGAAGCAATGGTTTCACTGCCTGGACTACTTTGGCAGATCCCTTTGATACTTGTCTGAGCAGGTATCTCAGTTCATTGTCATCTGTTATATCCTCCACAACTTGGTCAGCATGACGACGCAGTCCTTGTCACCATGAAATCAGCAAGCAGCTGAGGAGGAAGGGAAAGAGGAAGAAAAGGATGGAAGAAGGCAACCAGCATATCCATCTTCCAACTAGGTTCTCCATGAACACGTCGTCAGATTCCAATTCTCATAAATGAAACCATAGATATCCATTGTTCAATACTTTCTGAATTTACAATTCCTCAGTGACAGACCATCATTGTCCTAAAATAAAAGATACCACAAATCAACCATTCCAATTCAACTTTATCCAATAACAGATCAATGACCCACACAATATTCAACCAACCACCCTTTTTCATTCCTGGAATGCTTGTTTTGTGTATCCTCGTTAGTTCTACACAATTCTATCTCATGGATGAAGCATTGCTGGTAGAAGGCTAACTTTCAATGGGGAAAGCTACATGGCCTTGTAGGATGCACTTGAGCAATGCTGGACTTTGAAGGCCTGTCTTCAGATTGCACCAACCCAACTTTAGCAGCAGTAGCTTGATTGGGTAGTTGACAGATAACAGGCAAAACATTGGTGTTGTGATTGTGGTGGAGGATTTCACGACCTTAGTCTAAGATTCAAACTTTGTGCGGCTTCTGCTTATACTGCAATAAGCTGTGATATAGGTCATCATCCGCATTGTGGTTGTGTCTATAAATGCTGTCATGAAGTTGACCACCACTTGCCCTGTGGAAAGGATAGGCTCTAAGTTCTGCTCAAAGTGTTGTGCCAATTTGGAGCTAAATGCTTCCATGCTTCTTGACAGTGAATACTAGCTGTCCAGCAGTCTTGACAATGCACCAAGCATTTCTGTATACATGCCCATCAGTCCTTTACTGAAGGTTGACCCATCATAGTCCTCTTCTGCATCCCCTGCAGTTAATCTAATGTGAGGTGAGACACCATGATACCACTTCTAAAGTATGTGAAGTGCCATTTTATGAGCTGATGGCTGTGCAAGAGATCAAATAATGGTATGTGCTCTGCAAAAGCCTGCTCTCTAAACCTTCACCTTGAGCATTACTTGCTGTCCAAAAGCACTAATACACAAATGGCATAAGGGAGGAGTGAGGATGGGAAAAACAAGAGGGTGCATAGTTAGTTATATCATTTGCAGCTTGTATATCATCACAGATTGTGAATGAAGGTGAAGTGGTAGTTGAGAACATGCATATAAGGCAGAAACATACCATTATCCTTGATGTTTTTAGCCATGCAGCTGGCCATTACTTCAGTGACATTCACTTCATTTTTCTAGAGCACCTTCTCTTCTGTAGGGGAAACACATGCAGCCATTTCTACCTTTTTGCTGGTTTGTTAGGGACTAGATTAGAAAGTCCAAGGTATATAAAGAAGTCAGACTAGACCCTAACTATTTTGATTTTGGCATTAGTGTGAGGATAAGGTGTGATTCTATTGACCTACTAGTAAGCTTTCATTGAAATAAAACTTTATTTAACAGTACATTTTAACCGTCACAAAAATAATTAGCATAGCTGTTAACAAATTGAAATACTTAAACATGAAAACATATCATTCATAACTGCTGGATTATCTGTATTAGTTCCAATTTAACAATATTCTTCATTGGCCTAAACACCTCTTCAAAATTATTAGCAAACATGCTGATGTGCTGGTACACACGTTGCTAGTCTTCAAATCTCCAGAATATCTCTGGAGAGATATATCTGTTTTCTAGCAGGTCCCAAACTGCAGTCTCAAGAAAGAGAGAGAGAGCAGAGCTCCTGCTCCTTGTAGACCCAAGCAGAAAATACCTGCATGTCTCTGTGAGCACAGCTCCTCCCATAGCACATGACTCAGCATCTGTTAATGAACCTAATCAAACCCTACTTTGAAACCCAGGGAACAACCCAAAAATAATTAAAGCTGCATTAGCTCAGATTAAAACCAACACCCTGACATCTATGATCAAGTATTCTTCTACATTCTCAGCATTAAATTGCATGTTCCACTTGTCTGCCTCTTGTCCTTCTAAAGTCATTTGTAATCTGCTTTGTGATTTGCCACAAAATTTGCTTTTGCATTGCTAGCAAATTTTGTGATCATATTTCTTAAGCCAATATCCAGATGATTTATGAAGACAAAGAATAAAAATGAACCCACATTGATATCTGCGGCACACAACTTCCAAAGTTCTGTTCTGATCAGCATACATTAATCGAACCCTGTGCTCTGATTATTAAGCACTTCTATTCACACTGGTACCCTTTCAGTTGTATCATTTGCCTGAGTCTTTGTAATAGGCCTGTCAGAACAGTACCTTAACAAATACCCTTTGAAAGTCCACACATATCGCAACTAACTCTATCATGATGCACTCAGTAAGTCAATTCTTCAAAAACCTGTCAAACAACTTGATTTTAACAAATCCATTGTAAATATCCTTGATTAATCTGTGTGTTTCTGAATATTCACTAATTTTTATCACAAATTCTGTGTGTAATTAACTGTTCTAACACAACACTTCCAAATTTAAATCATGGAAGAGCTCTTAATTCATGACTGACTGGCAGCTCAGCTTATAAACACCATCATGCTTTTAGTTACTGCAGTTTTGTAATTAGGGTGAATTATACACAGATATCAGGAAATGCTTTTGAATTAAATCATTGTGGGGTACTGTGGATTTCATTGATTTGTAATCTACTTCAGGTGCAGCATTCATAGCAGCTGCATTGAATTTATTTTGCATGGCACTGAGCCATCCCAGAGAAGAAAGCAGGTTCTAATTTGGCCCACTTAGCAAAGTGGAATTGGAAAGAAAATGAAACACAAGTTTCACCGTGTGTTTAGCATTGGACATTATTACACAGGAAATGAATCTGTCAACAGATTATTTCTCTGTAGAACATCCCAGTTGAGACCAATTCCATTTTCCACCAATATCCTAACATATGTATTTTCCACGATCGCTGAGTATTTGTCCCTTCCCTTGCCATTCAAGGCTAAGGTAAACAATAATGCCCTACGATTGCTCTGGCTGAGATCAACTATTGGAAGACACAGTGGGCTGTGGGGGTCATATCTACTATGTTCTGTTTTGGTTGTCTCAGTACCACAGTTGATGGTGGATTTATATCCTATATCAGTAGGGAGTATTTTGATCCTGAAGCTGAGATAGAGGTGTTGAGGTAAATCTGGCAATCTTTAATTACAAACAATTGGAACAGTGTTCTGGACATTGCATAATCTGTAAATTTCGAGCAATAGTTGATTTTGCATTGGTGAAGGACAAATACACAAAGAAATCACTAGATAACCTTCTCAAATGAGTTCAGTTTGTAGCACTTTGTTTCTGAGTCAGAAGGTCTTGTACACATGGACCTGGAATTTTGTGGACTCAGGGAAACTCCATGCCTCATCCCAAGTGGTGCTTAGATATTTCACTCCCATTTATGGCAGATTGTGGGCTGGATTTTTTCACCCCCCTGTGTGGATTGAGTAGCATAGCAGTGTGGGAAATATGAGCGGGAGGTGAAAAATGTGAAATGCCCCCAGCGTCAGGTCTTCCGTGATTCTCCCAGGCCATTTTTCCAGTGCAATCTGTATTGCAATGTCAATGTAAGTTATTTTAACTTCATTAATATATCATTAGAGAGTTTGGCATAGCCCTTTCCCCCATCTTTGGCATGATGTCATGCTGATGTCACTCACAGATGGTCTATCAAACTCTGGGCCAAGTGCAGCAGTAGCAAAAGGGAGTGAGGAGGCAAGTCAAATTGAGCAGCAGCCACCAGAGTGAGGTGGGGGGCTTAGCCAAGTGCTGGCTGAGGTGGAGGGCTTGCATGGGTGCTGGGTTTGGGGGGGGGCCGTGACGATCTAGGGGTCTTGCAGGCCAGTGGTCGCCACTGGCTGCAGGCTCATGGTGCATGCATTCCCCTGGCTGTGCAGAGAACACCCCCAGATATGCTACATGAGGCCCACCACCAATCCCATGAATATCTATCTGATTACTCTGCTGGATGGGCACTGCGGCTGATTGCAGACCTTGCATCCCAGGCCTCACCAACAGTAACAGGCAGCAGGTCTGGCAGCTGCTGCCCTGTCTCATACCTGGAAGGCAATACAGAGGCTGCATCCCTCTCTATGCTTCATGGGTCCATAACAGGCAGATCCACACATGCACCTGCATGCTCTCCTTGTCTGCTGTGGCCAGGATGTCAATGGTAGGCAACCCAATGATTTAATGCATGACAGTGGCGATGGTATTGGGTGGTGCTGGATGAGGTGGAGGAGGAGGAGGGGAACTCGGAGAAGCAGGAAGAGAAGGAGGATAAGGGGGATGATAACGACGAGAACGATGACGACGTCCATTGCAAGGCCAGCCAGGGCCAGATGCTGCAGCAAGAATGTAGGAGGCTATCAGTCAGAGCCAGGATGTGGCAGTGCATCCTTCCTCAAGGAAGGAGGAGGTAGAGACCCAGGGTCTACAGGACCTGAAGGATGACGGAAGTAATATGCTTCCTCAGGCTCCAGCTAAGGAGACAGTATGGCACATCTGACGAGTCCTCGCAGACCTGGCACTTCAGAGGACTGGAGGATACTCAGTCCTAGCAGCCCTCAACTTCTGTGTCTTTGGGATCTTCCAGTGGAGATATCTGTGACATCTCACAGTCATCAATACACAATTGCATCCACAGGTCACAGCTGCCCTATTCGGGCTGCCAATTATATTCACTTTGATGTGGGCCAGGCCCAAGAGCAAGCCTGGGCTGCAGGCGTCGCCACCATTGCTGGCATGCTCCATGTACGAACTGGGGGTGGTGGGGGTGTTAGATGGCAGACATGTCTCCTTGTGATCCCTACATGGCCCAGGACTGCACTTCATCAATAGGAAGGAGTTCCATTCCCTGAACATGCTGATTGTCTGTGATTATGAGGCATCATCAGGGACAAGGGATACCTGCTGAGCTCATGGCTGAAGATCCTGTGCAGAGCCCACAGACCAAGGCAGGGACCCACTACAGGGAGACCCACATCGCTATCTGATCCAGTGTCGAGTGGAAATGTCCTTGAAGATGCAGTTTTACTGCCTGTACTGCTTTGGGGGGTGCCCTCCAGTATAGCCTCCTGAGGATCTCATGCTTCATCGTTGTCCCCCGTGCACTCCACAACCTGGCACAACAGCAGGAGACTTCCTGGAGGAAGAGGAGGAGGAGAAGCAGGAGCAGGAAGATAGTGAGCAGCACCAGCAGGATGTGGAGGAGGAGGCTTAGGAGGAGCAAGAGGATGTAGGACAAATGGTGCTGATGAGGATCCAACAGGGCAGGGCAGGAAGGGAAGTCCTCATCACAGCAAGGTTCACACACTAGTTGTCTTGCAGCCTGGCAATTGCTACCCTCCTGCATACCCCAGAAACCGTTACTACTCCCCCCACCCTCCCCCATCTCCCATACACCCCAACACCCTGATGGGTCTGAATGGCATTACACTAGGTGAAGGTCATGGGTTGACTGTGCTGGCAGGTTTTTGGTTCAGGCTGGAAGATGACAACAACTTTCTATGTGGCACAATATGATGCTGCCTTGATGCCACACAAGTCTGATTACTCCTTATTCTCTGACTGCACACTGGTACTTGGACCAATGTATGAATAACATTTGGGGGCATGAGCGTGCGGGTATTGGTTGGGGAAGGATGGCGGGAGGCAGTGGGGTTGACTCATGGTCAGTGGGTGCTCAGGATACCAGAGTAGCCTGTCACTTTTAGCCAGAAGTTTAATTTATTTATTTATTAGTCACAAGTAAGGCTTACATTAACACTGCAATGAAGTTACTGTGAAATTCCCTGAGTCGCCTCATTCCGGCACTTATTTGGATCAATGCATCAAAGCCTCAATGTCACCTGACTCTGCCAGTCCTGGAGGCCTAGCTATCTCTGCCCCATGGTGTGCAAGACCTCAGCAATGGCCCTCTGAGACTGTACCAAGCTTTGGAGCCCCTCCACACAGCATTCTGAGATCAGACCAAAGCTTGGAGCCTCTCAGCATTAGCCATGTGAGACTGGGCTAAGCTGTTGAGGCTCACGACAGGGTTTGCTGTATCCCTAGAATGTCTGTGAGTGCCCCAGCCATGGCAAGCTGGGTCTCTAGAATGCCTCAGACACCTGTGGCCATGGCCCAATGTGAGACAGAATGCTAGGGACACCTTTGGCAATGACCCACTGTGTCTCTGCCATGACCCGCTGTATTTCCAGAATGGCCTACATTCTGTCATCCATGGGGACCATTTCCTGACCCAGGCTTTCCACTGCGGATGCCACATTTGCAGTGCTGGATACCATGCTGTGCTGGCACCATCTTCTGCAACAGAAGTCTTTTGAAGTCTTCCAAACAGCCTTGCAGTTGCTGCAGTGTTGTTGACAGCCGCTCCATTTCTTGATTCCGTTGATGCATCTCCAACAGTCTTGGTATGACTGATCCCAAAGGCCTGGCATCTGGCTTGGGGCCACTGAATCCTTGAGCAGATCTCTGTGTACCTGAGACCTCAGCCTTCCCGTCTCCATCCGAGGTGCATCTACGTTGGTGTTGTGCACATTAGTAGGTGACCCAGAAACCTCGCCGCTAACATGACCCACCGTGGTGATGGTATCTGCACTGGTGGATCGTGTGGTGGATGCACGTCATAGAGTTATAGGACTACAGAGATTTACAGCATAGGAACAAGCCCTTTGGTCCAGCTTGTCTATGCCACCCAGTTTTTACCACTAAGCATTTATGCCACCCACATTTGGCCCATATCCCTCGATACCCATCCTACCCATGTAATTGTCTAAATGGTTTTTAAAAGACAAAATTGGACCCGCCTCTACTACTGCCTCTGGCAGCTAATTTCAGACACTCACCAACCTCTTTAAAGAAATTACCCCTCCGGAGTCTTTCATATCTCTCCCATCTCACCTTAAACCTATGCTGTCTAGTTTTAGACTCCCCTACCTTTGTGAAAAGATGTTATTTATCTACCTTATCCGTTCCCCTTATTATTTTATAGATCTCTATAAGATCGCCCCTAAGCCTCCTTCGCTCCAGGGAACAAAGTCCCACTTTATCCTACCTCCCTTTATAACTCAAGCCATCAAGTCCCAGTAGCATCCTAGTACATCTTTTCTGTACTCTTCCTCGTTTAATAATATCCTTTCTATAACAGGGTGACTAGAATTGCACACAGTATTCTAAGTGTGGCCTTGCCAATGTCTTGTACAACTTTAATAAGACATCCCAACTCCTGTATTCAATGTTTTGACCAATGAAACGAAGCCTCACCATTCTGTCCACCTGTGACTCCACTTTCAAGGAACCTGTACTCGTCAATCTCTTTGTTCTATAACTCTCCCAATGCCCTACCTGAGTAGGTCCTGCCCAGATTCGATCTACCAAAATTGATCACCTCACATTTATCTAAATTAAACTCCATCTGTCATTCATCAGCCCACTGGCCCAATTGATAAAGAGCCCGTTGCAATCCTAGATAACCTTCGTCACTGTCCACTATGCCAGCATTCTTGGTGTCATCTGCAAACTTACTAACCACACCTTCTAAATTCTCATCCAAATCATTAATAAAATAACAAATAACAGTGGATCCAGCACTGATCCTTGAGGCACACCACTAGTCACAGGCCTCCAGTTTGAAAAACAATCCTCTACATCAACACTCTGTATTCTGTCAATGCTGGCATCTCCACACTCTGTCATCAAACCATTGTATCTAATTAGCTACCTCACCCTGGATCCTGTGAGACTTAACCTTGTGCAACAATCCACCATGCAATAGCTTGTCAAAGGCCTTGCCAAAGTCCATGCAGATAATGTTGACTACACTGCTCTCATCTACCTTCTTGGTTACCCGTTCAAAAAACTCAATCAAATTTATGAGATATGATTTTCCACTCAAAGCCATGCTGACTGTCCCTAATCAGTCCTTGTTGTCCACATGCCTATAGATCCTGTCTCTCAGAATACCTCACAACTTACCCACTACAGAATTTAGGCTCACCAGTCTGTACCTCTCAAGTTTTTTCCTGCAGCTCTTCTTCAAACGCACAACACTTGCCACCTCTAACCCTTAGGCACCTCACCTGTAGCTATCAATGATTCAAATATTTCTGCCTGGGGCCTGCAATTTCCTCTCTTGCCTCCCACAAAGTCCTGGGATAAATTTCATCAGGTCCCAGGATTTATCTATCTTGATGTGCTTTAAGACTTCCAGCATCTCCTTCTCTGTAATATGTACACTGCTCAAAACATCACTATTTATTTCCCCAAGTTCCCTAATATCCTTGTCCTTCTCAACAGTAAGCATCAATGAGAAATATTTATTTAGGATCTCAACCATATCTTGTGGATCTGAATATAGATGACCTTGTTGATCTTTAAGAGGCCCTACTCTCTCCCGAGTTATTTTTTCACCCTTTTGTGGAAGCTCTTTGGATTCTCCTTTGCCTTATCTGTCAAAGCAATCTCATATTCCCTTTTTGTCCTCCTGATTTCTCTCTTAACTCTACTCCAACAACCTCTACACTCTTCAAGGGATCCTTTTGATCCCAGCTGTCTAGACATGTTATATGCCTCCTTCTTATATTGGACCATGGCCTCAATGTCCCGAATCATCCAGGGTTTCCTACTTCTACAGTCCTTCCCCTTCACTTTAAAAGGAATGAGCTTATCTCAAACTCTGGTTAACACACTTTTGAAAACCTCCCACTTCCCAGCCATTCCTCAGGCCTCGCTTTGAGGTGTTGTCATTGATGTCAACCAGCGTATCCTGGGGATGGGGCATCAGGGTAATTTCCTGTAACAAATGACACAAGGCTCAGTACAAGAGAGGGACAGGTGTCTGGGCAGAATGCCACTTACTTGGAATAAATCATTTGAACTAGCATTTTGCAGATGCTCACTTCCATGGTGAACACCAACCTGTCTGTCATTGACCATTGTTTCCTCACTGTCCCCACCAGCTCCATGGCATGCTCCTCAATGGCAATGATGGGATGCAGGTCAAGGACTCCACCTCCATGACATGCTCCCAGCAGTTATGGGCCTGCTAATCCTGCGGGGACATAAGGGGGGGAGGATTGAGAGCTTGATGGATGGAAGGGCATGGAATGTAATGGATGATCGGGTGGAGTTTATTGGGGTTGTGCCTCAGCAGGCTGTGGTTATGATTAGTGGTGCCAGAGGGTTTAGAGGAAGATATTGGGGAATCGGATGCTGGAAGGCTGTGAGCTATCAGGGGATAGCTCAACATTGCAGGCGCAATAAATGGGACGGATGTCAGGAGGGGATGGACACTCATCTTTTTTGTCTGAAGCAAGTTGTTTATCTTCTTCTGGCACTGATCGTTGGTCCTCCATGCCATAATGCGGGCACTGATGGTGCTGCCACAGCACCCGAGGCTACATTTGTAGTCCAACTCCTGGGTCATTGCCCATCCAAGAGGTATGTTATTGCCTATCTTGTCTATAGCATCCAGCAGATGGCCCAGCTCTGCATCAACATATCACTGATTCGTGGTGCACTCTTCCTTGGTGCCATCTCCAGGTGTGACTACCTGTGTGTCCATGGGATGATGGGGGCGGGAGGCGTAGGAGGCCTTCCATCGGGTGAAGGCCATGTCCATGGATGGGGAAGGAGAAACAGTAGATCTCCCAGTATGCTGAGAAATCAGGTCACCCATACACTGGTGCATCAAGTCCACATCTGGCCTCCCTGGCAAGTTTGGGCTCCACCCACTCCTACAAGCAAGAATTTTTTGATGGCCTTTCTATTACAGAGTGTCATAAATTCACAAAACTCAGCTGGCTGAACAAATGGACGATAGAACCCATTTCTTCTACCGCTGGTCTGTTTCCCATGGTGTGTGACTTAAATTTTTAAGATCAGATATAATGCTTCAAAGGTTGAATGAGGTTTGAAGAACTATCAACTTGCCATGTTATTTAAATGCCTTGCTCATTAAATTTTGAAGAGCTCTGATTCAGTGAGTATGGCCACATTAGGTTGTTGCTTGACTAGCCTCAAACAGCTCTCCCAATTTTGGTACAAGTCCTGTTGGTAGTAACGAGGTCGATGCAGGTCTACAAGGTTGGGTTTGCCATTATGATTTTATGGTGCCTCAGTCAATACTGTGTTTTGTCTGCTTTCATACCATTTGTTTCCTTTGTATATAACTGAGTGGCATGCTCGGCCATTTAAGAGTCAACCACATTGCTGTGGGTATGGAGCCACATGTAGGGCAGACCAGGTAAGGATGGCAGGTTTCCTTCACTAAAGAGCATTGGTGAACCAGATGGATTTTTATGACAGTGGACAATGTTTCATAGTCATCATTAAACTTTTTAATTCCAGCTGTTTTTTTTTATTGAGTTTAATTTCCTCAATCTGCTGGGAATTGAATACAAGTCGCCAGACCATCACCCTGGGTCTCTGAATTACTAGTCCAGTGACAATACTACTATGCCCTGACTTGCCCTGAATTATATTCATGCTTTGGTCCGATGCATTGAGGCTCTAAGGAGCATCTGAAGGAAGGACAAGAAATGCAAAAATGATCTTTAAATATTTATGAAATGCTGTATCCAATACTTATATAATTGTGGTTTCACCTTTCAAGGTTAAGTATTCTTCATCACAGGCCCACTAAAAGAGGATTAGGACTCTGGTATAATCCCTGTCTGGTGTGGAGATGCCAGTGTTGGACTCGGGTAAACACAGTAAGAAGTCTCACAATGCCAGATTAAAGTCTAACAAGTTTATTTGGTAGCAAATGCCACTAGCTTTCGGAGTGCTGCTCCTTCGTCAGGTGAATGGGAGTTCTGTTCACAAACAGGGCACATGTCTGAACAGTGCAGTCTAAGAGTGTTGATATATCAATTGCAAAGAAAAGTCATACTGGATTCAAAATTTTAACTGGGCAGAATTTCCCAAAAAAAATGGCAAAGTGTCAGGCTCTGACTGAAAAATGGCATGTTCCCAAGAAACACGGCCAGGTTTTCTCTCCAGCTCTTCTGATACATTGTCAAAAAAAAACCGAGGGCCATGTCTTGCACTGTCATTCTTGTGGGGCGGGGCATCATAAGAGCCAGCAAGGTGCACCGACAGAAATCGGTGCACCCTTATTAAAAGGCGCCATGACTGCAAGGTCAAAGTAAATGCTCCACACCCAGTTCCCACCCTCCCCCCTCTCCCACCCCATAGAATCAGGACCCCAGGTAGACAAGGGGAACACCCCTAACCCTTGAACACTGAGGGCCAATCTCCTATTCCATCACTCAATGGTCGGATCATACCTCCTCCACACCACCTAGGCATTATGCCCCCCCAACCCACCCTCCTCCCACTCCCCCAAACCTGCACCCCACCTCCACTGACAGCAGTCAATGCCTTAAAAGACTCTTTCCAGAATTTTGTATGCCCCGAGAGAAACATGAGAAGCAGATTTTAGAGCCTTGTTTACCCAAAACAGTAAGATCCTGTCCTGAGGTCAACAGACCTTTCCATCATCTGCCCCTCACCCACTCCCACGGTGGGCAGGATGGTAAAATTCTGTCTGAGAAGTTGGAAAAAGTGTTGAATGCTACTTCAGCAAAAACTGTTAGAGCTATCAGCAATAACAAAACTGTATACTGATATGCAGAGTGTAAAGAAAAGAGTTGAACATGAATAAACAGTTGGAAAAACAGCTAATTTTCCTTCAGGATTAGATTCAGAAATGGTCCATTACCCTTAGGCAACATGATAGGATAAAGATTACACTAAGCGGCAAATTGGCAGAATAGCAGAACAGATTGCATAAACTTCAAAGAGAACTATCATTAAGTCTAAATTGACAACTAATAGCAGATCTATCACTATTAATCTCTATATCATATCATGTGGAGGACTATTAGAAGATACCAGTATATTCTGTTTTGATTTAAATTTCCAATATTTTGATTTTGTATCTGAAGAAATTTCTTTGTGCAGAGTAACAGATGTCTGGAATATTCTGCTGGGCAAGATACTAAACATAGGGGGATTCTAAGCTGTGAGAGGTGGTATTCAGTGTCTGAATGTCTTTTCAGTATCCTTCTGCATTATTTTAAATAAAGTTTTCTATTGAAAACATGATGAGAGCAAAATTCAAATTTGGGAATTTTGTGTTATGTTGTATTATGTGCCTGCATGCAATTCTGGAGCAAAGGCGTTTGGCAGAGTAAGGATTAACATGGAACTAGAGTTTAGCACCACCCAGAATATGGTAAATCAAATCACATAGTAATAGGCTCAGAGAAAATATCTAGAAGCAGCCTGCATGGAGTCAGCACCATGTAAGTCAGTAATAGGATCTCAAAATTGTTAAATAACAAATTGTTCATGTTCAAACATCTCAAGATCTTACAGTGAAACAACAAACATAGTGTAACACAACATGGTGCTCAACAGTGACACCATTGAAATCAATGAAAAGACAAACATGATGTGGGGATATTAAAACTGGCCAATCTGCTACAATCCAATCTACACCCCTGTCTAAGTTGAATTTCACCTGCAATTTATGTCTTATTTTTGTGCAAATATAGAAGAAGCACCAACAATAAAATTGACTTCAGTTGAATAACAGAGCTTTGAAGAAAGGTCATATTGACTCAAAACACTAACCCCGTTTCTGCCTCCTAGCTATTGACTCCATCTACACTTCCCCGCTGCCTTAGAAAAGCAGCCAGCATAATTAAGGACCCCACATACCCATACATACTTTCTTCCACCTTCTTCTGTCAGGAAAAAGATGAAAAAGTCTCAGGTCACGAACCAATTGACTCAAGAACAGCTTCTTCCCTGCTGCCAGACTTTTGAATGAACCTGCCTTATATTAAGTTGACCTTTCTCTATCTCCTAGTTATGACTGTAACATGATATTCTGCATCCTCTCTTTTCCTTCTCTATGAGCCACATGCTTTATCCGTATAGTGCAAGAAACAATACTTTTCACTGCATCCCAATACATGTGACAATAAAAATTTAAATCAAATCAAAGATGCCTCCAGAGCTACTGAGTTTTTCCAGCATTTTCTAATTTTACAACAATTTTTAAGATGGGTAACAACACGTCATGTGACTTTGGCAATATTGGTTGCAGGCATGACCTGAAATTCAAGAAAATTTTGAATTAAAATATGAAAAATTCCAGCCACCTATGAAACTCATGTCCTTTCATTAATCTTGAACTGGAAACAACCAAGACTATGATATCAACCAATTAATCTCCTTGCCTTGTCATGGACAGTAGAGATATCAAGTCTCAATGGTGTTCAACAAATTTGAAATGAATCTCAATCTTTCATTGTATTGTGATTGTTCCTCATCTCAAAATACCTAAAATGTGAAAGGCCACAATTGTTGTCAAGCCAATCGATCCTAATAATTTGGGATACAGCAGGACAGGAGTGGGAAGCCATTTTTTTAACCTCAAACTGTTAAAGAATGAGAAGGGGGGGCAAGCAGGGTTCAGGATCTGCCTTATGTCATTTGTGGGGCAACTCCCTGAGGTGGAACCCCTGCTTCTGTCCTACCTACTCCCACCTTTAAAGATAAGCCCTCCTTAACAATGCCCCTCTCCCTAACCTAGCCACATCCTCCTGTTCCAAGAACCTGGATTTACCTGCTCTGAGGTCCAACCTTTGGGTTCTTTCTTCTCCAACAGTCCCAGCAGTGGTCAATGATAGTTTCCTGGTGCTGTTGGGAATGAGGGTTGGACTTCCACCCTCATTAGTCATCCCCGCAGCACTTTATGATTGCAGGGTGGGTTGAAGTGCATCATGTCGGTTCCAAGCTGATGTAGTTTCCAGAGGTGTGTGCCATCTGCACCAGTGCCTCTTCCCAGTATTGCTCAGTGTATAAATACATGACAGGGCTTAACAAATTTTGAAGACAATGAAAGAAACAGCCAACCCTGAAAGAAAGTTTGAACACAAAATGCAGCCTATATGCCAAAAGGAATCACGGGGAAGTGCCAGAAGATTGGAAAATGGCTAATGTTACGCCGCTGTTTAAAAAAGGTAGCAGGCAAAAGGCAGGGAATTATAGGCCAGTTAGTCTAACGTCTGTTGTTGGAAAAATGCTTGAATCCGTCATCAAAGAAGAAATAGTGAGGCACCTTGAGAAGAATTATTTGATAGAGCAGACATAGCACGGATTCGTTAAGGGGAAGTCGTGTTTGACAAATTTATTGGAATTCTATGAGGATGTGACTAGTGCAGTAAACAGAGGGGAACCGGTGGATGTGGTGTTTCTCGATTTTCAAAAGGCGTTTGATAAGGTGCCACACAAAAGGTTGCTTCAGAAGGTTAGGGGGCATAGAGTTGGGGGTAAGGTGTTAGCGTGGATAGAGGATTGGTTGTCTAATAGGAAGCAGAGAGTTGGTATCAATGGGTGCTATTCTGATTGGCGGTTGGTCACTAGTGGAGTGCCACAGAGATCGGTGCTGGGGCCTCAGCTATTTACCATTTATATAGACGATCTGGAGAAGGGGGCTGAGTGCAGGGTGTCGAAATTTGCTGATGACACGAAGATAAGTGGAAAAGCAAATTGTGTGGAGGGTGTGGAAAGTCTGCAGAGGGATCTAGATAGGCTGAGTGAGTGGGCGAGGACCTGGCAGAGGGAGTACAATGTTAGCAAGTGTGAGGTTATCCACTTTGGCAGAAATAATAGTCGGAGGGATTACTATTTAAAGTGCGAAAAGCTGCAACATGCTATGGTGCAGAGGGACCTGGGGGTCCTTGTGTATGAGTGCAAAAACCCAGTCTGCAGGTGCAGCAGGTGACCAAGAAGGTGAATGGGATGCTGGCCTTTATAGCGAGGGGGATAGAATATAAAAGCAGGGAGGTCTTGCTGCAACTGTACAGGGCACTGGTGAGGCTGCAGCTGGAGTACTGTGTGCAGTTTTGGTCGCCGTACTTGCACAAGGATATTTTGGCCTTGGAGGGAGTGCAGAGGAGGTTCACTAGGCTGATACCGGAGATGAGGGGGTTGGACTATGAAGAGAGGCTGAATAGACTGGGTCTGTACTCGTTGGAGTTTAGAAGGATGAGGGGGGATCTTATAGAGACGTATAAGATAATGAAGGGGATGGATAGGGTAGAGGTAGAGAGATTCTTCCCGCTCAGAAAGGACAGCAGGACTAGAGGGCACAGCCTCAAGATATGGTGGGGGGGGGCAGTTTAGAACGGAGTTGAGAAGGAACTTCTTCACTCAAAGGGTGGTGAATCTCTGGAATTCTCTGCCCATTGAAGTGGTGGAGGCTACCTCGCTTAATATATTTAAGATACGGGTAGATAGGTTTTTGGTAGGCAAGGGAATTAAGAGTTATGGGGAGAAAGCGGGAAAGTGGAACTGATCCACTTTAGATCAGCCATGATCTTATTGAATGGTGGGGCAGGCTCAAAGGGCTAGATGGCCTACTCCTGCTCCTATTTCTTATGTTCTTATGTTCTTGTGTTCTTACAGTTAGATCTGTTGAAGTGTATGTGAATTTGCGTGGTTTTTGAGACAATCCAAAGAAAGCCTTTCAGTCTCAAAGATCAAAGACCTTATTCAAAATTACAAAATTACTCTATTTTGTATCCCATTATAGCATGGGAGGAGGCTATAGTACTGAACCCAGAATAAACATTGAGCAGGTGATCTTACCATTGCGCCCCACTGGCCAATGGGCAGGGTGAGCTGGTAAGATCATGAGAGACCTGAGAAATCAGGTTTGCATCTGATTTCTTCCCTCCCGTGATCTTTCTGGCACCAAATATCTGGCACGATCAGCGTCACACCCATTTCTGGTGCAACGCTGAATAAATTATTTAAATTAAATGTAATTTCAAAGGTAATTAGTGATCTCGGGACTGAATCATTTGGGATCGCTTGCTTCTATGGCCACAGCTGGTGCCTACCAAAGAGTACCAGATGTGACAGCCTCATCGGTAGAACCAGAGGCCCTTAAGGGCAAGGGGAGGTACCCCTTGGGCAGTGCCAGCTTGGCACTCCAACACTGCTCACATTGCGCCAGAAAGTGTCCACAAGGCACCATGCACCAACAAGAGGGCAGGGTGTGAGGGAGTGGGGCCTGGGCAGGGCCAGACAAGGGTGGGCCAATCAGGTGTGGTGGGGCCTGCTGATAGTTTGCATTTCAGATTGGCAGAAGGAGGGGAGGATGAGTCCAGGCCATGGGTGGGGGGGCTCATGGGAGTCAATCTTTTCGAGCGCAGAGGTCAATCTTTCTGGACAGGGGGTCTCATGATCGACCACGGGCCCCTGCGTTTGTTGGGGGGTGTGATTGCTTTAGGCTATAGAAGCCTCATGAAAGCAGCAGAGGCCATGACAGGTCTCTCTACTGATCAGAACAAAGACACCTGCACATGCACAACTGCTGCTATCAGTCAGCTTTTGGGTGATTTAAGCACCACTTTTGCTCCCTAGTGGCGAGAAGCAGATTTTGAGTATTTTTCTGCTCTAAGATATCATACTTGGACTCACCAAAAAACAGATTTGAAATTCCCATTTTCAGGCTCATTCTGGACTTAGAATTTTTTTCATAAGATCACCCCTTGAATATGTCCATAAGCATGTAAGGAGCTAAACTAGCTTTAGAAGAGAAGATTAGCAAGGAAATTACTATACTGTTGCTTATCTTAAACTGTAGAATTCTGTTATTGCTGACTATTCTTGCACCATTCAAACTTGGGATTTTCATTTACAATCAATGTGAATTAAACAGAATCTCAAAACTCTCACTTTCTTGCACTGTGTGAGGTTAGTGAGGTGGTCACATGCTCTACATTACTATGCAGATATAATCAGCACCATCCACACTGTCTATTTAATCCCTATTCACATTCATGACATTTTCTTACATTTTAATGTTTTAACATTGAAACTAAACAACTAGAGTTGGACTTATATCTGGTTCTGTTTCATTTCTCATCTTATAACTATTTCAAATGATAATTACACAATTTCTGTTTTCAATTTCCAACGTGAAAATGTTGTTACTGATTTCTAAGAACACATAATAACTCAATTAAAATATTAAATGTACTTGGCACACATTTATCAGAAAATAATTAGAACATTTTTTTGAAACAAAACCAAAAAAAATTACAGCCAGTACTTTGAAGCAAAATTTAATGCAGCATGTCTGTGAAAAGAAATTCCAAACAATCTCTTTAGGGTGTTTTTTTTTCAAATTGTCCCACAATTGTTGGGATTGCCCTCACATCAGTCTACCCTTGTATTAGAATGCAGGATATTATTTAGGTTGGATTATTAATTGTGCTCAAAAGATTGAGGTGAAACTTCTTCCATCCTGTTGTGATCTGCTTATCAGGGGTGGATGTTACTTACCATAAAGGACAGGCTCTAATTTCCAGAGTCACATTACACAGAAGGAGCCAGCCTCTGCAAGTCAAGAAAATCCTGATGGTGCTGAAATACAAACCAGTACTCCAATAATCAAAGCAGCAGGACACTATCTAAAGCAACAGAAAAGATCGGAAAATAATTCAGCTCTAATTTTTGCAGGCATCAAGAAAGAGAATGCCATTTCACAACCTTCCTTCTTCAACTTGGGATCTTGGAATTTACGACCAAACTTCTCCAGCTGATCTCTGGAAGATGCACTATAGGGATGGGTAGGAGGGAAATAGATTAGGAACCGAAAGCCTGTCTCATGGCTGGTATTTACATGTAACAAGTGAGGAAGGGGAAGTTGGTGGTTGTTCTGGATATGGATATGGATGTAGCAGTGGACCTTGGCAGATTTTCCCATTATTTCTATTACCATTCAAACCAATTTCAGCCTTCTATGAAAGGAGAGTGCCAACCTTTATGTCTGTTAGTAGTGATGATCTCCTAAAGACAGATCCTCTGCTCATTTCTCCATGCTTCATGGGCTTGAGCTTTCTTCTTCAGTTGTTTGTATGAAACTCCCATTTTCAATTCTAATGAACAATATGTGTAGAAAGAGAGTACGTGGGTGGTTTGCCTTCCTCATATATGCAATGGTATAGTCACAATGTCACTGGACTAGTAATCCAGGGTAATGCTCTGAGGATCAAGGTTCAAATGGCAATTGTTGAAATTTGAATTCAGTAAAACAAATCTGTAATCAAAAATCTAATGATGACCCTGAAACCATTGCTGGTTATCACGAAAACCCATCTGGTTCATTAACGTCCTTAAGGGAAGAAAACGTGCATTCCTTACCTGGTCTGGCCAACATGTGACTCCAGATTCACAATGTGGTTGTCTCTTAAATGCCCTCTGAAATGGCCTAGCAAGCCACTCAGTTAAAGGCAATTAGAGATGGGCAATAAATGCTGACCCAATCAATGATTGCCCACATTTCATGAATGAAAAGAAATATATCTTCCTCCCAAAAGATTCATAGTCTTTCAGTCATTATCCCTCTACGCTCCAGTTCTTATATCATCACTACAAGAAATTTGCTGAATCTGCTTTTGGCCATAGCACAGTAAGCTGAATATGGGATGCTTACCTGGGCCTGGGGAAACTCATGAAACTGCAAAAATGACCACGTTTTAGGTTTCATAAGACCCTGCTACCATAGTATCTGGTACCTATTTGGAATTGATGATCAAAATAACAGCACCCAATAAAAACTCACCTGTTCCTAAACAATGTTTTGGATTGAATAATTTTTATAATTGAATAAAGTTACATATTATTGGACAATAATTTGTTCACATAATTTATTTCAGGAGGACGATATACGGAAACCAAATAACTTATAAGCCTATCAACTAAACATAAATTGGGGAAGTTCCCAGAATTTGTCATTAAGTATGGAGCGTCAATAAGTATAAAGGGTCAGCACTTGAACATATATCAGTTAATCAAAGCAAGCCAGCTTAGCTTTGTTAACAGCAAGTCATGTCTGACTAATCTCGTTACGTTTCTTCAGGAAATCATCAAAAAGGTGAATAAGTGAGTAGATACAAACGTTACCATGTCAGCTTCTAAAAAATATTCAATAATGCTTCACAGAAGAGATTATTAGTATTACTTACTTCTTTGAGCAGGCAAGCAGATACCTTGCAGATAAAACTATTGGTACCTGAGTGCAATATTGATCAGTGGCATGGGTGGGGGAAACGTGATGCCCTCTTCATCAAGCAAATCCTGCCAGAAACCGGATTGAGTCAGAAGTGGAGTGCAGTTAAGTTGGAAAACTTGAATTTTAAGTTCCGTTGTGGACAGGAAATGCAGTGCTTCTCCAGGCCTCAAAAGAAATACACAGGCCTTCCTTAATTCTGAATTTCATCCCCCAGATCTTGACCAGAAAGTCTTCAACAGGTCATCTTCAGAAGCCTCCCTCAAGATTACCTCCTGAGCACTCCCCCCCACCCCCGATTACCCTCATTTGACAGCCAGAACCTATTCTGACAGATCCCCGAGATTCTGCTACATCCAGCTCCTCTCTGCCTGTCAGATGGTGCATCTGACTGAGTTCTGACGGCACACTCCAGAAAAATTTGCTCAGTTGAGACAGAGCTATTTAAATCAGTCAGGTCTCCTCATCCCTGGATTCACTTTCTGCCGTAAGATCTGCATGCACTAATTAGCTCCCTATTTTAACACTGGGGTTTGATTGCATGGATAAAGGTTGCATACCCAGGGGGTTTGACAAATGTTGTTAGCTAAGGTGAAATTATTTCCTGTTGTGACCCTGAGCAATTTAATTGAGGTAGATGTTACCATAAAGGACAGGCTCTAGTTTCTAGATTTTCAGTGGTGTTGCCAGTATCTGCATGTCAAGAAAATCCGGATGGCCCACCTCAGATATATATCAAGGGACTTCAAATTTTCATCATCAATGTTCATGATTTGGATGAAGGAATGTGGAGTTTCATATTCTGGTTTTCAGATGACGTTAAGTTAAAAAGGATAGTAAATAGTGCAGATGAGAGCAAGGATTACATAAATCATTAAAGGCTAATGACTAATGGGGCCTTTATCTTCAGGGAAACTGGATTAGAATGGAGTGGAAGTTTTGCTTAAAAATTGTGCAGAGCCTTGGTCAAACTCCATCTGATCTCTACTATGCTTATTTTTAGATAGTCCACATCTTAGGAAGAATATGATTTTCGGGGGCGGCGGGGGAGCGTGGTGATGTCCAGCAAATTTTCCAAATTTTCCTATTTTAACATTTGAAAATTAGCATAATCCCTGACACCAGCAAATAAAAGCAATGCTAAATCAACATATAGCAGAATATAATCATTAATGTTCATAAAGTGAAAATCTGTTTTAAGTACTTAGTAAAAATATTATATACACTCAAGTAGGTTTCAGCCAAACTTTCCATATTCCATGATGACAGAAACCCAATGAAGTCCTTCTACCTGGTCTCCTCACACTGTAATCAGTTCATCTCCTTCTCCTGCCACAAAGTGGTCAACCCTTCTCTCTCTGCACATTTAAAGAAATCATACTCCACCTCCTCCCTGCCACCTACACGATAATCAACCCCTCTCCCCTTCCCATTCATCAATACACAATAATCAGCCCTTTTTCCACAGCACCATCCCACAGAATAATTGACCCCCTCTTGTGAACTCCATTCCCTCCACTCCCTCCATACATACAGTAATCTACCTAATCAGCCTGTCTTTCAACAAGCCCCCCTCCTAATCCCTCACCACCACTGCACCACCCATCCCCGTGCCCCCCACTCCCCCCGCCCCCTTCTATGTTAATCTTATTGCTGGTTCATGGGAAGCAGAATCACTAACCATGGATAAGAAGCCTGTACAACAGAAGCAGAAACACAATAAAATGTAAACTGCCACTCACCTTCCAGGTTCAGCCACATGATCTCTCAGTATCTCCTGTAGTCATTGACTGAGTTACACTTGACTACCTACGCCTCTGTCAAGTCAATGCATAGGCATCTGAGTCTGCATAGCACTTGCTGCTAGATGCTTTTCCGAAAGTTAAAGGGCTCCAGAGTTGCCAGGTCAGAGTCTCCTCTCCCCAGTTGTCATTGTTGCCTTGGAGGAGGGGGAGCTTTCAACCCCATGTGTTGTTTCTGTGACCCCTTTGGAAGTTATGACCCCACAGTTGGAAACTATCGGGGTATGTACTATTTTCTCTAGTAAAGAAATGAAATACAATCATCTTAATCATTTGGGAATGGAATAAGACATCACAAAATATAATACAAACCTGATACTTTCTCCTTAAAAAAAACTTATGTTTGTTAGGATATTTGGAGCTGTCAAAATTGAGATAGATAAGATAGGCTGCATGATTGAGATCCACAATTAGCCCGCTCTCGTTGAGACAGGCAGCATGGAAGCTTTACGCTGCTCCCTCGTATGGTTTATTGCAGCACTCAGTTGAGCACAACAGACATTGCTTAATATTCAACAGAGGCCTAGCAACCTGCATCTCTTAAAGGCAGTCTCTCACTCTTAAAGGGAAGCTGCACTGATTAAAAAGAAGCTGTAACTGACTGCAATACAAATGATTGTAAGGTGAAACAAATCAAATTGAGCAACAACTGAGAGAGGACTCCCAGGCAGCAAGCACAGAGAGGACTCCTAGGCAGCAATAACCAAGAGGGACTGTCAGGTGCTTGCATGCAGTACTGGAGACCTCGCTCAAACAGGTTGAAAGGAGGAGAGAGGCTGTGATTTGCGGAGTTGGGTGTGTTGAGAAGTTGGGTAGATTAATTGTAGATTGATGTTTATAAAATTGTAAAATGCAAGGGAGCATGCATTGCATGGTTCCTTTAAAAGGTAGTGTTTTTACTGTGTTTAGAGAGTTAAAATCAATGCAAGTACTATGGTGCCTCAGACTGAAACGTTTGTATCAAAAGGCCAAGCAGCAGTTTTACCAAGATGACAGGATTTTGAATTTAGTCAATTATTTGAATCAGGCACTTAGATACCAAGAATCTATTAAATTTAAATCTGATGGTTTTGACAACCTAGGACTGATCCTATTGTGAAAAATATTGATATATCATCACAGGTATAAAAGGGGAAAGTGAGACAAAAAGAGAGAGCAACTGCTATCTGCCAGAGATAACAGTTCACAGCTCTCAGAGAGACAGAATTGCTGGCTCTCAGATTCATCTAGAGAAAGCACCATCTAGAGAGCAAAGGTGCCAAAGAAGAAAGAAGTTTCAGACAGAAGAATCAACAGAGAAGGCCCAGAATATTCTGGAAGACACAAAACCTAGATGTAATTTAGAGAGTGACTAAATTCTATTTGCTAATGAGTGGGAATTATGTTTATTGGAACAGCATATCATTCAATTCTTGTTTTATTCAGGAAAAGTTAATAGTTAGAAGGGATTTATTCAGGTTCTTAAGAGTTAAATTTATTTGTTCAGTGTGAGTTAGATAAATAAGTTGTTATGTGTTGATTTTAGGCAAGCATCCTCCTCACTTTTAGAAAGAGAAAATAACGAGGTTGTGAAGGACATGGAAGACCCCACTGATTTGGAGATATGCCCTAGTCAGCACTGTAGGGCTTCCATGCAGTGGAACTCTTGCTTGTGAGCGCAAAGTTTCTGCTCTAAGACATTCCTGATGGCAGCATTGCTCTCATTGTAGTCACATCATCCTTGTGGTCAGATTGCAGAGGGGAGTCAAGAGCAATGTGTAGAAAGCTTTTCCCTGTCTCCAAGCATCTAACTACCAGTTCTTTGTGGTAACCCAAAGAAGACAGGAACGATAAATTTACCTAGCTTGAAGGTTTTGTGACTGCTGCCAGGACAGCAGGAATTCAGGATAGCAGAAATTGGATAACTGGTCCTTTAATCATGCTGGAATGCCGTCCCTCATTATTATCATTAGACCTTTGTGGTACAAGTTTGCAGAACATGTATAAGGTCTATATGAGATGTTTTAACATTACAACCTGTCCACTGTCAAAGCTTCCAAGGTATTCATCACACTTAGGCTATAGTGTTCTTACCAGCATGTGGCATTGAGCAGGCTATAATGGAATCAGCCAGAAGTACTGGATCTACCATTCTGAACACATCCAGCCTCTATGATATTGATTCCAGTATAGAACTCAAAATTACAGACTTTGTATTTCTCTCTTTAAATCTCTGACTTTCTCAATTCCATTTGTTCAGTTAAAACATTTTCAAATTCTACACCGTTTACCAAAGCTTTGAGTATCAATTCTAATCATCCCTTTGTGCTTCAGTGCTTAGTTTCTCACAGCTTTGTGAAGTTGCTTGGGACTTTTCTTATTTTAAATGCTTGATATCATTGCAAGTTGTCAGCTGTGGTAGTAGAAATGTAGAAGGTATTATTATTGGTGTCATGTAGAAGTTGACCCATGGTTGCAGACAATGATGTTGGCAAAAGGTAGTGCGTGAGGATGTCAACAAAATTTTCCATCTGGTTTTGATGTGTTTTATGATGAAATCTGAGTTTTGGTCAAGTTTCTGCCACTCCAATCATCCACACCATGTTAAACTGGGCACAAAAAGGCTTCCACGCCCTAAAAAGATCTGACAATTTAGATCATTATGAGGGTAATTTGATCCTATATTGGAGAAACCTTTGCCAGGTTACCTTAGAAAGGATCTGTACTGCTGCCAGTTTGAGCTTTCAGCACACAACACTGATCAGATCTCTGTTAAACAGATCCGATTTTTTGAACCTTTGCTTGACAACCTGGGTTGCTGCTTTAGAAAAGTGACCTTTAATTTTTTAGGTCTACATTAAGTCCAGCTTAACTTTATGGGATAAAAACATGTTGCAAGAATCCAACTAAAAAGTTTAGATTATGCCACAATGTTATCCATACCACAGGTTTACCCATAAATAGGCACCACATAAATTAGCAATAAACTTACAATCTAACTAAGGTTGGGGATAATGGTGGCTAATGTAGAAACTGAAATAACTTGTACCACTTGCATTCTGAATTCTACAGCACAGGAACATTTGGCTCATTGCATCATTGCTAATTCCCTTTGAAAGACCTTTCAGCCAGGCTCCATCGCTTTGTCTTATTTATGTCAACTGCTTACTTTTCATATGGATTTTATATGGTTCTTGGGGCTTGTGTGCACTACATTCACACTTACGATTTATTGATTGAACTCCTTGCCCCACCCTGCTTTCTCCTCTAATGTGCTTTCAAAATTATGAGGGGCATGGATAAGGTGAACAGTTGAAAGCTTTTTGCCAGGGCAGAAATGACAATTACAAGGGGGCACAAGTTCAAGATAAGAGAGGGAAAGGGTCAGTGGAGATGTGCAAGGGAATTTTTTTTTACACAGAGGGTGGTGAGGGCCTGGGATGCACTGCCAAATGAGGTGGTTGGGGCAGACACGTTAGCAACATTTAAAACTTATCTAGATAGATACATGAACAGGCACAGTAGAGGGATACAGACAGTTTGGTCTAGATAGGACAATGTGATCAGCACAGGCTTGGTGGGCCAAAGGGCCTGTTCCTGTGCTCTACTATTCTTTGTTCTTGCCTAAATTACCATTTTTGTATATTGGAGCTTGGTCTTCAGGTACAGAGAGTTTTTGTATCTAGTATACAGAATGAGAAATTCAGGGCATTAGTGAAAGAGGCATGCGAAGAAGAGGAGAGCATGTTCAGCACATTAGCCATTGGAGTGACCAAAAGAAAATAGATACCAAGGAAAGGGAGCAGAATATGTGACAAAGAGAGAGGGCAGATTGCATGGGAGAGCAGGAAGTCCTATTGGTTGCATGGCAAGAAGGAGATTGTAAGGCATTGAAAAGGAAGGAATTGCTATAATTTTCTTAATTTAAAACTCAACAACGGCTCCAATTTTACATGTCATTCTCTGTGTCTCATTAGTGCTGGAATGGTGTTTTAACATTTTGATGTTTGCAAATTGTAGCTGGAACCATTACACCAATTTTTTACCCCATGGCATCTATGTTGATCAGTTATCAAGGTTGGTTCAGTTCAGTTGGCTGGACAAATGATTAGTGACAAAGAGCAATACCAACAGTTTGAGTTCAGCTGAGATTGTTCATGAAGGTCTGCTTTCTCAACCTTGCCCCTGTCTTAAGGTGTGGTGATCCTGAGGTTAAATGGTCACCAGTCAGCTCTTCCCCCTTAAAGGGAAGAGCAGCCAATGATCATCTGGGATAATGGTGACTTTACCAATCGGGCATCTTGCAATATGTACTGCCAATGCATCAATGGGAACTTGACCAAAATAAAAGTAGTATGCTTGTTTTCATCATTAATTGTTACAGGTGGAAAGTGAGCCTTTAGCTCAGAATATTTAAATGTAATCATTTTCTTAGAAGACAAAGTTTGGAGCTTTCTTTACTGTTTGTTACTTGTAGCAAGCTAGCTTATCTTTGACAAATTTTCTATAATAGGAAAGTGATTACATTTCAAAATGTACCTCATTTAGATCATCTGAGGTCATGAAAAGCATTATATCTATGCAAGTTCTTTCTTTCCAGTTCCTTTTCTTCTTTCTTGTGAGGCCACTGCGAAATTTCCATGCTAACCGTAGTCAAAATCAAAGGATTTCTAATCTTTATTTTAATGGAAGAGGAGGAAGAACAACAGTCCAAAATAGGGAAAAGGAGAGGAAACATTTATAGAATCATAGAATCATTACAGCATTGAAGGAAGCCATTTAGCTCATCATGACAGTGCCAGCCCTCTGCAAGAACAGCTCAGCTAGTCCCATTATCTGCCTTTTCTCTATTGCCCTGCAATGTTTTTCTCTACAACTCCAACTTCTCCAATCTATCCATGTAACCAAAGTTCCTCATTCCTGGAACATTCCTGAGTAATAATCCCTGAATACATTGAGAAAAACTGGGGTCTTAACATTAACCCCTGGGGAAATCCCATTATAAACCTTCCTTCAATATGAAAAAGAACCATTCACCACTACTTTCTGTTCCCAATCAATTTAATCACTCAATCAATTTCATAGCCATACTGCGACTGTTTCTTTTGTTCCACAAGCTCGAACTTTGCTGCAAGTCTGCTATGTTTTTACCTGTTTTGCCAAGACATCTATCATGTGCATCCTTTTTCTGCTTCATCTTACTCTTTAACTCTCTCATGACACAGGAATCTCTAGGTTTGTTTGCTCCATCTTTCCCACTCATGGGAATATATCTTGGTTGTACCCAAATTACCTCCTCTTTAAAGTCTGCACATTGACAATTTTGCCTGTCAATCTTTGATTCCAATTTCTCTAGGAGTGATCATTGTATGGTGGAGTTTCTGGTGCAGATGGAGGAGGAGAAAGTGGGTTCCCGGACACGCGTCCTTTGTTTGAATAGAGGGGAGTACGGTAGGATGAGAGAAGAATTGGCGAATGTGGACTGGGGGAGTGCGTTGGAGGGAGGGTCTGCTGAGGAGCAGTGGAGGATCTTTAAGGAGATCTTTCTTGGTGCTCAACGGAAATTTATTCCGATGGTCAAAAAGGACTGTAGGAGGAGAGGTAATAAGCCGTGGATAACGAAGGAGGTGAAGGAAAGTGTTAAATTAAAAGCGGAGGAATTTAGAGTAGCTAAGAGTAGTGGGCGAGAAGAGGATTGGGAGAGGTTTAAATGTCAACAAAGATTGACAAAGAAGTTGATAAAGGAGGGTAGGAGAAACTATGAAGCTGGGCTAGCGCTTAATATAAAAAAGGATAGCAAGAGTTTTTATAAATATATAAAAAGAAAGAGGCTGGCTAGGGTGAACGTTGGTCCTTTAGAGGATGAGAAAGGGGACCTAGTGGTAGGGGATGGGGACATGGCTAAGGTACTGAATAACTTTTTTGTTTCTGTCTTCACGGAGGAGGACGTGAATAATTTGCCGGGTGTTAGCGATGGAAAGGTGGTAGGACTGGAGGGTCTTAATGACATTACTGTTACTAGAGAGGCGGTGCTCGACAGACTGGAGGGGCTGATTGTGGACAAGTCCCCAGGACCGGATGGAATGCATCCGAGGGTCCTGAAAGAAATGGCGGAGGTTATAGTGGATGCATTGGTGGTTATTTTCCAGACGTCGCTGGATTCCGGGGAAGTGCCGGAAGATTGGAAAACGGCTAATGTTACGCCGTTGTTTAAGAAGGGTGCCAGGCAAAAGGCAGGGAATTATAGGCCAGTTAGTTTAACGTCTGTGGTAGGTAAAATGTTAGAATCCGTCATTAAGGAGGAAATTGCGAGGCATCTTGAAGGGAATTGCTTGATAGAGCAGACGCAGCACGGTTTCATTAAAGGGAAGTCGTGTCTGACAAATTTACTGGAGTTCTATGAGGATGTGTCTAGGGCGGTGGATAGAGGAGAGCCGGTGGATGTGGTCTTTCTGGATTTTCAGAAGGCGTTTGACAAAGTACCTCATAAGAGGTTATTGCAGAAGGTCAGGGGACTTGGAGTTGGGGGTAGGGTGTTAGCGTGGATAGAGGATTGGTTGTCAAATAGGAGGCAGAGAGTGGGGGTCAACGGGTGCTATTCAGATTGGCGGATGGTGACTAGTGGAGTGCCCCAGGGGTCGGTGCTGGGGCCTCAGCTTTTTACCACTTATATAGATGATCTGGAGGAGGGAACCAAGTGTAGGGTGTCGAAATTTGCGGATGACACCAAGATTGGGGGAACGGCAAATTGTGAGGAGGGTGTGGAGAGTCTGCAGAAGGATCTAGATAGGCTGGGCAAATGGGCCAGGAAATGGCAAATGGAATTTAATGTTGGCAAGTGTGAGGTGGTCCACTTTGGTAGGAAGAATGGTAGGAAGGACTATTACTTACGGGGCGAAAAACTGCAGCAGGCGACGGTGCAGAGGGACCTCGGGGTCCTTGTGCATGAGTCGCAAAAACCCAGCCTGCAGGTGCAGCAGGTGGTCAGGAAGGCGAATGGGATGCTGGCCTTCATAGCGAAGGGGATTGAATATAAAAGTAGGGAGGTCTTGCTGCAGCTGTATAGGGCATTGGTGAGGCCGCAGCTGGAGTACTGTGTGCAGTTTTGGGCGCCGCACCTGCACAAAGATATTTTGGCCTTGGAGGGAGTGCAGAGGAGGTTTACTAGGCTGATACCGGAGTTGAGGGGGTTGAGCTATGAGGAGAGGCTGAATAAACTAGGCTTGTACTCGTTGGAGTTTAGAAGAATGAGGGGAGATCTCATTAAGACGTATAAGATGATGAATGGGATGGATAGGATAGAGGTGGAGAGACTCTTCCCGCTCAAAAAAGACAGTAGGACTAGGGGGCACAGCCTCAAGATAAAGGGGGGGCATTTTAGAACGGAGTTGAGGAGTAACTTCTTCACTCAAAGGGTGATGAATCTCTGGAATTCTCTACCCGTTGAAGTGGTGGAGGCTGCCTCGCTAAATATTTTCAAGAAGCGGGTTGATGGGTTTTTGATAAGAGAGGGGATTAAGGGTTATGGGGAGAGGGCGGGAAAGTGGAACTGAGCCACGACAGATCAGCCATGATCTTATTGAATGGCGGGGCAGGCTCGAAGGGCCAGATGGCCTACTCCTGCTCCTATTTCTTATGTTCTTATGTTCTTATTCTCAAACTATTGCAGCTAAGAATTAATTATTCCTACTCTAGATTAGCTTTTTCCGTAGCCAACTTAAATCTGATGATCCTATTGTTGTTGTCTCCTAAATGTCCCCCTGTTTGATCCACTTGATTCAATTCACTTCCTAGAAACCGATCCGGCAATGTCTCCTTCCTCATTGGGCTGGAAATTTAGAGATTTTGCTGCACACATTCTAGAAACACTTAATGTCTCTGTTTTATGCGATTGCTATCTGAAGGACAGTAAAGTCCCCCCATCATAACAACGATATAATTCTTCCATCTCTCTTCAATTTCCTGGCAGTTTATTCCTCTATATCTTTCTCACTCATTGGTGGCCTACAAAATATGCCAAATAATATAATTGCACATCTATTGCTTCTTAATTTTAATCAAATATATCCCAGTCTTGATCCTGGGATTTTCTTCCTTCGACAATGTTATTGGAACTGAAATGAAGCATAGCTGGAGATCAGGCATGATGGCCTTCCTGGTGGGACCAGAGGTCATTGAACTTCCCGGGAGGTCGGGGGCAGGGCCATTCAACGCCTCTTGGGATAATGATCACTGTATAAATGATAAGAAAACCATCTTCCGATGAGACGCAAGACACATTAGAGATATGCTTGAGAAAATTGTATAGATCTTACAGGGTGCTTTTTCTGTTCCTCTCAATGTCTCTTCCCATGTTCATGTGCATTTCTCCATTATTTTTTTCCAAATCAGATGTAATGATTTACAAGGTGGAAAAACTAGGTGATGAGGCCCATTACTGCCTCTTGACCTGGGGTGGGGGGTGGGGGTGGTGGTGATTCCCCCAGCTTGTTGTGCTAATCTAGCAGCACAGTGGACCAGGGGACATCAGTGGAGGCTCCTTAGCGGGCATCTCGCTGGGCACCATGGCCTCCACACATCTCCAGGGACAGGATTTTTGGAGTCATCAGTGTTGGAGGCTATGCCTGAAGGGGCATAGTGGCAATGTCCAAGGAACACCTTGGGACTGCCCACCAGGCATCGGGCAGTGCCAAGGGGGTGGAGCCAGAGGGGGAGGAGTCTATTGACAATGGGGTGCAATTAGTAGGGGTGGCAGGTCCCGCTGCCACTCTGCACGAGATTGGTGAATTGCAGGCAAAGGGAGAGAAGTGGATGTTTGGGGGCTGGCCATCCAGGTCAGGGGTGCGGGTCAGCACTGTGGGGGTGATGGGAGTCATTGGGGCCATCCTGGAGGCCATTGATCAGGGGGTGGAGGGATGTGAGGGATCAATAAGCCAATGATGGGGGTGTTGCTGTGCTGGCCAGCGATTCAGCTGGCCAGCGAATGGGAGGCCAGCAGTGCAGAACTACTGAGCGTGCATCAATCTCGGCACTGATAGATTGGCGCATGTGCAATGGCCCGCCCAGTGCTATGCTGTTAGCCTCTCCAGCAGGATTTTCAGCGTATATCTCTCTGAGGCACTCTGTGATGCACAGGGTGTGGAAGATTCATTTTGAAATTCTTGCTAAAGAAAACCAACGGGAGTTACTTCCATTTTTAAGTGAATTTGGCACTTCGAATTTGTTTGGGAGAATTGCCCCCTGATCTTTCTCCACTGTGTCTACTTTGACCCCTTACAGCTGTCACTCCATCCCTCCCATCCCTAAAATATTCAAATGCTACATTGAAAAGGAAAGAGGAGCATTCTGGCTCATTTCCATTGTTCGCTGCTTGCCACTACTATGTGAGGGTTGTCTGTTTCTTAGGTGTAAAGGTAGTGATGGATCTAAGGTTTGGAGGAATAAAGTGGCCTTGAGGCCTCATCCTTATTCAGCTTTGCCTCACATGTCTACTTCCTTAGGCATCGGCCGCAGTTGCAGTTTGAACATTATTGTAATCCCCTCTTCAGTGATCTTCTGTTCCTTTATATAATGCTGCACAGCTTCCAGTACTGACAGCACCAATTGATTTGCTGACTAGCAGTAGAAGTTTTTATTGGTGATAGGGATCCTGCCAGGAACTCACTCTGTATAATAAATGAGTAGCTAACAATGAAAATGGGTTAAGTTTGTAGCAGGGGTACAGAGGAGGATGGAAGTCCCATCTCACCATTACCCTGCCATGAAGAGAGAAATCCAACCCAGGGATCAACTGTGGTTTGAAACAGCTTTTTAAATGACTGAATCTTCCATGTTATTAACCAAATGAAATTATGACCAGGATTTTCCACTCCCCTTTTTCTCAGGCAGATTTGATGACAGGACCAGAACACCTTACGTAGAAATATAGAAGATAGGAGCAGAAGGAGGCCATGTGGCCCTTTGAGCCTGCTCCGCCATTCATTATGATCATGGCTGATCGTCCAACTCAATAGCCTAAACCTGCTTTTTCCCCATAACCTTTGATTCTATTTACCCCAAGTGCTATATCCAGTCGCCTCTTGGATGCATTCAATGTTTTGGCATCAACTACTTACTTCCTGTGGTAATGAATTCCACAAGCTCACCACTCACTGACTGAAGAAATGTCTCCTCACATCCGTTCTAAATGGACTAAACTGAATCATGATGTGGAGATGCCGGCGTTGGACTGGGGTATACACAGTAAGAAGTCTAACAACACCAGGTTTAAGTCCAACCGATTTATTTGATAGTAAACTTCTATGTTAACTGCCACAAGTCACACAGATCGCAATATTGACCATCTCTTTCCTCATTCTGAGAACAGGTAGGCTTGGGTTTCAATTCAACAATTACATGTATATTTTTTTCAATTAAAAAGCACTAAAGCTTTAAAGCAGTGATCAATTTATGTATTTTTGTGGCTCGTGCCTTGTGTTTTATGGTGGGTGGAATCTGGGAGAAGTGAAGATATTGAGGGAGGGAAGTGACTTCATTGAGATGGGGTATGACATCATTGTGGGCAGGACGTTATGTCACTGGATAGGTGGGGAGTAACATTATTAAGAAATTAAGGTTAATAAAATTACATCTAGGTCAGTATCCCTTCGCCAAACTTAGATTTATTTACATGGTACCTCCTCGTACAGAGCATAAACTTGGAGTTCCAGTAACTCTGACACTTCACGTCATATATGCAGGCAGAACTCCCTGACTGGACGTGCATTAGTGTCTTAATCAGGAAACACATAGTCAAAGAGGTCCACATTGAGAGCCTCATTAAAGTCATTACATCCCTCCCATTCCAGGTCTAAGGAACCTCAGTGTTTCGTTCACCTTGTGAGCCTTTAAGGAGTTTAAGCACTCTGTCTGGTTCCTTAACCTCTGTGACCAAGGTAGGCAGGGTGTAGTGAACCAGTGCTCATCCCTTCCTTTTTGAGTGCTGAGGAATGGATTCAGGTCCTTCTTAAGGTGGCAAAGGAGTAGACCCTGCTAATTTTGTCATAAACATTTTGGACTCAGAGGTTCCAATGACTGGAAACGGAGAGCAGGAGTTAGCAGTCCAAATAGATTTTATGCAGCTCCGGATATGCTGGGCAGCATTTGTTTCCGAATGGCCTGAGAATGTAAGGTTTTCAAATAGTCCAGGTCTTTCTCAGGATGGCATCCCTCCGTGGACTTTGTATGAAATTGGTTCTGTCCTCAAGTCAACTGTACCTTGTAACCATGAGGTCCAGTTCCACGATTCTTTAATATACTTTATCAACTTTAAGTGCCTCTCACAGATGGCATTGTTGTGGGCTTGGGCACTAGACTTCTTGGTGTGTTTCTACCCTTCCTCCAGGTTTGAGTAATCAGACTCAACCAGGTGCAGAATTGTCTACCCATGGCAGGTCATGTTTAACTAATTTAGTGGAATTCTTTTGGGACATTATGAGCATGGTGCACACCAGGGAATGTGGTGGATATGGTGTATCTGGATTTCCAGAAGGCATTCGACAAAGTGTTGCACAAAAGGCTGCTGCATAAGGTAAAGGCCTATGGCATTACAGATAATGTATTAGCACGGATAGAGGATTGGTTAACTAACAGAGCAAAGAGTGGGGATAAATGGGTGTTTTTCTGGTTGGTGGTCAGTGACTAGTGGAATCAGTGTTGGGACTGCAATTGTTTATAATTTACATAGATGATTTGGAGTTGGGGACCAAGTGTACTATGTCAAAGATCGCAGATGACACTAAGATGAATGGTAGAGCAAAGTGTGAAGAGGACATTGAATGTCTGCAAAGGGATATAGATAGTTTAATTAAGTGCAAGGATCTGGCAGATGTAGTACAATGTTGGTAAATGTGAGGTCATCCATTTTGGTAGGAATAACAGCAAAATGGACCACTATTTAAATTGTAAAAAACTGCAGCTTGCTGCTGTGTATAGGGGCCTGGGTGTCCTTGTGTATGAATCACAACAGGTTGTTTTGCAGGTGTAGCAGGTAATTAAAAAGTCAAATGGAATTTTGTCCTCCATCGCTAGAGGGATAGAGTTTAAAAACAGGGATGTTATTTTGCAGCTACATAAGGTGCTGGTGAGGGCCACACCTGTGTACAGTTTTCGTCTCCTTAAATGAGAAAGGATATACCGGCTCTGGAGGGAGTGCAGAGGAGATTCACTAGGTTGATTCCGCGGTTGAGGATTATGAGCACAGACTGAGTAGGCTGGCATTAACCTCATTGGAATTTAGAAGAATGAGAGGTGATCTTATAGAAACATATAAAATCATGAAGGGAATAGATAAGATAGAAGCAGGGAGGTGAAACCAGAACTAGGGGCATAGCCTCAAACAAAAAGGAAGCTGATTTAGGACTAAGTTGAGACTGAACTTCTTCACCCAAAGGTTTACAAATCTGTGGAATCCCCAGCCCAGTTAAGTAGTTGAGGCTATCTTGGTGAATGTTTTTAAGGCAAAGGTAGACATATTTTTGAACAGTAAAGAAATTAAGGGTTACGGTGAATGGGCGGGTAAGTGGAGCTGAGTCCATAAAAAGGTCAGTCATGATTTTAATGGCGGAGCACATTTGAGGGGCCAAATGGCCTACTCCTGTTCCTAGTTCCTTTGAGAAACTCAGCTGGCACTATTTGGATAGCTACACAAGGACTGTTCTGTTTTCCAACCGTAATCTGGAAAGTTTGGTGTCCAAAGAGGCTATAGGCTGTGTCTTTAAGCTTGCTTTCAAGGCCTGAAAACATTGTTTCCATAAGGCATTAGACAATGGATAACATGACGCCATCGAAAATGTGTCAAATTCCATTCATAAATAAAGTGAATTCCTGGCTGGTAAAGGACGATCCATGATCGGAAATCAGCACCTCTGGGATCCTGTTTCTTGTGAAAGAGCCGCAGAGTTCCTCTACTGTCATTGTCATATTTGACAAGTGCACCCTGTGTACTTCCATCAGATTGGAGTAGGCATCGACATTTATGAGGTACATTGAGCCCATGAAAGGAGCATCATAATCAACGTATGCAAGTTCACGGTCTACCTGGTCATTCCCAAGCATATAGAGGAGCTGATGTTGATAACTTCTGCCTTGTTTGCATTGATGACACTAACATACAAGCGCAAATATATCTGTATCCATGCCTACCACCAGTCGTAGCTCCTTGCGAGCATCTTCATTTTGGTCACTCCTGGGTGGCCATGGTGAAGTTCAGCTAGGATATAATGGTGGCCCTGGCTTGGGATGACACCCCTTGAGTATGCCATCTTCAATGGTCAGCTGCTCTCTCCGACTCTGACATCCACCAATACAGGTGGAAATCAGGCTGTCACAGCCTTTGGTTTCCCTCATAGCACTAGCTGTTTCAATTTAGTAAGGACTGAGTCTTTTTGAGTCCACAGTCGAATATAGTTTGCTACCACTGGAAGAGTCTCCAAAAAAATTCAGTGTCATTGCATTCTGTTCCATTGCGGGTACTACTGGTGGTGTGTCTGCTAATGATTGCTGACACAGGGCATCTGCGTTGGTGACTCAGCCTCTTGGATGGTGTTCCAAATGGTAATTGTATGTGGCTAGTAATAATGCCCGCTGCCAGATTCAGGTTAATGCTATGGGTGGCACTGCTTTGTTTTCCCTTAGCAGTCCCAGTAGGGCAACGCAGTGATTAGCACTGCTGCTTCACAACACTGGGGACACAGGTTCAAGTCCTGCCTTGGATCACTGTCTGTGCAAAGTCTGCACATTCTCCCCATGTCTGTTTGGGTTTTCTCCGGGTGTTCCTGTTTCCTCCCACAGTCTGAAAAACGTGCTGTTTAGGTGCACTGGCCATGCTAAATTCTCCCTCTGTATCCGAACAGGAACTGGAGTATGATGACTAGAAGATTTTGACAGTAACTTCATTGCATTGTTAATGTAAGCCTACTTATGATTCTAATAAATAAAGAAAATGATGAATTTCCACCTATAAAAGTGGAATGTTTTTTACCACCAATCGTTCTCTTTCGATGTAGGTATATTTGCATTCCGCAATAGCCAAGGTCCTGGAAACGTATGCAATTGGGCATTCCTCTCTGGCCACCTATGTGCCAATACCACCCTGATGCCATATGGGGATGGCAGGTAGAAATAGTTGTTTCCTGGGATCAGAACTTTTGATAAGGAAAACTGTTGGTTTACTTTATTGAAAGCCAAGGTTTGGCTGTAAGACCACTTCCAAGATTGATTCTTTTTCAGTAGTTGGTGCACTGGAGCCAGAGCGGAGGCAAGGTTGGGTATAAAATTCCCCAGTCCTGATTGAATCTCCCATCCGCCAGGAGTTCTTCATTCTGGGAGTTTAGACTAGTTCACCATATTCGGGGAACCAGTCAGAGACCCCGCTGGAATGAAGGGGGGCAATCAGGGCCCCAGGGGGTCAGATGGGGGGGGCGGGGGGGAGCTGGTGACCCTGGGCATGGGCACCCTGGCAGTGTCAGCCTGTGCCCCCTGACACCGCTCAAGAGTCAAAGTGCCCATGCTTAAGGGGCACTTTGGCACTGCCCATTGGGCATCGGACAGTGCGAAGGGGGCGGTGCGTATTGTGGGCATGGCCTAGGAGCAATTGGTGGAAGTGGGGAGTCCCATTGCTACTCTACATTGAGATCAGTCTGGGATGGAGGGAGGGCAGCGTTTGGAGCAAGCTGAGCAGGACGTTGGGATCTGACCTTGGGGGGATCAGCATGGGGTGGGGTCTGCTGGGCTGAGGGGGGTGGGGTATCGCCACTGCTGTGGGAGGGGGGGTTTGGGCTGTACGTCAGGGCGTTCCGAGACGGGGGCGGGGGGGGGGGGGTGGGAATCAGGACTGATCTGGGAATTGCTGTGGGGGCTGCGATTGAGCTGGCCAGCAAATGGGAGATTGACAGATCGGGGCCTCTGCGTACGTGCAGAATTCCAGAACTGTCGGACTCCGGCACAAATAGGCCCCGTCCCCTAATGAGATTCATGACTGATACCTCTGCAGTGCACAGAGTGCAGAAAATCGGGTGAGAAACTGAAGTGAGAAGTCAGGATCTAGAACAGTTTTCCCACCAATTCAGCGCTTTAGGGAGAATCATGGCCATGCACTCTATCTTGGTTTCTAGTTCCTCATACATGAGGATGGTTTCAACTGGGATCTTGGGTTCATGTCACGGTACATGTAACCCCACCATTTGGTTTGGACTTGCAAAATCCTATTAACTATCATGGCATGAGACATTTCGCACCTCTTTAACCTGTACTTAACCCTCTCTCCATTCACATTGTCTATACCTGTAAAGACTTGATTACCTGCAAAAACTTGCACTCCAACCAGTATCTTGCACTTGTGTCCATGTTTATATATGCCACATTTGTGAACCCATCTCTCCACTCACCTGAGGAAGGAGCAACACTCTGAAAGCTCGTGATTCCAAATAAACCTGTTGGACTTTAACCTGGTGTTGTGAGACTTCTTACATATTTTGGATATGTAGAGTTGGAGTCCACGCTATCGCAAATGGAGGTAACTATAACTCTTGAGACAATATGACCTTTCCATTTTGTACACAGCCATTCATGTGATTTGTCTGATGGAGGTTAGTAATCTGGGGCTGTATTTAGTATGCCTGCTGGGCCCAGAGCCTAAGGAAAACTGGATTTAATGTAGTCTAAATATTGTACCATGTCATCTGCTTCATGTCAGTGAAGGAGAAGGAAAATATCTTTCTCATTTGACAGGGCTAGATTCTAGTCCAACCGATTTGTTTGATAATACTCACAAGCTTTCGAGGTTTCCCTCTTCGTCAGGTGAATGGAGAGTTCTGGCCTCAGACAGAGCATATAAAGCACAGACAGTTTAGAGATTACTGATTAGAATGCGAATCCTTACACCTAACCTGCTGTTCAAGACCTGAAGTGGCTGACAATGTGAGTGGAAGGAGCACTGATCACAGGTTACAGAGATGTGTATTGTCTCCAGACAGTACAGTAAGTGAGGTTTTGCAAACCCAGGCAAGTCACGGGGGTTACAGATAGTGCGACATGAACCCAAGATCCCTGTTGAGACCATCCTCATGTGTGCGGGACCTGGCTATCAGTCTCTGTTCAGCGACTCTGCGCTGTCGTGTGTTGTGAAGGCCGCCTTGGAGAATGCTTACCCGAAGGTCAGAGGCTGAATGCTCGTGACCACTGAAGTGTTCGCCAACAGGAAGTGAACAGTCTTGCCTGGTGATTGTCGAGCGATGTTCATTCATCCGTTGTCGTAGCGTCTGCATGGTCTCCCCAATGTACAACGGACCTTCGGGTAAGCATTCTCCAAGGCGGCCTTCACAACACACGACAGCGCAGAGTCACTGAACAGAGACTGGTAGCCAAGTTCCGCACACATGAGGACGGTCTCAACAGGGATCTTGGGTTCATGTCGCACTATCTGTAACCCCCGTGACTTGCCTGGGTTTGCAAAACCTCACTTGCTGTACTGTCTGGAGACAATACACATCTCTGTAACCTGTGATCAGTGCTCCTTCCACTCACATTGTCAGCCACTTCAGGTCTTGAACAGCAGGTTAGGTGTAAGGATTCGCATTCTAATCAGTAATCTCTAAACTGTCTGTGCTTTATATGCTCTGTCTGAGGCCAGAACTCTCCATTCACCTGACGAAGAGGGAAACCTCGAAAGCTTGTGAGTATTATCAAACAAATCGGTTGGACTAGAATCTAGCCCTGTCAAATGAGAAAGATATTTTCCTTCTCCTTCACTGACATGAAGCAGATGACATGGTACAATATTTAGACTACATTAAATCCAGTTTTCCTTAGGCTCTGGGCCCAGCAGGCATACTAAATACAGCCCCAGATTACTAACCTCCATCAGACAAATCACATGAATGGCTGTGTACAAAATGGAAAGGTCATATTGTCTCAAGAGTTATAGTTACCTCCATTTGCGATAGCGTGGACTCCAACTCTACATATCCAAAATATGTAAGAAGTCTCACAACACCAGGTTAAAGTCCAACAGGTTTATTTGGAATCACGAGCTTTCAGAGTGTTGCTCCTTCCTCAGGTGAGTGGAGAGATGGGTTCACAAATGTGGCATATATAAACATGGACACAAGTGCAAGATACTGGTTGGAGTGCAAGTTTTTGCAGGTAATCAAGTCTTTACAGGTATAGACAATGTGAATGGAGAGAGGGTTAAGTACAGGTTAAAGAGGTGCGAAATGTCTCATGCCATGATAGTTAATAGGATTTTGCAAGTCCAAACCAAATGGTGGGGTTACATGTACCGTGACATGAACCCAAGATCCCAGTTGAAACCATCCTCATGTATGAGGAACTAGAAACCAAGATAGAGTGCATGGCCATGATTCTCCCTAAAGCGCTGAATTGGTGGGAAAACTGTTCTAGATCCTGACTTCTCACTTCAGTTTCTCACCCGATTTTCTGCACTCTGTGCACTGCAGAGGTATCAGTCATGAATCTCATTAGGGGACGGGGCCTATTTGTGCCGGAGTCCGACAGTTCTGGAATTCTGCACGTACGCAGAGGCCCCGATCTGTCAATCTCCCATTTGCTGGCCAGCTCAATCGCAGCCCCCACAGCAATTCCCAGATCAGTCCTGATTCCCACCCCCCCCCCCCCGCCCCCGTCTCGGAACGCCCTGACGTACAGCCCAAACCCCCCCTCCCACAGCAGTGGCGATACCCCACCCCCCTCAGCCCAGCAGACCCCACCCCATGCTGATCCCCCCAAGGTCAGATCCCAACGTCCTGCTCAGCTTGCTCCAAACGCTGCCCTCCCTCCATCCCAGACTGATCTCAATGTAGAGTAGCAATGGGACTCCCCACTTCCACCAATTGCTCCTAGGCCATGCCCACAATACACACCGCCCCCTTCGCACTGTCCGATGCCCAATGGGCAGTGCCAAAGTGCCCCTTAAGCATGGGCACTTTGACTCTTGAGCGGTGTCAGGGGGCACAGGCTGACACTGCCAGGGTGCCCATGCCCAGGGTCACCAGCTCCCCCCCGCCCCCCCCATCTGACCCCCTGGGGCCCTGATTGCCCCCCTTCATTCCAGCGGGGTCTCCGACTGGTTCCCCGAATATGGTGAACTAGTCTAAACTCCCAGAATGAAGAACTCCTGGCGGATGGGAGATTCAATCAGGACTGGGGAATTTTATACCCAACCTTGCCTCCGCTCTGGCTCCAGTGCACCAACTACTGAAAAAGAATCAATCTTGGAAGTGGTCTTACAGCCAAACCTTGGCTTTCAATAAAGTAAACCAACAGTTTTCCTTATCAAAAGTTCTGATCCCAGGAAACAACTATTTCTACCTGCCATCCCCATATGGCATCAGGGTGGTATTGGCACATAGGTGGCCAGAGAGGAATGCCCAATTGCATACGTTTCCAGGACCTTGGCTATTGCGGAATGCAAATATACCTACATCGAAAGAGAACGATTGGTGGTAAAAAACATTCCACTTTTATAGGTGGAAATTCATCATTTTCTTTATTTATTAGAATCATAAGTAGGCTTACATTAACAATGCAATGAAGTTACTGTCAAAATCTTCTAGTCATCATACTCCAGTTCCTGTTCGGATACAGAGGGAGAATTTAGCATGGCCAGTGCACCTAAACAGCACGTTTTTCAGACTGTGGGAGGAAACAGGAACACCCGGAGAAAACCCAAACAGACATGGGGAGAATGTGCAGACTTTGCACAGACAGTGATCCAAGGCAGGACTTGAACCTGTGTCCCCAGTGTTGTGAAGCAGCAGTGCTAATCACTGCGTTGCCCTACTGGGACTGCTAAGGGAAAACAAAGCAGTGCCACCCATAGCATTAACCTGAATCTGGCAGCGGGCATTATTACTAGCCACATACAATTACCATTTGGAACACCATCCAAGAGGCTGAGTCACCAACGCAGATGCCCTGTGTCAGCAATCATTAGCAGACACACCACCAGTAGTACCCGCAATGGAACAGAATGCAATGACACTGAATTTTTTTGGAGACTCTTCCAGTGGTAGCAAACTATATTCGACTGTGGACTCAAAAAGACTCAGTCCTTACTAAATTGAAACAGCTAGTGCTATGAGGGAAACCAAAGGCTGTGACAGCCTGATTTCCACCTGTATTGGTGGATGTCAGAGTCGGAGAGAGCAGCTGACCATTGAAGATGGCATACTCAAGGGGTGTCATCCCAAGCCAGGGCCACCATTATATCCTAGCTGAACTTCACCATGGCCACCCAGGAGTGACCAAAATGAAGATGCTCGCAAGGAGCTACGACTGGTGGTAGGCATGGATACAGATATATTTGCGCTTGTATGTTAGTGTCATCAATGCAAACAAGGCAGAAGTTATCAACATCAGCTCCTCTATATGCTTGGGAATGACCAGGTAGACCGTGAACTTGCATACGTTGATTATGATGCTCCTTTCATGGGCTCAATGTACCTCATAAATGTCGATGCCTACTCCAATCTGATGGAAGTACACAGGGTGCACTTGTCAAATATGACAATGACAGTAGAGGAACTCTGCGGCTCTTTCACAAGAAACAGGATCCCAGAGGTGCTGATTTCCGATCATGGATCGTCCTTTACCAGCCAGGAATTCACTTTATTTATGAATGGAATTTGACACATTTTCGATGGCGTCATGTTATCCATTGTCTAATGCCTTATGGAAACAATGTTTTCAGGCCTTGAAAGCAAGCTTAAAGACACAGCCTATAGCCTCTTTGGACACCAAACTTTCCAGATTACGGTTGGAAAACAGAACAGTCCTTGTGTAGCTATCCAAATAGTGCCAGCTGAGTTTCTCAAAGGAACTAGGAACAGGAGTAGGCCATTTGGCCCCTCAAATGTGCTCCGCCATTAAAATCATGACTGACCTTTTTATGGACTCAGCTCCACTTACCCGCCCATTCACCGTAACCCTTAATTTCTTTACTGTTCAAAAATATGTCTACCTTTGCCTTAAAAACATTCACCAAGATAGCCTCAACTACTTAACTGGGCTGGGGATTCCACAGATTTGTAAACCTTTGGGTGAAGAAGTTCAGTCTCAACTTAGTCCTAAATCAGCTTCCTTTTTGTTTGAGGCTATGCCCCTAGTTCTGGTTTCACCTCCCTGCTTCTATCTTATCTATTCCCTTCATGATTTTATATGTTTCTATAAGATCACCTCTCATTCTTCTAAATTCCAATGAGGTTAATGCCAGCCTACTCAGTCTGTGCTCATAATCCTCAACCGCGGAATCAACCTAGTGAATCTCCTCTGCACTCCCTCCAGAGCCGGTATATCCTTTCTCATTTAAGGAGACGAAAACTGTACACAGGTGTGGCCCTCACCAGCACCTTATGTAGCTGCAAAATAACATCCCTGTTTTTAAACTCTATCCCTCTAGCGATGGAGGACAAAATTCCATTTGACTTTTTAATTACCTGCTACACCTGCAAAACAACCTGTTGTGATTCATACACAAGGACACCCAGGCCCCTATACACAGCAGCAAGCTGCAGTTTTTTACAATTTAAATAGTGGTCCATTTTGCTGTTATTCCTACCAAAATGGATGACCTCACATTTACCAACATTGTACTACATCTGCCAGATCCTTGCACTTAATTAAACTATCTATATCCCTTTGCAGACATTCAATGTCCTCTTCACACTTTGCTCTACCATTCATCTTAGTGTCATCTGCGATCTTTGACATAGTACACTTGGTCCCCAACTCCAAATCATCTATGTAAATTATAAACAATTGCAGTCCCAACACTGATTCCACTAGTCACTGACCACCAACCAGAAAAACACCCATTTATCCCCACTCTTTGCTCTGTTAGTTAACCAATCCTCTATCCGTGCTAATACATTATCTGTAATGCCATAGGCCTTTACCTTATGCAGCAGCCTTTTGTGCAACACTTTGTCGAATGCCTTCTGGAAATCCAGATACACCATATCCACCACATTCCCTGGTGTGCACCATGCTCATAATGTCCCAAAAGAATTCCACTAAATTAGTTAAACATGACCTGCCATGGGTAGACAATTCTGCACCTGGTTGAGTCTGATTACTCAAACCTGGAGGAAGGGTAGAAACACACCAAGAAGTCTAGTGCCCAAGCCCACAACAATGCCATCTGTGAGAGGCACTTAAAGTTGATAAAGTATATTAAAGAATCGTGGAACTGGACCTCATGGTTACAAGGTACAGTTGACTTGAGGACAGAACCAATTTCATACAAAGTCCACGGAGGGATGCCATCCTGAGAAAGACCTGGACTATTTGAAAACCTTACATTCTCAGGCCATTCGGAAACAAATGCTGCCCAGCATATCCGGAGCTGCATAAAATCTATTTGGACTGCTAACTCCTGCTCTCCGTTTCCAGTCATTGGAACCTCTGAGTCCAAAATGTTTATGACAAAATTAGCAGGGTCTACTCCTTTGCCACCTTAAGAAGGACCTGAATCCATTCCTCAGCACTCAAAAAGGAAGGGATGAGCACTGGTTCACTACACCCTGCCTACCTTGGTCACAGAGGTTAAGGAACCAGACAGAGTGCTTAAACTCCTTAAAGGCTCACAAGGTGAACGAAACACTGAGGTTCCTTAGACCTGGAATGGGAGGGATGTAATGACTTTAATGAGGCTCTCAATGTGGACCTCTTTGACTATGTGTTTCCTGATTAAGACACTAATGCACGTCCAGTCAGGGAGTTCTGCCTGCATATATGACGTGAAGTGTCAGAGTTACTGGAACTCCAAGTTTATGCTCTGTACGAGGAGGTACCATGTAAATAAATCTAAGTTTGGCGAAGGGATACTGACCTAGATGTAATTTTATTAACCTTAATTTCTTAATAATGTTACTCCCCACCTATCCAGTGACATAACGTCCTGCCCACAATGATGTCATACCCCATCTCAATGAAGTCACTTCCCTCCCTCAATATCTTCACTTCTCCCAGATTCCACCCACCATAAAACACAAGGCACGAGCCACAAAAATACATAAATTGATCACTGCTTTAAAGCTTTAGTGCTTTTTAATTGAAAAAAATATACATGTAATTGTTGAATTGAAACCCAAGCCTACCTGTTCTCAGAATGAGGAAAGAGATGGTCAATATTGCGATCTGTGTGACTTGTGGCAGTTAACATAGAAGTAGCTGATGAGCAACAAGATGGTAAAATCGGCCAATGACATGACTATAGCACAGGCCAGTGCAGGAGCAAATATTCCAATGAAGTGGATTCCAGTGAGTTCAAGTCCAATATCAGTGGTGGGGTTTTGTCTCTGTCAAGATTCTGTTCCTTTTCCCAGAAGAGACTTTTTAGACACCAATCTTGAGAAGGGTGGGACATGGCAGTTTGAACTATCTGCATGTGCCAACAGCCATTCCATCAGACCAGCAAGTGGAAAACAGGAGAACAGGATTTAAGCAAGGGAATATGAAAGAAAGATATATTTAAGATTTTCTTCCTTTGTTTGTTGGCAGGATAATTTAGGTAGTTTTTTTTCTTCACAAAGCCATGAATAACATAGAAATGTAGAAACATAGAAGATAGGAGCAGGAGGAGGCCATTCTTTCCTTCGAGCCTGCTCTGCCCGCCATTCATCACAATCATGGCTGATCATCCAACTCAGTCTAATCCTGCTTTCTCCTCATAACCTTTGATCCTGTTCGCCCCAAGTGCTATATCGAATTGCCTCTTGAATACATTCAATGTTTTGGCATCAACTACTTCCTGTGGTAATGAATTCCACAGGTTCACTACTCTTTGGGTGAAGAAATGGTCTACCCTATATCCTCAGATTGAGACCCCTGGTTCTGGACTCCCCCACCATTGGGAACAACTTTCCTGCATCTAGCTTGTGTAGTTCTGTTAGAATTTTATAAGTCTCTATGAGAATGCCCCCTCATTCATCTGAACTCCAGCAAAAACAATCCTAACCCAGTCACTCTCTCCTCATACATCAGTCCCACCATCCTGGAATCAGCCTGATAAACCTTCGCAGCAGTCACCCAACCTGTCCAGATCATGCTGAAGTATCTCTACATCCTCATCACAGTTCACTTTCGCACCAACCTGATATCATCTGCAAGCTTTGAGATATTACAGTTTGCTCCCTTACAGAACTTGTCAAATGTTCCTGACACATCATACTTCAAGAAAATTTTCACTCTTTTCAAAACAGAGGAACAACAGTCACCAGGAACATTTGTGACAGGTATTCTTCAAAATATTTTCAGAATGGTTTCCACATATGGCTGGCATGTTATCACAGTAATTAGCACTGCTGCTTCACAGCGCCAGGGACCCGGGTTCGATTCCCAGCTTGGGTCACTTTCTGTGTGGAGTTTGTATGTTCTCCCCATGTATATGTGAGTTTCCTCCGAGTGCTCCAGTTTCCTTCCACATTCTGAAAGGCATGCTGGTTAGGTGCATTGACCCAAACAGGCACCAGATTATGGCAACCAGGGGAAATCCACAGTAACTTCATTGCAGTGTTAATGTGATCTTTGTGACTAATAAATACATTTTACTTTACAGTTGGAAAGGTTGCCTGCAACCATCACATACAAGTCTGTATAAATCAGATGGTGCCAGATAGTCCACTGCACTTGTGGTGTATTGACACCTGCGATCATGGTTTGTCTAAGCTAGGATAGAGTGAAGGATCAGGATAGCCAATAAGGTTAAACCAAGGCTTTATCTGTAACTTCTGTAATTTTTCAATAATGTAATTTTTCAAAGCCATCTCAGCCTTTTGGCTAAGGTGAAGATCAAGATCAAGCCCAGGAAGGGGTACAATGACTCATCCTGTCAGATTGGACCTTGTTTAATCAAGTCCAAGATAGGATGCCATGTTGTGTTTTGTCAGCTTGGATCTGGTTTGTCCCTCATTTGGGGACCATGATTCGACTTAATCTGAATTTTTTTTATTTGAATGTTGAAGTATAGAGCTCATCATTATCAATGAAATTAATTAATTATTTCACTTCATCTGCACTAAGATTTGTGTCTCTGTTCTCCTGGTAGTATTTACTTACTTTTAGTGCAGTGGCTTTTAGCACTCTCATCCAAACTTTTGTTGAAAAGAGCACAAAATAAACCAACAATTTTCTTCACAGTATCATTTCTATTCTGAAATTGCAATATTATTGTGTCACCAATAACATTGACAGTTTCAATTATGATCTTTGCATTTTCTTTGAAACTAGAGACAATGAAGTCACCTTAAATCAATAAAATAACATCCTGCATCTGTACGCTTCTCATCAGCGGAACCAATATTTTATTAAAGCTAGTGCCTCTGCTCCTACCGAGATAGTCATTTCAAAATTCCATGACAAAACTTTTAACAGGCTAAAAATTGTGCAGCATTCAATAAAGTTGTATCAGTATTTTACAGTGATCTGCTGAGAACATTAATTCTTAGAAGTGGGTCCACAAGACAGTTAAAACAGCAATATCATAATTTTCAAACTTCTATGCTCAGAGTTTTGCTTTCAGCTGTGTTTTTTTTTCTCTGAATTTGATGTCTGATAAGGTTTCCTTTATATCAACAAAATTCAGTTTCAAAACCAAAATAACAACTGTAAGAGTGGACCATCTGGTGTCACAAATTATTTTTGCCATCATATATTTTCCCTGTTGCTGCTCCAAGTGTGATTGCAACATATTCCAGTATTGTGTGGAAATTGAAAAGAAGGCGTTCAAGTTTTGAACAAAATCAAAAAAATGTAAGGGCTTCTCACAGGATTCAGCTGCAGTATAACAGATTAAATTGTTGGAATGACTGAAACATGGAATGAACAATGCATGCCCCTGTGCATGATTTAATATTGCTTGTGGACCTGAATATTTTCCTGCCATAATTGTAGTATAATTATCAAACTGAGCACAAAGGAAGATGGTTGTTGGACATCAATCATCAGCTCCAGGGCATCACTGCAGGAGTTTGTTAGAGTAATGTCTTAGGTCCAACAATCTTTAGCTGCTTCATCAATGGCCTTCCCTCCATCATAAGGTCAGAATTGGGGATGTTCACTGATGATTGCACAATGTTCAGCATCATTTATAACTAATCAAGTACATTTTCCTTTGTGCTCGACATGACTCCAATTATTGGAGAGTTTCCCCCCGATTCTCATTGAGTCCAATTTTGCTCAGGCTGCTTGATGCCATATTCAGTCAAATGTTGCCTTGATATCAAGGGCAGTCATTCTCACCTCGCTTCTGGAGTTCAACGTTTTTGTCCATGTTTTAACAAATACTGTAATCAGTTACCAAATGCAATGAGCCCTGGAAAATATCCAGACGTGTGTTGAAAAGTTGCAGGTAATATTCTTGCCACGCAAGTGCCAGGCAATGACCATTTCTAGCAATAGAGAATCTAACCATTGTCCCTTGACATACAATGGCATTACATCACTGAATTCCCCACAAACGACATCCTTGGCTTGCCATTGGCCAGAAACTTAACTAAACTAACCATCTATATAGAAGAACAGGTCAGAGGTAAGGAGGCAAATTCTGGCGCCATGCCTAGAGCAGATTGCAAGAATTAGGTGCAATATTTTTTAATGCTGCTTATTTACAGTGTCAATAACCCTACGCGTAACTACACTGTCTGCCCTCATCTGTGCCCTCTTGCTGCCCCTGCAACTTAATCCTGTGTGGTCTAGTATTATATCTAGGTGACACTCCCAGGATATTTATCGGAGATGAAGTTGGCCTCCTGTGTTGGCATCACATGACCTTTAATGGTCTTGGCAGGCATCCTCTGAAGGGCTTCGACCTGGGAGGCCCTGGCCAACCTTGGAGATGCGGTGTGCCACCCTATTCAGCCCGGTGCCCGTGAGATGCTCAGGAAGTGGTGGTGGGGGAAGGGGTGGGATTTTGATGGGCCAGAGACTGCTGAAGTCTCTTGGGTGGAAGGCCCTGGGATGGCCTCCTGCACTTTCTCCTTCCTCAGGGTACCCATGGGACAGAGGGCCAGCAGTAGTGAGCTCCAGAAGTTTCTACATCACCTGGAGCTGCTAGTTCTGAGGTCCAACATTGTCTGCACCATGGTATGTGAGCCCTCAACAATAGCCCTCTGAGTCTGGACCCCCTCTGAGATTCTTCCTGTGTCTGGAGAATGCTACTGAGGCCCTCAGCCATGGTCCTCAGAGATTTAGCCATGCCTTGGACCCTGCCACCTATGGCTACCAATTCCTGCCCCAGGTTTTCTACTATGGTTGCCACTCTTGCAATGTTGGCCTGGATGCCATGCAATACCATTTCCTGTGCTTGAAAGCTGTGGGATTCCTCCAAGCGATCTTGCAATTACCAAAATATTGCTGACATCCCTTCCTGTCGTTCTCAGCTCTGCCTTTGCATCTCCGCCTGCCTGATCTCTTGGACATTCTCACCTCCACTGATGTGCATCTGCAGCTGTTGGTGCTCACCTTGAAGCCTGTCTGTTAATTCAGCCTACTGAAGTGTATGCCTGCGGGGATGGATGGTGCGAGTGATGCCTGTGATGCCTGATGGGTGCTTTCCTCAGGAGGTGCCGGCGGCGGTCACAGGGAGATGCTGACAAGAAACATAGAAACATAGAAAAACTACAGCACAAACAGGCCCTTCGGCCCACAAGTTTCGCCGAGCATATCCCTACCTATAGGCATACCCATAACCCTCTATCTTACTAAGTTCCATGTACTTATCCAAAAGTCTCTTAAGACCCTATTGAATCCGCCTCCACCACCACTGCCAGCAGCTGATTCCACGCACCCACCATCCTCTGAGTGAAAAACTTATCCCTGACATCTCCTCTGTACCTACTCCCCAGCACCCTAAACCTGTGTCCTCTTGTGGCAAATCATGAGGATCTGGCCTTATTATGTGTTTCTCCTGCAAGTCAAGACACATGGCTCAGTGCAAGGGAGGGACAAGCTTAGAATTTATGTGAGATAGATCATTTGGATGAAGGTTCTGTGGAGCGTCACTTCTCTAGTGAAGGCTGACCTGACAGGAACTCAGCTCTCTTGTGTGCCTCCCCTAGGAGCTCCATCACTCACTCCTCATAGGTAGTTAGGAGATACAACTTGGGAATTTCCCCACTTCTCATAGAATTTCTACAGTGCAGAAGGAGACCATTCAGCCCATTGAGCCTGCACCAACTCTCCAGCAAAACATCTTAACCAGGCCAACCCCCTGCTCTATCCCATAACCCCACATACTTATCCCACTCATCCTCCTAACCTACACATTTTTGGACACAAAGAGACAACTTAGCAGAGCCAATCCACCTAACCTGCACATCTTTAGACTCTAGGAGGAAACCGGAACACCACAAGGAAACCCACTCAGACAGAGAGAATGTGCAAACTGCACACAGATAGTCACCCAGGGCTGGAATTGAACCTTGGTTCCTGGTGGTGTGAGGCAACACTGCTAACCATTGTGTCATAGTGTCACCATGTCTTTTCTTGCTCCCTCCCCCTGTGGGGACAAAGGGGATGATGAAAGCCTGATGGCTGGTGGATCCAGTGTGAGGCATGTGACATATGTTGGGACCGTGCGTCAGCTGGCAAGGGTTGTGATAAGAGTGCCAGAGGGATTTGAGGACGATGCTAGTGGGGGTGGGAGGCAGGGGTGGGGGCCATGGAGGGTCAGGCAGTGGATTGATGTGGACATTCCACGTGTTACAGATGGGACTGATGCCAGGATGTCATAGTTAGATATTTACCTTTGCAACTCAAATGAAGTCATTCATTTTCTTGTGGCATTGGGTGCAACTCCTCAATGTCAGGCTGTGGACACTGACTTCTGCAGCCACTGCAACAAAGGCCATATTTGCTTCCCTGGGTTGTCTAGCTCTTCGGGTACAGGTTGCCCGTCTCTCCTCCACTACATCCAGAAGCCTTCTAAGGTCTGCCTCGTAAAGCATGGTGCTGCTTTCCATGCTGCCATCCTCCTGGAGCGATTGGCTGTGACTTCCATGGAAACATTTAAATGCAGCTCCTCCTTGTTAACAGAGAGACAGTTCGGGCAAGTCTGGGGATGTCATGCCGATGTGTTTTACGTAGGGTCTCATCAATGCACTAAGTTGGAACGATTGCAGTCCAGTCTGCACCAGATAAACAGAGTGCATCGCTCTGTTTTTCTTGCTGTTATGACACTTAGTCATTTTTTGGGAAAATTCTACCCTGAGAATATGTTAAGTCACTTACCTGCTCACTCTCCAAAGCCTGTCCACAATCTACAAGGCACAAGACAGGGATGTGTCAAAATATTCTCCTTTGCCTGGATGAATGCAACTCTAACACTCAAGAAGCTTGTCACCATCCAGAATAAAGCAGCTTACTTTATTGGCACCCTTTTCATAAACATTTACTTCCTCCACCACCGAAGTACATTAGCAGCAGTGCATACCACCAAGATGTACTGCAAGAACTCATCCAGGCTCCTCAGATGGTGCCTTCCAAACTCACGACCAGTATCATTTGGAAGAACGACGATGGCAGACAGGTGGGAGCACTACCACCTGGAAGTTCACCTCAAGTTACCGTACTGACTTGGAAATATATCACTATTTCTTCACTGTCGCTGGTCATAACGTGGAATTCCTATCTACTAGCACTATGGGTGTATTACACTACATGGGCTCCAGCAGTTCAAGAAGACAGCCCACCACCACTTTCTCAGGGGAATTAGGGATGGGCAATGAATGCTGGCCGAGCCAGCAAAGCCAGCATCCCTTTGAATGAACTTTTTTAAAAAAGGGAGATAAGTAAAATGGAGCGCTATTGAGTGATGCTATTTTCGGGTAAACATGTAGTTAACAGTTTAAAGTTTTTGAAGCCAAAATATCATGTTATTAATGAAAATGGCATCACAAAAAAAATTACTTCTTGAAACAATGGTAGTCCTTGATGCCAAGGTTTTACTGGCCCAGGTCTCTGGTTTGTTGGAGTGGGCCCAGTAATGAATACATTTCCCTGGAGAACAGATCTACTTAACAAGACATTATATTTTGTGTATGGTGAATCATGTTCCACAAACTTTCAAGCAACAGAAGTAACAGGTGCCCCACCTTAGGTATACAGGTTACATAGTAGCGCACAAAGTCCTTTTCATTACTATTGGCTGAGATGTGTCAATTTGATATTTGTTTAGTAGATTTGGAATCTCCATATATTGCCATATCTTAATAGAGGAAATTATTATAAGTATTATGTTTTCTGTTCCTCTGAAAGTGCAATTCCATCTTAATTATTATTGCTGAGGTAATTTCCACTCAGAGCGGGAGGAAAACAATGATTTTAATGACAGTTATTTCATTCCAACATGAACATACTTTGCAAAGAAAAATCTGTATCCCCAAGTAGAGAGGTTAATGGTGCTAATGTTCCACTTTTCCTTTTTCAAGGCACCCAGTACAGCTGCCAACTATTCTAAACACAATAATAGTCTAATCCACTCACTTTCTTTATCTGTCTCACTTCCGTCTGTTATGTCAAAAAATGATATCCCTCTATATTACATTACTGGACTTTAATACAGAAAGTAATAACAGAACATGAAGTATTTATCGATAGTCAATGGTAACACATTTAGTGCCGACAATTTGCGCATTTTCTTTGACTTTGGGCCTCATTTTCAAATCATTCCACATCTCACCATTTTTATGTTCTTGTTCAAGTCGAATTATCAAATACATAAAAAGCATAAGTCTAAAAATTACTTTTGCGATATCAGTTCATGGATGCAATTCAGATCTTAGAATCACTTTACATGACTATTCTGATTGGTTGCCCCTCGATTAAATTTTCCAGGGCTTTTTGGTGACTTTTCTGAATGTTGCACCAATCTGCTTGTAACAAAAGACCAAAAAGATGGGTCATAAGCACCTGAATTTCCTGTGTACTTCTGTCTGTATGGAAAGGAATAAGGTAACATAAGCTGCATGCACATGTGTGGCCACTCATGTATAGGAATTGGAAAAATTACAGAATATAACACATTTTTATTTTTAACAGTGGATGTATTAGCTAACTCAATATCCACCCCATCATGATAATCTTGCAATACTATCCATGTTGAATATGTGTTCCCGCCATAATGCATTAATTATGCCTGTAACACAAAAGCTTACATTATGTAAACTCAGTGGAACCCATAGGATTCTGAAAGAGGAAGATGTGAAATGGCTTCACCAAGATCCAGTGGGCTATTGCCTCAGGGACATGATTGGTCAAGTAGTTATGGAAGAGTCTCATTGACATTGGTGAGATTAAACAAAACTTTTACCTTTAGAGTTCAAATTATTTTCTTAAAATCACAGGTGTGAGAGAAAAGGGAAGTGTGTTTGCATGTCAGTCATCCATGATGACTGACCCTATGTTAAAAATTGGCACAATGCATAACATACTGTATCAGCTGGGATTTAGAAAAATCAATGGAAGGATATTATGGATATCAACTAATATCTGAAACTCAGTGAAGTCTTTTCATGATTAATATAACTTGGAATTTTTCCTCATGAAAAATCTCTATAATTGCTTTTTAGGTCAGGTAAGTGCTTCTGCATGCCTTGAACCCAATTAAATGATGCTAAATGGTTGCAAATGATGTTTGAGTACTGTGATTTCATTTGAAGTTTAATTGATGATAATAATGTAAGTTGATTGCTTTTAATAACTTGAGATGTCAAATGATACCCTTGTTTTATAATCAGGGATTGCCTGTCGACAGAGGCCATGCAGCTGATGGAAGAACTATGTCATCAGTGTGCACCAACTGGAGGAAGCTCAATATATCTGGGTGTATTGGGCATTCGGGTGTCCTTGGACTAGCATAGACAAGATGGCCTCCTTCTGTGATGTAACTTTTCTATGGTTTCTTTACTGTTCTGAAGGGGGAAAAATTGTCTGGATGCAAAAGCACACCAGCGGCTGACCACCCTCCCTTAGCGGGAGACAGCACTACAGGAGAAATCCTGTATGTCCTTTTGTCCCAGATGGAGGGACTATGACTAGTTTTTTTTTGTAGCATGACAAATTAAGGGGCTTGGATTTATGTGACTAGCCTGTATTACAACATAATGACACTTGTTGGTTTATGATCAATGCTCAACCCTTGTCGGACAGCACCTCAACAGTAGATGCATTGGTTGTGATATTTCAAAATTCCTTGAATTCTGGAAAGGTCTCAGTGGATTGGAAACATGCTAATGTGACACCCCTATTCAAAAAGGAAGAGAGGCAAAAAGTAGGAAACTATAGGCTAATTAGCTTGACCTTTGTGGTGGAGAAGTTGCTGGAGTCAGTCGTTAAGGAGGAGATGAATAAACACTTGGAAAGACAAGTTTTGCTATGTTACAATCTGTACCTGATTGTAAACAGTTGAGTTCTGAGGACCGACCTTTGCTGCATGCCATTAGCTACAGTTCACCAGCCAGAGAAGGACCCATTTATCCCAAGCCTTTACTTCCTGTCAGTCAGCCAATCCTCGATCCAATCTAGTACTCTACCCCACTCCCCTGCGATCTCACCTTCTGGATCAGTCTTTTATGCGGCACTTGTCAAACCCCTTTTGGAAGTCTAGAATACCATATCCATGTGTTCCCTGGTTTTATGAAGGGTACGTCATCCTTGACAAACTTGCTTGAGTCCTTTGAGGTCATAACCACCAAAGTGGATTATGGGGAACACATGGATATGGTATTCTAGACTTCCAAAAGGGGTTTGACAAGGTGCCGCATAAAAGACTGATCCAGAAGGTGAGATCGCAGGAGAATGGGGTAGAGTACTAGACTGGATCGAGGATTGGCTGACTGACAGGAAGTAAAGGCTTGGGATAAATGGGTCCTTCTCTGGCTGGTGAACTGTAGCTAATGGCATGCAGCAAAAGTCGGTCCTCAGAACTCAACTGTTTATAATCAGGGACAGATTGTAACATAGCAAAATTTGCAGATAATACTAAAATAGGTGGTGAAGCAGGCAAAGAGAAGAAGATGAAGATTTTACAGATGGATATAGATAGGCTTGGAGAATGGGCCAAACTTTGGCAGATGGTGTTTAATGTGGATAAATGTGTGGTTATCCATTTGGCTGAAAAAATAGGAAGTCAAATTATTATCTAAATGTGTTTGGGCAGAAGGATCTATGTATCTTTGTTCATGGATCACATAAAATCGAAATGCAGGTGTAGCATGTAATAAAAAAGGCAAATGGGATGTTGGAATTAATTGCAAAGGGACTGGAGTATAAAAGTAGAGAAGTGTTATTACAAGGGTGTTGGTGACACCACACCTGGAACATTGTGTCTAGTTTTGGTCAAAGATATAGGCTGACAGGCAGTAGATTTGAAGCTGAGATGAGGGGGAACTACTTCTTGCAGAAGGTGGTGAATTTCTGGAACTCGCTGTCCCATAGCACAGTGAGGTCTGGATCATTAAATGATTTGAAGAGGGAGACAGATAAACTTCTGATAAAAAAGGGGTATGGGGAACGGGTAGGGAGGTGGATTTGAGATCAAGAGGAGAACAGCCATGATCTGATTGAATGGTGGAGGAGGTTTGAAGGGCTGAATTACCTATTTTTGCTCCTAATTCTGATGTTCTAATGTTCCTATGTCTCTAAGTCAGTTGTGACACTGGTAGTTAGCCTGTCAGACTTCTTCAGGAGGGCCTGGGAAAACTCTCAAGTAAAGGAGGTGGGTTATGCTCCAGGCAAAAGGCCTGAGCCACAGGGCATCTGGTCACTGCCCCAACAGAAGTCCAGAACATTTTTCCTATATAATCCTGGTGAAGAATGTTGCAGCATAGACCTGCTGATAAGTGCGCATCCTCTGCAGGCCAACAGGATCTTTGGCTATAAAGAGAATGTCATTGGCATAATTCACTCATCAACCACCTCCACAAGAAGCACAGGAAAGACTTCCTATCCTCAAGCGAAGAAATGCAATCAAGGACCTGTTAACTTTGATCAGACACTTCACAGTATTGTACAGATGTCAGATCCCAAATCCAACTGCCCAAAGAGCCCCAACCAAGTATTCGTGATCCACCCTGTCAAATGCCATCTCCCAATCTAGGGGAAAAAAGGCAATCGACAGACCAGCTCTCTGGGAATTGTGGGTCAGTTCCTAGACAAAATGGATGTTATTATGGATTATTTGGCCTGAAAGTGTGTAGGACTGGTCAGGGTGAATCATATTGACACAATATCAAGGTGAGCAGGTATGATGCTAGCAAAATCTGACAGTTCATGGTGTGATGGGGGACTGGGCATCGGTTCTTAAGCAGGTGGGATTTCTCCTCTTGTACAGTAGAAAAACAATGGACTTGTATCGAGAGGGCTCCTGTTAGTCAGGCCCAGTCAGCAGTGGTTCAGAAGCTTTCTACACTTCAGGTAAGGGGTCACACAGTAACTCAGGGAAAAGTCCATTCCAATGCCATATCAGAGATAGAAAAAAGCAGGCCTTGTCAGAACCACTCAGGATAAAGGGCACTACAATGACCTTAGTGACCTATGGCAGCCCAACTGCCACTCGTCATACATTGGCAAGAACTGAACCTAATAGGGAGAGATTGGCTCCAGCAAATCAGATTAAATTTGTTGGAGATCTTCCAGCTCGGCTGAAGAGTGATGTATTAAGTTATTAACAGATTCTAAGCCCTTCCTGAAATTTTTCAGGAAGGGCTTAGAAAGATAAGAAGAGCCAAAGCAAAAATTTATGTTGATCCCGATGCCTCATCCAAATATTGTAGAACAAGATCTGTTCCTTCCTCTCTAGAGAAAGTGGAGATCAAATTTGTGCACCTTGAAGATCTAAGCATTATCAGACCCATACAATTGCTGCGTAAATCGACATTAAATGTTGACCAGGTTTCTAAATTAGTCAGTCCCTTATGCCCAGAATCGAGGGCTTGTACACCAATAATGGGAAATCAAATCATCTTGTGTTTACACTGCGACCTTTTCAACTATTTTATCTTCTGGAATATAGTTCATTTTTCTGTATATTTATCTAGAGCTGAAGTAATCATGCATCCAAGGAATATTTTGCTTCAACATTCCCAATTATGTAATTGATCTGGGCCTTAGCTACACTCAAATTGATCTGGAAAAGCAATTTATGATCCACAGTTTAAAAAAAATATTAAAATGTAAGAGCAGCTTTAATGATTTATTGAAATTTAAGATGTTGCCATTGTTCATTTAAAGACAAAGGGAGGGATTTTCTGGCTGCATTCACCCCAAAACAGGAAAATCTCACCTGAGGTCCATGGACCTTTGCATGGTCAGCCGCCCCACCCACTACAATTCCTGTGGTGGGATGGGAAAATTCCCCCAAAGTGTTTACCCACTCCATTTCAGTCCTATAGTTAGGGACTGAAATGTTGAATCCTGGTCCTTTCTGGTTTTTAAAGTTGATTCTTCAGTTATGATTCTTACAAATTAACTATTTTTTATTTTCTTTCCAGAGCGAACTCAAGCTGTGTTCAGACATTGAGTCAATCTGATTTTTCCAATGGAGTTTTTAAACTGTAGTTTCTAATTTTGGAATTATCTGAAAGTTTCTCAGGACTTACTGTATCCTGAAATGTTAAAGCTTTGACTCATCTCTACAAAGTCTACTAACTCTGCATCCTGGACATTGAGGCTGCAGTGAGGAATTTTTAATTTCTGATCTCAGCTTCCCAACTTTTCTTTGGAGCTGTTTCCTGGCAATTTTTCAGTGTGTCTGTTTCTTGAGCTTTTCTTCAGGTCAGAATGTTTCTTCAGTTTCTTCAGAATGTTTCTGCATTAGCTTGTGAGGTTTTGGGTTTTTCCATTCACTGCTGCCATGCTGTGAAATGTTGCATGCCATTATGTAGGTTTTTGTGAAATTTTTGTAATCTTGCATGTATTTGTTAACTACAAGAATTACATGCATCCAGATTGATCTCTAAGCGTGGATGATGTATTCCCTTACATTAGTGTGTGTGTATGGACGTACTTTACTCAGTCCCACATTAACCAAGATGTGCCAAAACCATATACTACACCCTCCGTCACGTCAGTTCTATGCTTCCCTGTAGGCTGTTAGACTTGTATCTCTACAGTGCTGATGGAAGATCAACCTGAAATGTTAACACTGTTTCTGCCTCCTCAGTTGCTGCCTGATCTTCTGAATGTTTCCAACATTTTCTGTTTATGTCTCTGTATCTACTGACTGCCACCCTGATGCTTTCCCTTCCCCTTATGAGTTGTGTGCCAATGCTAGTAATTCTTTTTAGTGTGCTTAGACTGGCAAGAGATTAGTAGGTGGTGACCAGCTGTTTGTCCAAGTGAAGATGCTGGATTGAAATGTTTCTGTATTTTTGAGAACAGTCCCAGAAAGAGCTAGTCTTGGATTGTGGAAAGGACATCCTATTCCCTGCTGATCATCAGTTTTCTGAAATATCATTGGATGAAAGGGCATTCAGGAGAACAGAGAATCATTTGGAAAGCTATTCACAACATTTTTTGATTGTTGTTGCAACTCATGTTGCAAGAATCTGTAGAATCACTTGCAGCACATTGTGTTCTGAGCAAGAGCCCATAAAAGCAGTGGGAGTTCAGATGCAGAACCCAAAAAGCGTGGGTGTTCAGAGACAGGGAGCCCATAAAGCAGCAGGAGCTCAGAGAGGCTGAACCCATAAAACAGTGGAAATTCAGGGAGAAAGAGCCCATTAAGCATTGGGAGTTCAGAGAGAGAGAGTGAATCCATAAAACAACAGAAGTTCAGAGGAAGAGAGCACCCAAAAACTGTTGAAGTTCAGAGGGAGAGAGCCTATAAAGCACTGGGAACTCAAGAGAAAGAAAGAGAGGGCCCATAAAGCAATGGGAGTTCAGTGAGCAAGAGAGCAAGAGAGCCCACACTTAGGAAAATAATATTGGCCTTGGAGGCAGTCCAGCGCATCGCTATGCTGATCCCAGATATGGAGGGATTTTCTTAAGAAGAGAGGTTGAGTAAGTTGGGCCTGTACTCGTTGGAGTTTAGAAGAATGAGAGGTGATCTTATTGAAATAAATAGGATTCCAAGAGGATTTGACGACCCGAAAGATTCCTCCCCCCCCACCCCCCAAGGGGATTTGACAGGGTAGATGTTGAAAGATTGTTTCCCCTTGTTGGAGTCTAGGACCAGAGGACATAACCTCTGAGTAAGGTGTCACCCATTTAAGACAGAGATGAGGAGGAAGTTCTTTTCTCAGATAGTAGTTTCCAGAGTGAGGATTCACTTACAGGCAGAAATTTGTTTTCCAAGCAGCTGAACTAATCTATTCAGGCTACTGAGTAGATGGCAAGGAATTACATCCAGTAGACAGTAAGATGAAGTCCATCAAGGAAACACAAACTCCAAGGAACATCACAGAATTAAAATCCTTCCTGGGATTAGTGAATTATGGAAAACTTACCCCAAATTTGGCCTCCTTACATACCCTACTACGAAAATATTAGAGATGGTCCTAGGAAGCTACATAGGCAGAGGCTTTTTCCAAAGTTAAAAGTCATTTACTGTCATCTAACTTACTGGACCATTTCGGCCAGAAGAAATCATTTATATTAACTTGTGATGCTTTTCCATACAGGATTGGTGCAGAACTGTCACGTCACTGGAAAGGCAGGATGGAAAAGCCCATCACACATTTTTCCAGGACCCTTTTGGATGCATAGCAACGGTATTCACAGATTCAGAAGTCAGGGCTGCTGATTGTAATTCTTCACACCAAATACATCGATAGGCCTGTAGTTACCGACCACAAAGCCTTATTGTGCCTTGTTCGAGGGAAATAATGAATATGGTTTATTACAACAATTCTTAGGGCAAATAGTGAGTATGGGTTATTAAGGGATCTCAAGGTTAAAATGTCTCATCACAAGGAACTAGAGAATCTATGTAAAACTGTTAGAATGTTTTAAGTAAAATTTCATGATCAGGAGAAAAGAACATGTTGATATAAAAAAAGACTACTTATGAGGGTGAACAGCTAGCTCATATGTCTGAAGACCTCTTTAATTTGCAGGCAATGCTTGCAATGCAAAGCCAAGTCTGGTAGCAACAAACACTAGGGAAAAGACTCCAAGGAACAAAAGGGAAATAAGAAAAACATAGTTCTTGGGATAGATGCCTTGTGAACATCTGCAAATTGTTTAATGTAAAACCTAAACCAGACAATGTTGGAATGTAAATAATGCCTTACCTATATCATTTACAATATATAAATATTTCATGGTTCTTCAAATCGGTAGGATGACTCAGAGGATCTTCTCTGAAGCTGTGCTCTCCCAACACATTGGTTAATAATAATTTTGTACTGGGTCTCCTAAGATTATTTCTTATAATAATCATCTGCAACAGGCTCTTTCAAGAAGAACAAGGCAATTCTCCCCCCCGCCCCACCCCCCCCCCCCCGCCCCCCCCAGTCATCTCCATTCAGATGCTGGACATTGTCATTGGTAGTCCATGAATATCTTTAGGAATACTGCCCTGTAACCCAGATGGTTAATGCTGATGCACTGAGTCACCCTCTATTGCACGCAACCCTGGCTCATTTACCAGCACTGGAAGAGGTTGTGATGACTGACCTTTTCGGAGACCCTCTCAGTGCCAACAAGCCAAATTAAAGCCTGGACCCAAAAAAGATCCAACAATATCTAAAACAAGACACGTGATCCTATATAATGGATTCCAAGAAGGACACTCCAAAGAAATGAAATTCTATCTCATTAAGAACGATGAACATAGTATTGAGGATAGAATCATTCTTTGGGGTCCTGAGAAATTGTTCCACCAACCCCCCACCACCACCCCCCCCCCGCCCCCCCGCCCCCCAGTATTAACAGAGCTACATAATCACTACTCGGAAGTATCAAAAATGAAGATGCTGGCTAGGAGTTACGTGTGGTGGCCTGTTCTTCACTCTGAAATCACAGATTTAATGACGCAATGTGACCTGTATTAGGAAAACCAAAATACCCATCCTCAGTCTCCCTACCCAATGGGAATGGTTTGGTAGGCCATGAGTGTGTATGCACATGGACTTTGTGAATCGCCTTATGGGTCCCACTTCAGTAACCATGCAAAGCTCCCTTTGGAAGAGAAGGTTCCTGTTTGGTTTACACCACCTGACCCACCACCGCCTTCGATGGACTCCAACCAAGCGACAAGCAACGGAAGCTCCTGAGAGAAATGCAAGGAGGAGAGATGCTATCATGGCCACAAAGGCCGCAGGCATCACGAATAGATCTTTCCATCGCACATCTGGTGGGTTCTGAACATCACTGAGAGTGGATGGGGGTTGGGAGATAGACATGGGGTAGAAGATTTGGACATCACAGGGGAGCTGGACATGGGAGTGATTGTCAGTTCAAAGTCTGAGTGGGAGGGAGGGTTCTGACATTGGGCATTTCGGACATCAGCATGGAGTTTGGACATCACTGTTGGGGGGGGGGGCGTGGTGTTAAGCATCAAGGATGTACTTCAGTCAAGTGAGGAGTTGATCATGTCTTCTAGGGGCGGGGCTGGGTCAGGTCAAAGGGTGGTTATTCAGTTTGGGAATGGAATTCGGATTGACTTTGGTTGGTGGGGGAGGGGGGTTTGGGTCCTGCTGGGATGGAAAATCAAGACAACAGAGGGGTGGGGAGTGAAAGTGGAGGTTGCGGAATCCTGTGCAGGTGGGTGGCAAAGGGTGAAGAATACCATGGAGGAGTGGGGTATTTAGGTGGAGGTGGTACAGGGATCCCCTGGAGGAAAGTCAGGGTATGGAGGTTCTCCTATGTGGGGCTCGTTCTGGGTCTTTAAAATAGTTATGCTGAGTCATTACTTCTCTTTCAGAGTAACTATGAGTGTAAAACTGCAATAGCATCCTAAGTTAATGATTCAAATTGTTTTGTTGGACGGTTCCCAGCACACAACAATTGTCCAGGGGAAGTCAGCGCTTCTGGATAATTGCCATATGAAGCCTTACCAAAGAATTTCCTAGAGAAATTCCTCAACGCATCTTTGGGGAACCCTTCAGATCCAACTCTGGGGAGCCATGAAGTTACAGGAATGAAATATGTCTAGCTCATGAGGGAAAGTGGATTCAATTAGCATAATAAAAACATTTGTAAAGGATTATGGATACCATAAATTTGTTAGTGGCTTGTTCTGGTGATGTTCTTGTGAAGCAGAACTCTTGATACTCGAGGGGGTTAAGAAATGTACCATAACAGGTATAGGTAGCACCGGCAAGGAGGATTGTGAAAACAAGTATGAGAAAGTGGTCAAAGATGAAGATATTGATGGAGAACATATGCATATGTGCTGGTGTCTCTTGCCCCTACTAGTGAGATATTATATGATTTCATTTGTACTGCAACCTATGTGAGGTTATTCACTTTGGAAGCAAAATCAAGAAGGCAGATTACTACCTGAATGGTAGTAAATTGGGAGAGGGGCGTGTGCAGCAGGACCTGAGTGTCCTTCTGCACCAATCACTGAGGGTAAGTATACAGGTGCAGCAGATGGTTAAAAAAAGACAAATGGCATGTTGGCCTTCATTGTGAGAGGTTGAATACAGGAGAGGGATATGTTGCAATTATACAGGGCCTTGGTGAGACCACACCTAGAATATTGTGTGAAGTTTTGGTCTCCTTTTCTGTGGAAGGATGTCCTTGCTCTCGAGGGAGTGCAGCGAAGGTTCCAGGGATGCTGGACTGATGTATGAGGAGAGATTGATTAGGTTACGTTTGTTTTGGCTGGAGTTGAGGTGAATGAGGGGAGAATCTCAGAGACTTATAAGATTCTAATAGGATTAGACAGGGTAGATGCAGGGAGGATATTCCTGATAGTGGGGGAGCCCCAAACCAGGGGTCATAATCTGAGGATTCAGGGTAGACCATTTAGGATGGAGATGAGGAGACATTTCTTCACCCAAAGAGTCGTGAGCCTATGGACTTCATTACCACAAGTAGTTGATGCCAAAACATTGAATGTATTCAAGAAATAGCTGGATATATCACTTGGGGTAAATGGGATCAAAGGTTATGGGGAAAAAAAACAGAATTAGGCTATTGAGTTGGATGATCAGCCATGATCGTAATGAATGGTGGAGTAGTCTCGAAGAATCAAATGGCCTTCTCCTATCTTCTGTGTTTCTATGTAACCAGGTATTCTGGCCTGGCACTGACAATGATTCTGTCAGCCATTTCCTGCTATATTGTTCAGGTCATGGCTTTGTCCATATTGTGGAAATAAGACTGTTCTCCTTCTGACAACAATTTTATGTCGGTGCCTTCAAAGCAGCATGCCCTACTTTTTCCTGAAATGCTATCTGTTATATACGTATTTAGCAAAGTATTACGCAAGAACAACCACAAAGTAGGCCTCAAACTTAAACACTGGGAAACTCAAGTTTGCACTGTTCTACAGTCGAATTCTAGACAGCTTAACTGGGTTCCACACTGGGAGGAACCAACCCCACCCTCCAAGGTCACATGACCCACACTCTTAAAAGGGTCAGTGTGCACCCCAAACCCTCAACATGCATATAATCACACAACCATAGTAAGCATTAAAGGATTCTTCAACAAGCAGACAGATTCACAGTTCAAAAAACTAATCTCAGTGCAACAAGTCAACACATGCAGATAGACCGCACAGTAATAAAAGACCCAATGTGTCAAGGTACATGAAGTGACAAATGCTGACTGGATACCATAATGCCCTTGTACTTTAAGATTCTATAGATTGTTAAAGCTTAGAACAATTATTGAACTCCATCCCATGCTTGATGTGTGACCAATAACAAGTTGCAATGCATGTCTGGTGAAGATCCATTAATAATATACTTGATCAAAAAAAATGTAGGGAGTGTCTGAGTGGAGCGTACTCCTGGTGCGCTCTGCTTGATGTGTGTTTGAACACAGGTCTGAGAAGAAACTTTGCCCAACTATTACAGTTTGTGTGAAATGAATAGTGAATAACACTTATTTGCTTACCTATACAATTGTAGATTTTGTTCTGTGAAGGAAACACAAGTAGAATGTTGCACAAAAGGTTTATAGTGGACTAAACCAACATATATAAAAAATGAGCCAAACTAAACAGTGAGTTTACAAAATGGAAATTGTACAACATTTGAATGAGTGAAAAGATTGTAAAGCCATGGAATACCAAGGAAATAGAGTCATTGCTGGAAACAACTTTATCTGATCATAAAAACCTTTCAACAAAAATCTAGACAAGCCAAACTGAACTACACTCTAAGACATTCTACTCAGAACAAATTTTGTCAGGTTCAATCAAATCACATTTAGTATGAGGCTTAGATGAATCACAGAAACAGCTACACATGGCTACAAATGATAAATACAACTGTGTAATTATTAGGACCATATCCAATATTATAGCAACCAGGTAAGTTTGCCTGGAATTTCTTCTGCAGAATAATGTAACTGAATCTTTAACTATGCATGTGATTTTATTGCATCCATAAAGATAGAAGTATTTAGTGCATCCAAATATCCATATAATAAAATATATATTTGCAGATGTGCATTATAGGAAACTATATCCAGATTTTTGTATTTAATGGACAAAATCCTAATGTTCACTGGATACATCACTCCAGATGTTCATTTGTTGATATTCACATACTATATCTTTCTCTCTTGCTTGATAACACAATCTAATTCCTGACATTTCCATGAGAAAATGCAGGAAGTGAAGCAATCCCAGCACTCACATTAGAAATGATGTAATCTATCCATCTGAGGAGATGGAGGACTGCATCAAGGGCATATGCCACTTCTAGATTGAACATCATCTGTTGTGGTTGTAGAGTGAATGTTAGTCACTTCAGTAGCTGGCACAGATGAATAGCTTTGGACTGAAGTTGACTGATGATTTTTCCTTCCAGTGGGTCCTCCTTTCTGGTAACTGGTCATTTCTCACATACACTTTTGTCCACGCTCTTTCCAGCTGCTTGTCTCTAGGCACTTCCATCCCGACTTCCCACCCAATCTAATAACCTTGAGGTCTCTCTTGAAGATATTCTTGTATCGTAGACATGGGTGACATTTTTAGTCTCAATCTCGCCATAGCGTATGCCTTTGGAGATGTGACTGTGATCCATCCATGTGACACAACCAATGGCATTGTTGCTGACACAAGAGAACAAATGGGCTGGGGATCCCTTTATGCTAGTGTACTATATTCGACAAGGTACTCAATATTTGTCTGAGGCAACAGACATGAACACTGTTCAGCCGCTTTTCTTAAGATTGAATAAGTTGTCCATGCTTTGATACGGTAAAGGAGCCAAAGCCTGGCATACGCATAACTATGTTAGGTTAGCTTGCTGTTGGTCCAGACTCAACTTCTGTAGGTTAGGTGGATTAGCTAAGATAAATGCATGAGATTACAGGGATAGAGCAGGGAGATTGGATCTGGTTAAAATGTTCTTCCAAAGAGTCAGTGCAGACTCAGTGAGTTGAATGGCCTTGTTTTGCACAGCAGGAATTCTACGGTTCTCAACTTCAACATGGTCGTTATGTCCTTGGCAATCCTTGTGCTGATTTCAGCATCAAGGTTAATTGCTGATCCATGTTATCAATCACCTTCAGAGTGAAGTTGCTAGTCTTGATAGAAAGTGGAGTTTCTACATGCGATCCCATAATTTTGGTCTTCTTGACACTATCAATGCTTTGTGGGTGTCTCAGGAAAGAAGGCTGCTAAGAGGCAAACCCTCACAGGGGTGATGTGGTTAGCACTGCTGCCTCACAGTGCCAAAAACGCGGGTTCGATTCCCGGCTTAGGTCACTATCTGTGTAGGGTTTGCACATTCTTCCCGTGTCTGCGCAGGTTTCCTCCCATGCTCCAAAGATGTGTAGGTTAGGTGGATTGACTATGGTAAAAATTGCCTCTCATTGTCAGGGGAGCAGCTAAGGTAAATGCATGGGGTTATGGGGATAGGGCCTGAGTGGGATTGTAGTTGGTGCAGACTCAATGGGCTGAATGGCCTTCTTCTGCACTGCAGGATTCTACGATGATAGGCCATAATCTGTCATCTATCAGGCAGTTTTCTGGCAATTCTTGCAGCAGAGTTGGTTACAAATACTACTAATTTCACCCTTTCCTATGGACAATACTAGCAATGCTAAGAGCAGGTTCTGATCCTTCACCAAGTTATTGTCTCCATACCACTTATCCAGGTCTGCACTCTGGATGAGATATGCCAGCTCCATGGTTAATGTTGGCACAACATAGGAAGAAACTGTTACTGGTTATAAGCTGTCTCTTAAATGGTGTACAGCATGAACACCAGGGGATTACGTCTAATGGTGGGAGAGATCATCATATCTCAATGGATAGCTGCTGCCTGCCTCAAACTAGGCAGTCCTCAGATAGTTACTGCTATTCTGCCATGATCTTTTATCTTCAATGAGTGCTTGGAGCTTAGAGTGTAATTTCTTGATATGTGTGTTCCTAATTTTTGCACCAGGTGAAACAAACTCAAAGAAAACGCCAGTGTTTCGCATTGCAAGCTGGAACATAAAGATACATATCCTGGTATTAACCAATGAACTTCTGCAGGTTGATGACACATGCAAGGCAGTCATGATTGGCAAAGAATTTACAAGACTCAATGTGATATTGCTGTACTACAAGAAATTAGGTTCACTAAAATCTTTCTCTTGCCCCAGGGTCTCAACAGTGGAACTGGAATTGCATAGCAATTCTCCTTGCAGTCAGAATGGCTGGCCACATATGATCACATTGCAGCCAGTCAGTTAGATATTTCTAGTCAAGGAGCTTGGTCAGACACTCTTTACCTCAGGGTCAAAGGTCCTGACCCCATATTTAAGCAGCATCCAGACAGGAAACCATTCCCTGCCATCTAGCAACATTTATCTGCCTGATTTTAAGGAACTTCTCTAAGTGGGACACTACTTCTGAATTGTCCTATTTAATCCCTAACTCTGCTGTTATTTTTCATCATCTGTTAATCCCAATGACCTGCTGTAACCCCACTAAATGTTTTGTGCAATGTCCAAGTGCAGGCAAAAATGGCCCCACAATTCAGTGATGCCAACTGACAGGTTCTCCTCTTGGCTATCTGGGACCGCCTGGAGGTGCTGTTTTCTCAGTGATAGCAGTGGGAGGTCCCCCACCTGACCAATGCAAGCTGATCAAAGATGGCAGCTGAGGTTAGCAGCTATACAATCTAAAAGAGTGACTGGTTGTAATGCAGAAAAGGATAAAGGACCAGTGCTTCACAAGGATAAGTAATCACTGCAAAGTACACTTAAGAGCATTAAGCAATGTAAATGTGTGAGTCTAGAAGGATACCAGATAGTTAGAACAAGGGTTGTAGACCTCAGCATCAAATGGAACATATAGACTGATTGTGTGGGAACCAGTTCATTCTATGAAAGCTGTACCATTCATAGAACAGTGTATGTGTGGAACACCTATTAGGGAGGGCACATCTACTGCTGTCTGCATCCTCCAAGTGGTTATTCACCGACTGGGATGACACAATTCATCTGTCTACTGGCAAGAGAAATTAATTCATAATATCAGGGAACAATGAAAGAGGGATAGAATGATCCATATCTCAGAATATTGGCAGCAGGAAACAAAGAGTAGGAATAAATGGGTCTTTTTTCCCCTCAAATGGCAGGCAGTGACTAATGGGATACTTTAGGGAACAGTTCTGGGACCCCAGCTATTCTCTGTATACATTAAGGATTTGGATGAGGGAACTAAATGTAATAGCTCCACATTTGCTGATGACACAAAGCTGGGTGGAGGGCAAGCTGTGAGGAGGATACAGAGATCCTTCAGTGTGATTTGGACAATTTGACTGACTGGGATTAGTGGAAGATGCAGTATAATTTAGATGATTGTGGTTATCCATTTTAGTAGCAAAAACAGGAAGGCAGATCACCATCTACATGGACATAAATGGAGAATGTGCTACAAGACTTGGATGGCCTCATACATCAGTCACTGAAGCAGGTATGCAGGTGCAGCAGACAGTAAAAAAGGTAAATGGCACGTCAGCCTTCATAGTGAGAGGATTCGAGTACAGGAGCAGGGATGTTTTGTTGCAATTATACAGGGCTTTGATGAAGATACACCTGAAATATTGTGCACAGTTTTGGTCTCCTTATCTGAGGAAGGATGTTCTTGCTCCAGAGGAAGCGCAGAGAAGGTTTACCAGATTGATTCCTGGGATGACATGACTGACATATGGGGAGACATTGAGTTGGTTAGGATTGTATTAGCTGGAGTTCAGAAGAACGAGGGGGGGCGGGTTCTCATAAAAACCTATAAAATTCTAACAGGACTAGATAGGATAAATGCAAGAAGGATGTTCCCAATGGTGGGGGTGTCCAGAACCAGGTCACAGCCTGAGGATATAGGGTAGACTGTTTAGGACAGAGATGAGGGGAAATTTCTTCACCCAGAGCATGGTCAGCCTATGGAATTCACTAGGTCAGAAAGTAATTGAAGCCAAATCATTGTCTGTTTTCAAGAAGGAGTTAAACATAGCACTTGAGGTGAAGGAATTAAGGGGAAAATTATGCGGGGAAGATGGGATCAGGCAATTGGATTGGATGATCAGCCACAATCATAACAAATGGTGGAGCAGGCTTGAAGGGCCGAATGGCCTCTTCTTTTTCTATGTTTTGATATAGATCACTGTAGAAAAGGAGGCTGCGGAAATGGTTGAGGAGGAAGGAGGATGATCCTGTGAGACACACAGGCTGGAATTTCAAAAGAATCTGACTCCAATCTAGCATGAACAACTAGGCAAACAGGAGATGTGTCTGATGCATTAGTGGGAAAAATGATTGTGTATAACTGAGACAATCTTTGTGTTCACCACTGCAGGTCCTCAAAACAAGGGGCAACCTTTATTAAGCTCCATCTCCACCTTTAAGAATGATATGCAGAACACTGAGGATGCAGCATCATGCCAGTCCCCTGCACCCTCCACTGGAGAGAGACATTTGCCTCATTGGTTACATATTCACAATTAGGCCCAGGGCCATAATCTAGTGAGCGCATCACAGATATAACTGCACCTGAGGGAGGATGTAGCAACTGAGATCCTGGAGGACTGCTGGAGACCAGGGTTATGCTGAACCACATGTTGATGACGTGCTTCTGGAATTGACCATAACAAACCTAATAGAGATTGTTACAATCCTTGGCTAGACCACAGAATGTGGTGGGAAGTCTGGTTAGGGACTAATAACATTTTGTTTAAAGTCATTAAAAGTTGAGCTTAAAGAAATCTGCTTTTGAAATAAAGCCACAAGATTCCATGGGATTTGAAAAAATACAATAAACTTTAATATACAAATTCAGAAAAGTAAAACAAATCTACAATGTGTATTCTTTATACTGTAACATTCAAGATTAATATAAAATACACAGATTAACAGGCAAACTGTAAATTCTTCCTGATGATGCAGCCATGTCAGTGGCCACTTACAATGAAACTGGAAGCCATCACACTGCATCCTTCCTCAATCACCTTTGACCTTCTCTGCATCATCCTCAAACCTCACTCCAGCATCTTGCTCTGCCTTCAGGTCAACTTCAGCTCACCCCAAGATCCTTGACCACTAACCCTGGAGATTTCCTCCCCGCGATACCATTGGTCAGCTCCCTGGTATACATGAACTGCCATCTGCTTCTCCCCCCTGCCTTCAACAATTATTCTTGACCTGCCATCTTCCACGGTTCTTCTATCATCTTCCCTTGGTGACCCTTGACATTGACAACTTCACCATTGACCTTATCTATGTAACCCTTGATCACACCATAATAATGCTTGACCTACTATCTATAGATAAAAGTCCAGATTCTGCATCCATCTGCTGCAAGTAGAAACAGAATTGGGGGTGCAAAATACCATGAGAGCCGAAAAATTGGATTTCGGACTGTAAAATTTCCCAAAGCAATAATTCCCATCACCATTTATGTAACATTTCCCACCCAGACACACTGGGAACCTCATTATCATTTTATTAGAGGGCATCCCTGCTGTAACCTCCCCTGATATTGAATGGTCTGGTGCCAGCAAAATGAAGTCGTGCAGCTTTTTAAAAATGGGGAACTAGCAAGTTCACTTCCAAAGGGGTGTTCAGAGTGAGGGCACAGTTTGCCACTGGCCACTATGAAGGCCAAGGGGAGAGAGGAATGGGCGAGCTTGGAAGGAAGCCAACTACAGGGGTTGTGCTGCATGAGTGGGTAGTTTGAGAGTCAGGGAGTTTATTGGGTTTGGAGAGCAAGGGCTTAGCTGTTTTATGGGGTGGGAGGGGGCAGTGGTGTTGGGAGGCCTCAGAGTCCAGCTGCACACTGGGTGGCGTAGAGAGGCACTGAGACAGGGGGCAGAACAAAGGGGTAGCAGGCAGGTGTCAACAGAAGGGGGTAGAGAATTCCAAAGATTTACAGTCCTTTGAGTAAAGTAATTCCTCCTCATTTCTATTTTAAATCTGTCACCCCATAGCCTACAACTATGGCCACTCATTCTAGGATACCCAACACGGGGAAATACCCATGTCTATCCTGTCACTCCCCTTTAGCATCTTATATACTTCAATTAGACCTCCTTTCATTCTTCTAAATTCCAGTGTGTAGGTCTTCTTCCCAGGAATCAATCCAATTAACCATCTGTGAACTGCCTTCAATGTATTTACATCCTTCCTCAAGTAAGGGTACCCAAAACTGTGCATGTCTCACCAATGCCCTATACAGTTGCAACAGCCTCCCCCGCCCCCTACTTTTACACTCTATTTCATTAGCAATGAATGCCAAAATTCCAATTTCTTTCCTCCTTATCGGCTGCACCTGCATACTAACTTCCTGCATTTCTTGCATGAGGACATCCAGATCCCTCTGTATCAAAGCATTTTGAAGTTTCTCTCCATTTAAATAATAGGTTATCTTTTTATTTGACCAACCAAAATGGTTAACCTCACACTTGCCCGAATTAAATTCTATCTGCAAAATTTTGGCCCACTCATCTAACCTATCCATATTCCACATTACCTCACTGCAACCTGCTTTCCTACCTATTTTAGTGTGAACTGTAAATTTGGCTATGGTACATTCTATCCCGACATCAAGTCATTAATATGGATTGTAAATAGTTGGGGCCCAAGGATCGAACCCTGTGGCAAACTACTAGTTTCAGCTTTCTAAATAGAAAAAAGCCCCATTTATCCCCATTCTGCTTTCTATTGATTAGCCAATCCTCTATCTAATATTGTACCATCAACCCTGTGAGATCTTACCTGATCAAAACTTTCTGGAGGTCCACATACACTACATTAACAGGACCCTCATTGTCCACTTCTGACATCTACAAAGAACTCCAGCAAACATGATTTACTCAACATAAAGCCATGCAATCCATCAGAGTCAGCATTTTGACTTTCCAACTGTCCCATTTCCACTTCCTTAATAATAGCTTTCAATGGTTTTCCTACAGATGTTAAACTACTGGTCTATAGTATCCTACTTTTTGCCTTTCTCCTTTTTGACCTGTGGCATTACACAAAAACATAACAACTCAGAGCAGGAGTAGTTCATCTGGCCCCTTGAGCCTGCTCCCCATTCAATAAGATCATGGCTGATCTTCTCGTGAACTCAGCTCCACTTACCTGCTCACTGACCATAACCCGTAATTCCTTTACTGTTCAAAAGTTTATCTATTCTTGCCTTAAAAACATTCAATGAAGTAGCCTTAACTGCTTCACTGGGCAGTGTATTCCATAGATTCACAATCCTTTGTGTGAAGAAGTTCTTCCTCAACTCAGTCCCAAATCTGCTCCCCCTTATTTTGAGGTCATGCCCCCTAGTTCTAGTTTCACCTGCTAGTGGAAACAACTTCCCTGCTTCTATAAGATTTCCCCTTATTGTTCTGAATTCCAATGAGTATAGCTCCAGTCTATTCAATCTCTCCTCACAAGCCAATCCTCTCAACTCCAGAATCAACCTGGTGAATCTCCTTTGCACCCCCTCCAGAGCCAGAATGTCCTTTCTCAAGTAAGGAGACCAAAACTGTACACAGTACTCCAGGTTTGGCCTCACCAGCACCTTATATGGCTGCAACATAACCTCACTATTTTTAAACTCCATCCCTCTAACAATGAAGGACAAAATTCTATTTGCCTTCTTAATTACCTGCTGCACCTGCAAATCAACTCCTTGAGATTCTTGCACAAGGACACCCAGGTCCTCTGCACAGCAGCATGCTGCATTTTTTTACCATTTAAATAATAGTCCATTTTGCTGTTATTCCTACCAAAATGGATGATCTCACATTTACCAACATTGTATCCATCTGCCAGACCCTCACCCACTCACTTAGATTATCTATATCCCTTTGCAGACTTTCAGCATCCTCTGCACACTTTGCTCTGCCACTCATCCTAGTGTCATCTGCAAATTTTGACACACTACACTTGGTCCAACTCCAAATCATCTATGTAAATCGTAAACAATTGCAAAGAACAAACAAAGAACAATACAACACAGGAACAGGCCCTTCGGCCCTCCAAGCCTTCGCCGCTCATGCGCCCAACTAGATCATTCGTTTATATCCCTCTATTTCTAGTCTGTTCATGTGGCTAAGTCTTAAACGATCCCAGCGTGTTTGCCTCCACCACTTTGCTTGGCAGTGCATTCCAGGCCCCCACCACCCTCTATGTAAAATATGTCCCCCTGACATTTGTGTTGAACATTGCCCCTCTCACCTTGAACTTGTGACCTCTTGCGTTTGTCACCTCGAACCTGGGAAAAAGCTTCCCACTGTTCAACCTATCTATGCCCCTCGTAATTTTATACATCTCTATTAGGTCACCCCTCATTCTCCGTCTTTCCAGGGAGAACAACCCCAGTTTACCCTATCTCTCCTCGTAGCTAAGACCCTCCATACCAGGCAACATCCTGGTAAACCTTTCCTGCACTTTCTCCAAAGCCTCCAAATCCTTCTGGTAGTGTGGTGACCAGAACTGGATGCAGTATTCCAAATGTGGCCTATCCAACGTTCTATATAGCTGCAACATCACATGCCAACTTTTATACTCTATGCGCCGTCCGATAAAGGTAAGCATGCCATATGCCTCCCTCACCACTCTCTCCACCTGTACTGCCACCTTTAAAGGATCTGTGGACTTGCACACCCAGGTCCCTGTGTGTGTCTATACTCCTGATGGTTCTGCATTTATTGTATAGTTTTCCCCTACGTTAGATCTACCGAAATGCATCACTTCGCATTTATCTGCCATTTCTCCACCCAATTTTCCAGCCTATCTGTATCCTGCTGTATTCTCCGGCAATGTTCATCACTATCCGCAACTCCAGCAATCTTTGTGTCATCCACAAACTTACTGATCACACCAGTTACATCTTCTTCCAAGTTATTTATATGTATCACAAACAGCAGAGGTCCCAACAGAGAGCCCTGCGGAATCTCTGCCAAGGACATTTCATGGCCCCCTTTTGCCCTAACTCCCTGTTTGAGTTCTTTTCTACTTTCTCTGTATTCCTCCAGTACTCCATCTGTTTTTAGCTGCCTGAACCTCACGAATGCCTCTTTTTTCTTTTTGATTAGACCCACAATTTCACTGGTTATCAATGGCTCTCAAATCCTACCTTTCCTATCCTTCCTTTTTATAGGCACATGCCTGTCTTGCAGCCCCATCAACTGCTCCTTAAAAGACTCCCACATGCCAGATATGGATTTACCCTCGAACTATCCCAATCAACAGCCACCAGTTTCTGCCTAATCCGGCTGTAGTTAGCCTTCCCCCACTTTCAGCACCTTACCCATAGGACAACACTCATCTTTTTCCATTACTATCCTAAAGTTTACAGAATTGTGGTCACATGTTCCCCTACTGAAACTCTGATTATCTGAATGAGCTCATTCCCCAGTACTAGGTCCAGTATAGCCCCTTCTCTAGTTGGGCTATCAATATATTGTTCCAAAGAACCTTCCTGTACGCATTTTATAAATTCCTCCCCATCCAGACCCCCAGCCCGAAGCGATTTCCAGTCTGTACACGGGAAATTAAAGTCTTCCACAACAACAACCCTATTTTTTCTGCACCTGTCCAGAATCTCCTTACATATCTGTTCCTCAACTTCCCGTGGGCTGTTGGGAACACTGTCCCAACACTGATCCCTGAGGCATGCCACTAGTCACTGATCGCCAACCAAACAAAACACCCATTTACCCCCCCCTTTGCTTTCTGTTAATTAACCGATCTCTATCTATGCTAATATGTTACCCCTAATACCATGCACCTTTATCTTATGTAGCAGTCTTTCGTGCAGCACCTTGTCAAATGCCTTCTGGAGATCCAGATACATCACATCCACAGGTTCCCCATTGAGAATATTACATGTGCAGCGGACAAAGAATTCCACCAAATTAGTCAAACATGACCCATCCTTCATGAACCGATGCTGCGGCTTACCAATGGGACAATTCATATCCAGATGTCTCTCTATTTCTTCCTTGATAATAGATTCAAGCATTTCCCCTACTACAGAAGTTAAGCTAGCCGGCCTATAGTTACCTGCCTTTTGTCTACCACCACTGCACACCCCCCCCACCCCGCCGCCTTTTTAAACAGTGGCATCACATTTGCTGTTTTCCAATCTGCAGGAACCACCCTAGAGTCCAGCAAATTTTGGTACATTGCCACTAGTGCATTTGCTACTTCTCCCACCATCTCTTTTAGTACCCTGGAATGTATTCCACCAGGACCAGAAGACTTGTCTACCTTTAGCCCCATTAACTTGCCCAATGCTACCTCTATCATGATAATGATTGTTTCTAGGTCCTCACCTGCAATTGCCTTCCTGTCATCAATTTTTGGTATTTTTTGTGTCTTCCACTGTGAAGACCGACACAAAATACCTGTTCAACGCCTCAGCCATTTTCTCATTTCCACTTATTACATCCCCTTCCCATCTCTAAAGGACCAATGTTTACTTCAGCCACTCTTTTTCCTTTTATATATTTGTAGAAAACTTTTGCTATCTGTTTTTATATTTTGAGCTAGTTTTTTTTTGCTTTTCTTTATAGCTTTTTACGTGGCTTTCTGTCGACCTTTAAAGATTTCCCAATCCTGATGTTATCCTTAAATAACAGAACTACTCCACATCTCTTATCTTCCCATCGTTCCCTCCGAATAGTCTGATACCCCAGGATCTTTAACTCCCAGTTGTGACCATGTCTCTGTAATGGCCACCAAATCACACTTGTTCGCAATGATTTGTGCTGTCAACTCATTTATCTTGTTACCTGAATGCTCATAGCATTTGAAAAATGCCCTAATGCAGGTTTTTTGTATCTTCTTTTTGAATTCTAACACTTCCATTAACAACATCTCCCGAATTCTCCGTCCTTTTAACTTTTTTACCTGATTTTTGAGGTAGTTGGAACACTCTCCCCACATTTTGTCCTTGATCCCTCCTTACATAGGTCCCCATCCCCCAGCATATTAATCCATCGAATGGACTATACAGTGGCCTCAGGCAAGGCTAGGGGCAGTGAGGTCTGCTTCCCAATCAACACCTCATGGTTCCTAGACATAGCAATACTAGCAAGTTTCTGCTCCCCAGACCTATAATACCTGATGCAAAAATGCCGTCCCTACTACTTCTGTAGGAGTTTGCCTTTGTTATCCTGACGGCAGTTTACACCCCACACCATGTGGACGTGAAGATCCCACTGGACGAAATATACACAACTATGAATAGACTCAAGACGAAACATCCCGAAGCCTTGTTCATCATGGCCGAGGACTTCAATCAGGCCAAGCTCAAGAGCGGACTACCAAGCTACCAACACGTCTCCTGTTCCACCAGAGGCCCAAACAGCCTAGACCACTGCTACACAAATATCAAACATGCTACCGCTCTCTTGCGTGCCCACACTTTGGCAAATCAGATGAAAAGGCTGTGCTCCTGCTCCCGGCTTACAAGCAAAAACTGAAGCGAAGAATCCATCAAAGAAAATTGTGCAATGTTGATCTGAGGAATCAGATGATCTCCTACAGGGCTGCTTGGAGTCAGTGCACTGGTCAGTATTTAAAAACTCTGCGACCAGCCTGAAGGAGTATGCCACTACAGTAGCTGACTTCATTAGTAAGTGCATAGGAGACTGTGTGCCAAAGAAGCAAATTCGCATGTTCCCCAACAGGAAGCCATGGATTAACAGGGATATCCACTGCTTGCTGAAGTCCAGGTTTGAGGCCTTCAAGTCAGATGACCCTGACCTACGATCTAAGGAGATCCATCAAAGATGCAAAAAGCCAGTAGCGGGCCAAGCTACAGTCCCAGGCTAGCCACACAGGCTACCACTGACTATGGTAAGGTCTGCAAGACACAACAGGTTACAAGACAAAGGCATGTAAAATCACCAGCTCTAACGCACCCCTCCCTGATGAGCCCAATGCATTCTATGACCGTTTTGAGCAAGAGGTCAGTGAGAGAATGCCCTCCACCCTGGAAGCCATGGATAAACCTGTATATGGGGTCACCATTGGAGATGTCAGAGCAGCTTTCTCGAAGATCAATCCAAGGGAAGAGACTGGCCCAGATGGGGTACCCCGGATGACCACTCAGATCCTGTGCAGGTTAGCTGGCGCAGGGTATTTGCAGACATCTTCAACCTCTCTTTAGAACGACGAGGTCCCTATCTGCTTCAAGAAGATGACCTCATCTCAGTATCTTAGAAAAATCAAACAGCATTCCTCCATGACTCTCATCCAGTGGCTCTGACATCCATCATTATGAAGGCAGCACAATAGCACAGAGGTTAGCACTGATGCTTCACAGCTCCAGGGACCTGTGTTCGATTCCCGGCTTGGGTCACTGTCTGTGTGGAGTTTGTACATTCTCCCCATGTCGGTGTGGGTTTCCTCCAGGTACTCTGGTTTCTTCCCACAGTCCAAAGATGTGCAGGTTGATTGGCCATGCTTAAATTGCCCCTTAGCGTCCTGAGTTGTTTAGTTTAGAGGGGTTAGTGAGTAAAATATGTAGGGATATGGGGGTAGGGCCTGGGTGGGATTGCGGTTGGTGCAGACTCGATGGGCCGAATGGCCTCTTTCTGCACTGTAGGGTTTCTAATTGCTTTGAAAGGCTAGTCACAGCACAAAGCAATTCCAGACTCCTGGACTACCTGGATCCAGTACAGTTTGCCTACCGCTGCAACAGGTCCACAGCAGACTCCATCTCCCTGGCCCTGCACTTAGCCCTAGAACACCTCGATAACAAAGGCACCAATGTCAGACTCCTATTTATCAACTACAGCTCAGCCTTCAACACCATTATTCCCACGAAACTCACCTCTAAAGTCCATGGCCTGGATCTCAGCTCCTCCCTCTGCAACTGGATCCTGAACTTCCTAACTCACAGACCACAATCAGTAAGGATAGGCAACAACACATCCTCCACAATCATCCTTAACACCAGTGCCCCACAAGACTGTGTTCTCAGTCTCCTACTATACTCTTTGTACGCCTATGACTGTGTGGCCAAATTCCCCTCCAATTCGATTTTCAAGTTGCTGACAACACCACCACAGTGGGGCAGATCTCAAACAATGATGAAACAGAGTACAGGAATGAGATAGAGAATCTGGTGGACTAATGCGGTGACAATAATCTCTCCCTCAATGTCAACAAAATGAAGGAGACTGTCATTGACTTCAGGAAGCATAGAGGAGAACATGCTCCTCCACCTCACCCCACCCCACCGCCGATCGGTCACGTTTACGGAGTTTCCTCCCTCCCCAATGACCCCCCCACTCCACCCCCACCCCTGGCTGAGTACTTTCCATCCAACTCTGATCACTCCCCCCGCAGAGAGTTTTCTCCTCTCACCGCATCCCCCCCGCCAAAACCAGTAGTTCCCTCCCACCCAAATTCCCACTCCAGTAGACTTCCCCCATTCCCTCCCAACCTGGCAGAATTCCTCCATTCCCTCCCACTGGCAGAGACCCCGTTCCCTCTGACCCCCTGTCATAGCTCCACCCCAAAGGCTCAAGCCCCACTCGCTTGGCACAGTTATGATGCCTGGTGAGCACTGCTAGTGTGTCTGGTGGGCACTCGCAGGGCACCAGTCCTGCCTCTGACCACCCAGGGGACATCAATGGCCTGCAATTCCTCCCAGTGAAGCCATCGCTCTTGTCTCCACTGGTAGAGATGACCATTCATGATTTTCACTGGGAGAACCTGAATCAGTGAAGTGATTAAGGTAGTGAGACCAGATGATAGCATCTGGGAACCGTTGGCGCTTTGGATGGTGCAAAGCCGATTTCACCAGCCAAACGTCAGGTATGATTCAGAGAGCTGAGAAACTGTGCTCTGCATGCACGCTGGCACCTGGGCCCACATCTGGGTAATGGATCAGTAAATCCCCATACAAGGCCTTGGGGTGGGTGAGGTGGGAAAAAAAAATCTCTCGTGGGTTCTGGGGATACCATGGAAGATGCTTTAAGTCATGCTATCATAGTACCGCTACAACTTCTTAACTTTATGTGACCTATCACCATGTCTCGATGTCTCCCCAGAATGTGCATTGGAGGTGGAGGTGGCCAGCTGCTTACCTCACTCTGTGACCTGTGATGCCCTTGGCGAGTGTCCTCTGGGGCCTGGACCCTGAGGGCTCTGGCCACCTTCTAGATGTCTGGGACGTATTCATGACATCTCTTCATCCTGCTGACCCTGAGATGCCCCAATGTCACGAAAGGGGGAGTCAGAAGTTGTAGCCACAACCACAGTTTCCTGGCTGGAAGACCCCTGCATGGGTTCGAGCCATTCCTCCTCCCTTGGAGTTCCTGTGGGCCCCTGCATCACTCCGTGGGACGATGGTTCTTCTACAGTAAGCTCCAGAAGTTCCTGTATCATCTAGCCCTGCCATTCCTAGAGGAACACCTGCATTCTGGCCATGGTGGTCAAGCCCTCTGCAATGCCACCTGAGTCAGGGACCACCTCTCAATGGCCACAGCAAGTGCCCTCAGACTGGGCCACACACTGCAACACCTCAGCTATGGCCCTCTGTGACTGGGCCTCAAAGGCTGCAGCTGTAACCCGCTGTGTCTCAACACTGTCTCGCTGGGTCTACCCCAAGCTTTTGAGCCTCTCAGCCATGGGCTACAGAATCTTAAGAAGCCTGTTAGGCTTTCAAATGTGTCCTGCTGTGACTGGGCAGGCCCTTGTGTCCCAGAGGCCTCAAACATTCCATCCTCCACCCAATATACATCAACAGATGTGCCGTGCGTCCCAGAGAGTGACTTAGATGCCTCGCCACTAATTTGACTGATCAATGTGAGAGTCTCTGGGATGGTGAATTACATGGTGGAAGATGACACCAAACTGGTGCCAGCCTCAAGTATCTCTTCACCAATTTCCTCCAAGGAATCCTCTGAGTTGTGATGGCAGATGGCCCAGGCGCATCTGAATCCCTTCCTGCAATACAGGACACAATGTTAAGTACAAGGGAGGGAGAGGAATCTGGGCTGCATGCAACTTACTTGACATTTCTCCATAAAGTGGAGGATTGGCAGGTGATCACTTCTATGCTGCAGCCCAACCATGCTGTCGCTAATGGTCCGCATTCTCTCATCTCTCACAAGACCCAGTGTCCACTCCTCAAAGGGAGTGACGACTCAGATTCACTACCCCCTGTCATTGTCCTCTCATGGCAGTTATGGACATTCTTCTCCTGTGGGGACAGAAGGGCAGTAAAAAGTCTGACAACACCAGGTTTTAGTCCAACCTATTTATTTGATAATATACTCGCAAGCTATTATAATATCAAATAAATAGGTTGGACTAAAACCTGGTGTTGTCAGACTTTTTACTGTGTTTACGCCAGTCCAACGCCGGCATACCCACATCGGGACAGAAGGGGCCATGAAATATCTGATGGCACAAGTCCTGCAGGGTATTAGGAAGTGACCCTCAGAGGGCAAGTGCTGTGATACTGTTGGGCAGTGGGGGGGGGAGGGGAGGGAAGTGCTGTGATACTCTTGGGCTTGGGGGTCAGGGGCTGGAGGCACACAGGGTGCTGGGGGTGGGGGAGAATCTTCTAGGGGTCATTTAGGGGAAAGATGCTAGATGAGGTTAAAGATTTACCCTTGCTTTAGACTACGTCATTCATTTTATTCCAGCACTACTTCCCAGTTCTTCCTGGCACTGAGACATGTGGCCACAGCTTCCCAGACTGCATTTGCATCTCTTTTCCTGGGACAATGCCCTGTTTGGCGGGGGGGGAAAGAGGATGTCCCTCTTTACCTCCAGCAACATGTGTAGGTCTGATTCAGATAACCTAAGTGTTAACTGCCTGTCTACCTTTGGGGTGTTTATGGAGCTGTCCCTTGTTAGGTCGTTCAGCTGCAAACAGTTTGAGTTAAGAACCCATTAAAGATTTCCAGCAAGTTTAATGCAGTTTGCCTTGTTACCACGTAGGGGAAGCCAAGTCAGCACTTGCAGGTGTGCTAATGGGGCAGGGCTGGAATTTGTGATGATTGGGGGCGAGAGAGAGAGATCACGTCAGGTAGCCATTGGGACCAGGGACTGATGTGCAGGCCATGTGCAAGTTGGTCTAGTTGGGTTGGGAATGGGAAGGTAAGAGGATCAGTAATGTTGGGGGGAGGTGCTTCAATGTCTGTTCGGGCGGGGGCGGGCGGGGGGGAGACGGTGGTTGTATCCAGCCCGAGAGAGTTTTGCCAGGAGAGTTAGTTTATTTTTCACTTTCTCTGCACATGTGCATTTTGTGGCTCCAGTCTGAGCTGCAGGCTGTTGGGTGAGTTAAGCCCCACCCACTGCCTTTTGTGGCCAGAAACAGACTAGTTCAAAATTTCACAGACAGAGTGCATAAGATTGGGCATGAAAACTCGCCCGAAAATCAAATCAAGAACTCTCCCATTTTCAGACTAGCTGGACGGTTAGAAAAAAAAATCTCATAAAATTCCACCCATTGTTCTTTTATTTGAAACTCCTTTTTGTCTTCAATACTAACAATTTACTGCTTCCTGACTCTGATAGGAATTCTGTTTACTTTAAAATCTCCAGGAAGCACATTTCATTTACTGACACCAAAATGTAACACTGATTTCTTGTTGAGTTCCATTGGGACACCACCCAACTTAAATCAATCACATGATTGAGGAAGTCATGCATCTGAAATTTAGTAACAATCCTCCAATAAGGTTCAAATTCCTTCTGAAACCTCACCCAGTTGAGGAAAGAATCTTTTCTAGGGTAAAAGAAAAAGGGCTAGATAATCTTTTGTCAAAGGCCAGAAGCTGATTGACTACAACTGCTGTAAGGAAAGGGTTGATTGATGCAGCAGCTCACAATACAAGATTATCATCTTTGGAATCCACATTTGAATCCAACCAAGAACAATGGAATGAAAGTTTCCTCTCTGCAAACTAAGAATCCCATGATAAATTAGTTTGGAACAGTTTCAATTCAGTCCCTAGTGCACGCAAGTACATGACACAAAATTACCCATAATTTAACACTAAATTGGCAATCTTACTCAAAGACCACAGGGAAGAAAAGTTTGGGAAATGGAAGTGTTGTATTGGTTTCACAGGGAATGTTCTGAGATTGGAGTTAAGGTGCACTTTTGGTACAGTAAAAAACATTTAATTCTGCACTTAATATATACAATAGATGATTTAGGAGTGGTTTGCTGCTGCAGTGTATATGCAGCTTTACTTTGATTTGCTTCAAGCTATACCTGACTTATTAATACTTAAAATTGATAATAATTAAAATTCAAGAACAAACACCATTCCCAACACGCACATTTCTCACAGATAAACAGACAAGAATGAATTATTTTCAGCTCTGTGTAAATTTCAGCAGTAATAATTATTGTTTAGCTTCATCTAGTGGACAGAATACAGAACTGTAACTACAATTCTCAAAAAAGCCCCAAAGCTGATATCCTTTTAAAAAATAATTTCCCCTGAAAGTATTGTATGGTTTATGGAAGGGAATAAGTCAGACTACATGTGAAAAAGGTCAGCAATATTGATAGTAAAAAGTCTGACAACACCAGGTTAAAGTCCAACCGATTTATTTGATAGTAAACTCACTAGCTTTTGAGGGGTTTCCTTCTTCTTCAGGTGAATGGCGAGTTCTGGCCTCTGTGCTTTATATGCTCTGTCTGAGGCCAGAACTCTCCATTCACCTGAAGAAGAGGGAAACCCCTCGAAAGCTAGTGAGTTTACTATCAAATAAACCGGTTGGACTTAAACCTGGTGTTGTCAGACTTTTTACTATGTTTACCCCAATCCAACACCGGCATAGCCACATCATGAGCAATATTGATTCCAGGATTGCTGGTGTTCTAACACTGAGAAGAATTGTAAATAAATATTTTGTGTGTAAATGCTTTTGGTAAGTTCACCAATTCACTCCAATTTTCACATTTATGGAATGAAAAGCATAAGTTTGTAAATAAGTTTAATGGTCTAATCAAGCAAGTTTTAAGGAGAATGAGGATTTTCAGTTTGGTTCACATCACTAAATATCCTATGGCTAAATATCCTAAGTATTTTTAACCATAACATTTACAAGTTTAACGTGATATAAAAATATTGTGAATTTAGATTCTTACAACTAAGATAAGTAACCTTACACCTATACTCCAGCTATCATCTTATTGTCGATTGACTTAACCTGTATATACAACTTTGCAGCCTCGTTGCACCCTCCCAAGGTTTATTGATATACCGAGCTTTGTATAATTAACAAACTTAGATATCTTACTCCATGTCATTTCCTCTAACCATTAATATAGATTGCAAGTAACTGAGGTGCCAGCACTGATCTTTGTGGCACTTCTTTAGTCACAGCCTGCCAACTTGAAAATGTGCTAATTACATCCACTCAATGCTTCCTGTCTATTAACTAATTCTCTATCAAAACTAATACATTATTCTCACGCCCTTATCTTGTCTAAAAACCTTTTCTGCAGCACCTTACCGAATGCCTTTTGAAAATCCAGACATATATATCTACTGGTTCTCCTTTATTTACATCATAGAAATCATAGAAACCCACAGTACAGAAAGAGGCCATTCAGCCCATCGAGTCTGTACCGACCACAACCCCACCCAAGCCCTGTCCCCATATCTCTACATATTTACGCACTAATCCCTCTAACCTACGCCTCTCAGGGCACTAAGGATAATTTTTTTAGCATGGCCAATCAATCTAACCCACACATCTTTGGACCGTGGGAGGAAACTGGAGGGAACTCACGCAGACACAAGGAAAATGTGCAAACTCCACACAGACAGTGACCCAAGCCGGGAATCAAACCCAGGATCTTGGAGTTGTGAAGCAGCAGCACTAACCACTGTGCTACTGTGCCGCCCCCACTGTGCTACCGTGCCGTCCTTTACCTTACCAGTTATATTCTCAAAAACTTCTAATAAATTTATCAAACATGATTTCCCTTTCGTAAAACCACATTGACTTGTTCCAATCATTCTATACTCTTCTAAATGTATTTCCTTAAATTTCCTTAATAATAGATTCCAACATTTTCCCAATACAAATGTCAGGATAACTAGGCTGTAGTTCCTTGTTTTCTGTCTCCCTTATTTCTTGAAAAGCATTGTTAGATTTGCCAAATTTCAATCAGAAGGGATCTTTCCTGAATCAAAAGAATTTTTTAAAATCATTGCTAGCACATCTAATATCTACAGATAATTATTTTAAAACCCTAGGGTTTTAATATAGACTATTGCGGGGACCTGGACATCTGTTGGAGTTTAGTCCCTTGGGTTTCTCCAATACTTTTTTCTCTACTGATATTAATAACCTTAATTTCATCATTCCTTTTTGCCCTTATGTTACTCTCCATATCTATGGTATGCAACTTATCTCTTCTACAGTGAAAACAGACACACAATGTTTGTTCAATGCCTCTATCATTCCCTTATTCTTCACAATAACTTCTCCTGTTGCTATTTCTAATGGACCAATGCTTACTTTAATTGCCTTGTTCCATTTTATACACCATAAACATGCTCAAAATCTTGTAGTTCTGGTTAGTTTGCTCTCATATTCTCTTTTTTCCCTTTTTGTCAACTTTTTGGTAGCCCTTTTCTCATTTCTAAAATACTCCCAGTATAAGGTTCTTGTTTGTTATTGGAAGATGTCGTTTTCCAGTGCAACATGGAATTAAATGATAATGTGAATATAATTTCCCAGTAGATCTTTTAATAATTAATTATTAATAATAAACCATGGAGGTGATCTTACCAAAATTTGTCAAAGTGTCAGGGTCTGACTAAAAACAGATATGTTTCTCTGGAGAGAAACACATCGGTTTTCTCTCCAGATCTTCTGTCAAAAAAGCAGATGGGCGTGTTTCACACTAACATGTTAAGGGGTGCAGCCCAAACAGGCCAGCAGAGCCCAGCAGCACTGAGATCAGGGTGCCCTTTAAAAAGAAAAAAATAACCTCCCCTCCTTCCAACCCACCAGACAGGCTAGCAACCCTATCCCCTCACTGTGTGATCAGAACTGGCATCAAAGCACCTTTAATTTCATTTTTTAACTTCTGTTCCCTGCAAAAACTTTATTTGCTAATATAAAAATTATGTTAAATTCTCTGTCCTTCCAATCCCAATCTGCATATCTTCACTTTCTCTTTTGATTTCTAATTCATTTTCCATCCAAACACTTCCTACCTCACCCCATGCACCCCTTGTTCTTAGAGATATGTCCAGAGTCTTGTTTAAATAGACAGGGCACTATTGGTGTATGGCTCTGATAACAGTCCAGAGAGGATTACCTTTGATGTTCTACATTTTAATTTGGATTCTAACTCCCCAGACTCTCTTAGTTGAACATCATTCCTGGTCCTACTTATGCTATTGGTTTCTGTGTTAACCAGATCCTCCCCCTCTAACTCCAAGCACCCCTCCAGCCATGAGATGTCCTAAACCTTAGCACCAGGTTGGTGACACAACCTGTAGAGCTCCCAGTTACAGCTGCAAAGGAGATCTTCAGATCTCATCTCCTGCCATCATGTAGATCAATGCACCACATTCCCATCACTCACCAACCAACAGTTAGGACTCAGGCCTAACATTCATATACACCATCCTCACATACCTTTCAAAGCTACCTGCCTTCCATCTTCCTTTCACTGCTTAGAAGTACCTCTAGTTATTCAGCTATGGCTGGTATATGATTCAAACATAGTATAGCACAATCACTGACATACTCCTTCCACTCTTTCATGATAAAATGGCATCCGACAGAAAGGAGGAGGACAAGTATTCCTGCATTCCCTGAGCTTACAGCGGAAATGGGTTTTGCATCTTGTAGGTAGTTGTATCACATCTGAAGCTGAGAATATCAAAGATGATGGTATGTTACAGCTATGTAGCTCTCAGCAAACATCCAGCTTGCTCTCTACCAAGATGAGCAAGTTGCGCATGGTGTGGCTATGGACTTCTTGCTTTCCACTCTGCCCCATTCACTCATGTCAACCTTCCTCTTCCGTTTTTCAAGCAGAACTGCCACCTATTCATCCATATGCAACCGCATAGCACAAATGAGGAGGCCAAGTCATCTGATCTGAGACTCACAGCTACCAGTTCACCTACTGGCATTGCACATTCCTTGGAAATGAATATTGAGTCAGGACATGCACAGATGATGCAGATTCTGATCCTGGTGGAAACAAGGAGATGAGTGGAGATCAGATAGAGGTCTACAAAATTATGCCAGGCATAGACAGTTTAAGGGAGATGTGCAGGGGAAGTTTTTCATGCAGAGAGTGGTAGGTGCCTGGAATGTGCTGCCAGGGGATGTGGTGGAAGCAGGTACATGAGCAACATTTAAGAAGCATTGGATGGGTACATGAATAGGGAGGGAATAGAGGGATATGGAGCGAGTAAGGGCAGAATGATTTTTTTAGTTAGAGCATCATGATCAGCACAAGCTTGGAGGGCCAAAGAGCCTGTTCCTGGGGTGTACTTTTCTTTGTTCTTTGCGTGGTGAGTCATCAAGGTGGGCTTCAACTTTGCCACGGATAAATGATGGTTTGTTTGCCAGTCAGCAAAGATCTACACTGCAGATAAAGTTTTATTTCAGAGGTCACAGATGAGGCCCTTGTTGGACTGGCATTCTGAAGAATACTGATGGGTACGCACAGTGAGATGCTGCAAGTATTGCGTGGCATGCCGGATTACTGTCAAAGAGCATGATGGCGTCCAGCTCCAGGCTGTTTGAGGGCATTGAGCTTTCTCCTTCTGCTGTCTCTGCTCATCTTCCTTTAGACTAGCAGATCAAGTGGCATTGCAACTACATCACCAAAATTTGTTTCACTGTTTGGGTGGCCAGCTAGCCTAATACTGTTCCACTGAGGATGGAGCAACACTGCCTGGAATCCTGGAGCTCACTACAATACTTCCAGAAATACTCCACTGTACTTTTCAATTACAGTTCTTCAAAATCATCTTAGTTGAGAATTGAGTTACAGTTGAGCACCAGCATCAATGAAAGCTCCCTTGTAGTAGCTCTGTGTCCAGGAAGTGCTTTAGAAATGTTAGTGCTGAGCTGAGTTTACTATGATGAGTTAGCCACATTACTGAGAGTCTGGAGTCAGATACTGGCCACACCAGATATCAGTGCAATTTAATTCAGTGACAATTAGTGATGGGTGAAATCAATGTCCCTCATACCTCTGTTTTCCCCTGACCAATGAATTGTATCTCCTTTCTTCACACATTTACAGGCAGTCTCTTGGTTCTCAGAACTTCTTGTACAACAGTTGTTGGTACAAAACCATGAACAAAGAATACTCAACTACAGGAGTTCCAATCATTAAATATAATAATAATGCAGATGTTTAGTGATCAAACCTCCAACTAGAGTTGGAAACGCTTGCTGTTGTAGAATTGTAGAGAGATTTAGGGCAAATCATTCCAACCCGCAGTGAGCTGGGAAGAAAGTGCATGAGGATCTTATGCTGGGCTTGAATCAGTCTCATGCAGCAAGCCATCTTTTGGGCTGCGTTTTGCCGGCATGGTTGGCTTTGCGATCAAAAAGGTGCAAAGCCAATTAAAATATTAATGACATGTCATGTCACTAATGTACCCGACACAGCCATTTCTGGACTCTCAAGTGAGGTCATAAAATACCAGGCCAAGTGTCATTTGGGGAATACTTAGGAGGTAGTATTGTATTATAAGAATTAGAATGATGATAGAAAAGGAAAACCAGCAATCCAGAATAAAAATAATTAACTGAGGGAGAGATTACTTCAATGGGGCAAGAACAGAGAACAGAGAACAAAGAACAAAGAAAAGTACAGCACAGTAACAGGTCCTTCGGCCTTCCAAGCCTGCGCCAATCGTGATGCCGTAACTCAACTAAAAAAAATTGTGCCCTTATTTGGTCCTCCCTATTTTCTCCCTATTCATAAACCCAAATGCCTTTTAAATGTTGCTAATGTGCTTGCTTCCACCAACTCTCTGGCAGCACAGTACTTTCCAGGCACCCATCACTCTGTGTGAAAACCATCCTCCGCACTTTCCCCCTCTCCCTTGAACCTATGCTCCCCTGTAAATGACACTTCCACCCTTGGAAAAAGCCTCTGACTATCCACACTGTCTATGCCTCGCAAAATTTTGTAGATCTCTATCAGGTCTCTCCCTAGTTTCCGTCTTTTCAGTGAAAACAATCCTAGCTATTCAACTTCTCCTCATAGCCAACATCCTTAAGACCAGACAACATCCTGGTGAACCTCCTTTGTATTCTCTATAAAGCTTCAATGTCCTTCTGGTAGTGTGGTGATCAGAACTTCACACAATATTTTGTTTTATTTTTATTATTGTCACAAGTAGTTTTACATTAACATTGTAATGAAATTACTTTGAAAATCTCCTAGTCACCACACTCTGGTGCCTGTTCAGGTACACTGAGAGGGAATTTAGCATAGCCAATGCACCCAATCAATATGTCTTTCAGACTGTGGGAGGAAACCAGAGCATCCACAGGAAACCTGCGCAAACTCCACCCAAGACAAGAATTGAACCCAGGTCGCTGACACTATGAGGCAGCAGGGCTAACCATTGTGCTATCATGCCGTTCTGTGTCCAAATGTGGCCTAACCAAAGTTTTATATAGCTACAACATGATTTCCCAACTCTTGTACTCAATTCCCTGACTGATAATGCCATATGCTTTCTTAATCACCTTAGTCACTTTCATTACCACTTTTAGAGAACTGTGGACCTGCATGCCCAGATCCATCTGTATGTTAATGTTCCCAAGAGTTCTGCCACTTACAGTATAATTCACATCTAAATTTGATCTTCCAAAATGTATTACTTCACATTTGTTCAGATTAAACTCCATCTGCCATTTCTGTGCCTAAGTCTCCAATCTATTTATATTCTACTGTATCCTCTGATAATCCCCAGCACTCTCAGCAACTCCACCAATCTTTGTATCATTGTCAACCTTACTAATCTGACCTGCCATATTTTCCTCCAGATCATTTATGTATATTACAAACAACAGAGGTCCACGCACTGATCCCTGCAGAATCCTACTAGCTATAGATCTCCATCTTGAAAAACACCCTTTCATCTCTACTCTTTGTCATCTATAACTAAACCAGTTCTGCCAGCCCAAGCTGAATCCCATGTGATTTTAGTTTTTGTACCAGTCTACCATGTGGGACCTTGTCAAGCACCTTACTAAAGTCCATATAAATTACATCTAAAGCCCTTCCCTCATCAATCACCTTTGTCACCTCTTTAAAAATCTCAATCAAGTTGGTGAGACATGATCTTCCCATACAAAACCATACTGCCTGTAACTAACAAGTGCAAGCCCAGTCTTCGAGAGTAGTGGGCCTTGGGTATTAATTTGGAACATCTGAACAAGATGCAGAAGTGCAGGAGGCACCTTATACCCTGAGTTATAATGAGGATCAGTCATCAATAGATGAGAGGGAATCTGATGATCAATAAAGTACCAGTGAAGCAGTGGATGAAGCTGCTACTAAAGGTTCAGCTACCCAAAGTAGGCACAGTGGTATCATACATACCCAAAGGGTCAAGGGGATGGTCAGATGCCACTATAATCGGGACAGCAGGAAAGGCCTCAAGAAAATACAAACACTGGCTCAACATCCAAGAGCGAGGGAAAGAAGCCAAAGCTATAGTTGGGAAAATGGGGTGGACAGATGGAAACAAGAAATGCGAGACCTAAATCCTGAGGATGTGACAATAAGCACTTGTGAACCCAGGAAAATGTCATGAATCTATGACCGAAGGTGTGTCAACAGAGAACAGCAGTCTGAGAGTGGCAGCCCTGATAGAAACAGATATGGCAGTAGAGGCCGGAGTTTAATGAGAAAGGCTAGGAATCAAACCAGTGATAGAAATAGGAGTAGAAGCCTTCACGATAAGCAAGTATTGATAGCTGCAAACAAAATGAAGCTCGCAGAAGTAAGAGAGGCCAAACAAAGGGAGCTGGATAGTTGGAAGGAGCTTGGGGTGTACACCAAGGTATCAGATGAAGGGCAGCCTGCTTTGTCCCATAGGTGGATTTGCACAGAGAAAGTTTTGCAAGAGGAAATGTATAAAGCTAAAGCCAAATTAGTAGCCTGTGGGTATAAGGGACATTTGGATGGGAGAGAAATTAGGTTGATTTACCCACAGTAGGGAAAGTGATACTGACTTTTTTTTTCACTGTTCTAGCATCTCATAACTGGATGTATAAATCAATGAATATCAAAGCAGCATTTCTGCAGGGCTAAACATTTCAAAGAAAAGTTTTTCTGAGGCCACCCAAAGAAGCAGGTAATACACAGGAATATTTGTGGAAATTAAATAAATGTGTATATGGATTAAGGGTTTGGGTTTGGAAAAAATTCCAAACATATTTCTCTGTATGATTATTGAAGACTGGCTGTGTCCAGTTAAAAGCAGGAAGGCTAAAGGAAAATTAGCTAGAATTTTTATAAAGCATATGGATGATTTCCTATGGGGTGGCACAGAAGAATTTGAAAAAAGGATAATTGAGAAGCTGAAAACAGAATTTGAAGTAGGAAATCAAGCAGCTCATGCTTTTCGATATCTTGATCTTGAATCCAACAAAATACATCTGGTGTAACGATGAGTCAACAGGGATATCTAAACATTGTTGATCCCATTCCCATCACCAGAAAGAGGAATGGAAAAAGAGGAATGGGCCAACGAAAAAGAAACAGAGTTGTTGAGGAGTATGATAGGATAGCTGAATTGGCTATGCACACAGACAAGGCCAGATGGGAGTTATAATATCCTAGAACTCAGTAATATGTTGAAGCACGCTACAGTCAGAGAGATCTTGAAGGTTAAGAAAAAATTAAAAAGTTAAAATTAGAGGAGTGTGTAATTAAATTCCCAGCACTAGGAGAACTGGAAGATATGAAATTGGTTGTGTTTAGTGATGCTTCACATGCCAATCTACAAGATGGACATTCAAGTGGTGCTTGATCCATAACATTCCTGGTAGGTAAGGAAGGAAAATATTGCCCCTTGGCCTGGGAAGCAAAGAAAATAAAAAGGGCAGTCAAAAGCACATTGGCTGCTGAAACCCTAGTGTTACTGGAGGCGTTGGATATGGAGATACATCTGTCTGACACATTAACAGAATTTTTTTTTATGGGCACATCGGGTAAGAAAGTACCAATTGAGTGTTATGTGGACAACTGATCTTTATGGGACAATGTTTACTCAACAAGAAGTGTAGTGGAAAAATGATTAAGAATTGAGCAACATTAAGCATGTGCTGGAAAACAATGAAGTTTCCAAACTTAACTGGTCAGTATAAATCTATAGGTATCTATAGGTGGTGCAGGTACTAGAAATTTATTAAGAATACCAACAGATGGTTGTTGTAAATTATTTTGAAGAAAAACTTTTAAAAAAAATAAAATAAAGGAAATCTGCTAGACTGTAACCGGTGACAACTTTGTATTGGATGTAATGTGATCAATGTGATCATGATGTAAGGGTCAGCTGACCCAGTAAACCACAGAACTAATTGCAAAGTGATGTAATAGTTAGCTGACCAGCTGATTTACTATAAATAAGAAACTATGTAGAATTGTAGAGAGCTTGGCGTGGCCCAGGGCGAGGCTCCAAGTTTAGAGTAATGATGTTTCTTTATTAAACCCTTTCTTTGATTTATAAATTGGAGTAAGTTTTGTTGTATTTTCGTTATCTGCATTTTTGAAGAGTTCCTTCTGAAGAAACACCTGGCACTGTGAGGCAGCAGTGCTAACCATTGTGCCACCGTGCCGTCTTTAGACCTTTCTTTTTCCTTTTGACTAAGGTTACAATTTCCATTGTCATCGATGGTTTCCGAATTCTGCCATTTCCATCCTTCATGCCTGTCCTGTACTTCAATCAACTGGTCTTTAAAAGCCTCCCACATGCCAAGTGTGGATTTGCCCTCAAATAGCCAGTCCTAATCCACACTCCCCAGTTACTGTCCAGCTTGTCCCTTGCCTAATTAAGCATTCTGACCCGACGCCCACTCTTGTCCTTATCCATGACTATCTGAAATCTTATGCAATTACGGTCTAGATACAGTCAAGGCATATTCCCTTCAAAGGCAAAGGTAGGGCAAACAAATCCAGAACTCCCTGGTTGGAAAAGGAGATAGAAATTAACATAAAGAAGAAAATGTGTGCTTATGACAGGTGTCAAGTAGAAAATACAATTGAGAACCAAAAGGACTACTGAAGGTTCAGAGGAGGAAAAACACATTAGGAAAACAAATAGAGATCTTGAGGAAAGAATACTAACTAACATAAAGGGGTATCCCAAAGTCTTCTATAGGTATATAAATAGTAAAAGGATGGTAAAAAGAGTAGGACCAATTATGGACCTAAAGAGGAGGCACATGAAGACAGGAGCATGGCTGAGATGCTAAATGAATACTTTGCAGCCATCTTTACTAAGGAGATAGATGCTACTAGAAGGTGACGACAATAGAAGAAATTCTGTCCTTTGAAGTTTTCAAAATTGATAAGGAAGTGTTGAATAGATGGTTGGTACTGAAAGTTGACAAGGCACTAAGGCCAATTGAGAAACATTCAAGGATATTGAAGGAAGTGAGAATGGACATTGCGGGCAAGCTGGCCCACAAAGGATATATACAAGTTGGTGGACTGGACAGATAGGTGGCAGATGCAGTTCAGAGAAGTGTGAGGTGATGCATTTTGCACATGGAAAGACAACATAAAATAAGGGATAAAATTCTAAAAGGGGTGCAGCATCAGAGGAACCTGGGTGCATAACTGCATGAAGATGGCAGGACAAGTGGAGAGAACATGTAAAGCATAAAGTTCTCTGAACTTTAGAAATACAGGCACAGAGTACAAGAGCAAGGAGATTATGCTGAACTTACACAAGAGAGTAGTTAGACCTCAGCTGGAATACTGTGTACAGTTCTGGGCACCACACTATAGGAAGGATATGAACGCATTGGACAGAGTACAGGACATAAGACATAAGAAATAGAAGCAGAAGAAGGCCATCTAGCCCTTTGAGCCGGCCCCGCCATTCAATAAGATCATGGCTGATCTGAAGTGGATCAGTTCCTCTTTCCCGCCTTCTCCCCATAACCCTTAATACCCTTGTCTGTCAGAAATCTAAAGACGTTTAGAAGAATGGTTCCAGAGATGAGAACTTTTAGCTATGAGGCTAGTTGGAAAGGTTGGGGCTATTCTTCTTGGAGAGAAGAAGGGAGAGAGGAGATTTGAAAAAGATGTTCAAAATTATGAGGGAGCTGGACAGAGTAGATAGCGAGAAACTGTCCTGCTCATGAAAGGATAAAAAGAGATAGATTTAAGGTGATTTGAAAAAGCAAATATGATGTGACAATTTTTTTTTCGCACAAGTGGTTGGTGTCTGGAATGCCTTGCCTGGAAACGTGGCAGACGCAGGTTCAATTGAAGCATTCAAAAGGGCATTAGATGATTACTTGAATATAAACAATATTTATTTATAAATGTTGTTTATATTCATAAACATGATATTATGTTATGAGATAAGTAAGAGCTATTTTGTTAGGGGTTTTCACCTTTAACTGTGGTGCCCAAGTTTCCTGGGCTTCCTGAAACTCACCAATGCAAACAAGGCAAGACCACATTAGCAATCAAGGCAGTTGAACAAATAGCAGGCAAAAAATGTAAGTGTTGAGATGACATACTTCCTTTTTTGCCTATGTAAAAGGTTTCTGCTCATAGTGCTTGTTCTGAGAGTTTATTTTCACTACTTTGGTGGTGATTTCTACTGTTTTGCAGGTGATTTTCACTACACTGGAGGAAGTACTCTACATTAGAGGTCACTTTCACTATTCTGGATGTTTGCGTCTTTCCATCTGCCACATCTCAGATCAGCAACTGTTCCATAATGCACTACAAGAGCCTTCTCCTGACAGACCACAGGAAAGAGAGAATATGAGAAAAGGTGCAGCAGGCGAAAGCTTCCAAATGCACAAACTCTACCGTGTGGAGGGGAAACGGCAGCAGAAGCACCACCACCTACCACTTCCTTTCCAAGTAACACACCATCCTTACTTGGACAATATTACCATACCTTCAGTGTCATTGGGTCAAAATCCTGGAACTTCCTACCTAACACCACTATGGATATGCTACACCAGACCACCTGCAGAGGTTCAAGAAAGTATTTCATTGTCAGCTTCTCAAGGGCAGTTAAGGATGGCAATAAATGCTGCCTTGGCCAGCAAAACTCACACTCAATTAATGATTTTTAAAAAAGAAACTGACAATTCCCACAACACAGAGCTATAGGCAGAAGATCAGCTTCTGGCATATATTTAGACATCAGTATCACCCCAAAGAATCACATCGGATTGTCACAGACATTTACAGCCTACTTGAAAGTGACCTACTGCCCAAAGCACCTACCTGGTAGCCATTTTTTACTAATAGCTATCAAAGTGACCACTGCCTTTAAGTGCTTTCTTCTGGCCTCATCCAGGGATCTGCAGGAAATAATTGTAAATTATCTTGATATGGTTGATGAAGCTATGGGAATCCCAAGCAACAATCAAAACCATATGATGACAAGAAATGTCATTGAGCAAATAATTGGGATGCTGAAGCTGCACTTCAGGTTCCTGGACAGATCTGGAGGTGCCTTCAAACGACACCAGCCAGAGTTTGAGAATGAATATGATATGCTGCACATTGTGCAACATAATGTTTCAGCGAATACTAGATCTTCAGAAGAAGCAACCTCTTCAGACAAGGATCAGAAAAACTTGAGGAAGAGGTGCAGCAGGTCCCGGAATGTGGCAATTCAGGGATTTTCACAGTAACTTCATTGCATTGTTAATGTGAGCCTACTTGTAACACGAATAAATAAACTTAAAGTAGGATGAGGGGAAACAGCAGGAGAAGGAGGAAAAATATAATGTAGCCATGGGACCAGTAGCAATGCAAATGACAGCCTAGGATGCCCAGGATGGCCTAAAAATGGCAAATTTAGTTAGGTTATCTGACATCCACACACTGAATCAAAACTAGTCATTGGCAATCAGGGGGAAAACTCACCACTGGCTGGAATCTACCTAGCACAAAGGAAAATTATTGTTGGTGGTCAATCATCTCAGTTCCAGGACAACACTGCAGGAATTCCTCAGGGTTAGTCCTTGGCCCAACCATACAACTGCTTCATCAATGACTTTCTTTCTATCATAAGGTCCTAAGTGGAAATGTCTGCTGATGATTTGTGTTCAGATCACTAAATAGTAGTAAGGTTGGGGAAGGCATCAAGCAGGGAATTAGAGATGTGTGCAGTTATTATGGGTGATTTCAACCTGCATATTGATTGTGCTCACCAAATTGGTAGCAATGCGATGGAGGAGGGTTTCTTGAAATGTATAAGGGTTGGTTTTCTCGACCAATATACTTCGGCCAGATAGAGTCTATCCCAGAATACTGAGAGAGGTGAGGAAAGAAATTGTTGAACTCTTGGCTAAAATCTTTCTATCCTATTTAGCCACAGGCGAGGTACCAACGGAGAGTAGTTAACATTGTTTGTCTGTTTAAGAAAGGCGGGAGAGACAATCTTGGAAAGTACAGACTTGTGAGCCTTATATCGGTGATGGGGAAATTATTGGAGAAAATTCTTGGGGAAAGGATCCCAAGAATCCTTGGGTACTCACATCTGGAACAGAATAGGTTTATTAGCAATTAGAAGCTTGGCTTTGTGAAGGGGAGATCATATCTCACAAACTTGACTGAGTTCTTTGAGAAAGTGACAAGAAAAATTGACCAGGGCAGAACAGTGGATGGGGCATCCATAGACTTTGGTAAAGCCTTCAGTAAGTTTCCTCATGGCAGGCTGATAAAAGTGAGGTCATATGGCATCTGAGGTGAGGTGGTAAGATGGATACAAAACTGGCTTGGGCATGGAAAGCAGAGAGTAGCAATGCAAGGGTACTTTTCTACCTGGAGGTCTGTGACAAGCAGTGTTCACATGGATCAGTGCAGGGTCCTCTGTTGTTTGTTATAAATATAAATGATCTGGAGGAAAATGTAGGTGGTCTGATTAGTAAATTTGCAGATGATACAAAAATTGGGGGGATAGCGGACAGTGAGGAGGATTGTCAGAGGTTACAGCAAGATATAAATCAGCTGGAGACCTGGGCCAAAAGATGGCAGATAGAATTTAACCGCAACAAATGAAGGGTGATGCGATTCGGAAGGTCTACTGCAGAAGGAAAATATACAGTAAATTGTAAAGCCTTTAGAAATATAAGCTTACGGAGGGTTCTAGGCATGCAGATCCACAGCTCCCTGAAGGTGAAAACTCAGATGAACAAGATGGCCAAGAAGGCATGTGGCATGCTGGACTTCAAAGGTTGGTCATTGAGTATAGGAATTGGAAAATCATGTTGCAGTTGTATAAGACTTTGGTTGGGCTGCGTTTGGAGTATTGTGTACAATTCTGATTGCCAAAATACCGGAAGGATGTTGATGCATTGGAAAGGATGCCGAAGAGATTTATCAGGACGTTGCCTGGTTCAGAGGATATGGACAATGAAGAAAGGTTGAACAAATTTGGATTGTTTTCATTGGCGTGTTGGAAAATGAGGGGAGATCTGATCTTGAGGTTTACAAGATTATGGCAGGCTTGATAGAATGATAGAGTTTTTTCCAAAGGTTGAAGGATTAATTACTCGGGGGCATAGGCTAAAAGGGGAAAAGTTTAAAAGAGATGTAAGGGGTAAATTTTTCACACAAGGCAATGAATGCCTGGAACACACTTTTGGAGGAAGTGGTGGAAGCAGGTTTTATAACAATATTCAAGATGCATCTGGATAGATACATGAATTAGCAGGGAATAGAGGAATTTGGACCACATAGAGGCAAGAAAATATTAGATTAGAGAGGCCTCTGTATCGGCCCAGACTTGGTGGGCCGACACAGAGCCCTGTGAAGTCCTGTGCTGTACTGTCCTTTCTTCTTTGTTTTATGCCGAAGATCCAACTAGAGAACTGGCCATCACAGACTGAGTATTGTGCAATAAGAGAGGATTAATTAGCAACGTTGTGGAGCAAGATCCTTTGGGGAAGACTGACCATAATATGGTAGAATTCTTCATTAAGATGGAGAGTGACACAGTTAGGTCTGAAATTAGGTCCTGAACTTGAGGAAAGGTAACTTTGATGGTATGAGACGTGCATTGACTAGGATAAGTTGGCAACGGATACTTAAGGAGTTGATAGTGGATAGGCAATGGCAGACGTTTAAAGAACACATAGATGAACTTCAACAACTGTACATCCCTGTCTGGTGTAAGAGTAAAACAGGGAAGGTGGCTCAACCATACCTAACAAAGGAAATCAGGGATCATGTTAAAGCTAAAGAGGAGGCATATAAATTGACCAGAAAAAAGAAGCAAACCTCAGGACTGGGAGAAATTTAAAATCCAGTAGAGGATGTGAAAGGTTTAATTCTGAAGGAGAAAGTAGAATATGAGAGCAGACTTGCAGAAAACATAAAAACAGACTGCAAAAGCTTTTATAGATATGTAAAGAGAAAAAGACAGGTGAAGATAAATGCAGATCCTTTACAATTAGAATCAGGTGAATTCATTATGGGCAACAAAGAGATGGCAGACCAGCTAAATAAATACTTTGGATCTGTCTTCACTAAGGAGGACACAAATAACTTTCCAGAAATATTAGGTGACAGAAAGTCTAGAATGAAGCAGGAATTGAAGGAAATCCTTATTAGTCAAGAAATTGTATTGGGAGAATTGCTGGGATTAAAACTGGGTAAGTCCCTAGGGCTTGATGCTCTGCGACCCAGAGTACTCATGGAAGTGGCCCTTGAAATAGTGGATGCATTGGTGATCATTTTCCAGCATTCCAGCTGACTTGGATTGGTGCTGTCACTGCTTTCCAAATGCTCAGTTATTACATCCTTAATAACTGATTTCAGCATTTTCCCTGCCACCAATGTCAGGCTAACCGGTCTATAATTCCCTATTTACTCTCTCTCCTTTATTAAAAAGTGGAGTTACATTAGCTACCCTCCAATCCACTGGAATTCTTCCTTTGGAATTCTTCCAGAATTCTTCTGGAATTCTTCCAGAATTCTAGTGGATTGGAGGGTAGCTAATGTAACTCTACTTTTTAATAAAGGAGAGAGAGTAAATAGGGAATTATAGACCGGTTAGCCTGACATCGGTGGTAGGGAAAATGTTGAAATCAGTTATTAAGGATGTAATAACTGAGCATTTGGAAAGCAGTGACAGCATCAGTCCAAGTCAGCATGGATTCACTGAAGGAAAATTGTACTTGACAAATCTGGAATTTCCTGAGGATGTGACCAGTAGAATGGACAAGGGTGAACCAGTGGATGTTGTGTATTTGGACTTTCAAAAGGATTTTGATAAGATCCACACAAGTGAGCAAAAATAAAGCTTATGGTATTAGGGATGATGTATTGACATGGATAGAGAACAGGTTGGCAGACAGGAAGCAGAGAGTGGGGATAAATGGGTCCTTTTCAGAGTGGCAGGCAGTGACTAGTAGGGTACTGCAGGATTCAGCGCTGGGACCCCAGCTGTCCACAATATACATTAATGATTTGGACAAAGGAATTGAATGCAAATCTCCAAATTTGCAGATGACACTAAGCTGGGTGGCAGTGTGTGCTGTGAGAACGATGCTAAGAGGCTGCAGGGTGACTTGGACAGGCTGGCTGAGTGGACAAATATCTGGCAAATGCAATATAATGTGGATAAATGTGAGGTTATCCACTTTGGTGGCAAATACAGGAAGGAAGATTATTATTTAAATGGTGGCAGTTTAGTAAAAGGAGAAGTGCAAATTTTGACCTGGGTGTCATGATGGAACAGTCATTGAAGACTGGCATGCAGCTACAGCAGGCGGTGAGGAAAGCTAATGGCGTGCTGGCCTTCATAGCAAGTGTATTTGAGTATAGGAGTAGGGATATCTTGTTGCAGTTATGCAGGACCTTGGTGGGCCACATCTTGAATATTGTGTACAGTTTTGGTCTCCTAGTTTGAGGAAGGACATTCTTGTTACTGAGGGAGTCCAGCCAAGTTCACCAGACTGATTCCAGGAACTGCAGGACTGATGTAGGAAGAGAGACTGGATCGATTGGACTTGTACTGACTGGAATTTAGAAGAGGAGATCTCATAGAAACATATAAAATCCTGATGGGATTGAACAGGCTAGATATGGGAAGAATGTTCCAGAAATTGGGGAAGTGTAGAATTAGACGTCACATTCTATGAATTATTGGTAAGCCATTCAGGACTGAGATGAGCAAGATCTTCTTCACTCAGAGAGTTGTGAACCTGTAGAATTTCCTACCATAGAAAGCTGTTGGGGCCAGTTTATTAGATATGTTTAAGAGGGAGCTGGACATGGCCAATGTGGCTAAACAACTCAAGGGGTATGGAGAAAAAGCGGGAGTGGGATACTGAAAGTGCATGATCAACCATAATCATACTGAATGGTAGTGACAGCTCGAACGGCTGAGTGGCCTACTCCTGCACCTAGTTTCTATGTTTCTATTACACAATACTCAGCATCATTTGCAACTCCTCAGATACTGAAGTGGTCCATGTCCAAATGCAGCAAGGCCTGGACAAAATCTAGGCTTGGGCAGACAAGTGGCAAATGACAGTCATGCCACACAAGTGCCAGTCAATGATCATCTCCAACAAAAGAGAGCCTAACCATCACCCCTTGACATTCAAAGGTATTGCCATCACTTAACCCTCCAGTATCAACACCCTGTGAGTTATCATTCACCAGAAACTGAACTGGATAAGCCATACAAATACTGTGACTACAAGACCAGTAGAGGTTAGGAATCCTGTGATGTGTAACTCTCTTCCTGACTTCCTAAAACCTGCCCATGATCTGCAAGATACAAGTTATGAGTGTGATGGTATATTCTGCACTTGCCTGGATGTTCAAACAACACTCAAGCAGATTAACGCCATCCAGGACAAAGTAACTCGCTTGATTAGCAGTCCATCCACCACCTTCAACATCCACTCACTCCATTACTGACACACAGTAGCAGCAATGTGTATCAATTACAAGATGCACTATAGAAATTCACCAAGTCTCCTTTGCCAGCACATTCCAAATTCACAACTACTACCACCCAGAAGGACAAAGGCAGAGATGCATGCAAGCACACCACCTGCAAGTTCCCCTCCAAGCCACACAACATCCTGACTTGTATATATGTTGCCGTTCCTTCACTGTTGCTGGGTCAATGTCCTGAATGGCACTGTAGGCCTACCTATACCATATGGACTGCAGCAATTCAAGAAGGTAACTCACTACCAACTTCTCCAGAGTAAGTAGGGATGTACAATAAATGCTGGCTTAGTCAGCAATGCATCCCATGAATAAATTTTGAAAAATCAGCTTAGCTTTCCCCACACCACTACAAAAAATCCTGCAATCAACATAGCATTGTTTCACAGACACCTATGTGTCCTGTAATATTTATATAGACTAGAGAAATCAACTTGACAAAAGTGCTTTGGAGACTGTGTTCATGGAATGCTTTTGAGACAATTTGCTAAAACAATATGTCATGGGAACAATCAAAGAAGAGGCTTTCTTAAATATTTTCTTTACCATGAGAAATTATTAATTAGTATTCTCATAAAATGGGATCATTTGGGGAGAGTGATCCTTAAATAACAGAAATAGAAAATTATATCAGGACAAAAGTTGGGTATTAACTTGAATAAATCCAACTGGTTGACTGGAAGGAGACAAAGAGTAGTGATATTTTAATTGGCAAAATATGACTCAAGGATCTCTGTTGGAGCCTGAAGTATTCACTATAGTTGTCAATGCCAGATGACAGGTAAAAAAGTCACATGCACAAATTTAGTGTTGTCACGGAGGTAGGGAACATGGTAAACAGTAGATGAAACCAAAAATTGTAAAGAGATATAGATAGTTAAAGTGAATGGGCAACACAATAGCAAATGATTTTTGATGTAGTGTATGTAAAATCATCCACTTTATACTAAGAAGTATAGATGGTACTTTCTAAATGCTGAAAAAGTAGCAACAGTGGAGGTCAAACAGACCTTGGGGTCCAGGTGAATTAAAATGTCATGGAAATTACAGAAATTAATCAAAAGGGCTAATGCAATGCTGACCTTTATGTAGAGGGAAATAGGATATTGGGGATAGATGTCATGTTGCAGCTATATAAAGCCCTGGTTAGATTATACCTGAATTACTATGGGCAGTTCTGGACACAACACCTTAGGAAGAATAAATTGGTCTTCGGAAGGAAATTTACCATAACTCTATCTGGACTCCAAGTGTGAAATTACAAGGAAAGATTACACAAAATAGGAGTGATTTTATTTAAGTTTTCAAGATACTAAAGGGAACAGATAGATTAAGAGAAATCCTTTCCAGTATTTGGGGAGTATGGGACATAGTTAAAAAAATTAGAGCCAGATCTTTCAAACGAAATGAGGAAACACTTCTTCAAGCAAAGGGCTGCATGACTGGAACTCTCTTCCACAGATGGCAATTGTTGTTAGATCAATTGTTAATTTTCAAACTAAAAATTATAGATTTTTGTGAGCCAAAGATGCCAAAGGGCAAAAGTATGGATTTGGAGTGAGACCATGATCTCACTGAATGTGCAGTAGGCTGAAAAGGCTAAATAGCCTACAGCTGTTCTAATGTTGCTACACACAAAAAAATTGATAAAGCAGAAAATAGAATATGAGAGTAAACTAGCAATAAATGTAAAGGCATATTTTAAGAACTTCTTACATGTTCACAAAAGGAAAGACAGTAGCAGAAACAAATATGGGTTCTTAGCTGAAACACTGGAAATTAAAATGTGGAATAAGGAAACGGCAGAGTTATTTAAAAGGATTTTGGGTGGAGAAGGTATGAAAAAGATACAAAAATGAAGAAAATATTGGGGAACTAAGTCTAATGAGAGTGGGGAATTAAAGTAATTAATATTAGTCAAGCTAAAAGTATAAAATAAACTAATGAGACCAGAAGTCAACAAGTTCCAAGACCAGATGGTCTACATCCTCGGATTCCAAAGGAAGAGGCTGCAGATAATAGATGTACTGGTTATGATCTAAAATTTCCACGAGTATGTAATGCTGTCCGTGGATTCAAAGGTAATAAATGTAACACTACTATGATAACGGGCACTTGGAAATCATAATATGATTGGGCAGAGTCCACGTGGTTTTGGTTTGACAAATGATTTTTTTGATGATTTCTGAGGTAACTAGCAGGTAGGAAAGGGAAACAACGGATGTAGTACATTTGAACTTTCAGAAGACATTTAAGAAGGTGCCATATGAAAGGTTGTAGCTCAAGAATAAGGGTTCATGGGGTTGGGTTAATATGTTTACATGTATAATGACTTTAACGACATCCACAAAGTGTACCTGTTAGAATATGAGCTTCCTGATGGAAGCAGTTAATGCTGTCCAATCTTGAAGCCCATCAGGGGTATATAATGTGGAGTATTCAGGTTACTGGCACTCAGGGTGTATACTGTGTACTGGGGAGTAACTATCTAAGTATTATTAACTAATGTAAATCTGGATTTGGTGAAGGAACATTGGTTTTGTGGGAATTATTTCAGTGGCGATGAGGCAAAGCATGATTCTGAAGGAACACACTTGCAACAGATGGCCTAAGTTGGGGTAGGCAATTCTTATGCATTATGCCTTTATTTGGAAGACTAGACTTGTTTGACCTAGCCATTGAAGACTGGGCCCAATATGTGGAATGCATGTGTTACTTTATTCGGGTGAACGACATTATGTCATACGAGAAACAATGGGCAATTCTTCTGACTGCCTCTGGGGCTTCAGCATTTGCGATCATCCAGAGTTTAACTTTCCCTGAGGCACCGGATTCTAAAACCTTTCAATAATGGACTGAACCCATTAAAGAATAACACAGCCCCAGCCACTTCTAATTCTGTGACTTTATCAATTTTACTCAGCAGCCTGACAGCCTGGTTACGGATTCCCAAACTAGATTAAGGTAACTGATAGGAGCATGTAAATTTGGTTAACACTTAACAAGATGCTTAGAGACAATCTGGTATGTGGGATTAATAAGGTAACTATTCAGAAACGCCTATCAGCTGAAGCTCAACTGGATTTTACATAAGCTGTACAGCTGGCCTTATCATTGGAAAATGCTGCAAGTGGAACATATGAGTTGCAAGGTACTCCCAATAGAAAAGGACACCCATGTCAGTTTAACTGAATTCTGGAACCATCACTTGTGTGCAGGCGACTATATAGCCTCACTCAGGAAGCATCCAAATACACATAACTCCAGGTATGCCCAAAGCAAAGCCAAACTGCGACCAAACGTTACAATTTCCTTCAGAATGCCATCCTGTAGTGTATTGTAAGTGTTGCCAGTCTGCAGAGTCAAAACAGCAAAGGAGCTCTTAAAGACCTGGATTTGGAAAAACAACCATAGGCCAGTATCCAGGTGAGTTCACACCTTATAGAATGTTCATCTACATCTGATTTAGAACAATTAAATTGCATTGCGAAATGAGACACAATCAAGGTAAACGTATGGTTAAATGGACATCCAGTACTAATGGAGGTAGATATGGGCGTGGTTGGAGAATCAGTGTTTCATAGAATTCAAAACAAGAACAGAAAATGCTGGAAAATCTCAGTAGGTCTGACAGCACGTGTGGAGAGAGAATGGAGCTAATGTTTTGAGTCTGGTTGACCCTTCATTCACTCTGGATTCCAACCCTTAGCTTTAATCAAGACCTCAGCAAGGCTGCAAATCTACATAGGGGAATCTTTGTGAATTGTAGGTACAACTCTGTCCCTATGAAAGGCAACTGGTTCGGATATTGATGATTGTAGTGAGGGCTCAGGCCCAAGCCTAATGGGACGAAATTGGTTGTGAGAGGTCCACCTGGATTAGCTCTAAGGGGTGATCTTACCATGTATATTTACAATTACAGCTGGATGAGAATTCTCAGAGATATTCAACAATTCATACTCATAATGTTTTTTACCAATCCATTAGATTGTCCATTGGAGTATCATCGGCAAGCACAATTTTCCAGCAAGTGATGGAGAACATCTTACAAATTTAACCTTAGGTAGTTATTCACTGGCTGGAAAAATGAATAAGGAACATCTAGAGAACATTAAGGAAGTTCTAAGTTGATTTTCCAAGGCACACGAATGCCTATGAAGGGAGAAATTTGTATTCCACGCCCCCCAAATGACCTATCTGGGCTATAGAGTAGACATCTCTAGTCCACATCCTTTGGAAGACAAGGTGCAGATGACCAAGGCGCTCCAGCTTCCATGTCCATCCAGAGCTAAGATCATTTCTGGGGTTGGTAACCTATTATGGGAAATTTACATGCAACCTTGTTTCCATCCTCGCCCCATTACGCCAACTACTAAAAATGGATTAACTCTGGGAGCAGGCTTCCAGTCAATTCTTGGCTTTCAGTGAAGTAAAACAACAGCCTTACTCATTGAACATCTGGCACATTATGATCCCAGGAAAGAACAACTACCGACCTGCGTCTCTTCCCCATAAGGAATCAGGGCAGTACTGGAACACAGGTGGTAAAATGGAGATGAACATATGCTTCCAGGATCTTGGCTATAATGTAAATAGTGAATGGGAATGAGAACATAAAGAACGTAAATATGCTGACATATTGATGTAGGTGGTGATATTCAAGGTTAAGAAATTCCACTCATACCTATATGGGTGAAAATTCATCATTATCATGGCCCACAAGCCACTACTAGGACAGCTAAAGGAGGACAAGGCATGCCTCCCCTAGCATTGGCCCAACTCCAGTGGTGATCTTTATTACTAGCCACCTTAAATTATCGATTGGAACACTGTCCAGGAGGCTGAGTAGCCAATGCAGATGCCTTGGGCCCACTACCATTAGCAGACCCTACTAGTGGTACCCCAAATGTTGTTCATCCATCATCGTCAATGAGGATCTCGACACCATTAGTCATTTTGAGGCTGGATGCGATGTGTCAGAAAATGACTGATCAGGCCAATTCAGGCACAGAATGTCCTGGCACATATTTGACAGACTTGTGTAGACACTGCAGTTGTTGTGCTGGTGGCTCTGGACTTACGCAGCTCGTGCTTAAGTTTTGCTTCAGCACCTTGTGGATGAGGCAGAGTCAGCTAGGGAAGTTTTGTGCCACGTTTCCCAAGTGGTCGTGTCTATATCAAGCAACTTCAGTGAGGCCTTGAGTGTGTCTTTGTAATGTTTCTTCTGCTCTCCATGTGAGCGTCTTCCAGCAGAGAGTTCCCCAAAAAGGAGCTGCTTGGGTATGTGCTCGTCTGGTATACGGATGACATGACCTGCCCACTGGGTCTGCGCTCTCATCAGCAGTATGTGGACTGATGGTAGGTTTGCTCTAGACAGAACTTCAGTGTCTGGTACTTTGTCTTGCCATCTGATGCATAATATTCTGCGAAGACAAGTCATGTGGAAATGATTGAGCTGTCTTGCATGCCTTCGATACTCAGTCCACTTTTCACAGGCATACAGGAGGATAGTGAGTACCATGGCATGTAGACCTTCAGTTTTGTTGCGGGGCTGATCCTCGATGTTCCCATACAGTGGAGCATAGTCTGCCGAAAGCAGAACTTGCTTTTGCTATTCTGCAGTTAACTTCTGTATCAATAGTCACTGCTTGGGAGAGGGTGCTGCCAAGATAAGTGAACTGGTCCACTGCCTGTAGTTTCTGCCCTTTGATTGTGATTATGGATTCTGTGAACGGTGCATGAGGAGCAGGCTGGTGCATGACTTTGGTCTTTTTAATGTTGATGGTGAGTCCAAAGTTGTCACAAGCCGTGGAAAATTTATCCATACTGACTTGCATCTCTTGCTCTGAGCCAGTATACAGGGCGCAGTCATCAGCAAAGTGGAAGTCTCTCAGAACAGTCTCCTTCACTTTGGCAATAGCTTGAAGTCTCCTCAAGTTGAAGAGCTTCCCATCCACTCTGTCCTTGAGGCTGATTCCAGCAACATTGTCCTGGAAGGCACTATTCAGCATGGCAGTAAACATCATGCTGAACAGTGTGGGTGGAGCACACGGCCCTGTTTGATGCTATTGGTGACTGGGAATGCCTCAGAGGATTCTCCGCCATCCAGTACTCTGGCCATCATGTCATCATGGAACTGGCGTACCATCTGAATGAATTTGGGGGGGGAAGCCGAACTTTAACATAATCCTCCACAGGCCTTGTCGGCTGACAGTGTAAAAGGCTTTCATGAGGTCAACAAAAGTTGTATAGAGCTCGCGATTCTGCTCCTGACACTTCTCCTGAAGTTAGCATACAGCAAAAATCACGTCAATAGTCCCATGATCTTTGCAGAAGCCACACTGTGACTCTGAAGCAGGTTCAGCTCCAGATTTAGCAGGACTCTTGAGAGTGATTTTCCTGTGATGGAGAGCAGTGAGGTTCCTCTCGGTAGTTGTTGCACACTTGCCAATTGCCCTTCCTCTTGTAGAGGTGTACGATGGAAGTATCTTTAAGTTCCTGAGGAATGGATCCTTGCTTCCAAAAGGTCTAGAACAACTCGGTGAGCTTCTTAATAAGTACAGGACCAGCAGCTTTGTAGATCTCTGTGGGTATGGCATCTGCCCCTGGGGCTTTGCCACTGGATAGCTGGCTGACAGCTTTTGTGACTTTGGCTACTACTGGTGGGTTATCCATGGTGCTGTCGATAATGACCTGGGAATCCTGTCTATTGCCTCATCATTAATAGATGACGGTAGGTTGAGGATGGCTTCAAAGTATTCAGCCCATCTCTGCAGGATCTGAGTCCTTTCTGTAATGAGAGTTATACCATCGGTACTAAGCAGGGGGAACTCCCGAGAGATTGAGGTCCGTAGAGAGTGTTGAGGGCTTCATAGAGCCGTTTCAAGTTGTTTCTGTCAGCATATCCCTGTATTTCGTCTGCCTTGGCACTCAGGCAGGCATCCTGCATTTTACGCAGTTTATTCTGGACTGTCCTGAAAACACTTTGTCTCCAAAATGAAGCTCCACATCAGACCCAAGAGGTGACCACAAGGTTATGAAAAGAATCAATGCGGCCAAGCTAAAGAACCCCATCATAGCTTCAGCACTGGCTGAAGACTTAGAAATCAAGCTTCTTGACCTACACCTCGCAGGCAGCGCTGAGGATGACTGGGAATGCAGCTAATTGGCTAATTGGCAGCTAATGATGGGTCGTTCTAACAGGCCCGATGAAGACGGTGCTTTTCAACAAGTAGAGCCTGTATCTCCTCATCATTCTCATCGAACCAGTCATGCTGCTTGCGGGTAGAGGGCCCAAGCATCTTCAGCGTGGATGAATGGACAGCATCCCTGAAGCATTCCCAGTCATCCTCAGCGCTGCCTGCGAGATGTAGGTCAAGAAGCTTGATTTCTAAGTCTTCAGCCAGTGCTGAAGCTATGATGGGGTTCTTTAGCTTAGCCGCATTGATTCTTTTCATAACCTTGTGGTCACCTCTTGGGTCTGATGTGGAGCCTCATTTTGGAGACAATGAGCCTGTGATCTGTCCAACAGTCAGCACCACACATGGCCTTGGTCACTCTGACATCCTGCCTGTCTTTTTTCCTGACAATGACATAGGCGATAAGATGCCAATGCTTAGAGTGGGGGTGCATCCAGGAGGTCTTGTTACAGGTAGGCAGACAGAAGGTTGTGTTGGTGATGAGGAGGTCATGTGTTGCACAGGTCTTCATTAAAAGTAGGCCGTTACTGTTACACTTGCCCACTCCATGCCTCCCAATGACTTCCTGCCAGATTGCAGAGTCACACCGTACTCTTGCATTGAAATCTCCAAGCAAGATCAGCTTGTCGGTACTGCCCACTGCTGATAGTAAGGCGTCCAGTTCTTCATAGAACTTATCTTTCATCTCGTCTGGGTTGTTCATTGTGGGGGCATTGGCGTTGGTCAGGGTGGCTTGACTTCTGTTCTATAGCCGAAGCTGTAATGTCATAAGCCGGTCATTCACACCTTTGTTTAGACTATCAAGTTTCCGAACAAGGTGACTCCAATGGCGAATCCAACTCCAGCAGCACAACGCTCATTGCTGCCATGACTGCTCCAGAAAAAAGTGTATCCAACTCCAGTTTCAGCCAACTGACCTACGTTGGCAAGACAAGTTTCACTTGGGGCTGCAATGTCAATATTGTACCTTGTAAGCTTTCTGGCAACTAAGGCTGTTCTCTCTGGCCTGTCTGCTGTAGGGTTATCTAGAAGAGTGCACATGTTCCACTTGCCAATGGTGAGCAGCGTCACCTTGTGTTTTATTTTGCTTGTTCGACAGCAAGATGGGATCACTGCCAGCCGTGGTAAACTGGCCAGGGTGTAGCGAAGCAGGCAATGTTTAGGGCACCTTTTCTAGCTCCTTCCTCATTCTATGGAGGTGAGCAGTGCGTTCCTGAAGAGGACTGCTCAGTTGCTCAGGTACTCGCCGAGTTTCACTGCTGCTTCGGTCAGCGGAAAACGACCATTAGACCTGAGCTGCCTGTTTGCAGGTCTGTGACTACAGCTCCCAGTGTATCTGCACCTGCTGCTTTGACACTCGCCCATCGCCACAGGACTTCAAAGGTTGAACAGGGTGATGATGATGATGTGATGATGGTGACAAGACTAGCGCTTGATTTGGATTAAAGTGAGAGAGAGTTGTGCAGCGCCAGCCTCACTCTCTCTTCCCAATTCCCATCTGGATCCAGTGGCAAGACAAGAGTCACGACAGCTGGAAATGGAACTAGGCGCAGTGGATGATCAGGACGTCTTCTGTATCTTGTCCTGCTCTTCGCGTTCCATGACACTTGCAGAGACCGCCTTCTTGATCATTGGACCTTCCATTGGTCTCATCCGCTCAATCCACCGGAGTCTGTCTTCACATGCTGGGATAGATATCTCCCTATCTCACCGAACGTTGAGACCCGTCAGCCACACTCACCTGGTTTAGCCAGCTTGTCGAAGCTGTTGCCCAGGGTGTGCCGCTGTCACATGCAAACAGCTACGGGGAGCCACAGGTGAGAACTGAGTGCCAGGTGGGGACAAAGGGTGGACAAAGTGCCCTGAAAAGGACGCGACATGTTTCTCCACAAGAGGTACTACCCCTCCCTGACACCCCATACACCCTAATACCTCCATTAGAAGAGATGGTGATGACAATGGATGTTTTGGAAACTTCCCCAGTGGCAGCAAATAATATTCAACAGTAGATACAAAAAGACCTAGTTCTCATGAAATTGAAACAACTAGCATTGACAGAAAAACAAAAAGGCCATTACAGCCTGCGTTCCACCCATATTGTAGTTGGAGTGAGCAGCTCACTGTGGAAGATGGCATACTTCTGTAGGGCCCCAGAGTTGTCATCTTTAGTCAGGGCTGCCGTCCCATCCTGGCTGAACTTAGTCATGGCCACCCAGTACTGACAAACATGATAATGCACACAAGTAGTTACGTCTATGGCCAGGCATAGATACAGACTTAACCGCATCCATGGGTCAGTGTTGGCAAAGACAACAAGGGCAGAAATTATCACTTGCAATTCCTTTGCACCCTTGGGAATGGCCAGGAAAGCCATGAACATGGCAACATGTTGACTATGCTGGCCGATTCATGTGCTCAATGTTCCTGGTAATGGTAGATATCCATTCAAAGTGGATAGACGTATACAGGGTGAATTCATCACACACAAGAACAATGGAGAAACATTGCACCTCTTTTGTGACACACAATGTCCCAGAGCTGCTAGTTTCCAACCAAACACCATGCTTTACCACTTATTTTAAAAAGTCAAACATGGCACCATATCACCCATCATCCAGCAGCCTGGCAGAAAGAGTAGTCGAAATGTTAAAAGTAAGTTTAAAGAAACTGCCCGTAGCCTCCTTGGACTCCAAACTGTCCAGATTCCTCTTTGGTTCCAGGATGATATCCCCATGCAACTATCAGAATAGTCCATTCAAGTTGCCCATGTGCAAATGACTCCGCACCAGGTTGGGCCTGATATTCTCAAATACTGGGGGGGGGGGGGGGAGGTGGGAGAGGCATCAAGAAGTACAGTGCTGAGGCAACAAAAGCACCAGCTCATCTAAAGGCGAGTGATAAGGTTTCATTAATGAATCATGGGAATGACCCCGCATGGTTACAAATGGACAGGACTAGTTTCCTGCAAAGTCCAGGTAGGAGATTCCATTCTATCTCCTAGATAAACACCTAGATAATTTAAAAATTGCTAAGCCCCAGGTCATGCAGGAACAATCTATACCTAGCACATCAGGAGACTCAGAAGAAATTCTGGGACCCATCAACTCCTGCTCTCCATCTCCAGCCATTGGAACCTCGGAGTCTGAAATGGACAAGGTGAACTTAGCTGTGGTGTCTCCCTTGTCACCCAGTGAAGAGAGTGAATCTCAAGATGAAAAAGGTGAGTTCTGGTCCACTATACCCTGCCTACTTCTAACAAGAGCTGGAGGTGTTGAAATGCCCTAAGAGGTTTGTAAGGCAAATGACCAGCTGAGGTTTCTCAAACCTAAAGGGGGAAGGGTATAATGACTTTAATGAGGTCCATGAAGGGGCACTGTTAAAATATGAGCTCCCTGATTGAGGCAGTTAATGCTGTCAAATCCAGGAGCTTTGCAGAAGTATATAACATGGGATGTTTGAGTTAATGGTACTCAGGGTACATACTCTGTACTGGAAAGTACTTGTCTGATTATTATGAACTATTGTAAATAAATCTGGATTTGGTGAAGGGGCACCAGCCTCTTGGGGATTATTTCACATGGACAGAGAATTAGGTAAATAATGGTAAAACAGAGAGTGGGAATAAACAGGTCATTTTTCAGTTAGCATGCTGTTCGTAATGTGGTAGTAGGATCAGTGAAGGGGCTTCAGCTATTTACCATCTACATTACTAATCTGGATGAGGGCACCAAGTTCTGATGATAAAATGTTAGATGTGAAAGTGAGCTGTGAGGTGGACACAAAGAATCTGCAAAGGCATGTGGATAGGTTAAGTGAATTGGCAAGAAAGAAGATGGGATATAATATACGAAGTGTGATGTTATTCACTTTGGTAGGGAGAATAGATTATTTTTAAATAGTGATGAACTGTTAAAAGTTAACACACAACTAGAGGACACAGTTAGGAAGGAAAATGGTATGTTGACCTTTACTGCAAGGAGATCGGAGTTCAAAAGTAAGGAGGTCTTGCTTCTACTGCCACAATTAAACATAATAGATTGAGTCTGTTCTACTATCCAATAAGACCATGGCTGATCTGAATGTGAGCTTAACAAAAATCTCCTGTCTGCCCACCCCCTCAAAGCCTTTGACTCCTCTGTAGATCAAAAATATGTTGAACTCAACCTTGAACATTTTCAATGACCCAGCCTCCGCTGCTCTTTGGGGTAGAAAATTTCCAAGATTAAGGATCCTTTGAGAGAAGAAATTTCTCCTCATTTCCTTCTTAAATGTGAAACCCATTATTTTGAAACTGTGCCCTCTAATTACAGATTCCCCCATGAGGGGAAACATCCTCTCAGCATCTATCCTGTGAAGCCCATTCAGAATCTTACATTGACATCTCTCATTCTTCTAAACTCCAGAGAATATGGGCCCAACTCTCTCAATTTTTCTTCATAAAGCAACCATTTAATCCCAGAATTCACTGTACTGAATCTTTTCTGAACTGTCTCCGATTCAAGTATTTTCATCCTTAAATAAGGAGGCCAAAACTATATGCGGTATTCTAGGGCTGGGATTTCTGCACCCTGCCCCCGTGGCAGGTTTTCCTGCACCAATGTGGTGAGTCGTTGCTGCCAGCAGGATCCTCAAGACCCACCAGATTCTATGGGATTTTGCTTTACTTGCCCACCCACCGCAGCAAGTCTACCATTGGAGGTGCCTGAAAATCCTGCCCTAGGTACAGACTCATCAATGCACTGTACAAGACTTATGACAAGACTTTTATATGCCATCCTTTTTATATCATATTTTTATATTCCATCCCCCTTGCAATAAAGGTCAACATTCCATTCACATTCCTAATTACTTGCTGTGACCTTTGAGATTAATTTACAAGGAAACCCATATCCCTCTACACCAAAGTATTCAGTATTCTCTATTTAAATAATATTTATTTTTCTATTCTTCTCACCAAAGTGTACCTGTTCACTTTTTTTTAACTAATTCGTGGGCATCGCGGGCTGGGCCAGTATTTATTGCCCACCCCTACTTGCCCTTGAATTGAGTGGCTCGCTAGGTCATTTCAGGGGGCAGTTGAGAGTCCGTCACATTGCTGTGGATCTGGACTCACATGTAGGCTAGACCAGATAAGGATTACAGATTTCCTTCCCTAAAGGACATTAGTGAACTAGATGGGTTTTCGCAATAATCGACAATGGTTTCATGGTCATCAGTAGATTCTTAATTCTAGATTCTTTTATTTAATTCAAATTCCAGCATCTGCCATGGGGGGATTTGAACCCGAATCCCCAAAGCATTAGCTGAGCTTCTGGATTAATAGTTGAGTGATAATCCCACTAGACCATCGCCTCACACATTTTCCCACATTATACTCCATCTTCCAAATTTTTGCCCACTCACTTAACCTACCTCAATCTTTTGCAAACACTTTGCAAACTCTCCTCAAAACTTGCTTTCCTACCTAACTTTGTATCATTTTGCTACAATAAACTTAGTCCCTTCATCCAAATCTTTAACATGGGTAACATATAGTTGAAGCACCAACACTGATCCCTGTGACATTCCATTCCACTAGTTAGTTTACCAACCTGAAAATGATCTCATTTATCCCAACTCTGTTTCTGTTAGTTATCCAATCTTATATCCTTGCCACTACATTATACCCCAATACCATGAGTTCTAATCTTGTGTTGTGACAATTTATTGAATGCCTTTTGGAAATCCAAATACATCTACTTGTTCTCTTTATCCTCCCTGTTTGTTACATACCTACAAAGAAATCTATTACATTTTTCAAACATAATTTCCTTTCACATATTAAATCTGATTGTATTAATGATTTTCTACATATTCTGCTCTTACTTCTATAATAATGGATTCCAGCTTTTTCCCAATTACTAATATTAGACTAACTTGTCTATTGTTTCCTGCTTTCTGTCTCCCTCCTTTCTTGAATAGAGATGTTACATTTGCAGTTTTCCAACCTGCTGGGATCTTTCCAGAATCTGGGTGATTTTGGAAGATTACAGCCTCTGCATCCGCTATTTCTGCAGCCACTTTTTTTAAGACCCTTGGATGTAGATGATCAAGTCCAGGGACCTGTCTCTTTTCAGTCCCATTAATTTTCCTTGTACAAGGTTTCCCAAACTTCTTGAGCCGCAGAATCCCAAGTGACCTCCCAAGAGCTTTAGGAAACCCAAATATTCTCACAATGTTGACACCCTTTTTCTTTGCTGTGAAATAAGTGGGAGCACAGAAATCAAATGTAAACAGTCTTTCCTAGCTATACCTATGCATATATTAAAAATTCAGAAGAGACACACAGTCACAAATACATTTGCCAGCTGCATGACCCCATCACATTAAGCCCAGGTCATACCACTCTTCCATGGTCCCTTAACATTAACCCTTGGAAGTAGTACACATTTTAGGAGTAAGTAATCTGGTAATAATTAAAAACTTTTCTTACCTTAAAAAAATTACACTACCAGCTTTGTGCACTCCTTGGAGACCCTCAAGATTGGGAACCCCTGTCTGCCATTTAATTGCTTCCCATTGTTAATTTCCTAGTCTCATCCTCTCAAAAACCAATGTTTACTTTAGCTCTTCTCTTTCTATTTATATACTTGTTAATATCCGTTTTTTTAAATATTACTTGCTTGTTTACTCTCATATTCTCATTTTTCATTGCTTTTTTTCAGTTATACTTTGCTGGTTTCCAAAATTTTCCCAATCTTTTGGCCTATCACTGATCTTCATATCATTGTATGTCTTTTCTTCCAATGTGAAACCATTCTTACCTTCCTTAGTTAGTCATGGATAATGCATTCTTCTGGTGGCATCTATGACTGGCTTTCCAGCATAATTCCTCCCATTAAAAATGACAATGCATAACTTTTTTAAGTCAGAAAAGTTTTTAATTATTACCAAATTACTTACTCCTAAAATGTGTACTACTTCTAGGGTTAATGTTAAGGGGCCATGAAAGAGTGGTATGACCTGGGCTTAATGTGATGGGGTCATGTAACTGGCAAATGTATTTGTGACTGTGTGTCTCTTCTGAATTTCTAATATATGCATAGGTATAGCTTTGTGCACTCCTTGGAGACACTCGGGATTTGCAGACTTCAGTTTGGGAACCCCGGTCCTCGTACATTTTCTTTATGATGTGATAATTTTAAGTTTCTCCTTTCATTTTGCCCCTTGATTTTATACTGTTTTTCAGATACATTTTGTGTCTTCAACAAGAACTTATACTAATACTTGTGACAATAATAAATCAAATCAAATATATTTCCCACTACCCCAAATTCATTGGCAACTCAAAAGAGAACCATGTTTAGTTTTCTGAAGGCAATTCCTTTTGAACAAACTGAAGCATTTATTTACCTGAATGTGAACAGGACAGACTAGTACTCTATTAATGTGGTTGCCACTTTATGAAAGCCCTTCCCTTTTCAATTTCTTCTCTCCTCACTTGAATGTACTGCCTCTTGCTCAGATAACATTCTTCAGTGAGTGACAGCAGGCTATTGGATCATGGTGGACTAAACAGCCCAGTCTGATCTTATCCTCATTTAATCCCTGCATGCACGCACTATGCTAATAGTGTTATAGAACAGAAGTTCTTTGATTCTATCCCTCACTTTCCAAGAGGATCCTGAGACAAACATCAGTAACCCAAGTGTTGCCTAATTGAAATGAGACATCTCAGCAGAGACGAGGAACCAAATGTGGGATCAAAACTTTTTGTTAACTCAATAATACAATCTCATGATAGAGTCTGAAGGCTCAATATGAAGAGGGAAGGTTTAGGGTTATTGTGTAATACTGTAAATGTTGATCTCCACTGAAATGAAATAACAAGGTTTATTTGGAATTGTATAGTATCCCCTCAGGCTTTATGACTTACATAAATGTATACAGTGAATATTACATGTATCACAATTGTATTAAAGCACCTCAAGAGTGTGACTTGATCTATGTAGACAACTTAAATACCTTTGCACCATTCGTAATTACCATTTTTAAATGTCTGTAATTTTCTTTGACTGTGTTGAAACATCTCAAAGGGCAACATGATGTGTGTAGAAAACCCGAATATTATTGCACTTTGTGTAATGGCCACTTTGAAATGTGTGAATGTTTCAGATACTGGTGAATTACAAATAACATGATTTAGTTATAGTAGTGCCACCTTCATTATGTTCTTCATAGTGAATTAGAGATTACACTGTTGCAAAGGTAAGAGGTATACTGGAATATTTTCACACTTTGTAGCTTTAAAGATACATGGTGCAGTGAATTCCAGGAACAGATTTTGTTGCAAGAATCTAAAACACTTTTATAACCACTTCCATAGTTATGTGAGTACAATTTTTATACAATCACAAATAGGATGATGCAATTCAAATCATGCTACATGGAAGGAATGTAATGGGGTGTTAAAAGTGTTTATCAGCTTATATAGTTAAAAACAAGCAGAGGAAAGACCTCTTTCTGACAGCTTCCATCGGTACAATGTTAGAAACACTTTTGGCAGTGTCCTTATCGGTTTCGGATAGCACATGCATAAAAGGTCTTCAAAACTAAGTGTCTCTTATTGGTATTCACGTTAACTGCTACTTCCTTTTCAAGGTTTAGAGAAACATTTGTGTCAGAGAGAATTGACATTTCAGATGGAATTTTCCCGAAATAATTCTAAGGGCATGATCTTACAAAAAAAATTCTAAGCGCTGAACAAGTGAAGAAACAGGAGAGAATTGCACTGTTTTTTTTTGGCGAGCTGCAATCTTATGGCAATTAGTGCAAAAAAAGTGCCAGAATGTGATTCTCGCCAGCAGAGGAACAGGAGTTCTAGGCTTGTGTGAGCTCTTGGATTGCCATTGCACAGTTGCCCCAATCGCCCAGTGATCTCAGAAGATCACTGAGCGATCTTCTGCCAACACCCCACCTGCCCCATGGATATCAGGACTCCACCTCACCAAGAACATTGCACCCCACCCCCAACCTCATAGACATCAGGACCCCACCCAGGCGCCTCACGGACATCATCAACCCCCTCCCACTGATCACCCCTGTCTACAGAGTTTCCTTTCTCTCTCACCCCGATTACCCTCCCCTGCAGAAAGCCCCCTTCCCTCCAACCCCCTTAGAGTTCCCACTTTCCCCCACCGATCTCCCCCACCTGCAGAGTTCTCCCCATTTCCCCCACTGACTTGCACCCCTGCAGAGTTCCCTTCCTCCCACCCCAACTGCCAATCCTGCAGAGTTCCTTCCCTCTCTCCCACCCTTATCAGCACTCTGCAGAGTTCATCCCAGGCTCCCCCCTCCACACCCCACACTCGCTGATCCCCCTTCTTCTGCAAAGTTCTCCCCTTCCCTCCACTGATCGCCCCCATCTGCAGAGCTATTTCCATCCCTCCTACCTCATAGCTCCCTCCTCTCATAGCTCCATCCCTACTCTGTCTCCATTCCCATGCAGGCCCCACCAAATTGGCACTGCCCTTGACACAGTTATAGTGCCAATGGGCAGTGCTACACTGCCCAGTGGGCACTGCCAGACTGGCACTGCCTAGCTGTGACCCTGACCACCTGGGAACTTCAATGGTCTCTGATTCTCCCAGCAAGGACACCATGTCTTAACTTCTACTGGTGGAGACCAGTTATGATTCTCACTGCTAAAGAAGCTTGACTGGCAAGCAGGTAAGGTCAAGTGAGCCCGGATGATAGCATCCAGGACTTGCTAAGGACATGTAAATGATGTCATAAATATTTAAATTGGCTTTGTGCCCTTTCTGAGCACAAAGCCAATTTCACCAGCAAAACAAGGCTGGTACAATCGGGGGAGGAGATGAGAAACTGGACGCATTTCTTGTTTTTCGCCTCTCACCCAATTGTATTACCTCACCTCACCGAAAGTCAGGCAGGATGAGGTCATAAGATCATGTCCTAAGTGTCATCAAAATGTTTGGGTGAACTCAGCACTACAATCTTCTAGTGCTCAGTTTTTCTGACAATTGGGAACTGTATGCTAGTGTCAGTGAGGTGTTGGGGAGGGGTGAATGATGGTGTTGGGGGGGAGGGTGGTAGAACTAAGTGCGCTGTGGAAGATGGCTTCATTACATTCAGCTGCCATTGCACAAGCCGATCTCCTAGTGAACCAGAAGACTTCCTCCCACCACCATCCTTCCCCACACCACTCCCAATGTCAGATGCCTCCCATCATTGGTGGCGCTGTCGCCCATGCAAACCAACATGGGTCATCAGTATCAAGGCATCAGGATCCTCCTGACAAATCCCCGATTGACCCCTGACATGCACCCTCATCACGACCCCCACCGTAACCCACCGCACGCTTCCCTCCCTGTATGATCTCCCTTGCATACCCCTCCTGCACTACACAACCCCCTCCTGACAATCACCTGCATAGGTTTCCCCATCATTGTGCATACATCTCCGCCATTGCCCCAACCACACTCAGGCCACACCCTCTTGCCACTGCCTGGCACACTTATGGTGCCCTACTAGAAATCTGCCATTTATGAAGCCACTTAAGATCCTAGGATGTAGGCCATCAGGTCCAGGGGACTTGTCAGCCTTTGATTCTGACCATTTTCCTGGTATGTTTGTGTGATTGCAATTGTTTTAAGTTCCTCCATCCCTTTTATCTCTTGAATTTAAAGTATTCTACAGTGCAGAGAATTACAAAATACTTGTCAAATGCTTCTGCCATTTCCTTGGTTCCCATTATTAATTCCATGGTCTCCCCCTCTAAGGAAGCAACACTCACTTTAGTTAAAAGCAAAATACTGAGAAGGCTGGAATCTGAAATAAAAATAGAAAATACTGGAAAATCTCAGCAGGTCTGACAGCATATATAGAGAGGGAATAGAGATAATGTTTTGAGTCTGGATGTTGCTTTATCACTTCAGTTATTCTTATTTATTACTTAGTTTAATTTCACTATTCTTTAGTTATTTTAGTTAATTTAGTTATTCTTTTCTTTTTTAATACTTGTAGAAACTCTTACTGTTAGCTAGCCTTCTCTCACTCCAATTTCTCCCTCTTTTTAAGCCATTCTTTGTTGGTTTCTAAAGGACAATAGGACTAGGGGGCACAGCCTCAAGATAAAGGGGGGGCGGTTTAGAACGGAGTTGAGGGCGAACTTCTTCACTCAAAGGGTGGTGAATCTCTGGAATTCTCTGCCCGTTGAGGTGGTGGAGGCTGCCTCGCTAAATATTTTTAAGACGCGGGTTGATGGGTTTTTGATAAGCGAGGGGACTAAGGGTTAAGGGGAGAGGGCGGGAATGTGGAACTGAGCCACGACAGATCAGCCATGATCTTATTGAATGGTGGGGCAGGCTCGAAGGGCTAGATGGCATACTCCTGCTCCTATTTCTTACATTCTTATGTTCTACCACCGATCATCACAATATTGCTCCCTTTTTCTTTCAATTTAACACGATCCTTAATTTCCTTAGTTAGCGATGAATGATGTAACCTTCTCATAAAGTCTTTTTTCCCCTCAATGTTTGCTGGCATCTTGATATCTTTGTTGAGAGTTCTGAAATATTTCTTTAAATATCTGCTATACTTCTCAACTGTCCTATATTTTAACCTATTGTTCCTGTCCTATTTAAGAACATAAGAACATAAGAAATAGGAGCAGGAGTAGGCCATCTGGCCCTTCGAGCCTACCCCACCATTCAATAAGATCATGGCTGATCTGTCGTGGCTCAGTTCCACTTTCCGGCCCTCTCCCCATAACCCTTAATCCCCTCTCTTATCAAAAACCCATCAACCTGCGTCTTAAAAATATTTAGCGAGGCAGCCTCCACCACTTCAACGGGTAGAGAATTCCAGAGATTCACCGCCCTTTGAGTGAAGAAATTCCTCCTCAACTCCGTTCTAAAACGCCCCCCCTTTATCTTGAGGCTGTGCCCCCTAGTCCTACTGTCTTTTTTCAGTGGGAAGAGTCTCTCCACCTCTATCCTATCCATCCCATTCATCATCTTATACGTCTCAATGAGATCTCCCCTCATTCTTCTAAACTCCAACGAGTACAAGCCTAGTTTATTCAGCCTCTCCTCATAGTTCAACCCCCTCAACTCCGGTATCAGCCTAGTAAACCTCCTCTGCACTCCCTCCAAGGCCAAAATATCTTTGCGCAGGTGCGGCGCCCAAAACTGCACACAGTACTCCAGCTGCGGCCTCACCAATGCCCTATACAGCTGCAGCAAGACCTCCCTACTTTTATATTCAATCCCCTTCGCTATGAAGGCCAGCATCCCATTCGCCTTCCTGACCACCTGCTGCACCTGCAAGCTGGGTTTTTGCGACTCATGCACAAGGACCCCGAGGTCCCTCTGCACCGTCACCTGCTGCAGTTTTTCGCCAAGTAAGTAATAGTCCTTCCTACCATTATTCCTACCAAAGTGGACCACCTCACACTTGCCAACATTAAATTCCATTTGCCATTTCCTGGCCCATTCGCCCAGCCTATCTAGATCCTTCTGCAGACTCTCCACACCCTCCGCACAATTTGCCGTTCCCCCAATCTTGGTGTCATCCGCAAATTTCGACACCCTACACTCGGTTCCCTCCTCCAGATCATCTATATAAATGGTAAAAAGCTGAGGCCCCAGCACCGACCCCTGGGGCACTCCACTAGTCACCATCCGCCAATCCGAATAGCACCCGTTGACCCCCACTCTCTGCCTCCTATTTGACAACCAATCCTCTATCCCCGCTAACACCCTACCCCCAACTCCAAGTCCCCTGACCTTCTGCAATAACCTCTTATGAGGTACTTTGTCAAACGCCTTCTGAAAATCCAGAAAGACCACATCCACCGGCTCTCCTCTATCCACCGCCCTAGACACATCCTCATAGAACTCCAGTAAATTTGTCAGACACGACTTCCCTTTAATGAAACCGTGCTGCGTCTGCTCTATCAAGCAATTGCCTTCAAGATGCCTCGCAATTTCCTCCTTGATGACGGATTCTAGCATTTTACCTACCACAGATGTTAAACTAACTGGCCTATAATTCCCTGCCTTTTGCCTGGCACCCTTCTTAAACAACGGCGTAACATTAGCCGTTTTCCAATCTTCTGGCACTTCCCCAGAATCCAGCGACGTCTGGAAAATAACCACCAATGCATCCACTATAACCTCCGCCATTTCTTTCAGAACCCTCGGATGCATTCCATCCGGTCCTGGGGACTTGTCCACAATCAGCCCCTCCAGTCTGTCGAGCACCGCCTCTCTAGTAACAGTAATGTCATTGAGACCCTCCAGTCCTACCACCTTTCCATCGCTAACACCCGGCAAATTATTCACGTCCTCCTCCGTGAAGACAGAAACAAAAAAGTTATTCAATACCTTAGCCATATCCCCATCCCCTACCACTAGGTCCCCTTTCTCATCTTCTAAAGGACCAACGTTCACCCTAGCCAGCCTCTTCCTTTTTATATATTTATAAAAACTCTTGCTATCCTTTTTTATATTAAGCGCTAGCCCAGCTTCATAGTTTCTCCTACCCTCCTTTATCAACTTCTTTGTCAATCTTTGTTGACACTTAAACCTCTCCCAATCCTCTTCTCGCCCACTACTCTTAGCTACTCTAAATTCCTCCGCTTTTAATTTAACACTTTCCTTCACCTCCTTCGTTATCCACGGCTTATTACCTCTCCTCCTACAGTCCTTTTTGACCATCGGAATAAATTTCTGCTGAGCACCAAGAAAGGTCTCCTTAAAGATCCTCCACTGCTCCTCAGCAGACCCTCCCTCCAACGCAGTCCCCCAGTCCACATTCGCCAATTCTTCTCTCATCCTACCGTACTCCCCTCTATTCAAACAAAGGACGCGTGTCCGGGAACCCACTTTCTCCTCCTCCATCTGCACCAGAAACTCCACCATACAATGATCACTCTCTCCAAGAGGATCCTTCACCACAAGGTCCCTAATTCTACCCGCCTCATTACATAGCACCAGATCCAAGATAGCTCGCTCCCTCGTCGGCTCCAACACACACTGCTCAAGGAAATTATCCCGGCAGCATTCCAAGAACTCCTCCTCGAGCCCACCGTGTCCAACATGGGTCGACCAATCAATACGCAGATTGAAATCCCCCATAACTACGGCCGTCCCATTCCTGCACGCCGCACTTATTTGCGCGTTAACAGCCCGCCCCACCTCCAGATCATTATTCGGGGGCCTATAGACAACACCCACCAGCGTCTTCCTCCCTTTGCTGTTCCTAATCTCCACCCACAACGATTCCACTTTCTGCTCCTTGGCTCCAATATCATCCCTTGCTACCACCCTGATGCTATCCTTAATCAGCAGAGCTACGCCCCCCCCTCTTTCCTCCTGCCTATCCTTCCTAAATACTTGATACCCTTGGACATTCAGCTCCCAGTCCCTGTCACCTTGCAGCCACGTCTCTGTAATGGCCACCAGATCATATCCATTTGTGTTGATCTGCGCCACCAGCTCATCCACTTTATTCCGAATGCTTCGTGCATTCAGATACAGCGCTTTCATCCCAGCCTTCACCTGGACCCTATTTGCCGTAACTCCACCAACCGTACTCACGCCCCCTACTCCCTCTATTATTGGGACATCCTCGGCCTCTTCCCTTACCTGTACCCTCTCCTTAACTTTAGACCTCGTAAGGTCACCTACCCTCGCACCCTCCCCCCCACTAATTAGTTTAAAGCCCTGTCTACAGTCCTCTTTACTCGATTCGCCAGCACTCTGGTCCCAGCACGGTTCAGACCAACCCCATCCCGCCTGAACAGGTCCCACCTACCCCAATACTGGTGCCAATGCCCCATAAATTCAAACCCATTCCTCCCACACCAATCTCTGAGCCACCCATTCACTTCCTTAATCCTGTCAACCCTACGCCCGTCTGCACACTGTTCAGGCAGTAGCCCAGAGATGACCACCTTGTCGGTTCTACTTTTTAATTCCATTCCCAGCTTCTCATACTCCCTCCCCAAATCCTCAGTCCACACTTTGCCTACGTCGTTGGCACCCACATGTACCACTACGACTGGATTCTCACCCTCCCACTCCAGGTTCCTCTGCAGCCCAGCTGCGACATCCCGGACCCGAGCACCAGGCAGACAACACACCCTTCTGTGCACTTTGTCATTGTGACAAAGGACAGTGTCAATACCCTTCACCCCACTGTCCCCAATTACTACTGCGTTCCTTTTTCCCTTCTTTTTTCCTACGTCCTGCTGCATCACTGTACCGTGTGCTATTTGCTCACCAACCTCACCTGCCTCGTCCTCTTCCAAACTGGCAGCAAGAACCTCAAACCTGTTTTGCAGATTAAGAGGCTGAGGCCTCCGCTCCTCACCCCCCTTCCTCTTCCCAGCAGCCCCCTCTTGTCCCTGACCCTTAGAGTTCGCCAGTCTAGGGGGGGTGGATGTCACTTGCACCCCATTGACAATGGCACCCTCTCTCCCCTTGATGAGCCTCAGTGTCTGTAGCTCAGAGGCCAGCTCATCCACCTTGAGCTGGAGCTCTTCCAGCAACCTGCACTTACTGCAGACATGGTCACTGGGGAGGACCCTGGAGTCCACCAGTTCCCACATCATACAGAAACCACACATCACATGCCCCTCCATTATTCACTGTAGTGGGTTTGAGAAAAATTTTTTTCCTTGTTTTTTCAAACAAACTCACCTGGCCTTTTATCCTTCAAACCCTTTTTGATATTAAGCCCTATTAACTCACTCTGCTTCCCTCTCACTCCGCTGCCCGCTCAGACGCTGCCCGCTGTCTACACCAGGCCTCCTTTTAAACCTGGCGCTGATTTAAAGCAGGCTGGTCCACAACTCCTTCTAAACACTCCCTCAGAATTCTTAAAGCAGTAAATACAATAAAATAAATGCTTTAAACAGTTGTACAAAGAACAAAGTGCTTTAAACTTATTTTAAACAGGTTTTTAACAGGTAAAATCTTAGCTCTCTCTCTGCTCCTTCACTCGTTTGCTCCAGCAAACAATGGAAGGCTTCACCGTGTGGCCACCTGATAATTAATTAAATTAAAGCAGGCTGGTCCACAACTCCTGCTAAACACTCCCTCAGAATTCTTAAAGCAGTAAATACAATAGAATAAATGCTTTAAACAGTTCTACAAAGAACAAAGTGCTTTAAACTTATTTTAAACAGGTTTTTAACAGGTAAAATCTTAGCTGTCTCTCTGCTCCTTCACTCGTCTGCTCCAGCAAACAATGGAAGGCTTCACCGTGTGGCCACCTGATAATTAATTAAATTAAAGCAGGCTGGTCCACAACTCCTGCTAAACACTCCCTCAGAATTCTTAAAGCAGTAAATACAATAAAATAAATGCTTTAAACAGTTCTACAAAGAACAAAGTGCTTTAAACTTATTTTAAACAGGTTTTTAACAGGTAAAATCTTAGCTCTCTCTCTGCTCCTTCACTCGTCTGCTCCAGCAAACAACCAACTCTGTTTTAACACTCCTGTATTTGCATTTAGTTAAGTTTAAGACACTAGTCTTAGAACCACATTTTTCATCCTCAAACTGAATGTGAAATTCTATCATGTTATGGTCACTCTGCTTAGAGGGTCCTATGCTATTAAAGCATTATTTAATCCTGTTGCATTGCATATTACCAGATCTAAAATAACCTGCTCCCTGGTTGACACTAGAATGTGAAATGCTGTAAGAAATTGTTCTGAATAGACTCTATGAATTAATCTTACAGGCTACCTTTGCCAATCAGTTTCATCCAATCTATACAAAGATTAAAGTCACCTATGATTATTGCAGTATATTTCTTACAAACCCCTACTATTTGATTCTTATGCTCTCTCCTGTAATGTAGTTACTGTTAGAGGGACTATAAATTACTCCTACAACTGACTTCTTAATTTTGTTATTTCATAACATTAAATAACAGATTCCAGATCTTGATCTTCTGAACTAAGATCTTCTCACTGCTGTTCTAAAGTCAACCTCCATTATCAGAGATACAGAAACACCTGGCTTGCTGTTCTTCCAAAATATCAAACACCCCTGAATATTTAGGTTCCAGCCTTGGTTACCTTGCAACCACATCTCTGAAATGGCTATCAGGTCATACATATTTATTTGTATTCGTGCCGTAAATTCATCTGTCTTATTATGAATGCTGTCTGGATTCAGATACAGTGGGGACGATCTTCATACTCATCACACTTTGCCAGTGATATTGCGAAGGAGGCAAAAAACTGGGTTCATGCCCAGTTTCTTACCTCTGGCAATCATACTGGTCCTGGTATGCTGGCGTAATCAGCCTCATGATCAGAAAGGGTGTGAGACTGATTATAATATTCATCATCTCATCTTAATGAGATTAGAGAGCCTAGTTCACAATTGTCTGGGCTCACTTGCCGTAACAGCCTCACCTGTGGAGATCCTCACTAGCGAGGATCACATATAGCCCCTAGCAATGTAGATAAATGTGAAATAATTGATTCAGAGAAAATCATGGAAATGTAACTTTGAATAAAATAATCATCGAATGCAGCAGAAGATAAGCAGCTCTTTAAAAGAGTGACTGTAGGTGGAAGAAATGTTGAAAGGGAAACTGGATTTCTGGATTGTATGTACAGGGATATTAGATATAAAAGCAAAAAAAAAGAACCTATATAAAACATTAGTCGGGCTATAACTAGAGTACTTATCCAACCAAGAATATTAATATAATAAAAAATGCGAAATATGATTTCATTAGAGAATGACATCAGGTACAAAGGATAAAGTTATAAGAAACTTCAAAATCAGAATAGTATTCACTATAGCAGAATAGGTCAAGAGAAGTCTCCTGGAAGTATTCCATTTTTTCTGAAGATCGTTGAGTGTCAATGGTGAAAAATTATCTCAACAGTTATTGAGAAGGGACATAAGTTCAGTAATATTACCAGAAGCATTAGAAAAGAAAATAAATTATTTTATTTAAAATAAATAATAAAATGTCACACTTGGCAGCGAGCTAGACGAATGGTACAGAATCAGCCAACAAAGTGACTAAAATCTTGTCAAATTGAAAAGGACATATCTGACATTAGCAGCAAAACTAATCAAAAGTCTGCAAACCACGCGTTCTTCGAGCTATTTGACTGACATCATGCAGAAACTATCGGCTTGTACTGCTGCCAGGCGTACTTCACCTGAAAAATATTATTTTTTTCCCTTTTTTGTTTTAAATTATTTACATTAACTTTGCTCTTGGTTTGGTGTACCTGCACTTCTGTCGACGTTTATCAAATCTATCAATTCAATTATCTGTGTGTATCATAGTTATATGTCTATCTCTGCGGCCAATTTAATTGATGGCATATATCATGGCGAACATACGTATCACTATATCTAGTTGCGTATTCAAATCTGTATGTATGGATCGCGATGTTTGCATATACATGATATAGCTCTACATATATATCCCTATGTGTATAACTATCTAATGATTTCAATCCATAGACTATAACTTAAATTATTATTTTTCTGAAGCTAGTGAAACATGTTATGTGTATGATGTATATGCCTTCATTGTGTAGATTTCCGGAATTGGTAGTTCTTTTCTTCATACCACATATATCCATCTGTGTGTATCCCAGTGTACACCTGCAATATAAAAACTACCACCTATCTGTATTTGTGCTAAATACATATTTTTCGTTATAATTGGCTATCGTGTAAGCAGTACTTATATAACTATCTATCCAGATAAACTGGTATTAAAAGTTTATTTCCAAACGCACCTTGTTACCGTGATGACAGATATCTTAAAAAAATACCTGGCTTGGGCCTGCTTGTCAGGTATTCAGTAGAAACAATGCAGACAATTGAATTATGGCTCAAATTGTAAACTAGCTTATCTTTCCGCATGTTGTGACCCATACTGCTTGCACTATTTGAACAGCCTTATCTGGCTGACTTGCTGTCATTTTTTTTCTCTCTAATAAAGTTTCAGAGCGCACGCAAACGACCTGGCAGAGAAAACAGACGCAATTGCCGAGATTCTGGCAAGAGTTTTGTAATGTTGGCAGGGCTGGCCAGAAAAAAAAGAGAACAGCAGAGAAAAGTCAACTGGCTACTAGGACGGAGTCGGGTCCCTAATTACGTATTGTCCACATCCGTCTCTTACAAGTGGCAATTAGGGTCAAGTGAATAAAAGCGGCTGGACTTGGAGTGAGTTAGTATTTTGTGGAGTAGCCAACAAGATGGCTATGTCGCTCTTACAGGGATACCTGCTCTTAATCTTCATCAAAACGTCTCTGCAAGGGGGTGAGTGTTCATAGCAAATGCATTATCTCTTACAGGTTACATAAAATGACGCTGGCGGCAAGTTGTATTTTATTTTAATCTATCTTCTACTTAAATATTAAGGAATAATAGTGCTTACTTTGAATGTTGCACAGGCGATCTTGCTATAATAACTTCAGGCGATATTGGGTGAGTTTTGAACATGACACTCATTTGTTAAAATGTTGTCTTTATTATTCGCTGCTCTGAGAAACCCAGCTCAAACTCTCTGATTAAACACATCTTTTCACTACAGGTCAATCGTTTTAGTTCATATGGATTTAGCGATAGAAATCAATATTGCAAACATTTCCTGTGGGTGCAACGCACAGGCGTTGAATTAGAAAGTGTGTGACCTTCTGATTCCTTATTTATCTTTGACCGAGACTCCTTTTCCGTGCATTTTTTCCCGTTTCTGCCCTTCCCTTTCTCGGGTCAGAATGCGTTTGGTGTTTTTTTTTGTTACATATTTTGTGTAGTTTGGGTATGTATGTCTGGCGCTCCCCCCCCCCCCCCCAGCCCCTGGGCTATATGGGTGCTTGCGCGCGTCTTCCTGCCAGAGCTGTTCGCCATCATGGACTGTTAGCAATGAGATTTATGACCCCAGAGTCTTGAAATGAAAATCCATTTAACTAAGAAATTGATTTTATTATTCAGTATTCTAAAGTAAACGAGATCATTTTAAAAACAAAAAAAGAACCTCACTCTAAATGAATGAATTTTGAAAGCTGTTTTCTGTCACTCCGCTCCCACCTCCCCCCCCCCCCCCCGCCCTCGCCATATGTTTCTATAATACTTGTGAACGCTGAGTTGCGGTTTGGAGCTAATTGTTCGTATTTGTAGTGGGTTTTCTGTAAGATCAGTGTGCGATTGTATCCAGACAGAGAAGGGTAGCATTTTCATTTTATAATTTGTAAGTTGGCAAAACAAGAAAATCTCCGGGCTTTGAAATGCAACGCATGATGAAACCCTGCCTACTCCTCGCCGAAGTACTGCTGTGCACAACCCAAAGCATTCTGGCACTTAGTGTTTCTTTGCAGTCTCTACTGTATTGCAGTCTCTACTCTATTGTACTGCCAATAGGAGCTTCAATTTAGTTCGCTCCTATGCAAGAGCTGGAAACAGCCTCAGAAACGTATCGCACACTTGACACCAGCCAACCAATGACTTATCCACCTGCTGGAACTTTCCCAAACTTGTTAGATAATTTTTTGATAAGCCATTTATTCCCAATATGAAAGTTTATTGTGGAAAAAGTGTAAACTCCATGTATGCCTCTAGAAAGGGATTATTAGTCCATTTATTTTGAAGTCATGTTAGGAAGTGTTAGAAACACAGAAATGACTATCAATGATACCAGGCAAGAAACACTCGAGTTGCTATTGCCACATTCCTTTGCGCCCTTTTTGGAAGGGATCTAATCCATTTAAATAAATGAGTTTACATGTGTTTAAAAGAGAACAGATTAAATTCGGACACACTCGAGTGTTGCTTTGCTAATGTCACCGCAGTAATCCCCAGGCCCGGTTAGACAATATTTTAAAACAAATTATTCTAATTGATCCGACTAATTATGCTTTAACCGAAATTCTACCCCTCCGCTTCTCCAAAATATGTTTACTTTTGGACTGGAGAGCCAAAGTCAGAACTTTCATTTTTGTTTCTTTCTGGACTGGCCTGCTTAGCATTTCAAACATTTTCTAGTTTCAGATTTTCAGTTTTGACAGTTTATTTATTTCATTACTATATTCTTTGAGTGTTTAATCGCATTAAAAAGGTAGTCTATCCTTTGTCACAACTTACATTTTGATCCTCAAATATAAATATCGGTATTAGATCTTACCAGAAATCTAACTACAATTGCCCCAAAGCTAAAATAGAACAAATACCAAGCACCTAAATTTGAAAAGGGCTAAAATATTTTAACAAAATGGAATACCAACCTTTCATCAGAACAATTATTCCAACATGCCTGTAGTTTTCGTATTTAGCCTTTCTGATCATATTGCTGGATTGGATCGGAATAGGGACAAATGCCAAATTCCTACTGTTATTTCAAAAATTTTTGAAACGTAAACTGTTGGAACGCAGCACGCCAGGCAGAATAAGATAAGTTCATACTTCAGTTGGGATCCTTCATCGGAGTCATCTGTTTGATTCAGATTATGGTGCAAAGCCGTACCTAAAATGCGTCGGATAAATACGAGTCATTTTACTACTTCCTATCCATCAAACGGTAAAGGCACAATTGTCTTTACAATCTTTCTAATCCTCTATTTAGTGACCATATGTCTACATTGTAATTAAAACACCAATTTTATGTAAAACTGCAGCAAACTCGCATTGAAAACGGAACGTTAACAGTAAATGAGGCGTCTCGAGAAAAAAAACGAACTGGTGGTTGTCCTTTATCCCAAGCAATACTGAGAAACATCCACAGTCATAGCAGACTTTTTATTTGAAATGTAATTTGTCGCCCAATGCTTGCAAGCATCAATCGCTGTTCTCGTGGTACTAAAGAAACCGCAACATCTCATCTCGGCCGAATTGTCCCAACGTCATACCTCATTAACCTTAAAATGAGCCGGGTAAACTCGTCCTGGAGATGCAGTGCAAGCAGGATTTAATCACAAGCAATGCGAAGTATAGAGCAGGTCAAGCTACGGAGTTAGGAATAGAACAGACAGAAGAGACTTAGTGGGCTAAACAAAGAAGCGTCAACCAAACGGATCTTCAAGTTACAGAAAGCGAGAAATAGCACCGCTCAGTGGTTCGTTTGGAGAAATTTTGACGATGCTATCCAAATTAGGACGCTCAAGTAAGATTGCATTTGAGCTAAAATGGTTCAGCAAATTTTACGGCCCAATTTCAAGATGCTGGGGCCCCTCGGAAGTCCCGATGCGTTGAGTCCATAGAGATTGCTCGGGAAGTTTGAAATTCCAATGCGCGATTTCCCTGCTCCCAAGACCGCTCCAAAATTGGAAAGTTGATAGTTACGACGTACTGAGCTGGATAGATACCTGTGAGATGTTAGGTAGAAAAATCTTAGTCTAATTGCTGGGTAAGTACGCAAATGACTCTTCCAATACTCACAACGAACTTCTCTTGCTCTCCCGGAACCCCGACTACTCTCAGCGTTTGGCTCTCCCTCCCGCCCCCCCACCCCCGCACTTGATCTAGCCTTGACACATCTGCCACCCTGCCCACTTTACCATCCGCCCATTCATTAATTCATGCATCATCCATTCATTAATATTCACACTGAATATTAAAACTTACCTTAGAGCAGCTAGTTCCATAAAAAGGGGGACGTGGGCACCACGCAAATTCTCTTCATTGCTCTTTGTATAGATTTCTGGCCTGCTTAGCATTTCAAACATTTTCTAGTTTCAGATTTTCAGTTTTGACAGTTTATTTATTTCATTACTATATTCTTTGAGTGTTTAATCACATTAAAAAGGTAGTCTACCCTTTGTCACAACTTACATTTTGATCCTCAAATATAAATATCGGTATTAGATCTTACCAGAAATCTAACTACAATTGCCCCAAAGCTAAAATAGAACAAATACCAAGCACCTAAATTTGAAAAGGGCTAAAATATTTTAACAAAATGGAATACCAACCTTTCATCAGAACAATTATTCCAACATACCTGTAGTTTTCGTATTTAGCCTTTCTGGTCATATTGCTGGATTGGATTTTTTTCTGTCCAGCGTGGGCCAGAAGTCTGGCCTTCATAAACGTATCCAGGCAAGTGGGCATTTTTCGTTGTGATCAACCTCAGGCAATGCGGTTTTAACGTTGATCAGAAGATGTATTTTATGTCTCTCAAAGTAGAAATGTTACATTTGAGCCTTGTGCACTTTTCTGTAAATTTGCCTAATTTTACAGCAAATCAGAATGAGATTATGGCATGAATAGTGCCTCAGTAGCATTTCCGATATTCCAAATTATGTTTTAAAGTTTGTTCAAAGAGTGTGAGCATGGCTGGCCAAACCAGCCTATGATTTGTTGTCTATCTCTAATTCTTCTTGAGAAGATGGTGGTGAGCCACCCTCGTGAAATACTATAGTCTTTGTGATGCAGGAACGCCCACAGTGGTGTTAAGGAAGGAAGTTCAGGTTTTGATCTAGCCATATGAACATTCAACATAATTCAGTAGATCTGTGACTTGCACCCAGCCTAAGATTGTAAAAATGATGTTGCAGATGTTGCCCAGGTAATTTTTAATGTGATAGAGGCCTCCATGTTGTCAGCTGGAGGCCCAAACCATTTCTGTGGTTTATTGAAATTTGATTAGCAAACTGTCTATGCATTTCCAGTGTCAATGGCTCACTAATTTAGGATGGGCTGATTTGGGGCAGGAAATCAGGAACCCCACCTGTCAAGCTGAACCAATGGTTTTGACTTAAAAGGAGGGCCAGACTAGTGGGATAAGGGATAGATAAGTGACTAATTTGCAGCTTGATCCTTAATTCAATGCTCTGCATTGTTTCCACTGAATACCTTAAATCAGGCCCAGTCAGGTGCTTTATGTTTTTGAACAAAATTCTCACCAGTGTAGAAAAATGTGCAAATAAAAATAAATTTTAATAAAAGTGCAATTAAACAAATAATTATGTAGACACTGCTCACACTAGTAATAAATTTTAAATATATAGATACGTAGTTCAACCATGGCATTTTTACTTATCTTTTAACTTTGCAGGAAAAAACTATTGGCTTGGAATTTGGGTTTATAATGCCTGCCAAAACAACATTCACAGTCATTACTGTGTAAAAATGATAGAAACTTTTGCTGGTCTGCAGAAGTTAAGTTGAACTCAGAAATCTAGAATTTGTTGTCAGTGACACTGTACTCCTCGACAGGGTGTACTTTGCACCCTTCTCAGATGGAATTGACGTGCAGATCACTGATTTGTTTGAATCTCAACTATTTACCAAGTATTCTTGCTGTAAAAATGTTAAAATGCACTTACTCCTGTTCAATAATGTTTAATTACGACATTATTGCCGTATCACTGAACTTCTCTGGCACTGAGACACATTTTACAAGTTTGAAGCCCACTCCCTTGGAAGAAAATTTCCACTTTGCATATTTTTAATCCAAAGATTAGCTTTGAAAAATTTTTGTTCTTAAATGTTTATTTCTCCTTTAATCTCACATGCCAGTCACAATCTTTTTTCACTTTCAGTGTGGTGATTTATATATAATGTGTATTTGCTTTTTACTTCCTACCTCGCTGTGACAGAATTCCTCAGGCTGCCAACTTCGATTGTAAATGGCAATGAATTGTAACTAATGTTGAAATTGAGAAAATCTACATTCTTCAAACCATTCTGGTTATCCTTTTGCGGGATCAGAATGGGACTTTTTGAGTTAGGCTGAGTGTAATGACTTGAACTGGGACAATATTTTTCTCCAGTGACCTAAACTGTTTCTTTTAAGAGATACTGGCCATGATCTGCATTGTTATGGTGTGTGGTGCTTGCACTGCACAGTTACTCTGGTGTTAAATTATGACTGAAGTAATCACTTGGCACAATACTTTGGTTAGCTGCTTGTTTCAGCAGTGAAAAGATGCCTTTGTCTGTTCAAGTACAGGATAAAAATGCAATGGGATGATGGCAGTTCCATTGCAATTTTGGACGGGACTAGTGATGGATCGTTCCACAATTCTAAAGCAAACAGTGTGGAAAGAGAAACCATAGCACATGATTCTCCAGCTATAACTGGACAGATAGGAATGAAGTTGGACCGAAGCAGTCCCATCAAGTTGTGAATAGTGAAAAGTTTTTGGACCCAAATTTGCCTCTGATTTTAAGTTTGTGCATCTAAGCAACCCCTTTCCTTGACAGTGGCCATTGTCAGACCATATTATAGAAATCTGGTATTTTCTATCATAGTAAAAAGTCTGACAACACCAGGTTTTAGTCCAACTGATTTATTTGATAATAGACTCAAGCTTTCAGGTTAGTCCCTTCGCCAGGTGAATGGAGAGTTCTGGCCTCAGACAGAGCATATAAAGCACAGACAGTTTAGAGATTACTGATTAGAATGCGAATCCTTACACCTAACCTGCTGTTCAAGACCTGAAGTGGCTGACAATGTGAGTGGAAGGAGCACTGATCACAGGTTACAGAGATGTGTATTGTCTCCAGACAGTACAGTAAGTGAGGTTTTGCAAACCCAGGCAAGTCACGGGGGTTACAGATAGTGCGACATGAACCCAAGATCCCTGTTGAGACCGTCCTCATGTGTGCGGGACCTGGCTATCAGTCTCTGTTCAGCGACTCTGCGCTGTCGTGTGTTGTGAAGGCCGTCTTGGAGAATGCTTACCCGAAGGTCAGAGGCTGAATGCCCGTGACCACTGAAGTGTTCGCTAACAGGAAGGGAACAGTCTTGCCTGGTGATTGTCGAGCGATGTTCATTCATCCGTTGTCGTAGCGTCTGCATAGTCTCCCCAATGTACCATGCTTCGGGACATCCTTTCTTGCAACGTATCAGGTAGACAATGTTGGCCGAGTTGCAAGAGTGTTTACCATGTACCTGGTGGATGGTATTCTCACGTGTGATGATGGTATCCATGTCGATGATCCGGCATGTCTTGCAGAGGTTGCTGTAGCAGGGTTGTGTGGTATTGTGGTCACTGTTCTCCTGAAGGCTGGGTAGTTTGCTGCGAACAATGGTCTGTTTGAGGTTTTGTGGTTGTCTGAAGGCAAGAAGTGGGGGTGTGGGGATAGCCCTGGCGAGATGTTCGTCTTCATCAATGATATGTTGAATACTCCGGAGAAGATGTCGTAGCTTCTCCGCTCCGGGGAAGTACTGGATGACGAAGGGTACTCTGTCCGCTGTGTCCCGTGTTTGCCTTCTGAGGAGATCGGTGCAGTTTTTCACTGTGGCACATCGGAACTGTCGATCTATGAGTCGAGCACCATATCCTGTTCTTATGAGGGCATCTTTCAGGGTCTGGAGGTGTCTGTCACAATCCTCCTCCTCTGAGCAAATCCTGTGTATACGGAGGGCTTGTCCATTTTCTATCATAGCATAGCATGATGTGGGTAGTTCCATATCAGCAGGATTAATCTAACAGGTTCAAGAACTTTCCTCTCTCTCATACACAAAAGTTAGAACTTCTATTCCTTTTAGTTTTCATACAAGTTGTTTTATTGTGGTGAAATCTGGATTTTGTAGTTCTAAAGGAGTTATCGATGATGCATCTCCCTCTCATACACCAGTGCTGATTCTCATTGCCTGCACTCAAGAAATGGGTGTGCAGGAGTTTAAAATTGTGACCGCATCCTTCCCACTGGCTTAGTGCCAAAATGTTAACCCTCTTGGGTTAAATGCTCACTAAAGGCAGTCAACCTTACAATTATTCACAATTTGAGGTCTGATTGCATTTCAAGAAGATTGACAGCAAAATTTGGTGAAGTCTGACCCAGTTCTACAATTCCTAAGTTGTGTTCCATTTGTAAAAGCAGTCTGAAGGCAGTAAAAGCACATGTGTTTTACACAAGCTAAAGTAATGTGGAAGAAAATGGAGTATAATTTTAACTGTAGCATTTAGTGAGATGATATTTCATAAATTTTGAAGTTAGAATAGATATTTTGCATCACTGTATTGGTGTATGATGATTTCTCTTCTGACCTAAGAATTAGTGAAATGTCATTTTTATTCCAAAAGTTCCTGATGCTAAATAAGATGTGTTTCCCACAAGCTAGAGTAATGCAGAAGAAAATGGAGCATAACTCTAATTGTAGAATTTGACCTATTGCAGGGACTTTCAAGTCTTAAGAACTGGGAAGATAAAATTTAATTCAGTTAGTTTGGATACAGTTACCAGTGTGTAAAGTGTATTTACCCAGAGGCAGAGAACTCAAGAAAATACACACCTATACTGAAAGTTGCTCTTCATCCTGGTGTCCCATGGAAGGTGTGGAATCCATGCAAGTCTCAGATATCTGGTCTAACAGGCAGTGCAAATCAGCCTATTGGAAGTTTAAACCTCCCAGACAATTACAGCGCATGTGTGCAACAGGACTTTCCAGGCCCTGACACGTGACATAGACTTAAGTCCAGATTTCACTGGATGTTTGAGCCAAGCTTTTAGGTCGGTGGCCTTTCATCAGAACGGTTCTATTCAGATCTGATGAAATATCATCTACTTAAAATGCTGTGGGGCACTTTGTAATTTCAAGACCCCAGGTGGATGATCTGGAACATCCCTAGGTTGTGAAAAACAATATGTAAGTTCAAGTTTTTTGATGAGGCTCTCTGGAAAGGTTCAAAACCATAAAAATCAAAGTAGTGGATAATTTTAACTGTTGTGATCAGGTCTTATGCATTTGAAATCCCTGGGCCACTACCCTGATTTTTCTCTCTGGTGGGTAACAGAGCAATAGTTGGTATTTGCATAATACCATCTAATGCAGAAAAGCATCCCAAGGTGCTTTACAAGAGTTTTATAAAACACAATTTGACATTAAGCCACATGAAAAGATTCAAGGTAGATGGCCAAAAACGGGGTCAAATATGATAGGTTTTAAGGACAAGATTAAAGGAGGAAAGAGGTTTAGGGGGAGATTTCAATTTCGTTGGGTCTTCATAGCTGAAGATATGACTGCCAATGATGGCATGATTAATATTGGGTGCACTCAAGACCAGAATTTGAAGAATGCACACATATTGAAAGGTTGTAGATCTGATGGAGAATGGAGTGATCGGGAAGGGCAAGGCAGGAAATGAGCCTTCTGCAATGATTCTGTACTTAGATACATGACACTTAGTGCCTGGAAAATGTACTTGCTGCTCTTCAGATGCACTCCAGTCTTTGAAAACCTTTGAAAACTTGAGATGCTCTTCCTCAGTTTCCCCTGAATTCAGATGTCATTCAAGTAGGCTGCAACCTGAGGAATGTCTTGCAACAGGTTGTCCATCATCCTTTGAAAAATCATTTTACTGAAACTTATGCCAGAAGTCATACGATTGGACTTGGATAACATTTTCTGTCTGCTGATGGTCACATACCACTTCAAATCTTCTTCTGGCAAGAGTTGTTGAAATGCCTGGCTCATGTACAGTTTTTTGAAAATGTTTTGCCTCCTGCAAGAGTTGAAAACAAATCTTCCGCGCTAGGTAATTGGTAAGGGTCTAACTTGAAAATTGGTTAATGGTGAGCTTGTGATCAGAGCCCTGAAGATGCCAATAAAATAAAATCATTCCATAGGAGAACGGCTTATAAGAACACTCTGGAAAGAAGTCCCATGGAAAAGATGAGCTTAGAAATGGGAGAGACTAGAGAAAAATGAGTCAACGTTTTGTATCTTATTTTTAAATGAATGAAAATTGAGTACCAGAGATTCTTGTGCATCACTGACTTTATCATAAAAGTAGAGGGTGGAATTTTCTCTCAAAATGACTAAGGGGGCGATTTTGAGCGGTACTCTCCATCCACAGGAATAGCAGCACAGACTCAAAATCTAGAGAGACTCAGAAAACGCGATCCACAGCAATGAGTTTTCAAGTTCGGATCTTATGAAACATACTGAGGGAACCAAAGCAGCTCATTTTAATACATTATCATGTCATTAAATAACATTCTCTCCAGGACTTTTACCCCCTTCAATCGGTATTCAGTGGGCCCGGCATGACTTCACCCCATGCCATTTACAACAGCTCTACATAAGCATGAACCTGCGAGGGGGATTTGAGGTGAGTGCTTGGGCATGGGCTGGAGGGTCATGGAGCCTGTCAAGTTGGCTATCCCATTATCACCAAAGAGCAGCAGCAGAAATTCCGATTTGCCTTGGCACCCGGCCAGGACCAGCGCCCTGCGGAGGAGCAGAGGCTGCACCTGTCGCTGTTCTAGGTGCAGCACCACAATGTGTGCACCTTGTAGATAACAGCCGAGTGTATTTAATGTTGGTCCTCATACCTGCAAATGTCATAGATTCAGTGCCGGAGGAGGCTGCATCTATGCCAGAGGATGGTGGACCACCTCTGCCAGATTCTGCAAAAGCTGGCACCACATATGGTGTGAGGACACCCGCTGCCTGTGGTCAAAGCTGCTCTGAATTTCTACACGAGTGGTTTGTTCCAGGGCAGCACTGGTGACCTGTGTGGTATCCCAGTCAGCCACCCACAAATGTGTCTGGGAAGTTCCAGATGCCCTTTGTGAGGTCTCACCTGTATGTTAACTTGGACTAGTACCAAGCAAACCAAGATGCCATGGACTTCACTCACTGAGCAGGCTTGCCCCAGGTGCAAGGTTTGATTGACTGCATCCACGTGGCCCTGCATGCTCCATGGCACAATGCCATTTAAGAACTGCAAGGGATACTTCTCCTTCAATGTGCAACTCATCCGCAATCACACGATGTGCTTCATGCAGGTGAGTATGATTTTCAGGGAGTGTCCATGAAGCTGCCTTTTGGGATGCTGTCAGATACCAAGCGTCTTAGAAGGAGAGAAGCAGCTAGAGTGATGGCTCCTCAGGGACAAGAGTACGCACTCGGGAGGTAGCTGATGATACCAGTGCTAAGGCCACAAACATCAGCTGTGACTTGTTACAAAGAAGCTCATGGTACAACGTCCATGCTAGTTGAGCAGGCAATTGGCCTAATCATTCTTACTGGTACTGCCATGGAAAGATGTATCTGCAGCCAGCAGATTGGTAAGGATTTTTCCCTCCTCTTGGTTCCCTCACCAGCTGCCGCAAACCCAGTCTAACAGTAATATCCTTTAAGACCCAACCAGGTCAATCAGAAGTGCTGCTGCTGAGCCACTCTTGGTGTGAACATTAAAATCCCCCACCCACAGTACATTTTGCACCCTTGCTCCCCTCAGTGTTTGCTCCAAGTGTTCAACATGGAGTACTGATTCAGCCAAAGGAGGATGGTACATGGTAATGAGTAAGAGGTTTCCTTGCCCATGTTTATCCTGAAGCCATGAGACTTCATGGGGCCTGGAGTCAATGTTAAGGACTTCCAGGGCAACTCCTTCCTGAATACATACCACAGTGCCATCACGTCAGCTGGTCTGCCCTACCACTGGGATAGGACATATCTAGGAATGATAATGGTGGCATATGGGATGTTACCTGTAATGAATGACTATCTCAGACTGTTGCTTGATTAGTCTGTGAGACAGCTCTCCCAATTTTGCCATTAGTCCTCAGATGTTAGTAAGGAGGACTTTGCCGGGACGACAGGGCTGCTTGTTTTGTCATTGATCTAAGCATCAGAAAAGACAATGCCTGGTAGTCCATCTGGTTTGATTTCTTTGAGACTTAGTGATTGGCTTGTTAGGCCATTTAGAGGGCAATTGAATCATCTATGTTGCTATGGCTCTGGAGTCACACACAGGCCAGTCCATGTAAAGATGATTAATTCCCTAAAGGATAATAGTGAACCAGATAGATATGTCTGACGATCAATGGTTTCTTGATCATCAGTAGATTTTTAGTTCAGATACTTTTCATTGAATTCTAATTCCACCATTTGTTATGGTGGGATTCAAACCCAGGTCCCCAAAACATTATCGCTAGATTATTAATCCAGAAACTCAGCTAATGTATTGGGGACCTGGGTTTGAATCCCACCATAACAAATGGTGGAATTAGAATACTTGCAGATGGCCTACGTGGTATTATCGCTAGATTATTAATCCAGAAACTCAGCTAATACCACCTAGGCCATCTGCAAGTATCCCAAGACCTATGGGAATACCTTGACTGACATCCCCTGGGGGCTGGGACCCACAGGGCCCAGGCTTGCTTTTGGGCAGCACAGATGTTTGACTGCTGCCTTCCTTGGTGTCTGGGACTGAGCATGTCTCTCGTGGTGGTGGGTGGGGGAGGGGGGGCGGTGTCAGATTGTTTGGAGATGCCTAAGGTCCAGGTCTGTACTCTTGCTGAGCCTTTTCCGTTTGGACCCCCATGCTCCTTCACGGGATAGAAGGGCAGCTGATGAGATCCAGAAGCCCCGCCGTCCTCTGGCACTGACTCTTATGGATTCCCACCTGCCTGCAGTATGCAGTTGAAACTCATGCCCCAGACATGGAGATCATAAGCTGAGTAATGATGCGGCCATCCCCTGTCATGGAGTGCATGTCCTGCATGCACCAAAGTCTCTACTGCAGTCACTACCCTTGCAGTGTTGGCCTCAGACAGAAGGCAATGGGACTCCTACAGTTGGCCTTGCAGTCTGAGGAGGGATGCTGTCATTGTTTCCTGATATTCACGACTCTGCCTTTGCAGCTCCAACAGCTGTAGAATGACTAAATCCAGGGGCCCAGCAGAGGGGCCTCCATCATCCCTCCAAGTTCTGGTTCCCTTGGACATCCTTGCCTCCTCCTGCTGTGCATCTTCAGCTGTGAGGTGCTCACCAGTAAGTGACTCACCAGCTTAGTCACCCACCAAGATGAGTATCTGTGGTGGTGGTGCTGGGTGTGGGTGACAGCTGCAATGCTTCTTCCATGATGGGGTTGGAGAAGCCTCTGAGCTGCTTGAGTCCATGGGTCTAGGAAGCATGAGAATGACCTGACCAGTTCAGCTGGTCAGCCTGCAAGAGAAGGGTGATGACATTAGTGCATTAGAGTATAAGGAGGGAATATTGGTAATTCGCTTGGTACTTGGGGAATGATAGTGAGTCATGAGGATTTTCATGTTTTCTGCTGCCCCACTTCACCAGCACAGTCTTACTCCTCCCCAGTCAGTTCAAAGCTTGCTCCTCAAAAGGTGTGAAGGTTTTGAGCTCGGGTATGTCTTCAGCTGGCTCTACCCATTCATGCTTGTCAAGTTTGTCCTGCAATGACACAAGTAGGGAGAGTGTAGGTGGGAGTTGATTGAAGATGGTGAAGAGGTGTGGCAAGCATGGGGGTGGGGCCTAGAGGGCAATCTGTGGGCTGCAGTGCCCCACTGCCACTCTGCATGAGGATTGGGTGGGGCAGGAGGGAGGTCAGCAATCGGGGCTGGGGTGGAGCAAGGGGGTTCTATCTCCCAGGGGATCTGCACAACAGGGGGATCATCACAGCAGTGGGGGAGTTCAAGGTTTGGATGTGCTTTGGGGTCAGCATTGCCTGGGGGCTGGATGGTGGTTGGGACTGCTGGGAGGGGGAGAGGCTGGAAATCAAGGCCACTCAGGTGGGTCAGGGATGGGCCAGGAATGGTCGCGTGGGCCGTGGGAGGATTTGGGGGGCAGCCTTGTGGGCATCCCTGAACTGGCCAGCTATCAGGAGGCTGACAGCTTGGGGCCACTGCACATGTGCAAAGGCCCACTGGTTTCAGCCTCCTAGGCAGGAATAGGCCTCGCTCCCTGAAATTTCATAATATTCATGCTGGTGGCCTCTGCACTGCAGTGTGGGAGATTCTAATGTGAACTTCCCTGGGGAAAAAAAACAATGTAAATTACTGCAGTTTTCCCACAAATTCAACACTTGGGAGAATTCTGGTTCATCCATCAGGAACATAGGAATAGGAGTAGACCAGTTAGCCCATGGTTTCCCCCATTCAATGAGATTATGACATCTTTCATCATACATCTTTCCCTTATCCCTTAATACCTTTTGTGAACAAATATCCATCAACCTCAGGTTTAACAGTTGATCTTCCATCAACTGCCTTTTTGAAGAGAATTCCAAACACTTAATATCTTTTGCATGTAGAAATGTTTCTTAATACTACTACTAAAAGGAATGGCTAATTTTTGGAAGGTTCTCCTTTGTTCCTGGCTCCTTAACCAGCAGAAATGTTTGTCATTACGTACCTGTTCTGTGCAAGATCTTAACAGTGCTATCAAGCAGCACTTGCGCATCAATAATCTGTTCAATAACTAACGCTCAGTTTAACTTCTGTTAGAGCCACTAAGCACAATAGACAAAAGAGCCAAACACCAAGGGGGTGGGGGGATGGTGAAAATGACCATTATGACATCAAGGCAAATTTGACTAAGTGTAGCATCAAGGAGCCCTAGCACAACTGCAATCAACAGGAATCAGAAGATTCTCTTCTAGTTGGAGTCATTCCAAGCACAAATTAAGGCAGTTGTAGTTGGAAGTTAATCGTTGCAATCCGGAACATCATTGAAGGCACTCACCAGGTAAATGAGCTAGGCCCAGTAATCTTCAGCTGCTTCAATGACATTCCTTCCATAAAGTCAGAAGTAGGGATTTTGCTGATTACAAAATATTCAGCATCATTTGCGATGACTCAAATACTGATCTGGACAACATTCAGCCTTGGGCTGATGAGTGACAAATAACATTCATGCCAGACAATGGTCATCTTTGACAAAGAATCTAACCATCTCCTTTGACATTCATCAGCATTGAATCCCCCACCATCAACTGGGTATTACCGTTGACTGAAAACTGAAATGGAACAGCCATATAAATACCGTGGCTTGAAGAGCAGGTCAGAGGTTGAAATTCTGCAGACAGTAATTTACTTCCTAACTCCACAAAACTTGTCTACTATCTACAAGACACAAGCCACAGAACTGTTACAGTACAGAAGGAGGTAATTCAGCCCATTGTATCTGCACGGGCTGTCAATGGCCAAGCCAGAAATATTTCACTTTCTGGATGACTGCAGCTCCAACAACATTCAAGAAGCATGACACCATCCAGGATAAAATAATCTGATTGAGTGGCACCCAATGCACCTCCTTAAACATTAATTGCCTCCACCATTGAAGCACTAGAGCAGCAGTTGATTCTACAAAATGCACTGCAGCAACTTCCAAGGCTCCTTCAACAGCATCTTTCAAACCAATCACCTAGGACAAAGGCAACAGTTCACCTCCAACTTCAAGATACCACATACCGTCTTGACTTGGAGCTATATTGCCATCCCTTCCTGACATGGGCATACCTGCATCAGAAACCTATGACTCTAAGGTGGACTGTAGCAGTTTAAGGTGGCCCATCATCATCATCTCAAAGGTAATTGATTAGACGTGGATGATAAATGCTGGACTAGCATCAAAAACCATTTCCCATGGAAGAATAAAATAAAAATACAGGGATTCCAATTCCATAATGTGTAATCACTCCTGTCAATTAGCTCTTGGAGTCCAAGAATTATTGTAGTAGATCTATGCTGCACTTCAATGCAGCCTTCCAAAATTATGGTGCACAGAACTGCTCAGTACTTTGGTTGTGGAATAACCAGGGATTTGGATAGCTGCACCAAAACATCAGCACCCTCCACCATAGCTTGATTTCTAGTCCACTAAAGGCCAGAATTCAATTACCCTTCGAGTGTTTTGTGTAATTGTTCATGATGATTTAATAATGTATGTCCTTGACTTCGCCAAGTTTCTATGGATCTTCATTTTTAGCTTTTCGCCATTTAGGAAGTTCTCGGTTGTATCTTTATGCTATGCTTTTGTTCTGCTTTTTGGAATATTTCTGTTTTGACATAGGGAGGATTCTTTTCTGTATGCTAACAGTTCATTATTTTACAAATGCACTAGTAAGGGTAATTTTCTCACTGGGTGTGCTATAAGGTGAATGGAAGTTGTGTGACTTATTCCTTAGTCTGTTATTTTAATTGTGCCTGCTGGGCAGGAAGCAGACCACGATTAGGTCAACAACATGTTTTACACCCGTCATGATTTTCCTTTTCTGCAGGCAATTTCCTGGGACGAAACACTTGAAACTAATCAGTGACATTTTCATCAGGTGTATTATTCGAAGACTGCAGATACACTGCAGTGTTAGATACAATTCGTTCAACAACTTTTATGCTAAGAACACATTTTGGTTATATTTAACTCTGATTCCCTCAATCAAATTTGTGGGAACTAGACCAGTAACTCTTTGGTCCCAAAAACAATGGCTTAACTGTGATGGAGTTACAACTGGGGGCTGTTTCCATCAGAAATACTGTGGACAACTAACTTAAATTATTCTAGCAGGACTTCAGAAACAGTGGAGGGAGAACAAATAGTGGAAAGGTGGAATGAAGGCATAACTCCCATATTGAAGCAAGCGGCTGCAGTCAAAGGACTGAGCAGGTTTTTGAAAGGGAGTGATATGGCTTGATAATAAAAGCAAAATGGCAAACATCTAACCTCCTGGGACTGCTGTCATCCTATTTAGAAGTGGGTAGTTGGAGTACTAGGGAAAAGCCAACAGATGCAGGTGAACAGTCCAAATGGAAGATGATGATGATGATGATTAGAATCTCCATAATCGCAAGGAACCTTTGCAGCATCAAAAGAAGTTTATTGAACTCAGTAACCATAATGTTTTTGAATGAAACAGTTAACTGGACACATAAATGGGACAGATAATGGAATCAGAGAAGGAAAGAGGTATTCCCTAGCATAATGTGAAAAATTTAGCTTTTAAGGTACCACATAGAACATAGAACATTACAGCGCAGAACAGGCCCTTCGGCCCACGATGTTGCGCCAACCAGTTACAAAACAATGACCCACTAACCTAAACCAATCCCTTTTCGTCCATAAACCTATCCACGGATCTCTTAAACGCCCCCAAACTAGGCGCATTTACAACTGCAGCAGGCAGGGCATTCCAATCCCTCACCACCCTCAACAATCCCTCAACAAAGGGGAGCAGGCACGAGTAAGTCACTTCACAGTACTTGTATTAACTGGCTCATATCCTGTGGGGGCCTTCATTAGTGACAGTGTAACCCCCATGGCAACATGGGTCACTGACATTGGGACCCTCTCAGTGAATCCCCCATCATGGCTCCCTGCACAGCACACTCCTCTTTGCTGATCCTCCCCCTCCAGCTGATCACCCCCTTTGCTCCCCCCTGTAAAGCTCTCCCCTGTCATAATCCCAACCCTACTCTGGCTTCATCTCCATGGCACTGTCCTTACCACAGTAATGGTGCCCACTGGGTCATGCCAAGGTGCCAAGTGGGCACTGCCCAACCATGTCCCCAACCACCTGGGGGCTTCAATGACCTCCAATTCCACCAGCATAGCCATCATGTCTGGTCTCCATTGGATGGGGACCATGAGTCATTCTTGTTGAGATCTCTCACCTGGAAACTTCTGGGAGGCTGGAAACTTCTAGCTGGCCTGCTAATAGGATTTAAATGAAGACATTAAGATTTAAATTGGCTTTGTGTCCTTTTAACGAGATTAAAACCTCTTAACACCTAGGTAACTACACAGCTGATACCTCCCCCATGTATCCATCGTACCCATTTACTCACCCATCACAAGCATTAAAATTGGATCTTTAAAGTTACCAAATGACAGCTAAAAGGCTGACTCTAGTCCATTTTAAGAGCTCCAAGAGAAATGCTATGCATTTCTGTGAATGCCGAATTTGGAAGATACCGAAAGACATGTGCAGGAATGTCAAGTAAAGAGAATTTGAGTGAAGTGGCAATCTGGCCATTATTGCCACTGCTGAGAAAATCTAGGTCATTGTTTAAAAGTTGCAATCATGAAAGCACTTTTTTGTCATTACTTATTCTCGTGCTATGAGACTTTTTTTCAAGGACAGAGAATACAGTGCAAGATTTTGCAAAAAGGAACAAATCAAATGTTGGGTCTTTCTGTCTCTAAACCTGTATATACATTTACTACCTATTTGGAACTGGCATAAATGTAGGAACCTAGCATTCTTAGGTCTTTGTGAGATGTCACATGTCAAATAATGAAAAACAGAATTCCAGCAAAGGTTTAGCTAATTGTCACAAAAATTAAAGAACTATGTTACATTAAAACCTGCTGACGTTGTTTGCAAGCAAATTTCCACCATATTTGTACTGAAAATCAGCATTGCACTTTATTTTTCTCTTATGGTTCAAGGTCATTTTAGGTCTTTATGCAGCCTGTCTAAATGTGTGCACAATCGAATGCATCAATTTTTTTTACATTTACTAATTTATTGTTAGATATTGCAGCATACATTACAAAGAAACCTGGCACTAAATTATTCCTAAAATTCAGTGAAGCATCAGGATAATTTTTTTGAATGAATACTGAACAGAAGATTCATGCATTTGAAAATGAATTATATTTGAAGATTAGGAACCATTTACAATTAATTCTGTTTTGGTTTGATAGGCGTTCCTGGAGCAGCAGGAGTTCAAGGGACACTTGGACGCCTCTTTCTTCCAAGTTCGTACTTCCGCAGCGCTGGTAAGTGGTGCTTTCAGAATAAGATTCAATGTATAAAGTAAAAGTATTCATCTAGAACAGGTGAGTTTTTTTGATTTTCAAAATAACAGAAATTTCCAGGTGAAATTGCAGGAATAAAGTGGCAGTTAAAACTAACATAAGGCAAATTTTGAGGATTTTCTTTTTGTTTGAGGGTGGCATCATTAAAAAGGCCAACATTTGTTGCCCATCCTTAATTGCCTTTGAGAAGGTGTTGAGTTTTGAACAGCTGCAGTCCATGTAGATGCATCCATATTGCTGTTAGGATGGGAGTTTAAGGATTTTGATCCAGTGATAATGAAGGAACAGCAAAATTTTCAAAGTCAGGCAGCAGTGTTCCTGTTGGAATTGACGTTCTATGTGGCAAGAAACTGCAAATTTGGAAAGTTTTTGAAAGGATGGCAGTAGTGCATCTTTGCAAATGTATATGCTGCTGCCACTTTAAACCTGTGGAGGAGGCAGAGTTTTTAAGGTGGTGGATGCGGACTGTTTTGTCCTGGATTACGTTGAGCTTGTGGTTTTAGAGCTACATGCATCCAGCAAGTAGACTCCTGATTGTGCCCTAGTAGATGTTGGACAAGGTGGTAAGTTACTTGACACTAAATTTTCAACCTCTGACCAACTTGCATTTGTGGTCAACAGTAAAATCCAGGGTGTTGATGCTAGGGGATTCAGTGATGGTGTTGTCAAGGAGAGATGTTTAGACTGTTTCTTATTGAAATGGTCATTGTCTAGCACTTGAGTTAACTGCAGCCCAAGCTGAATGTTGTCTAGGTTTTGTTGGATGCCGTTACAAATGGGCATTTGCAATTTCTAACAAACGTTTCCACTTTTGAACTGAATGGAGGGAAGGTCATTGATTAGCTGCAAACAGCTTGCCCTGGAATAGATTACCCTGTGAAACACATGAAGAAATACCCTGGAGTTGTGATACTGACTTCTAATAATGCAACCATCTTGCTTTTGTGCTGCACTCCAGACAGTGGAGACTTTCTCTCTTGATTACCAGTGACTTTAATTTAACTAGTGTTCTTTGATGCCAGAATTGGTCTTTTGCTGCCTTGATATCAGAGACAAGTACAATCACTTCACCTCTAGAATTGATCCATTTTTGGACCCAATCTGTAAGCTCTAGAATTGTGTGGTTCTGGTGGAAGCAAGTTGAGCAAATTATAGATGTGTAAGTGCTTCCTGATAGCCCTGTTAGCGAAAGATTCTATCACTTGCTGATGAGAGTGTAGACCAAATAGTAATTGGAATTGGAGGTTGGATAAAAGCAGAGGAATTTTAGTAGGCCATGAGGTTTCTTGTAATTGAATTGTCAGGAGGTTGATTCTCAAGTGAACTTTGTAGGTGGAATACTTTTTGGGGAGATTCCTTTTCCTCTTTCAAGATATTATTATTTTATCTTGGCTGCATTGTCTGTCTTGTATCTGGTTCAATGATATCTTTTATGGTGTTCCTGAGCCTGGACAGCTTCTGCTGTTGTTTTAAAAGCAGATACAAACATGGCTGCCTTGATCTATACTAGCCCAAAGACCTAGTATAGATGTTAGAGGTGTTAGAGCTACATGCATCCAGCAAGCAGACTCCTGACTGAGCCCTACTAGATGTTGGACAAGCTGGTAGCGCACTGGACCTGATTCATACCCTGCGTTGTGGCCTTTCACACTTTGAGTGGGGTTTTTCTGCTCTCCCATGGCATGTTTTCTGATGGCGGAGGCAGCTTGCCATTGGCCCCTTTCAAGATTTTCTGCTCCTGCTGATGTATGCAGAATTTTGCATGGCTTGCCCGTCCTGCTGTGGGGGAAGATCACCTTCACTGAAGTCTCAGGCCCCCCAGTCTCTCTCTCTCTCTCTCTCTCTCTCTCTCTCTCTCTCTCTCTCTCTCTTTCTCTCTCTCTCCCTCTCTCTCTCTCGTTCCCACCACCCGGCGCCCCCCCCCCACCCCCCAATAAGTGGTTCACTCCAGCAGGGTTTACAACAGCTCCCTACTAACAGGGAGCTGGCAGCCCGGCCTCGCTGGAGTGAGAGGACACACCAGAAGGTCAGGGTTAAGGGGATGACCTCTGGGCATTGCCAGCCAGGCCGTGCCTAGAAAGCACAGTGGCACTGCCTACCAGTTATGGGGCTGTGCCAAGGGGTGAGATCAGTGAGTGTATGGGGTACAGCTGCCACTCCACACTGGGGATTTAAAGACAGTGGGAACCAATTGGGGCTGGCCATCAGGGTGGGCAGGGGGAGGTGCCAAGACTGCAAGGGGGTGGGAAGGGAGAGGTCAGGGTTGCCATGGGGTGAGGGTGCAGAAATTGGGCAAACTGGCCTTCTGGGAGGGGCTGGTCTGGCGTTGTCAGGAAGGCCAGCAATCAGGAGGGGGAAGGGGTGGGGGGGGTCAAAGGGGCAGCAACATGGGGTTGTGGGGCTGGCCATTGATTAGGAGGCCAATAGTGCAGGGCTATTGTGCATGTGCCAATGTCAGCACTGACAGATTGGCACGTGCACAGGGGCTCACTCAGTGCTATGCTGCCAGCCTCTTGTGGGAATAGGCCCCACCCCCAATTTTTATTGTGATTCATGCCAGAGCACTTTGCAGTGCCCAGATGTGGGAGATTCATTTTGTAAATCTTGCTAAAATGAACAGCAGGAGTTACTCCAGTTTTTACGTGAATTCAGCACTTAGAATCTTTTTGGGGCAATCCCAGCCTGTGTTTCCAGGAAGGAGTTAGATATAGCTCTTGGAGTCAAGGGGATCAAAAGATTTGGGGGGACGGGGAGGGAGGTGAGATTAAGCATTGAGTTGGATGATCAGCCATGATGGTGAATGGTGGAGCAAGTTCAAAGGGCTAAATGGCTGACTCCTGTTCCTATTTTCAATGCTTCTATATATATTTACATTGTGGTGACGACTCCATCACCCCTTTAATGTCTGAGTTTATATGTTCAGGCAGTCTGGAGGTCTTACAATACTTCCATATCTCATTCAATTCTCAAAAAGAATGGAAGGCTGTCACTAAATTTGGTTGATTTGGAAGTTGTCCTCTTTTTCCATTCCTTGGTATCATCATGCTCTTTGATTGACAGTTATGGTGTTAGGTGGTTGTTGTTCCATTCTACTTCTTGCAGGATGGACAAATGTTGTGCTTATCATGATGATGCTTTTTCCTTCTCTTCTTTTGTCGTGAGTGTCATCATAATGCCCTCTGTGACAGAAGATGGTCTTCCTTTTGACAAGGATGTGGTTGCATTTGGCTGTGTGGCATACTGTTAATGGATGGCAGCTTGGTTCCAGTATCTGGAGCAATGTCATGCTGGCTTGGAGTTGCAGCTCAATGGTCATGTTGTTGATCAATAATTGTTGTGTTCTGTGGTTGAGGCTCTTTTGGTTGTTGGTTGGCCTCTTGTCTATCTTTCACTAGATGATTATGCTAACCATTTGAGCGGTTGGCTGGTCTGACCAATGAAAATGGATAACCTACTCCGCAAAGAAAAGATTGTTCAGAGTTAAGTCCCAGTCCAGATACTGTTTCTCGTTTGAGCTCCTGAATAACGTGCATTACCTCAAATTCCTTTTCCGCCATACCATAGTGGTTCCAGAATCATTCCCATCACTGGAAATCTGATTTCCTCAAGCCTGAAGAGTAGTGTGTCTGCTGTTCAAAGCCAGCGGTCTCTCAGCCATGATTCTTTGCCTAATACAATCATACCACTGACTCCTGTGTCCAATTTGAAGTTTGTCAGATGGTCATTGACTAATATGTTACTGTTCCAAAATAAAATTCCTATAGCTTTGACCTCACCAGAAAAGCAAGGCAGGGTGCAGTCTCAACCTTATTAGTCACCCTTGGATATTCTGGCCTTGCAGTTTGCCAAAACATCCAATTCAGTTACATTGAAAGCTATAAACTGAAATTAAAGGCCATTGATCCTGCCTGTGGGAGCTGTTTGCTCCACAGCATTGGCATGGTTGCTCTGCTGGTTGGTTAGGGTACTGTTTTCCTGGCCTGGAATGTTCCTGATTGTGTGCTGTGGGGTCTTTTTTGTACTAAGGTTTACTTTCTCCTCTTAAAATTGATCTGGATTCCTCACCGAGTTAGTTGCTGAAAAACTGGATAGCTTTCTCAACGGTTAGATCTTCCTTTGCTTTCAGCATGCATGAGAGTGCATCGTCTGCTAACTCTAACAACTGTTTTATCCCTCATATTCACAGCCTTCAGCATGCTGTATAGACCATTAGTGAATGAGTTGACAGATTCTCCTGGCTGCTGGACACATTTTTATATTTCTTCAGTTAAAATATTTTAGTACTACAAATTTAACAGTTGATCCTTGTTTCCTTATCTATCAACAATGTCATCCACTACTAGACCTGCCAAGTAAAACATTGTGTTAACTTGGTCAACTTCTGTTTTTATATCCAGACCTGGAACAATCAATCATGTATATAAAGAATCTTTCTGTCCAAAGTCCCCAGTTCTGTAATTCATCTGTGCTTTGGATAACCCAAATAAATTTGGAAGACTGGATTACTAATCCATGGTTAAAAAATTTTAAAATAAGGTTCAGCTTTGAGAAGTCTGCCTACTTCTGTCCACGCCAACCCTATTATGGCATGGGGAACATATTACCAGGGTCAATTGGTTTGTTAACAAATTCAATTGATCCCTGATTATTTAATTAAATGTGGCAGACGGACTGCCAAATTGCAGTGCTCCCCTAATATTATGGGGATGAGCTCGGGTTGGGTGGGAAGTTGGTGGAGTAGTCACCCATCCTATTTATGTGCTACCACTGAAAACATGCCCAGCGAAGGTAAGTAAACTCCAGCCTAATGTCTTCATAATTTGACTTGTGGCCGTAACTAAGTAGCTGCTGAAGGCCAGTGTTCTTTGCTTCACACAAAACATTCTTTTCAAAACGTTGCACATGTCCAGCAGATGACGTTACAAATTCTTTGTAACAGTGACATGAAATGTTGAGGAAGGTGTTGAAGGAGATGACCTTTGGCCTTGTGAATACAGTACCAAAGTAATAAAGTTATTCATGTGTTATGCTCCACAATGCACTGTTGGAAAATGTGGTTGAAACAGATTCAACAGCAGTATTCCAAAGAAAAGGAATAAATACTTAAGGGGGGCAAACTTACAGTGCTTTTGGAAAGAGCAGGGAAATGGTGTTATTTGGACACTATCAACAATCCAGCACAGGCACAATGGGTCAAATAATAATCTTTTAGGATTCTATGGCTCTAACTGCTTTGATAGTAGGAAGAAAATTCTATTCCTTCCGCTTCACCAATTCTTCTGTTACCATGTCATAAGTTTTAATGTTATAAAAATGCATTTTTAAAAAATGGGGCAGTTTGTATTTTGCAATATAATAGAAACTAGACGTAGCAATGGGCCATTCAGTCATTTGAGCCTGCTCTGCCATTCAATTTGATGATGGCTGATCATCAAATTTAATATCCTGATTGCGTCTCCTCCCCCCCCCCCCCCCCCCCCGAGCCACCACCATATCCTTTGATCCCTTTCTCCCCTAGAACTATATCTAATTTATTCTTGTACAAGAATTCTCAGACAACATTTTGACCTCAACTACATTCTGTGCAAGTGAATTCCAGACATTCACCATCCCCGGGAGAAGAAATTTCTCCTCACCTAAAGGTTTACTCTTTGTTTATAATATTGAAGTTTGTACTATAGAATCATTTGTCAACTGATATTAAAAACTAAAGTTACGTTTGTAGAATATTTTTATTGGCCATTGTATTAGAAACCAAACCAAGGCAGGCAAACAAACAGGATAATTGAAAATAGCTTGCTTTTACTGGGCAAGAACCATATGTAGCAGAACTGTTACCTTGTAAGATTTCTATTAAAAGCCTCAAAATGGGCTCAAATTATATCTTCACTTTGCTGAGTCATCTGTTACAGTGGGGTTATTCAAAGCTGAAAACATTATTATAATCTTCTCTAATGAGAAATATGTTTTTAGCAGCATTGGTTTCAACAAATACTGCTAAAAACCATTTTAACATAAGAACATAAGAACATATGCTCTTAACTTGAGTCTGGTTGATCACCTAAAATTTATACAGTATTTTGAGAGAGAAATCATACATTGATCAAATCCATTTCTAAAAGGACTTTTCACATTGGCATTATGACCTTGATGACCATATTTTCACACATTACTGAACTTATGACCACTCCCTCACTTCCCTGCCACTATCAGCACAAAATTTCGCTTGTGTTCCAAGTATGGTCCTTCTCCATTTCTCTATGACTTTGTTGATAATCACCCTTTTGTTCTTGCCTAAATGTCACTATGATGCATTGTCACAAAAACATCTACAAAGTGCCAGATGAAAACATTATTTTTTGTCTGATACATTTTACAGCCATGGCAATTATCTTGTTAGTCACATACCAATGGACAGCTAATAATGAGATCATTTTTTGGTAGTTTTACAGATTTCATAGTTATGAGCTCCTTAGCTTTGTATACTCTTCAATATTTACATCTACATCATTTAGAAGGATTTTTAAGCTTTGACAAGTATGGTGAGTAAATTATTTATGTAACTTTGAGAGAAAAAAACATTCTTTTTCTTATGACATTAATACAATGAATTATCTGAGAAATCAGTTTGTTTTAATGTTTTTATTAGAGGTTTTACATTGTACCACAGGACACAAATCCCCAAAACAGTACAGATAGATCATTATTCCACTTAAACATATAGAAAAGTCCAGCAAATAGTCATAAAAATGGTTCAGATTATCAATCATTGTAATTGTTATAGTTGATGTCTCCTTTCGTAAGGCTACTAGAGTGGGAACAGTGGGAACCTCAGGATAAAGGCATGAACACATGGCACCATGGTGCTCACTTTCCTTCAAAGGGTAACAAAGACAGAGCTACACAATGAGATCCCTTGTGGGATAAAATAGAACCAATTGGACCTAACTCAGCATTCTAAGATCTCCAAGCAATGAGAGAATACCCAAGAGAGCAACATCAGGATTCAGTCATCAGTACAAGATGTGACATGACAGTGTACACTTTTGTATACAGGAGCCAGTGAGCCAAGGATTCTTACACAGCACTACTGACCTCACTACTCGCCAGCGATATCAAAGGCACTGATAGGCCCAACCATCACTGGAAAACTTAAACCATTTGCCATCAAGGAAGCCCTACCCACTGAAGAAAAAATTGTCAAGATACCCATTAACAGGGTTTATCAGGGGGAGATACAATTCTCCTTCTCTGGACCAGATAACGGAAAACCTCTAGAACTAAATATATCAAATCAGCACCTCACCTATACATTTAAAGACAGGAAAATCCAGAGGGAGGAACACCAGAATTGGCCAATAGGCACCAAACATGATCTAACAGTGTACACTTTAACAAAAAGAAACAAAGCAGCAGAACCTCAGAACCACCCCTCCCCACCCCGAGGGTATAATTGTCAATTGAACAATCCTCAAGAGGACAATCTGGAAGGCCCAGGTATCTGCTGCTCTTGTAGTAGTCATGGGTTCAAAAGGTGCTGCCTAAGGAAACTTGGTGGGTTCCTGCAGTGCACCTTGTAGATGGAACACATGGCTAACACTGTTCCTCAGTGATGGGATTGAATGCTACCCCTTCTACAAACAATCAAACAGGCTGCTTTTTTTTTGGAATGGTGTTGAGCTGCACTCATCCAAACAAGTTGAGTGTATCCCATGACACTCCTGACGTGTGCCTTGCGAAAAGTCTTTTGGGAGGGATGGGTAGTCAGGAGGTGAGTTACTTGCTGCAGGATTCCAAGCTTTTGATCTGCTCTGGTAGCCACAGTATTTATGTGACTTGTCCAGTTCAGTTTCTGGTCAATGGTGACCCCAGGTGTTAGTGGAAGATTCACCGAAAGTAATAAAAAACAAAGCACAGGAACAGATCCTGTGGTCCTCCAAGCCTGCACTGATCATGATACCTGACTAAACTAAAACCGTATGCACTTATGGAGTCCATGTCCTTCCATTCTCATCCTATTTATTTATTCATTTACTCTTAAATGCTGCTATCCTACCTGTTCCCATCACCTCCTTGGGCAGTGCGTTCCACATATTTACCACCCTCTTTAAAAAAAAAACTTGCCTCACGCATCTCCTCAACTTTTCCCCATACATTTTAAACCTATGTTCCCTAGTACTTGACTTTTCTACCTAGGAAAGAGCATCTATCTACTTTGTCCCTGCCAATCTATCTTGTAAATTTCTATCAGGTTGCCCCTCAACCTCAGTCGTTCCAGTGAGAACAAAGTGAGGTTATCCAACCTCTCCTCATATCTAATATGCTCCAGACCAAGTAAACCTCTTCTGTACCCTCTCCAAAACATGCACATCCTTCTGGTAGGGTGGCAACCAGAATTGTACATAATATTCCAAATGAGGCCTAACTGAGGTTCTGTCCAGCTGCAGCATAACCTGCCAATTTTTATACTCAGTGGGCAATAGTTAGATCTTCTCTTGTTGGAGATGGTCATTGCCTGGCACTTGTGCAGCAGAAATGTTACTTGCCACTTCTCATAATAATACCCGTTATATTGTCCAGGTCTTGCTGCATTTGGACATGAACTACTTCAGTATCTCAGGAGTTGTGAATGGTGCTGAACATTGTGTAGTACTTCTGCAAACATCAGCGTTTATGACCACACTACAGAAAGGGGGTCATTGATGAAGCACCTGAAGATGATTGGGCCTAGAACACACACTACCCTGCGCTGCAGGAACTCACCAAGGTTCCTTAGGCAGCATCTTCTGAACCCCTGCCTGATGCCCTGAAGCTGAGATGACTGACTTCCAACCACTACAGCCATCTTTCTTTGTGCCAGGTATGACTTAACAGCAGAGTTTACCCCCGACTTCAGACTCTTCGATGCCTTACTCGGTCAAATTCTGCCTTTGCCAAGGGCAGTCACTCTCACCTCACCTCTGGCATTCATCTCTTTTGTCTATGTTTGAGCCAAGGCTGTGATGAGGTTGAGTGAGCTAAATGGCCTTGGTGGAACCCAAACTGAGCAGGTTATTGCTGAGTCAGTGCCATTTGATAGCACTGTTGATGACCCCTTCTATCATTTTACTGATGATCAAGAGTAGACTGATGGGGTGGTAATCAGTTAGGTTGGATTTGTCCTGTTTTGTGCGTACAAGATGTACCTAGGCAATTTTCAACATTCATAGACAGAATCCCTGCAATGCAGAAGGAGGCTATTCAGCCAATCGAGCCTGCAGCAACAATCCCTGTAGTTGCCAGTGTTGTAGCTATTCTGGAACAGCCTGGCTAGGGATGTGGAGGTTCTGGAGCACATGTCTTCAGTACTTTTGCTAGAATGTAGTCAAGGCCCATAATCTTTGCAGTATCCATTGCCTCAGCCATTTATTGATATTGTGTGGAGTGAATCAAATTGCTGAAGACTGACATTTATGGTACTGAGGACCACTGGAGCAGACCGAGAGGGATCATCCATTTGGCATGTAAAGATTGTTGCAAATGCTTCAGCTTTATCTTTTGCACAGATATATGTTGGCTCCTCCATCATTAAGGATGGGGATATTTCTGGAGCCTTCTCCAGTGAGTTTTTTAATTCCCCACCACCATTCATAGCTGGTTGCAGCAGGACTGCAGAACTGAGGTCTGATCCATTGGTTATGGAATCAGTTAGCTCTGTCTACTGCTGTTATGCTGTATGGCATGCAAGTAGTAGTTTCACCAGGTTGATAGCTGGTTTTTACATACGGCTCCTGGCATGCCTTCTTGCACTCCTCTTTGAGCCAGGATTGAACCACTAGTTTGGAGATCATGGTAGAATGGGAGGCATGTCAGGCCATGAGGTTGCAGATTGTGGTCGAGTACAGTTCTGCTGCCGATGGCCCATAGCGCTTTATGGATGTCCGGACTTGAGTCGGAAGATCCATTCAAAGTCTTTCCCATTTGGGATAGTGGCAGTGCCACACAACATGATGGAAAGCAACCTCAATGTGAAGATGGAGTTTCATCTGCACAAGGACTGTATGGGGTAGTCACTCCTCCTAATAATCTCATGGACAGATACATCTGTGGCAGACAGTTTGGTGAGGGTGAGATCAAGTCTGTTTTTCCCTCTTGTCGTTCCATCACCACTTGTCACAGGTCCAGTCTAACAGTTATGTCCTTTAGAATCCAACTAGCTCAGTGTGTGGTGGAAACACCAAGTCACTCTTGGTGATAGACAATGAAGCCCCCATCCAGACTACATTCTGTGTCCTTGCCACTCATTGATTCCTCCAAATGGTGCTCAACATGGAGGTATACTGCTTCATCAGCTGAAGCGGGGGTGGGGGGTGCAGTTGGCAGGTGGTTTTCTTATCCATGTTTGACCTGGTGCCATGAGACCTCATGTTGAGGACTCCAAGGTCAATTCCCTCTTGACTATAAATCACTGTGTTGCTACCTCTGTGTTCTGCCAGTAAGACTGGCATGAGTGGTGACACCTGAGTGGTGACATCTGGGACATTGTAAAGTAGGATATGATGTTGTTTGACTAATCTGAGACAATTCTTCCAATTTTGGCACAAGCTCCCAGATGTTAGTAAGGAGGACTTTGCATTGTTGGATTTCCCATTGTCATTTCCGGTACCCAGGTTGTCAACAAGTGGTCCGTCCAATTTTATTCCTTTGTTTTCCTTAAGGTGGTTGAATACAACTGAGTGGCTTGCTAGGCCATTTCAGAGGGCATTTAAGAGTCAACCACATTGCTGTGCATCTGGAGTCATATATAGGCCTGACCAGGTAAGGACAGCAGCTTTCTTTCTCTAAAGGACATTAGTGAATTGGGTGGACTGCTCCCACAATGGTTTTACAGTCAATTTTGGACTTTTAATTCCAGATATTTTTAGAGTTTTAAATTCCACCATCGAACTTGATTATCCTAGCTTTCTGGATTACTAGTCCAGTGATACTTCTGCCTCCCCCTACTCCAACACCAGAGGTGCCAATTACATAAAAAAAGACTTTGAGAATACATGATCTATCTGTGCCTTCATAGGGGATGAGCAAGGACTCTTTATTCCAAAATAACAGAGGTATAAAAGGAAAATGCAAAATCAATAGTTCTAATGGGGGGCTTTCCTCACCAACAGAGGAAATATAAGACAATATCAAACCACCTACCCACCATCCTGCTGTAAGACTACCAAAAAATATACTCCTGTGATGTAAATGCAAGGATTAAAGCACATAAAAAAGGTAAAAATTACACAACCCCCATATCATACAACTAACTCAGCATGCTCCCAAATAGAAAGGAGGAGACCTACGAACAATCCCGAGGAAAGGAAATATCAAGTTTAAAGGTTATTTAGTGTCACAAATAGGTTAACGTTAACACTGCAATGAAGTTACTGTGAAAATCCCCTCGTCATCATATTCCAGCACCTGTTTGGGTACACTGAGGGAGGAATTAGCATTCTGTTGTAGGTAAAATGTTAGAATCTGTCATCAAGGAGGAAATAGCGAGGCATCTTGAAGGGAGCTGCTTGATAGAGCAGACGCAGCACGGTTTCGTTAAGGGGAAGTCGTGTCTGACAAATTTATTGGAGTTCTATGAGGATGTGTCTAGGGCGGTGGATAGAGGAGAGCCAGTGGATGTGGTCTTTCTTGATTTTCAGAAGGTGTTTGACAAGGTACCTCACGAGGTTATTGCAGAAGGTCAGGGGACATGGAGTTGGGGGTAGGGTGTTAGCGTGGATAGAGGATTGGTTGTCAAATAGGAGACAGAGTGGGGGTTAATGGGTGCTATTCGGATTGGCGGTTGGTGACTAGTGGAGTGCCCCAGGGGTCAGTGCTGGGGCCTCAGCTATTTACCATTTATATAGATGATCTGGAGGAGGGAACCAAGTGTATGGTGTCGAAATTTGCTGATGACACCAAGATTGGTGGAACAGCAAATTGCGCGGAGGGTGTGGAGAGTCTGCAGAAGGATCTAGATAGGCTGGGCGAACGGGCCAGGAAATGGCAAATGGAATTTAATGTTGGCAAGTGCGAGGTGGTCCACTTTGGTAGGAATAATGGTAGGAAGGACTATTACTTATGAGGCGAAAAACTGCAGCATGCAACGGTGCAGAGGGACCTCGGGGTCCTTGTGCATGAGTCGCAAAAACCCAGCCTGCAGGTGCAGCAGGTGGTCAGGAAGGCGAATGGGATGCTGGCCTTCATAGCGAGGGGGATTGAATATAAAAGTAGGGAGGTCTTGCTGCGGCTGTATAGGGCATTGGTGAGGCCGCATCTGGGGTACTGTGTGCAGTTTTGGTCGCCGTACTTATGCAAGGATATTTTGGCCTTGGAGGGAGTGCAGAGGAGGTTTACTAGGCTGATACTGGAGTTGAGGGGGTTGAGAGGCTGAATAAACTAGGCTTGTACTCGTTAGAGTTTAGAAGAATGAGGGGAGATCTCATTGAGACGTACAAGATGATGAATGGGATGGATAGGATAGAGGTGGAGAGGCTCTTCCCGCTCAGAAAGGACAGTAGGACTAGGGGGCACAGCCTCAAGATAAAGGGGGGGCGGTTTAGAACGGAGTTGAGGAGGAACTTCTTCACTCAAAGGGTGGCGAATCTCTGGAATTCTCTGCCCGTTGAGGTGGTGGAGGCTGCCTCGCTAAATATTTTTAAGACACGGGTTGATGGGTTTTTGATAAGCGAGGGGACTAAGGGTTATGGGGAGAGGGCGGGAATGTGGAACTGAGACACGACAGATCAGCCATGATCTTATTGAATGGCGGGGCAGGCTTGAAGGGCTGGATGGCCTACTCCTGCTCCTATTTCTTATGTTCAATGCATCTAACTTGCTCATCTTTCAGATTGTAAAAAGAAACCAGAGCACACCAACGAAACCCATGCAGACATGGAGAGAATGTGCAGAGTCTGCACAATGACTGAAGCTGGGAATAGAACCTGGGTCCCTGGTGCTGAGGCAGCAGTGCTAACCATGGTGCCACCATGCTGTCCCTCATCTTGTAAATATAGAAACCCAGATATTAGAATTTGACACAGGGCCAAAATCAGAGTGGATAGATCCCCTTACCCACTCTACTTCCTCAGCACCACACGAAAACCAAGATTGAATGCAAATGGTAGAGCACATTAAAGTAAGACCCCCTTGTTCTACCATCCAAACATGCTGGTAGACAATTACCATAAGAGAAAAAAAATGGACAACCTGATTTTTGCAGAAAAGGCAACAAATGCCTCTGTGCTCAAATGTCATGCAGGATAATATAACCATCTATGGAGCTTGAAAAGGCCAAAGCAACTTCCAGAATCCATTCAGTTTCACCAAATTCTGTGCACCTCTGCCAGGTCATCACAAAAACCTGGTAAAAAGAAACCTAGACCCTGGTGGGTGGTGAAGACCCCCCCAACCCCACCGCCCGACTGGCTGCCTCAAGCCCTACAAGGCAACGTAAAACCAGTCGTCGACTCTTCAACCGACCCAAGACCTCAAAGACCAGATACAATGTGCTCCATTGAACTCAAAATGCACATCCTTCAAACCGAGATTGTGAAAGCATGCCAGCCAGTTCTCAAATTTGGCTGGGAGTTCATTGCCTCCTCCCTGCATCAACTAGGCTATTCAACATAACATGCACAGGAATTCCAAGGACTGAAGGTGAGTCCCCACCAAGAAAACTGCTCTCAATTGACAGGATTCTCTCCTCCAGTGCATCATCTCAATGTGAGCGTAGGCTTGCTCACCAGCACAACCACCATTGCGAATTGGGCCCCGTCCAGCCAGCTCCGATTGCCTCAATCAAATGAGGATTTTGACTTAACTCTGCTCCCTGTCACTAAGATTTAGCTAGTATCTTCCAACAATATAGCGCAGATTATAAACATCAGCATAAAATAATTATGGATTGTGCATCAGGATAAAATAAAAGGATTAATAGATGAATAGCACCAGAGCTTGCAAAAACTGCTCCCATGCTTACATCATGTGATAGCCTAAATATCAGATTTTAACAGATAAAATGTTGTGCTGGGTAAACTGCAGATCAGTTGATTTTTCAGAAGTAATTGCTTTGTCACACTCCATGTTAAGTTTCAATTTTAGCTTTCTCACAGAAGCTTACTCAATAGTTTCTCTGGAGACTACATCAGCACTTAGAACATTCTTACTCCAGCTACTTTTCACACGAATTTACAACCCTCTTGTGATCTTATTTTGTTTACACCAGATGCAAAACAAGTAGCTTTTATATTCCTTAACCAACCTGTCCCACATACAGTTGAAATACAAGCACTATACCTAACACATTCAACATTGAATTAAAACTCGGTGTGACCAGTATAACAGTTATCATTATCCTTTTCCTCAATTCTTTTGTGTATAATTTCAAAGGCCCTGCTTCTTAACTTTAGCCAGTGTACAGTAAAATGATGATCAAGTCACACCTGAAGGAACCAATCACTGTTTCTTAGGCATCCCTGGGTTCACTTACCCATTATTATTGTATTTCTTTTTGCCTTCTGCTGGAATGCCAAGATCTACTAAAAGGTTCTTTCATCTTTATTGACCCTCTTTAATCCTTTCATATAACTTGAAGTCCATGTCCAGAATTGTACTCTTCCCACCCCCCTCCAGGAGTTGAATCAGGGCAAGGGGGGAAGCGCATAGCATTAAATTGAATAGACTTGATTTCTCCTCTGGAAACCTAACCACCTAAACTCAGATGCAATTTCATGCATCTGAGCAAGGGGATTAAGAGTTATGGGGAGAAAGCGGGAACGTGGAACTGAGCCACTTCAGATCAGCCATGATCTTATTGAATGGTGGGGCAGGCTTGAGGGGCTACATGGCCTACTCCTGCTCCTATTTCTTATGTTCTTAGCAAGAACCTGAGTAGGAGGAGGGGTAACCATGCCATGCAGCTGTGGAAATTGGTGTGCAATCAGCTTTGGGTGGAAGAGGGATTCAAGTATCACTTATATTGTGAAGATTTAACTAGTAATGTGCAATTTGTGACATGAAAACATCTTTATTGTACTCATCTTCTCGGTTTCTCCCACATACTAATATGTAATAAGTCTTCGGAGGCAGAAGTCCCTTCACCAAAATCCCTGTATTTACAATTCCAGCAGTACATTAGTTGCTATCAGTCAGCAGTCAATCTTCAGGAGTCCCAGAGGAACTGACACTCCTGGTTAAATGCACGTAAAAGACTCTCTAATTGGCCCATCAATTGACTCCTTTATCAAGGAGTTTATATTCCAATAGGCCAATCTCAGTGACCTGATTGAAGTCATTGCTCTGTGCAAATCCAAATCAGGACACCACTCACAAACCAGGGCAGTAAGTACACACAACAATCATTTAACACATAATAGAAGCAATATTTTTTCCAAACAAAAAAGATAGGCGAGAAAAGACATCCAAACAAAGGTGATTATGTATAATCGCCTTTGTGAACCTAAGTGTGATTAAGGTGTTTTCGTAAATTCCTTTACCATGTGATTCAGCCTCCTCACTGCCAGTCATGCTGGAGAAATGCTATTGGCCCTAATGCCCCTGTGTCTGAGATGACTGTGACAGACTAACCCTGGTTAACTGAGCCCTTGAGAGCCTTGGCATGGTGGTCTTCTCCACAATGGCAGAAGTTTTTATTTGTTGCCCTGACACTCTTGGGGCATTGATGTGAATGGCAGATAGGCAGAGGAGAGACTATCCCCATCAGGAGCATTCCAAGAAGTGCCCCAACACCAATATAATAGTAGCTTCTCATCTTTCACTTGACCCTCCCTGCTTTCCCCAGAGAAACCAGGACCTGGATGCAACTTAAAGCACCTTATCCCCCCTCACCTTGGCTATGGATACAGGAGCTCAATACAAGGCAATGGAATGCAGGTCAGAATGCATATCCAGTATCACATCAGTTTGCTGCTGAATTTGGCCTTCAGTGATGGCCACCAATCTCTTAATGGAGGAAGCCACCCATTTTGAAGAATGCATGATCATACATTCATGGCCTAGATGGATTCCTCCAAAGTGCACATTGACAAAAATGATCTCCCTGGAAGCTCTGCCACATCTGCATATATCTCACACTGTACATCCAACATTGACTGTCTGACCATCTACACACTCTCATCGAGGTGATGAATCTGCACTGGTGCTAAGTGCTGAGCAAGTATGTGACACTGCGTCCTATGAGGCTCCCTCCTATTCCTCACTTGCAGCTTCAATCGAGGATTGTAAAGAACATGATCATTATTTGAGATGCATGCTACACATACACATGCACACACTCCCACCCCTCCCCACAATTATAAAATGGCAACCAGAAAGACCGCAGGAGTCAAAATGCCAGGTTTGGCTCTCCTCCCTAGTCCTTTCCCTCTCGTCGGTATCAAGGGCCCTCTTCTATAAAGGGAGGACATGATAATGAATGTTTTTGAAGTAGGCTACTGAGTGAGGTTAATAATATAACCCCCAATTTTTATGAATGTACTCCAAGCCAGGTTCCTTACTTGATACTCGTTCATATCAGGAAATATGGTAATGTTCCCGTGATTTTCAATCTCAAGATTAGCTTCAGGTTATCAATATAAATTTGGTCAGCTATTTTCGGCATTTTGTGGTACTCGTAATGGTGACTGAAACAAAAGTGGTGATAGCAAGTTTAAAACTTGGTGCAGACTATTGTCATGTGAATTTTTTGACAGATTTTCTTTCCTTATATAATGAAATTATTTTGTTTTTAGAGGTATGGATGCTTGTAGTGCTTTGACTAGCATAAATTGGTCTTTTAGAATGGGACTAGATTTGAGGGTTGTACAGAAAGTTGAAAAGACTGGGCCGAATGAGAGAAAATGCTGAAAAATCGCAGCAGGTCTGGCAGCATCTGTAAGGCGGGAAAAGAGCTTATGTTTCGAGTCCAGATGACCCTTTGTCAAAGCAGACTCAAGGCATCAGCTCTTTTCTCTCCTTACAGATACTGCCAGACCTGCTGAGAATTTCCAGCATTTTCTCTTTTGGATTCAGATTGCGGATCCGCAGTAATTTGCTTTTATTGAAAAGACTGGACTTTGATTACATAACTTCATTCTTTCAACTGTAACCATTTGCAATTCTCTTTGTCTGAAGCATATATTCCTTGATCTTCCCAGTCCTTCTACATCATGACACTAGTTGTTTTCATCTCAATCTTGACCGACCCAATACCCTGCTAGCTAGCCTTCTTATCTCAACCCTGTATGAAGGTCCTTCCCCACAATAACTTCCATATTTTCATCACTCCTGTCTTTTCCAACCTCCATTGTACTCTGGCAGGCTGGGTTTAAATGTTTTACCCTTGCTTTCAAATCAAACCGTGACCTTTCCAGCCTTCATGATCTTGTTCTTCCTCCTTGGTCTTATTCTCAGATGCTCCAACACCAATGTTCTTGCCACTCATGCCTTCCAATTCCATTTATTGAGTGACTAAGATAATTTCAGAGATTGGGATTAATTTCCTGGCAAACTCTTCTCTATGAACATGACTTTAGCTTGCTAGCCTAGCCTCTCTATTCTTCTTAATTCTTTTAATAGATGTGGTTAGCACTGTTGCCTCACAGTGCCAGGGACCCGGTTTTGATTCCTGGCATGGATCACTGCCTATGTGGAGTTTGCACATTCTCCCCATGTCTGCATGGGTTTCCTCCAGGTGCTCTAGTTTCCTCCCACAGCCCAAAAGACATGCTGGTTAGTGCATTGGCCATGATAAATTCTCCTCAGTGTACCCGAACAGGCACCGGAGTGTGGCAACTAGAGGATTTTCATAGTAACTTCATTGCAATGTTAATGTAAGCTTACTTGTAACACTAATAAAATAAACTCTAAAAATTTTAAACATAATTCAGAGAAGTTGCTGTCCCTTCCCTGCAACTATAAAATATTCAGCTATCTTCCTGAATCAGCCTACACCTACCCAAAACCCTCTCATCACATTCCCTTCTGTCAACACATCTCTAACTGGCATTATGGTTCAGGAATAATGCTGGACTGTATTTACACCTTCGATAATGATGCATTTATTAAAATTCTACTAACTGCAAGCATTGCTCTTTAGGTGATCCTACTCTGGCGACAATGAAATTGTATTTGTTTACAGACAAGTATTGTATTGGAATTGTTAAATGCTGAAAATTTTCAGTACCGAAAAATAGTCTGGCTAATTCACACTGCAGTAAATCTGACACCTTTCACTGAAAGCCAAATATATACTTACCAAAAATACCAGCTCTCTATTTCCCTTTCCATTATAAAATTGTCCTCCCTCGCTTCAGGTTTTTGCATACATACATTATTTTAAAATTGCACAAGGCAAATTAAGTTATCTAATTATGTATTAAGGTCTGGGAAGCAGTAACTGCTAACCCTACACTAATCTTGCAGTACGGACAGAAGCAAAACATTCAGGAGCGGGAGACTAACTTGTTATCCCAAGTAGGCGAATTCATCAGTGGCGGATCGTCGCTTGTAAGCTCGAACTTTAATCACTCTCCAACTGTCACCCCGCAAGCCGGTCACTCGCCAACCGCCGCCCCGCGAGCCTGTCACTCTCCAACTGCCACTCGCGAGCCTGTCACTCTCCAACTGTCACTCTCCAACTGCCACCCGCGAGCCTGTCACTCTCCAACCGCCACCCCGCAAGCTGGTCGCTCACCAACCACCATCCCGCGAGTCGGTCACTCTCCAACCGCCACCCCGCAAGCCGTTCACTCTCCAACTGTCACCCCGCGAGCCGAACACTGTCCAACCGCCACCCCGCGAGTCGGTTACTCTCCAACCGCCAGCCGCGAATCGGTCACTTTGGAATTGTTACGCCACTTGAAGAAATTCTAGGCATCAAAAATCTATCTTTCATTCTAATTTTGCGTCATGTTAACATACAGTGCAGAGTCAGTCACAAACATTCATCAGATACTCAACTATCTAGTGAGATGGGGAAAACCATACTGATAAAGCAGAAGTGAATGATCTATTTTGATTGACACAAATGATGGAAAGAATCAGTAGTTGCATATTCTTGAATGAAAAGAAAAACCTGCAGTAAGAAGACTCTGAACGGAATAGATGCTACTTCTTTGTGCGATAGAGCTATTGCTGGGTCCACGTGCAGTTAAGGTGCAGTAATTTTGTATATTAACATTGTGGTGCAGTGGTACCATCTCTGGATCAGAACTCTGGGTTCACCAAGACATGTTGGCCCATGAAGGGGTATTCATAATATGGTTCAACAGGCTGATAATCAGTGTAGGGATTCTTCCACCACTATTTCCCAAAGGATAAATTGTGCAAAGATTGCTTTAAAAAAATCATTGATCACTTTTTCCTAACTTATTAAAAATATTACAAAAATGAACTGGTTTAATGCATGTTAATGATTCAGCAAAACAAAGTGTGAACAAAATTACCAAAATATTAAGCAATATTGGATGGCACAGTGGCAGAGTGATTAGCACTGCTGCCTCACAATGCCAAGGATCCAAGTTGGATTCCTGGCTTGGGTCACTGTCTGCGTGTAGTTTTCACGTTCTCCCCGTGTCTGCGTGGGTTTGCTCCGGGTGCTCTTGTTTTCCCCACAGTCCAAAGATGTGCCAGTTAGGTGGATTGGCCATGATAAATTGACCCTTAGTGTGAGGGGGACTAGCTAGGATGAATGCATGGAGTTATGGGGATGGGGCCTGGGTGGGATTGTGGTCAGTGCAGAATCAATGAGCCGATTTGCCTCCTTTTGCATTATAAGATTCTATGATTTCTCCAAGCATCTAATTTATGCATTTTTTTTCAGATTTGCCAACAGGCAGGTGTAGCTTTGATTAAGTAAATAAATCATGAAATTAACTCCTCCAACTTGATCTATGCAATATTCTTAGTCTAATGTTATCACAATATTTAGAAAATCTGCTGAGGTAAGGAAAACATTAACTTTATTAAGAAATAACTTAAGGCGGATTCATTTTGCCCTGAGGTCCACAAGAGAGAACAGGATCAGGATATTGCATCACTTCCATTGATAATATATACTGTCTCATTAATGTATGGCATTTAAAATTAATTGCTTATGTTACAATCTATAGCTGCAAACCACATCAATGCTGTACTGCCAGTAATGGTAAAAGTTGCCTTTTACTTTATTGAACATAGGATCCTATTGAGAATGTCAAGAGACTTTGCAAGAATCAGCCAATGGTGATTCACCATGGCACAATCACTTCATCAATTACAGTCATGACCATTTAGACATCTATAGAATACTTCATGACATTCAGTTGCAGAGAGGATACCGTTCAAACAACCCTGCATGTTGGAGCAGGTTTTGAAAAGAATGGCCAAAATGCCATTTTTCTTCGATAAATCATGGGTAACAAGGTTGGATTTTCCATTGCTGGCTTTTCTCATCTGAAAAGAAGAAAACCTAGTGGGAACCTTGTGACCCCATTTTCCCATCTGAATCAATTTATAGTCAGGCCTTTGGAGGAGTACCCTACTACATTTCTACATTAAACAGGCAGTAGGTTGTTCGACTGTGCAAATGAACATCCTATGTTTGTTCTCGGATCTCAAGAAGTTTGCATGGTGCAAAGCAATCCTAGTTTCTTCAGGTTTTGAGAGACCTAAAGTCTCCTCAAAAACATTTTGTTTTTTTAAAAATGTTTTGTGCCATGTGAAGAGTGCAGGTGAGCATACCAGAAGCAGCACCAGCTGTACAGAAAACCACTTGTAAGTACAAAGAGACCCCACAACCAACAGGTCAGATCTAAGTTCTGCAGCCTTGCCACACCTAGTTATGAATGCTGGTGGACAATTGAGGCTCAACAAATATCCCATCTCAAGGATGGGAGAGCCCAGCACATTAGTGTAAATGAAAATATCTTCGGCCAGAAGGTCAGAGTGAATGATCCATCTCAGCCATCTCTGCCAAACCATCTTCAGCCAATTTGATTCACATTTAATATCAAGAAATGACTAAAGGCACTGGATATGGCAAAGGCTATTTGCCCTGGACATATTCTAGCAATATTTAGACTTGTGTTCCAAAACTGGCCATGCCAGTTTTTTCAGTACAGCTACAACACTGACATTTACCTGGCTGTTACAATCCCAGCTGATGATACTGAACAAGTCAGATCCAAGAGTGAAACTTGGTTTGATGGATTCTAACATACTTTTTTTTAAAAACTGTGGAGATAAGTAACTGACAAATTCACAGAAATCTGAAAATGAACTTTTTGCGTGAAGAATATAATGTTTATTAAACAATAGTAAACCGTTCACTTGCCTGAATTCCAATTGCTGTATCTATGTCCAACACTGGCAAGCACTTTAAATCAGTGTCTCAGGGCATTGACCCTTCAACACCACACATCTTATCTTATTCTCCAGCATGCATGACACTTCAAGATTCTCATTGCTCTTTTCATTGGAGTTCCAACAGTTAATTAGTTTTGATGTTTATGTTACCTCATAGAGACTTCTGCTGCTTGCAGTTCATCAAGTTTTAACTGAAGAGCTACCTTTGTGGCCTTTACTTGATACCAATTTATGATTTAGACAAATCAAGTCCTCATTCAAGTGTTTTACTTCCTGTGACTGATTTTCAATCTTTATTTTGCATTAGCAAACTCATCATTTGTGGTGGAAGTTGCTTCTCTACGCTGATAAAGTGTTCCTTCAATTGCTTGTTATCGGCAGTAAGCTTCTCATATTTGGTCACAGTAATTGTTTTGGAGTTTACTAAAATCAGCATGATCAAACATCTGCTGCAATACGGCCATCACCATGTTACTGTCTCCACTAACCAAATCACTACCGAGAACAAAATATATCCTTTCAATAGGTAACTGGGGAATAATTAACACCCTAACAATTCTGTTTACTAAGTCACTGTGTAAATTGACTTCAGCACAAGGAACAGGTTTTATAAATTCCATGAATACTTTCTCTTAATACCTCTTCCTTCATCAAACTATCTGGAATACAACTTGTATCATTGTCCATCATCAACAACTGATCAGTTCCAGTATCTCACAAAATTTCAATTTGTTTACTTATTTTTCAGCTCTTCTTCTAGGAATTAGTTTGATCCCCAGCTGACATTAGCACACAACCAACCTAAGTTCCATGGGCATAGTCGTCACCAAAATGGCACACATTTTCAGAATCTTTCTTTGCTTATAGTGGTTTTGATGGTTTGGATCCACCAATCTCATCTTCAAGTAGCAGAAACAACCAAAGCAACAGAGTATTTGCCTAATATGCACTTTTGGATCCAGACTCCATCTTCTTCAGCCTGCTTCCACTGCACCATTATGTTCATCGTCTGAACTCTAATGGCTCTTTGCACTTTTATATAGTTTTAACTAGTTTCAGTTCCACCAAAGTTTTGGCTTCCAATCTCAGTTTCTGTTGTGTATGTGGTGTCTGTCCCTAAGACAATACAGCGCAAGAGGGTCTCCTGATTTGCGGGACGAATGGGAACTGAGAGTGAGTGAGTCCTCTCAGGCAGGATTATCTAACAGCCATGGAATTAACATCATAACAATTGGAGCATGACTCCAGGTCAGTCTAAAGCTTCAAAAACCTGTACCAAGTTTCTCTTTATTAATAAATAATTCCTGGATCCTAAAAGAGAGATACCCATCCAAGTGTCTGCTCTGGGTGAATAGACTCAGCAAACAGACTCAAAGTGCCCTATTTTACCATTTTGATTCTAAGTGCTGGGGTATTTCAGAGTATACTTGGAGTATTTCAGATCCAACATTTAGATCTCTTCTCAGGTGTCCACATATGCACTCTGCCTGAAAAAATATCAGCAATTCTGAATCGCGCTACAGAAGCCTGTGAGCAGAGCTTAATGCGCCTGAAACATTGCAGCTCCGATTTAAGCCTCCAACTGCACAAGCACAGAAAAAAAATAACAGACTGCTGCTCCCCTGCCACGTCCCTCCCGACCCGGATAATGCCTCTCCCGGCCCCCACAGACATTACTGACCCCCTTCTCACCCTCTCGCCACCTAGACTGAACACAAGTCGCTCCCTCTTCCCCAATCTTAGGCAGAGTGACAGCGGACTCCCCTTTTCCTCCACCTATCTCGAGCAGCATAGCAGCGGACCCGCCTTCCACCCCCAAGGTGGAATCGGCCAGGAAGCGGGCGCAGATCGTGCCCAACTTTACCAAGTTTTCACACCCAAAAACGGGGTGCAACGTGATGTTACAATCAGGCCCAGAGAGTTGTCCAGGTAGTGCCAGACCATGAGGGCAGATGAAATAACAGACTTGGTGGCATGGCTGGTGAGTCAAGAGATTTGGAAAGAGAGAAGAAAAAATAAAATGAAGAGATGTTAGTCTTCAGGAGCAAGAAAAGTAAAACTTGAGCTAAAAAAGGACAAGCATTTTTGAAATAAAAGGAAGATATACCCAGCAAGAAGAATGCTGTGTTTCAGATTTAAAAAGGAGAATTCTGGAAAGAAGGAAAGTATTGTCTGCAATTAAACAAATTCAGAAATAAAACAAGAAAAAGTCTCGGGAAACTCCAAACTTGTCCCAATAGCATAAAACAGTGCAATGCTTGGATTACAGATCTTCCAATCTGAGGAAACTATCCCTGCACTAAGGGGCTACAAGCATTGAAGATTGACAGTTTTGGGAACAAAGAAAATTCTCTACCCACTTAAAAGAAAGTTAAGAATATAAGTTAACGTAAAAGAAGATAAGGGTCCTGAAATGGACAGCGCCGATGATAGCGAAATTAATTAACAACAAAGAATAGTGCATCAAAAAACTGGATAATTTAGACAGCTAAGAAACATTTAAAAAGCTGCAGAAATCATTGAAAAAGACTTCCACCAGCTAAAGAGATGTTAAAAGTTTTAAAAAGGGTCCCGAAAGGAGGAGTTGTAGTTTCCTGCAAAAACTCCAAAAGAACCAGAGAAGCACAGAGAAAGAAACACAGCAGCTCTTGCAGTTTTTCTAAAAAAAGGAAGGTTTACAGTCTGAAAGCGGTAAGGCATTTGAAGTTGTACAACATTTAATGAAACAACTAGAAGAAAGGACAGTGGACACAGAATCAGAGAAGATGCCAGTTAGAAAGCAACTCTAAAAATAGAGGGCAATTCTAACAATGGGGTCTGTAAGCAATGCAAGACCTCAAAGCATTAATTGAGACCTTAAGAAAGAGCAATGCTGGAGCTTAGTGGAGGTAATAAGCCCTCAATAAAGTGGCAATTCAGATTCAGAGTAGGCAGTAAAAGTCCCCCAAGAGGATGGTACTGAGAAGTCCCAGAGAGGGGGAGGGCCAGAATAAGGGCAACAGAAGACCCCAGGGAGACAATGAAAGACCCCAAAAGAAACACACCAAAAGACCGCAGGAGAGGAAGACCTTGAAAGGAGGGCAATAACAAAAGACCCAGAAAGATAGCAACAGAAGATCTTAAATGATGGTAAAGAGCCAAAAGCAATCATGACTCAATTGTGCCCCGCCCTTTTGTGTTATAAAGAAAAGTTCCTTGAAGTTGTGGCGGTGAACTATAAACAATCAATAAAGCTGGAGTCAGTCTATAAGTAAGACAAGCCACAGAAAAGTAGTAAGAGTGAAGAACAAAAATAGTTGGATAAATTTCTCCGAGAACTACAGTAAATAGAACATAGAACATAGAACAGTACAGCGCAGTACAAGCCCAGTGGCCCTTGATGTTGTGCCGAGCTATGTCCAAATCCAAGATCAAGCTATCCCACTCCCTATCATTCTGGTGTGCTCCATGTGCCTATCCAATAACTGCTTGAAAGTTCCTAAAATGTCCGACTCCACTATCACACCAGGCAGTGCACTTCACACCCCAACCACTCTCTGGGTGAAGAATCTACCTTGGACATCCCTCCTATATCTTCCACCATGAATCTTATAGTTATGTCTAGTAACAGCTACATCCACCTGAGGAAGTAGTCTCTGTACGTCCACTCTATCCACCTCCCCTCATCATCTTATAAACCTCTATTAAGTCACCTCTCATCCTCCTCCTCTCTAAAGAAAAAAGCCCTAACTCCTTCAACCTTTCCTCATAAGACCTACCCTCCAAACCAGGCAGCATCCTGGTAAATCTCCTCTGCACTCTCCAATGCTTCCACATCCTTCTTATAGTGAGGTGATCAGAACTGCACACAATATTCCAAATGTGGTCTCACCAAGGTCCTGTATAGTTGCAGCATAATCCCACGGCTCTTAAACTCAAACCCCCTTTTATTAAACCCTAACACACGGTAAGTTTTCTTCATGGTTCTATTCATTTGATTGGCAACCTTCAGAGACCTGTGGATATGAACACCAAGATCTCTCTGCTCCTTCACATTCCTCAGAACCCTGCCGTTGACCCTGTAATCGGCATTCAGGTTTGTCCTACCAAAATAAATCACCTCACACTTAACAGGGTTAAACTCCATCTGCCACTTTTCTGCCCAGCTCTGCATCCTATCAATGTCTCTTTGCAGCCTACATGAGCCCTCCACCTCATGCACTACTCTACTAAATCTTGGTGTCATCAGCAAATTTACTAACCCACCATTCAGCCTTCTCTTCCAAGTCATTGATAAAAATCACTAATAGCAGAGGACCCAGCGCTGATTCCTGTGGTACACCGTGGGTAACTGGCCTCCAGTCTGAAAATTTTCCCTCCACCACCACCCTCTATCTTCTATGAGACAGCCAGTTACTTATCCAATCGGCCAAATTTCCTTCTATCCCACACCTCTTCACTTTCTTCATGAGCCC